>NC_085048.1:26295784-26946568 GCF_963662255.1 Cinclus cinclus
AGTGCTCTAAGTCATTAAAATGGGAGAATTATCATAGAATAATAACACAATTAACGTTGGAAAAGACCTCTAAGATCACCCGATCAAACCCTTAACCTAATATTGCAAAGTTCATCAGTAAACCGTGTTCCTAAGTGCCACCTCTATATTTTTAAAAAATACCTCAAGTGATGGTGACTCAACCACTTTGGACAGCCTTTTCCAATGCTTAACAATGAATACTGTGAAGAAATTTTTCATAATATCCAACATAAACTTCCCCTGGTGAAATTTGAGGCCATTTCCTCTCTTGTTATTTGAGAGAAGGGATTGACCTCACCTGGCTACAACCTCCTTTCAGGTAGTTATAGAAAGCAACGTGGTTCCCCCTGAACCTCCTTTTCTTCCAGCTAAACAACCCAAGCTCCCAAATAAAAAGATACACTTAAAGCACATTGACATTATAAAGTATTTATGAGATAAAATTAAAATAAAATTAGTCATAGGAAGGAATATTATTGGCTTGGTTCCTCTTCTACTTATCTGTGAAAGGATTAAAATCAAATTAATTCTCTCTAAATGTACTGTGTGCGTTAGCAGAATTAACTGGAAAACGCATATATTCTGATTAGCAAGATTTCAAAACTTTTCCTCTATTTAGTGTTTTTTGGTTCTTATTTGGCTTCAGTTTCACAGTTCATAAAACAGAATCGCCTTTGATTCTGTTGCTTCAATCCAGCATTACCATTTCTGTGGTACTGTTATGCTCTGCTAGTGGGCACTAATAGTATCACTGTGTAACAGGAATCTTCAGCCCTCAAAAATTAGTTGTCCACTTTTTTGAGCTACTTGTCCCAGTAATCAATCTATGCTGTTACAAAGTTAGGATCTTTTTCCTTTCACAAGTATTTCATAATACCCATTTTGGGGATACTGTTCATTTTCCTGGCTCATCTGTTTGATAGTTACCACATGTATTTGACATTAAATTTCTTTATCTTTGTCCCAAATCTCCAAAGCAAAATAATAATAAAAAAAAATCCTTCCATTTTCTTCATACTTAATGATCAGCTCATTCCTATTTTCCACTTTACAGATCCAGGTCTTGAGATCAGTATCAATATTTCCAACATTTAAATTATTTTCATTCCATATTAAATGAAAATGCCTGTATTTCTAAACTATATTCTCATACCAGATTGTTTTTGGTGACTTAGCATCTCTGCAAAGCATATTGGAGGACATTTAGTAGCAAATATAACCTACTTAGGACTTAACATACAGTGAAATTAAGAAAATACAAAATGTCACTTTATTACCAGTGTTAATACATCATAAATAAATTGTAATAAGTGTAAAAAACTGTCCCTTTTCCAAATAAGCTCTACTGATCTTGATAGCATAGGGTTAAAATGTTTCTAAAATCATGGGAATTGTATACTATATTCAGGTATTGGAGATTCAGCTGTTGGAGTTTCAGATTCAGGTGTTGGAGAGAAAGGCTGGGTCTGGTAGGCCTGGGAAAGGGAACTAGGCTCTGGGAACAAATTAGATCAGGTGAAACTGCACCTGTGTGATCATCATATGATAAATGATATGACTGTTAAATGTAATGATTGGTTGGAATTTAATATAATGATTGTTTAATTGTAATAAGAATCATGAGAAATGATGTAATCGTAACAAGAATCATGAGAAAGGATTTTTGGGGGACCTGATGAAAATTACAAGAATTCCTGCTTGGATAAGATCAATGTATACAATAGAACAATATTGGTTTAATAATTAATATATAGTTATATAATGAAAAGGGTATAAAAACATGTTCAACTCGAATCCATGTCGCAGTCAGGTTTGGGTTTGTACCCCGGCTCCCAGAGCTCGTCAATAAAAGCACCTGAATATAACCATCCTGTGATTATGTGTTTCCATGCTAACAATCTGTGAAAAGTTTCAGACCATATAAAAAGCAGAAATTATTAGATAAGTCAGCATATTCACCCCTATTTTTATACTAGGTACTTTAGGAGAGACTGAAAAAAAAGACCAACACAACTGTGGCTAAGAAAGTATGTTTGTGAGGACCCACTCAATGGCCAGTTTAGAGGTCCAGCAACTCCCTATATCTTTTGTATTGGTAACAAATATAAAAAAAGCTAAACCCTGCAGGGTCTGCATACTTAAACTTCTTGCAGCTGATGCAAGTCCATTGACAACTTTCTTGGGACAGGCGAAGGAAATTAAAAGACCCTGAAGCTATTTTATATGAAGAATATATTTGCCACTGCATTTTATAAATATTGGATACAGTTCTCTAATTAAACAGCAGCAATTGCTACTATCTTTTGACTTACACTGGTTTTTGAGGATATGGACCATTAAGCATGTTTTAATTAAGCAGAATATATGGCATTAATATGGTACATGAAACAACAGATGAGTGACTTCTTCACCCATATGCTGTCATGGTAAAAATGAAGGTCAAAGTTCTGCACCTTTGTGATAAAATAAAAATAGGAATTTACAACAAAAGTGAAATAGGAAGAACCAACGACAAACAAAACAGAGAAGCATCTGCAGGATTTGCTACCCATTTTATTTATCATATGCTTATCTTACCTGCCTAAAAGCCCTAGGGAAAATATGAGGTTTGTAGCATGTTGTGAAGGATAATAAATACAGCATACTTTGCACCATATGGATTATCTCAGACCCTCATAAAAAGCTGTCAAAACCAAGCAATATACAAGCTCCTGAGTGAATATATGCTGCATTTTGGCATAGTTAGAAAGGTCTTTTTCTGACTAGAGGACTCAGAAATTTTTTACATCTCAAAAGCAAGATAATCAATCATTAGAAGTCCTATAGGTAAATAGTGTAAAGCTCAAATTACAAACAATAGGAGTTAAAGGAGAGGAATAAAACAATCTTTAAAAAGCAATTGCCAGATTTTGCAGTCAGTTTCTAATGAAGCACCTACACCAGATTTTAACCCTAATGATCTCAGACAATTAAAAAAAAAAAATCAAAGTAGATAGAGTCAAGAATGAAGTTGTATTCATGACATCTACTGTGTAATCAATTTATAAATAGACAAATTTGCTAAAGCAATTGACAATTATGGTCTGACATTAAAATAAAAATAAAAATGCTTTTCATATAGTTGAGGAATCTATTTTAGCAGTAATGAAATGCAGAATATTGGGCCAAGAAAATGCAAATTTCTAATATTGCTGCTGCAGTTTGGTTTGTTTCTGCAATACATATTATTTTATCAACTTGTTTTGATGACAAAGATTGAAGTAGAAAAATCTTAAAGCAGTTAATGGAAACAGTTTTCAAAAGGCTGGAATGACAAGACTGTGGTTGAACATCCCCTGCATTGCCAGTAAGAAAATTGTATCTTCCTTACAAAACCAAACATGTAAGCCTTCCAGTGCTTGAGTCTAAAATTTCCTTTACTTCATAATATCATGCAATAATCCAATCCCTGTGGGATTTTTCACTGCAGCTCACTCACTTCCCTGGTAACATTCTAAAGAAAACCAAAACAATAGTCAGAAATGTGAGTGAAACAGCTGCAATGAAGATTCATTAAAAGGCTTAATACACAACTATAGTTGTTTACACATGAAATGGAACTGTCAGGCACTGCTCTGAGGCAAACCTTGGCAAAGTTGGTTTTAACAGCCAATGCAAAAAATTAGACAAATCTGATGCAAAAAGTTATATCCTAACCCAAATTATCCAAGATATCTCAGACTTTGAAGCAAATACAGTCCTTAAACTGTACCAAAACCTATTAAATTATTACTGTTTTTGTAGTCACAATATTCCATCATCATGAAAAATGTACTTCAGCAATGCTGCTATTTTTCTTGCAGCATGAATATCATGGTAAACCATGAGAACTGGATAAAAGGTCATTGTCTGACAGTAATATGCACGTTTACTTGCAAACATTAGATGGTATGACAATTCTTTTATTAACACGAGGAATTATTTCTGGGGGATAAATGAAGCAGTAAAATGTTCTCCTATAAGCAGAACAAGAAGACACTATCACTAAGATTCACTGTTCTTAAAGTTGTATTAAACAGCACTCACTACTTTTAAGTCTACCTTCATTTAATATGATATTGTAGAGCCAGCATGCTCTTTGAAGATGGCTTATCTTCAGTAGCTGAAATGCATTGCTTTTCCTGAATTGAAAAGACAAAATCCTTTCCATCACAGGACTACATCAAAGAGCTCCAAATAATTAGGATTACATTAAATAATAAAAATTAGCATTTTCTTTAAAAAATGTTGTTTTTATTGTTATTATCCACAATATTTGTTCATAATGTTTAACATATGAACAACAAAGAAAATCCCGTGTGCATATCAACTATGTTACAATATGCAGTGTCTCCTACATTCCCATTTAACTTCACGATAACATTGTCCAAAACTTAACTTATTTATTTCACTGAAAATCAGTTCTGAAAAGACTAAATGTTTGGAAGCCTCTAGAAAGTTTCTGAATAATTTACAGCAGTTTTTCACCAAAGTTTAAGTTTTATTTTGCTGCACTTCACTGCAGTTGATTAAATTACATGGCAACTTTATAAAACCATTAACACATATTTCAAGGCTGACTCTATCAAATGTAACTGTCAACAATATATATTTAATTGTCAATAAAAAAAAATAAAGCATGTATATACAGGATATATACTTTATAATTTACTCAAACACACGTGAAAATGAATGAGATGACAGTGAGAAGCAACTCCAAATCTTTCTGACATCTACAAGATTTTGAATCTTAAAATCATAGAATCACAGAATTTTTTAAGTTGGAAAAGATCTTTAAGACCATCGAGATCAACTGTTAAACCAGCACTGCCAAGTCCAACACTAAACCATAGCCCTAACTTCCATGACTACATGGTTTTTAATTATCTCCAGCAATGGTGACTCATCCACTTTCCTGTGCAACCTCTTTCAGTGTTTTACAACCCTTTCTGTGATTTTTTTTTACCAAATATGCAACCTAAACCTCCCCTGGTGAAACTTGAGAACATTTCCTCTTGTCTGATTTCTTGTTAGCTGGGGGTAAGAGACTGACCCCCACCTCACTATAGCCTCTTTTCAGAGAGCTGTAGGGAGCTATAAGGTCTCCCTTCAGCCTCTTTTTCTCCCAGCTAAATGGCCCCCACCTCTCTCAGGCACTTCTCATAAAACTCACACAATTGGCCTTGACCCATTAATTCAGTGATCCCAGATCCCTCTGCAGAGCTTTCTTACCCTCCAGTCAACCAACACTCCCACACAACTTGGTGTCATCTGCAGAATGTCATCTTAAAACAACACCCAGAACTATTTCAAGTCTTCTAAAGTGAGTGGAATAATTAATTATTAATTGCTCTGTAACTAGCCTGAATCCCATAAATCCCATAAAGGTATGCATGCTTTCTTTTTCAGCAGGAAAAATAAGTGTGTCCCATTCTCTGAACTGTCCTGAAATAATTTCCTGCAAATGAAAGAGAGTTCCTCTCTTTGTAGGCTCAAAAGGAAAAGCAAAATATAGAGATTAGTTTGAGCTGATTTAGAAATTCAGGTTATTTTCTGCTTGATGGAGTAGGGAGAGAATGTATAGAATAAGTGTATTTGCATCATGGTGATTAGTGGATATCTGAGGGATGACAGTGACATGGCAGTTTGAATGCTTCAGTGCCAAGGGAAAGGCTGTTTTTGTGGAGACTTCCACATTACTGAGGGTTCAGGAATTCATACTTTTGCTATCTTCAGGATCTTAAGTCTCTACTCCTTATTCCATCTCTGTGTCTCTTGGGATTTGTTTTCTTTGGGATCCTCTCTTAGTTGCCTTTAATGGTCTTTGAGTATCAATCTCTATTTATATAGAAGCTGCTTAATTATTTTCTTTATATCTCTTCTCTAAAAACTATTTTCCAATTTAATTTCTCTATTTTGATATGGAGAGGGAGTCATAACCAGGAAATAAACAGAACTCTGTATGTTATTAGGTTTTCGAGAATCTCACTTCTACCAGTGTCATAGAGGTACTGTGCTCTATTTCCTCCTGGTCACAGAGAAGCTTACACTTGCCTTTAGTTTCCATTAGCATGGCTTGGTTTATAGAGTTCCTTTTTGGGTGATAAGCACAACCCCACTGGATTACTGGCTTTTGATCCTTGCATTATTTTGTGTATGTTACTCTGTGGTTCAGACCATGAGTGTGGTTGAACTTGCTGGAAAAAAACTATGATAGTGATAGGAACAGAAATGCAGTAACAAACTTTGGTTCTCCCCACTGAGTATTTACTGCCACAGCTGAGGCAGCAAGGTACAGTATAATGGATACACTCTTCACTACATTTCCCATGGAAGGAAACGGGGACAGTATTGCCCTGCAAAAGTTCTTCATTTAACAATGTTTGGACAGATATAACTATAAAAAGCCTATTCCAGTAAAAGGTTTTTGTTCCTCCTGCACTCCTCCACAAACTTTTTAAGCACTAACTTACTCCTGAGAGACAAGCAAACAGCTAGCTTGCTTTCTTCTTGCTGGACAAGATGACTGGACCTATTTTAAGCTATCTGATAAGAACTAGGCACCCAGAGAGCACACTAGGTGCCCAACTTTCCAATAAAGTAAATCCAAAACTTGCACTTCCAAGGCTGTTGATTCTATGAGCACAGATATTTGGTCATTAGATACATCTATGTACAAAAACCATGGAAAGGCTACTACCTACCCCATTTTCCTACTTTATTTTATTTTCATTTTATTCTCCTTCAGTTGTGAATACTGTTACTTTTACAGGAATAATATAACCTATTACAAGTTGCAAGTCAGTGACAGCAATGAAAGCCATAGTGCTGCTTCTGCCTATTTATTTTCCAAGATATTTCTCTAAGTCAGACTGTAATTGTTGGAAATTTAACAATTTCCTGAACTGAGTAGCTTGGAGCTACTGCACAGCATCTTCCCTGACTGAATGTTTATGTTTGTTACAGCCAATTATTTCAATGAGAATAAATTTGTTTCCACTAAGTACATCAGGCATGTGAAAAGCACTGTCCAACTGTAGTTCTAAACATTCTTTCCAAGGATATGTTGTGATCTGGACTTCCATAACATGATTTTACTGTACATGTTCAGGTATCATAGTTAATGAGTGGAATTTACTAACTGTCCAAGCTATGTGATCTTTGAAACTATGATAAAACAACAGTAAACTTACCTAATTTGCACATTATACCAGTGTCCATCTTCCACTCTAGCAGTGGTAGTTATGTTTTTGACTTCTGCTGCTTCATCACATACATACTGGTACTGCAGAGTAGGAAAAGGTTTTATTCAAATTATTTCTAATAATTAAACAGTTTCAGGCATAGAAACTTGAATTTTAAAATAATAAATGTTTTCAAAAAAAACCTGAAGCATGTCATGTGTATTAAGGAAAATTAATGTTTCATTAAAAGTTCTGTATAAGAAAGTTCATTATACTAGAAATATACAAGTACACATATTTGCTTCCTAACTTGCATAAAAATGCTTTAATTGTTGTGTATTGTACATCAGATATTATGGATCTGATTTGCAAAGAAGTCAACCATCTGCAACCCATCTGAAATTAACACTGGCCATGGGTGAATTTTACTTACCATTTTATGGCTTCCTTACACTTCCAAACCAAACACGTAATGTAGCATGCAGGCTTGAGCATTTTGGAGCACCATTTAATTTCCTATACTAATGTGAACAAGCACTTGATTTCATGGTTTGTCTACTTGTAATTGTAGCTTGATTGTGAGCTTAGAACCATTTGTTCATTGGGCTTTAAATCTGCATTTAATTGACCAGCTTTGTGAATGACTAAGTGAATTCAATTAGTTTTAACATGGCACACTGGGATCTCTGAATAGATTTGTGTCAATTAAAGTACTTTCATATTTTATGGTGCTTATGATATGTTAGAAAAATATTTTTCTGCATCATTACTTTATCATGAATACAAGTAAGATGAACTTAAAGCCATCAACATTTTATAAACTTTGGATAACTTCCTGCCCATGACTAATCTAGTTTTTTTTCTGGACAAAGTTAGTCACAATCTGATGAAAGGCAAAAAATCACAATATAACAAAATAAAGTAAAAGGTAATTTTCTTTTCTGTTTATCTTCAGTTTATGTATCTGTTTAGCATGGTCATGGTCTTTAAAAATGAAGGCAAATGTAATACAAAAGTGCTGTTTCAAACAGACAATTCACAGTTCTTACAAAAGAATATAATTACAGGTACTTTGGGAAACTTTTAGCAGGAAAATGGGAGATAAGTTATGAGAGAAGTAACTTTTAATATCTTTTTATAGCCTCTTTAGCATCTGCCTATCTCTTCATAAAGCTTCAGTTTTACCTCTTCCTGAGAAAAGATGGAGTAGTTTTTTGAAGGAAAAGATATACCATGATATTCACTTTAATCTTTAAAGTTTATAAACAAATACATTCCTAGTTAGTGTCCACATAAGCAAAAAAACCCAAAAAAAAGTTTTCTCTTCTGGATCATGTGGAACTCTGATTTAAATAATAGATGGAGTGAAAGGTTTCTACTTAGAGATACATGGTAAAAAAGGAACACTCTATTCTCTAACATGGTAAATTTTCCTATGGCAATTCACTCAATTCCTATGCTTATGCCCGTCATAAGCCTTCCTTATGACAATTTTAACGAAGTTCTACATGAGGAAGTTCAGTTAGTTTAGGTATAAAACACAGTAACTTTGTACCACATGCAAAGACAAAACCTACATTTTTTGATTTTGGGTTTAATGCATACTTTTGTGAATCATATTGATCATATTAGCCAAGAATTGGACATAACTGTTTTCCTTAAAATACTGAAGATGTCAAGGATCTCTGTAGCTTTATTTACTACCTTCTACAGTAAGAAAAGGAAAAAATATTAATTTTTTTACAGATTCTAACTTTTATTTACTTTTTCTTCAGTGGGAGATTTTGTTGCCTTACCTGCAAAGTACCATTATTGATGACAAGACGAATTAAAAAATGCCTTATTGTTTCTGGGCTCTGTTCAATATTTAGGAGGAGTCCATGAGGATTATAGGTCTTAAATTCCAGGTGGATGAAATTTTGCATGTTCAAATGTAAGCCTTGAAATTCCAGGTAAGAATCACCATAATAGCGAGCATAACTAAAATCTGTGGATAGAATTTTGAGACATATAAAGATATAAAGACATTTTTCTTCTTCACACTCTGCTTTCTTATTCTGATAGTGGTAGCAAAGATATAGGATATTTTTATATATCTTTCAAGGATTCAGATATGAATTTGAAAAATTATATCAGTTGTCTTCTGTCAAATGTTAACACTGAGAGTTTATAAAACTAGACATAAAGGTTTTGGTCAAATTATATTAAGCAAGCATATAGATCAATCCCTGAATGACTAGGCTACAAAGATTAAAGACCTGATACATATTTGGCAGCTTTGGCTCAACATTTTTTTTCAAAGTTAGGTGCTTTCATCAAACCTAGATGCAAGAATGAATGTGTTTGAAGTCTTCACAGAAACTATGTAGTATGGAAAGGAAGGAAGACATTCTACAACCTAATTAGGAGGTTGGCATCTTAATAATATATCAACTATTTTGTGGTGCTAGGGTGAAAGCTGAAAATTTCCCTTGGGTCTACAACCAGCTTGTCTGATTTATCTATAAACCTCTTAACATTCAGCACCCTGTGCGACACCTGGCAAGGGTGGATGGATCTCTTATATAAATAGAAAAGGTATGTGAATACATGGCTTCAAGCCCATCAGGTGACATATGACTACATTTAAAAGGGGTTTCTTTGGATTTATTTCTTCCTGTCCCCTTCTTTTTTCTTGTCTTTCCTTTCTCCACTCCTCTCCGCTAGTCTTTCTGCTCCTTTCCCTTCCCTTCCCTTCCCTTCCCTTCCCTTCCCTTCCCTTCCCTTCCCTTCCCTTCCCTTCCCTTCCCTTCCCTTCCCTTCCCTTCCCTTCCCTTCCCTTCCCTTCCCTTCCCTTCCCTTCCCTTCCCTTCCCTTCCCTTCCCTTCCCTTCCCTTCCCTTCCCTTCCCTTCCCTTCCCTTCCCTTCCCTTCCCTTCCCTTCCCTTCCCTTCCCTTCCCTTCCCTTCCCTTCCCTTCCCTTCCCTTCCCTTCCCTTCCCTTCCCTTCCCTTCCCTTCCCATCAAATTTCACTCAATCATCTCTACAGGAGTTTAGAGTATCTTTGAAGGTCACAGGTCTCTTTTTATATTATAAAATAGGTAAAATTGTAATCTGTTGTGACAACAACTCCAAGAGCAAATACCTCACTATATAGGCTTAAATTCTGAACAAATATGATACTGGGATAAATCAAAAACTGTTGATGCTGAACTTTTGTGAATCACTGTATGAGTATGCTGAATTTTATCCTTTCATGACTTTGCATAAACCTATTTACAAAGTCTGAATCACCATGGTGAAATCTCAAACAAAGCTCTTAAGAAATTCTCAGTACTATACAAGAATCATCAACACATGCATACATACAATATGCAATAAAACAGACCAAAAATTTCAAGCAATACCAATCAATAAGCAGTGCTGCAATAAAAGCAATTTTACAATTTTAAATGTATTTAATCCTTAAAAATTATTTTTTGAACTATAGGCCTCTGGATGTAAATTTCAGAATATTTAATTTAAAAATTTGTACAGAAAGCTTTTTACATCTTATAGACAGGACAATTTCTCAAAGAAAAGGCTTTAGAGAATTACTACCAATCCCTAACCCTTGTTTGTTTTCCTTCCTGAGCTAGCCATTGAGCTCTAAATCTTTCTCTCATTTTGTTTGCCCTGAATTGCCCCTGAATAGGCTTTGCTTATCCCAAGGAACCACTCAGTTATCCCAACACTCCTGAAAGTCTGGTATCTAACCAACTCTTTTTCTTGATCCATTTAGGAGATCAGCCTGGCTAAAAGACAGCCAAGTTACACACAGCATCCCCTTCCTGAAGTCCTAAATCCTACCTTCCCAATATTTTGGAGGTGGATTATTTCTATTGTTGGGTTGTTTTTCTTTACCACATTGTTCAGTGTATAATAAAGTTGACATGTGAGAACAGGTCAAAACTATGTCAGCTCTTCAGAGATTTGCTAGCACAAAGCATTTGAGACCCTAGATCTCAACAGAAGAGTGAAAACTGTAATCATGAGGAGAAAAAAAGAAAAAACAAAAACATAAGTGCAGGAATAGTTTAGTCACAATTCCTGAAACTATAATTTAACTCTGACAACTGAGGCCAGACTAAATTATCTACTAAAATTCAAGGAAGACCAAACAAGTACAAGCTAGTGGCATCTACCTTTAGCTTTCTATATGTAATAGTAGCAAGCACACAGAGCACTGCCCACAAAACTTGTTGCTTTATTCTGACCAATATCCATTTCTTTTTATCTTCATATGGCAACAAGTGATGATGCCTGGCAAGAAAATACACTCCACTAGTCCACGGATTTGAGACCAGTTTGTCTTCTTCTCGGAAATATGTTCGTGCTGCTAAACAGAATTTTTTTAAACAAACCATATGCAGTAAAATTGCTGCAATTGCTTTGTGTTCACAAATATGGAAAGAGTTAATGAGAGAAAGCACTGAACAATATTTAGCAGGCTCCAGATTTCTGAAAAACCCATAAAACCATGCTACTTCAATAACAAATAGGCTACATACCTTCCCACAACAGCTATTAACATAAACCTCTGGTGTGGTTTTACCTATTAAGATTCTCACATTGTTTGTAGCAGTACACAATTTCTTTTTATAGAACATAAGCTTTGCTTATAATTCTTCTACTGCTCTTAGACACAGTTTTTTCATTTGACCTCTGGAGTTAGCTTCTGAGATTGCTTTTTGTTCTAACAGAGAGGACTTATCCCACAAGCCTTTAGAAAAAAAAAAAAAAAAATTGAAACTATCTTCTCTTTCCCTAAGAATGCCTACCTAACACTTGCTTTCTTAAGAAACAGACAAGCCCTTTGACCTATAAAATCCTCTCAGCTTTAGCATGCTCCCCTGTGTACATCCAGCTCTCCATGTTTTTGAGTTTACTAGACTTCATATTAATGTCTGAATGTTACAACGTTTGAGATTCAGCTGTAATAGTAAGCAGATACACAGGCATGTCTGAAATCCAGCTGACAGGCAAGCTTCATTGACTCTTGCCACTCCCTACTGGTTTGCTCTATTCCAATGAGTACCCGCTGCGTCAGCTTCAGAATGAGGCCTGCAAATTTAAAAAAATTTTGACAGCTACAGAATTGTAAGTCTTGCTTTTTAAAGGCAGGTAGAGAGATAGTGAAATCTTTTAATATGTTCATGAGCATTCACTCCTGGTGATTGAGCTTTTGTCCATGCATTTCGATGTCTAATGCACCCCCTGCAGTTTTCATGGACTCAGGCACAAAGAGGATTATAATAATGCTCTTCTTCTTTCTTCTGCTATTCTTTTTGTTATGTTACACCTTGGAACAAAATCCTCCTGTTCAAGGTACTGGTATTCTCTTTTTCATGGATATATATTTCACATCTTTTGTTATTCTTTTAATCAGAACTATCTTGCAACATTCAAATAGAGGGCATTGTTGCCTATGGAAAGGACCTGTCATGAAAAATCAGAACAATTAATTTTCTAATTGAAATTTTTATTTAATTTTATTAAGAATGAACACTTTTCTTAACAGGATAAAACAGTGGCCACAAAAACCACTTACATTTCTTTAAAATTGTATCATGCCAAAAGAAAAAGAAATTAGAAAAGCAAAACAAGAAATTCAGAGCAAGGACTGTTTCACAGGGCTGTTTGCAGACCCCTCAAGCCCAACAGCTGACTTCCAATGGATCTCCATGTCCCAGGTTTACACAAGCAGCATGCAAGAAGCAGTGCTTCCCCTGGGATAGCTTGCCAGCTTCCTCCATACAAACTGCCGTGGCTTTCTCAGCCAGGGTGTGCTCATGGGCATCCAGCCCTGCTAGCACCTGCTGTGAGCCTGGCTGGCAGGACCCAGTGCCCTGCCCCTCCAAAGGCCACATCGATGGCCGTGCCATTGGCCACCATGCCCTGAACAGTTCCCTCCCTCTCGTTGCTGCTGCTCGGGGTGAGGTCTCTCTGTGTGCTCTGGCAGCAGCTCTGTGTTCTATGGTGAGGGAGTCGTACGGACAGATAAGGCAGCTGCCACCATCCGTCAAAATTATACATAAACATGTGTGGAAAAGAAGATAAGCCAGACATAGAAAGGGAGTAGGCGTGGCCAGAGGTCACATTCCCACAGGTAGGGAGGGTGAGCTGTTGAGGCAGGAGAGGCTGAGAACTTGTGATGGACCAGCAGACATGCAGCTGCTCAGGGCATCACTGAAGGCAAGGTTCTTCAGGAGACCTTCAGAGCCAGCTCAGCCCAGAGCTGGTATCTGCAGAAAGGGACAAAGACAAGTGAGACCATTACTGAAGACTCCCTTCTGCGAGGCATGGAGACACCAATAATTTAGTTCTGAGAGACTGGAGGAGATTGCTGGTTTGAAATCTTTCAGGAATGTTTGTGGGGAAAGGGGCATGTCATGCCTTTCTCTGGTGAGGTGATGCCCTTCTCCACACACCCTGCACCCCCAGGGGCTCTATCCCAGCCCTGCAGTGGGGTCAAACCCTGGCATGTGGGAGGCAATGCTCAACACCCAGATCCTGGAGCCCCTAACCCAGATCCTGAGTGGCCAAATGACCACAAGGCTCATCTGGGAGAAGGGCCCAGGAAAGCTAATGAGTATGTAAGCCAGAGCACAAGGCACACACAGGTCTTGACCCTACAGCCTCTTGGAATTTCTCTCAGGTGAAAGCCTGAAAGTGGGAGCTATATCTGTGGTAGCTATATTTGTATTTTCCATATATCTTCTCTCTTTCTTCTAATTCCTTCTTCTCAAAGTTTTAATAACTTGAAGTTGGAGTTTGGGTTGGATGGGTTGGAGTTTGCTAAATGAAGGCTTTGTGAAATACTTTATGCTGATTTAGTGTTGCTTTAACATTAAAAAGTTCCCAGATTTTTTTGAAATTTGACAATTAAGTTTTTAGTTGTTTGCCCTCCTGAGAATATCTTGTCAGTGTTTCTCCCTTGCATCTAACTCAAGTTGCAAAAAAGAATCTTAAATCCTTTTATAAAATCTCATTGAGTGACATCTGGGGTATTGCACCAATCCAACCTGATGTCCTCAGAGGCTTGTTTGTCAGCTTGGCTGTGTCTCAGAGCAAGGATCTGGGATTCTACACAGGGACCAGCAGGCTTGCCCAGCTCACAGATGGTTAACCCTTGTTACTCTTCCCTATGGGCACCAACAACACTGTAAGGGTAGCCCAGCGCACCAAGAGTGACTGCAGAGGTCTCAGTGTGGGAGGAAGGAACGGGGACCAGTCCTGCCATCGAGCAAGAAGACTTACAAGAAGGTTATTGAGCCTCCTGTCAGGCTCTTTGTAGACATTAATGATAGAGGGATAAAAGAAAATATTCTTAAATTTAAACAGGTATCTTACCACAGCAGAAACATACTTGCTGTCCTAACTACAAATAATTCATCTCCCTATTTTTTTTTAAATTTCACAGAATATAAAAGCAGGATTAATGGACAATATTAGTCTTATGGTGATTTTTTTTTTTGTTACCACTTTTAGAAATTTCCATTTCAGGTGGCCTTGGCATGTATGAGTTGGGTTTGGTTTTCTTCACTCTCAATTGCTGAAATTACCTCAGCTTTCATTTTTCTTACTTTTTTTTTCTTCCAAAAAATCTAATTTATTTGGAATTTCATATTTAGTGAGTAATTTTATTTACTCTCTTGTGCATTCTAAAATAAGGTCAATCTTGCCAATCACAGCAAAACAATCTATGAGTTTTACTCTTTATTCCCCTAAAAACAATGATTAACTTCATGTTTCTAACCACCATTTAAAAGGCTTTAGCTTATTTTCAAATAAGTTTCATTTGCATCCATACATTTCATTTAGTCTTTTCAGCTGAAATGTCTTAAAGGCAGCGCAGAACAATGTTCTCCAACCATTATTTCTATTTATAGTTGCAAAACTATTTCACTGCGATGTGCTTCACCTGTGGTTCCACATAACAAACCCACAATTACAGTGAATCCATGTTTTATGCTGTCACAGAAGTCTGTGCTGCATGACTAGCAGGGAATTATAGTTATGTTTTTCTCTCAAAGTTGAAATGTTCTGTAATGTGGCGTTAGACAACAATAAAATGCGGTTAACATCCAGAACGGTTGCCAGTGCAGCCCACAAGTAGCTTTCAAGCAAAGAAAAACAACAGTTATGAATAAATACCCTTTACTGTTGGCTTTGTCATGCTTACACAGAGCCTGAGATTTGAGTAGCCTGTGAAATTCTTCTGAAAGAAAAACATGACTGTTTTAGAGCTCCTATTACTTCACAAGATCTTCACTTCTAGCCTAAACATACACATACACACATGTACAAACATATACAGAGAATTCAGGTGCCTTAAAGGTATGGAACATCAGACCCTAAATCCCAGGAAGCTCCCTCTATTTTATGGAAGTTATTGCACATCTTTCCTATCTTCACACATGCTTCAGTCGTGTCAGTTGATTCAAGTTTTGATTCTTAACTCCTACATGTCCAACAGACAGTCTATAATTATTTTGAGCAAGGGTTAAACTCACCCTCCCTACTCACTCCATGAAGGGGACAGTAGGCTGCATTTTCTATTAATTTTCAGTTTTTTACTCATTCTGTTCAAGAGCTACAGTTGGAAACAACAGGAAAACTATACATAAAATATTTTCTCACACAATTAATTTTTCAGTTTTTTTTTTTTAATAAAAATGCTGACTGCAAAGAACTGAAAATATTCTCCTTGAACTCAGGGAAAAGGGGGGCAGAGTCTTCTAGCAATAACGTATTAGAATTATAGGAGGCATCTGGAATGCAATTAGTGCAGGAGATTATTTTATTATGGTCAGAAAATTATTAATAGTTTCTAAAGCAGGATTCTGTTTCCTGCTGAAGTACAGATCTTAAATTCATATATACTGCCTGTATCTATTAATTGCAGTAATAGCTTAGTGAGATTAACTGATATTTGCTTGACTGCTGCCTGCCAGTCCCAGAAGGGACTTCTTGCCATGTGGGCTAGTTCATCATACAGATAATGGAAAGAAGTGTTATGTTCATGGCAGTCAGAAGTTAATAGAAGAGGTTCTCACTGAAGGCATAAAACTTGCATATATATATGTGTGTGTGTGTGTGTGTGTAAATCAGGAAAAACATCAGCAGTATGTGGTTCTGCTTCAGCTAAAGTCTGTGTTTTTTCCTTTTCAAATGTGTTATAAGACACACAGAGAGGATCAAGTAGTATTATGGCAGAAATCGTGAGCAGCTCTTACTTTGGGGATAATATGGCTTGCTGTCAGCAGAACTTCACAAGCCTTGCTAAAATCTTTCCCCCCTGCTGCCCTTTCTTACATAGAGCTGGCAGCTGGCACACAGCCAGCACCAAGCCCAGTGCCACTGCTTCCATGTTAATAACCCCCATGGCTAGAAAGCATTAAAGCCACCACTGGGAGAAAAGCAGTTCTATCCAAAGGAAACCAAGTTTTTTGCCCTTTAGTCATAAACCAAAATGCTGTTATTTAGCCTCTTACAACTAGACTTTGAACAAACAGAACTATTTTTATCATACAATAACTGTTTTAAAGATTACAACAATATTAATGGTCAAAACAAGAGTCCATAACGCGAATTTAAGATATACTTTATAGTACTATAGGCTATTCCAAAGGGAGTTATTCTTCCCATTATTCAGAATAAAAAGAATTGATGCAAATATCAAGAGAATCAAGATCTTGCTTTAAAGCCTAAAATACCAAAATATGTCAGTAATCATCCCTTACCCCCAGTACCAAGTCCATAATATAAGCAAGACTATTTTCTGACTGCAAAACAAACAAAAAAACCTATTTTGAAATCCAGAAAAAGACATTATTTCTATCTGGACAAATCCACAGGTAGAAGCTGTTGAGGGTTAGTTCTTTCTTTTTTTTTTTTCCCTCTGTGGAATTTCCCCCATTGTCATGCTAAGATACCTGTTGACTGGGCCCTGGTGACAAGGGGGAGGGGACGGGAGGGAAGAGGGAACCCCGCGAGATTCAAACAGCCAGAAGAGGAAGCGGAAGGCTGTGGCTGTCCCCATTTCCCCCGCGGAGTTCGGACGAGAAGGACGATCGCCGCCTGTGTCCCATCCCAGCGTCGGGAAACCACCATCGGACCCTGCCCGGCTGTCTTCTCGCTGTGAACTACCACCATCCAGCACTCTGCTGACCATCAGGACCCACACCGTGAGCGGAGAGCTCTCTCTCTCCATCTCTCTCTCCCCCTGGGACAGCTCTGCCATCACCCCCAGCCCTCCTGCGGCTCTGCGGGACCTGCCCGCCCCCAGCACCGGGAACTGCAGCTCAGGGAAAAGGTGCCTGCAGCCAAAAAACACTGGGACTGAGTTACTGTTCTGTTTGTGGGTAATTTCATAGCTGTTGTTGTTCTTGTTTGTCTTGTTAAATATACTAGTAAAGAACTGTTATTCCTACCCCCATATCTTTGCCTGAGAGCTCTCTTAATTCCAAAATTATAATAATCGGAAGAATCACATTTTCTTTCAGTCCAAGGGGAAGCTTCTGCTTTCTTTGGCAAACACCTGTCCTTCAAACCAGGACAGATTTTGGCCACTCAACGTGGGGCCCGAGGGCATTGAGAGAAAAGGGTGAAAAAGGAATAACAGTTCTTGAGTTACCTCAGTTTTGTGTTAGGTGCCATCATGTTGTCCAGCTTACCGTGGTTTGGGCTCCATGTGGCCACAGCTTTATCTCTCCCATTTGCAATCCCTTACTTGAACATGGGTCCTATAACTCAGGCTGCTGTAACTATTATCCAGTCCCTTTTGTGGGCTGATAACGTGAGAAATTCATGGATTTTTAACTTCCTCTGGAAGGTGGGCACATGGATTCGGAGCTATCACACTCTAACTGTATGTTTTTGGGGCTACTTTAATAATGGTACATACTGTGAGGATATGACACCAGGGAAAATTTTGTCCCAACCCCTTACACAGTTTTTTGGGTCTGCTCCACCAGCTTTTGAGGGGTTCAAATCTCTTCTAAGCAGTAATGATATCATACAGTGGCTGACATTGCTAATAGGCCTTGTAAACCTGTTCTATTTAACATTCCGAGATGAGGGGAGATTGACTTGGATGACAACCCTGATACGTCCCCCAAGGAATAGGGATCCTGCCCCAGAGCCTGGCCCTGCCCCAGAGCCTGGCTCTGCCCCAGAGACTAAGGACTCTGCCCCAGAGCCTGACCCTGCCCCTGCCCCAGAGACTAAGGATTCTCCCCCAGAGACTAAGGATTCTGCCCTAGAGACTAAGGATTCTGCCCCAGAGCCTGACCCTGCCCCTGCCACAGAGACTAAGGATTCTGCCCCAGAGGCTAAGGATGTTGCCCCTGAGCCTGATTCTGCCCCAGAGCTCACCGCAGAAAGGAACCATCCAGAGTGGGTGGGGTTTCTAGTGAAGGAGATGGGCCAAATGCTGACGGAGTACCTTTCCCCAGCTCTTGAGAAACTCTCTCCCTGCCTTAAAGAGGGAGAACCTGATGGTGCAGCAGTGGAACCCACAGATGTTACATCTCACCAGGTTCCAGTTGAACTGCAAGGGAACTCACAGCCAGCAGTAGTTGCCCCTGTGGAAACTAGAAAGTCTAAGGTGAAAACAAAGCACCTGGATAATAAGGACCAGAAAGCAGGGCCCTCACAACCAGCAGGGGAGCCAGAGGTTGAGATCGTCACAGAGTCCCTGTCATACGAGAGTCTCCGTAATCTGCGTAAAGATGTTGTACGAAGGGGCCGTGAGGCTTTTACAACGTGGTTACTGCGGGTCTGGGACCTTATGGGTACAGGTGTGCAGCTGGATGGTACTGAGGCAAGGAATTTGGGACCCCTAACCCAGGACTCAGGTGTGGATCACATATTCGTAAGGGAACGAGGCCCCCTTTCCCTCTGGGAGCGGCTTTTAATGAGTGTAAGAGAGAGGTTTGTCCATAGAGAGAGAATGCAGGAGCACCACCATAGAATGCGCTGGAAGACCGCTGAGGAGGGGATCCAACAGCTGAGAGAAGTGGCAGTACTGGAGATACTCTTTGGGAGGGGTGGACAACATGACAATGACCCCGACAAGGTCAGGTGCACAGGGCAGATGTTGTGGAATCTGGCACACCTGGGGCCATCTCAATACACCACATTCATTGCAGCCATTAATGCTGACACCAACCACGAGACAGTGGGTTCTGTTGCCAATAGGCTCAGGAATTTTGAGAGTATAATGAATGGCCCAATGCAGGCTCAGGTCTCTGCTGTGATTAGGGAACTCAAAGAGGAGATGAGAGAGATGAGGGAGGAGATGAGGAAGGTCAATGCAGCACCAGTGCGAGTCACAGATGCCAGAGTTAGAGCCCAACGTCCCCCAGCTAAGGAGAGAGGATACACCCCACGAGCTGACCTGTGGTTCTTTCTGCGTGACCATGGGGAAGACATGAGGAGGTGGGATGGGAAACCCACTTCTGCCTGGCAGCGCGGGTGCGTCAACTCAAGGAGGGAAACACTAACCAAAAGAGCTCCACTAAAGTGAAGGTAGCCTCAACTTCCCATAACCAAGATGCAGGGTATTACAAAAGGGAGGATGATTTGTCAGATCCCCTTGAGGGAACCTCCAACATGTATGCCCAGGAAGGAAATAATAACCAGTGCTAGAGGGGCCCTGCCTCTAGCAGGGAGAGGCACGGGAAAACCGGGTCTTTTGGACGGTGTGGATCCGATGGCCTGGCACATCAGAGCCACAAAAACATAGGGCATTAGTTGACACTGGTTCACAGGTCACCCTAATACCATCAGAACATGTTGGGGAAGAGCCTGTTTCTATTGCTGGGGTGACAGGGGGATCACAGGAATTGACTTTGCTGGAGGCTGAGGTGAGCCTGACTGGGAAGGAGTGGCAGAAGCATCCAATTGTGACTGGCCCAGAGGCACCGTGTATTCTAGGCATAGACTTCCTGAGGAATGGCTATTACAAAGACCCAAAGGGACTCAGGTGGGCTTTTGGAATAGCTGCTGTAGAGGCAGAAAACATTAAGCAATTGAACACCTTGCTTGGACTGTCAGAGAACCCATCTGTAGTGGGACTCCTGAAGGTGAAGGAGCAGCAAGTGCCAATTGCCACCTCCACAGTGCACCACCGGCAGTACAGGACAAATCGAGATGCCGTGATCCCCATCCACAAGATGATCCGTGAGCTGGAGGGCCAAGGGGTGGTCAGCAAAACCCACTCACCCTTCAACAGCCCCATCTGGCCTGTGTGCAAGTCTGATGGAGAATGGAGATTGACTGTGGACTATCGTGCATTGAATGAAGTGACTCCACCGCTGAGCGCTGCCGTGCCGGACATGCTGGAACTCCAGTACGAGCTGGAGTCCAAGGCAGCAAAGTGGTACGCCACCATTGACATTGCCAATGCATTTTTCTCCATTCCTCTGGCAGCAGAGTGCAGGCCTCAGTTTGCTTTCACCTGGAGGGGCGTGCAGTACACCTGGAACCGACTGCCCCAGGGGTGGAAACACAGCCCCACCACCTGCCATGGACTGATCCAGGCTGCACTGGAAAAGGGTGAAGCTCCAGAACATCTGCAATACATTGATGACATCATTGTGTGGGGGAACACGGCAATGGAAGTATTTGAGAAAGGAGAGAAGATCATCCAGATTCTGCTGGGAGCCGGTTTTGCCATCAAGAGGAGCAAAGTCAAAGGTCCTGCCCGAGAGATCCAGTTCCTGGGAGTAAAGTGGCAAGACGGGCGGCGCCAAATCCCCACTGAGGTCATCAATAAGATCACCGCGATGTCTCCACCAACCAACAAGAAGGAAACACAAGCTTTCCTAGGTGCCATAGGCTTTTGGAGAATGCACATTCCTGAGTACAGCCAGATCGTGAGCCCTCTCTACCTGGTCACCTGGAAGAAGAACGAATTCCACTGGGGCCCTGAGCAGCAGCAAGCCTTTGCCCAGATCAAGCAGGAGATCGCTCATGCTGTAGCCCTCGGCCCAGTCAGGACGGGACCAGAGGTGAAGAATGTGCTCTACTCTGCAGCCGGGAACAAGGGCTTGTCCTGGAGCCTTTGGCAGAAGGTACCTGGTGAGACCCGAGGCCGACCTCTGGGATTCTGGAGCCGAAGTTACAGAGGGTCTGAAGCCAACTACACCCCAACAGAGAAGGAGATCTTGGCTGCTTATGAAGGAGTTCAAGCTGCCTCAGAGGTGATTGGCACAGAAGCACAGCTCCTCCTGGCACCCCGACTACCAGTGCTGGGGTGGATGTTTAAAGGGAAGGTCCCCTCTACCCACCACGCCACCGATGCCACATGGAGCAAGTGGATTGCCCTCATCACACAGAGCGCTCGTATCGGAAACCCAAATCGCCCTGGGATTTTGGAAATAATTACAAACTGGCCAGAAGGTGAAAATTTTGGTCTTGCCGATGAAGAGGAGCAAGAACAAGTGACCCGGGCTGATGAAGCCCCGCCATACAACCAACTGCCAGCAGATGAAACTCGCTACGCTCTTTTCACTGACGGTTCCTGTCGCATCGTGGGGATGAACCGCAAGTGGAAAGCAGCCGTATGGAGCCCCACACGACAGGTTGCACAAGCTACTGAAGGAGAAGGTGGATCAAGTCAACTTGCTGAACTCAAAGCCGTTCAGCTGGCCCTGGACATTGCTGAAAGAGAGAAGTGGCCAAAGCTTTACCTTTACACTGATTCATGGATGGTAGCCAATGCTCTGTGGGGCTGGCTGGAAAGATGGAAAAAAGCTAACTGGCAACGTAGGGGAAAACCAATCTGGGCTGCTGATGAGTGGAAAGACATTGCCAGTCGGGTAGAGAAGCTACCCGTAAAGGTCCGTCATGTAGATGCCCATGTCCCCAAGAGTCGGGCTAATGAGGAGCACCAACACAATGAGCAAGTAGATCAGGCTGCAAGGATAGAGGTGTCACAGATAGACTTAGACTGGCAACACAAGGGAGAGTTGTTCCTGGCTCGATGGGCCCACGATGCCTCAGGTCACCAAGGCAGAGATGCTACCTATAAGTGGGCATGAGACCGAGGGGTGGATCTCACCATGGACAGTATTTCCCAGGTTATCCATGACTGTGAGATGTGTGCTGCCATCAAGCAAGCCAAGCGAGTGAAGCCCCTCTGGTATGGGGGGCGGTGGTCCAAATATAAGTATGGGGAGGCCTGGCAGATTGACTACATCACACTGCCTCAGACACGCCAAGGCAAGCGCTACGTGCTGACCATGGTGGAAGCCACCACTGGATGGTTGGAGACCTACCCTGTGCCTCATGCCACTGCCCGCAACACCATCCTGGGCCTGGAAAAACAAGTCCTTTGGAGACATGGTACCCCTGAGAGAATTGAGTCAGACAATGGGACTCATTTCAAGAACAGCCTCATAAGCACCTGGGCCAGAGAACACGGCATCGAGTGGGTGTACCACATTCCTTATCACGCACCAGCCGCTGGGAAAGTGGAACGGTGCAATGGGCTGCTTAAAACCACCTTGAAGGCACTGGGTGGGGGGACTTTCAAAAACTGGGAGATTAATCTACCAAAGGCCACATGGTTAGTGAACACCCGAGGTTCCACTAATCGAGCAGGCCCTGCCCAGTCTGAGCCCTTGAGAACACCAGATGGGGACAAGGTTCCAGTGGTGCATATGACAGGTATGCTAGGAAAAACTGTTTGGGTGAACCCTGCCTCCAGCAAAGACAATCCAATTTATGGGGTGGTTTTTGCTCAAGGGCCAGGGTGTACCTGGTGGATCATGCAAAGGGATGGAAAGACCAGATGCATACCCCAAGGAGACCTTGTTTTAGGGTGAACTACCTACAATACTGTGCCTGTATCTGTAACTGTATGGATGTCTATAATTTGAAGATTTTTAATTTGATTTGGCATGATGGTAGGGGAAAATTCGGGGTGGATAATGTTGAGGGTTAGTTCTTTCTTTTTTTTTTTCCCTCTGTGGAATTTTCCCCATTGTCATGCTAAGATACCTGTTGACTGGGCCCTGGTGACAAGGGGAGGGGACGGGAGGGAAGAAGCAAGCCCCGCGAGATTCAAACAGCCAGAAGAGGAAGTGGAAGGCTGGGCCTCGGCCCATTTCCCCCGCGGAGTTCGGACGAGAAGGACGATCGCCGTCTGTGTCCCATCCCAGCGTCGGGAAACCACCATCGGACCTGCCCGGCTGTCTTCTCGCTGTGAACTACCACCATCCAGCACTCTGCTGATCATCGGGACCCACACCGTGAGCGGAGAGCTCTCTCTCCATCTCTCTCTCCCCCTGGGACAGCTCTGCCATCACCCCCAGCCCTCCTGCGGCTCTGCGGGACCTGCCCGCCCCCAGCACCGGGAACTGCAGCTCAGGGAAAAGGTGCCTGCAGCCAAAAAACACTGGGACTGAGTTACTGTTCTGTTTGTGGGTAATTTCATAGCTGTTGTTGTTCTTGTTTGTCTTGTTAAATATACTAGTAAAGAACTGTTATTCCTACCCCCATATCTTTGCCTGAGAGCTCTCTTAATTCCAAAATTATAATAATCGGAAGAATCACATTTTCTTTCAGTCCAAGGGGAAGCTTCTGCTTTCTTTGGCAAACACCTGTCCTTCAAACCAGGACAGAAGCGATGGATTTTTGTAATTTGTTTCATGGTATTCTGTTTTTCTATTGCAGTCAAAATATCACCATTAGGAAGGTCCATGGGCTATCCAACAATTGGTATTTCTTTAAAGAAGCATGTACAATAATAATGTCTATTCTGTGCATTTAGTTGAAAATTTATAGTATCTAGCAGGAGTATAATGGAACTCTCTGTGAATATCTTGTTCTTCTTCCAGATCCACATATTCAGATATCTATTTTCATTTAGCAATTCAGCTTGAATTTTCTTAAGATTATGTAGGTAGGGGAGAAATGAAATTCAGGTGATTTGCTGACAAGCATTTTCAGGAGTGTGCTCCTTCCTGTTGAAGATTATTATATAAATTCTTGTGAAGGCCTTAGATTCATGTCATGCTTCTGAAAACCACCTCTGTCAGTCACTGATGAAATTCTGTAACAAGATGGCAATGTAAGGCTTGTGAACTAGCTATGCTTGCTCCTTATAATTTATAGTAATAACTTTTGCAGATTAATTGTGCACATTCCCCACTAAATTGACAGCTAAGTTTTATCTGTTCTGCATTTGTAAGTAAGTATTGTTGTATTTACCACAGTTGTTATTTTGCATAAGCTCATAACTGCCTAGTGAACTGCAGTTAAATTGGCCAAGTGCATGTTTGTCTTCAGGACACATTGTTTTGGTCACACCTATCTATGACATCTCTCAGGGTAGTGATAAATGGGCAGGCTAATATCAGCTGCAGAATCTGTCTTCATCTTGGGCACATGAAGCCTGGAAACATTCCCAACTGAAGTTGTACCTTCAGATATGACCAGTATTCACAGTATTAACATATCAGGCTGCCTTTTACAAATTGGGATGGCACTCATGAACCCAACAGCAAAGATGTGGTACTCTGAAATAATATTTAATTCACTCCTTCTGGTGAAGTTGTGACTCTTTTGACTATCTTACCTATAGTATTGTGTTCAGTATTTCTGTATCACCCTGCTTTCCTTCCCCCCCATTATACAGTGCAAATATGCAGCTGTCCTGTGGAAGAAATACTAAAGCCTCAGTTAAGTGTCTGGTGAGCATTATTTCTGCTTCCTTCATTTTATGTCATGTATTAGAAGCCTGCAGGTTTCTGATGCATTCATTTCTTAAGCATTTTCTAATGCATTCTTATTCTAATGCACAGTTTTCTTACTTGCTCTAATGAAGACATGCATGCACATAAAGCATAAAAAAAAATCACACAGTGAATGTTGAAAACATGAATCATTCATGTTATTAATTTCTTCAATGATGTCCAGTAAAGAAGGCAAAGTATAGATGCATACAACATGTCACTTTCTATTTCACTTTCTGAATCCCAGTAGTCTAAGATATGCTAACATGTATGAGAACTATGGAAACAAATGTTGCCATGAATATTAAAGAATACAAGCAAGAAGTGAATCATTAATAACACACTGTACCAACATTCCAGCACATAAAAATCAGTGAATGTTTTGAAGATCACACAAAAAACTTTGATTAAGAACAGGATCAGTAAATTTAGTCGATATTATTTCTGACACATAACCTTGTAGAGAAAACCTGAATTCAAAACTTCAAATAGATGGGTCATAAATTATAGATATAATATAATATAATATATAATACTGGCTGCTCTACCCCCCATTTTGTAGGTGATGCAGCCCCTTGCAACATACATATGCAAAATTAATATTTGGTATCCTTTTAATATGGGAACTGACAGTTTAAAGGATGGGAAAGGTTGAGAATAATAGTGCTGCTGCTTAGATAATTTATTTCAAGATAGGCATTTGAAGTAATTTATATACTGAAAAACTCAACCTTACATTTGGTGTCTTAATGTAAGTACTGTAGAAAATTTCCCCTATGTAGAAGAACTTACTGTGCAAAAGAAAGCCTTCACGCAAATTTTCTATAGCACAGATTCTGTATGAATCACAAAGACAAAATTAAAGTGTGCAGACACAGGACATCTTTCAAAATAACTACATGTATGGAATTTGTCAGTGATAATGAAAAATGAGTAGGTTCTTGTTGCTTCAGAGCAAATACATGAGTTTGTACAGTGTTTGACTAGTATCTTTGGTTAAATGCAGACTGGACTCTGAAGTAACTACACAATTGTTGAGACAGAGGCTTTCTAAATGAAAATATGTGGAGAGATCTCCACTTTGATACAAAGATCAGCTTAAAACTAACTGCAAAGCTAACTGAGGGGACATGGCTGAAAGCTAGATGACTTTAAAGTGCTGCCTAGATATCAATCAGTGCTGCAAAACAAATAAGTTACTCATACACCTTTATCTATGATGGAAAAAGAAAGCAAATAGGTAAAGATGTCTGTTATCAAGATGACACAGACAATCAAGGTGGCAAGAAAAAGACGTTTTTCTTCTGAAGTCCATGCAAAATACATAATATTCAACTGTGTTATGAAGGCATATACAATACATTACATTTTCCTGTGTGCTCAAAAGTTAAGATAAAAACATCAAAAGCTGGAGACACTGATCAAATTTAGAATACATTCAAAGAGACTCATGGAAAAAAGAAAATAGTGGTAGAAGATAACAGGGTCCCCTCCCTCCATGATCTACTCTAGTTGCTAGCTGACAAACTAGGAATATATTGTGATTCATATAAGCAAGTAACAATGAAGAAAACACAGGAAAGGTTCCTAGATAGTAAGTGAAATAGAGCAGAGAAGAGAAATCAGGAATGAATAGTAATGGAATCAGTCACTGAGTGGAATCAAAGTGTTAAGAGCTTCAGAATAAAGAGGAATATGGATGGCATTTCTGCAACTGTGAAAACAAAAAGGCAGGACTGTGTGTGATCAGAACTTAGGTGGAAGTGCATTCAAAGTGTTTATACTGCCTGTCTGCAACAACAGAATTATTCTGTATTCATAAGTCCTTGCCAGCTTTATGCTTATACTTGCACTGCAGTAAGATGAGGCAAGTAGGGGCAGATTTAAATTTCATGTCACACATACAAAACAGCAATAACTTTTCTTGCACTGATGGTGTGGTGTCAGCTCTTCCACAGTGAAGAGGAAACCAAAGGGGTCTCTAGAAATTCTAAGAGATGAATAAGAGGCCAAGTATTTAAAAGGATCTTTGTCTGTAAAGGGACCTAAAGTTTTTCAAATAATCTGCCCAGTACTATTGTTCAGATGGATGCATTCAGATCTCTTATTCAGATTTAATTCATAAAAGTCATAAAGTAATAGCCAGAAGAGAAAATAACATACTAAAATTTAAAGTTAATGCTGCTTGGTCTGGAATTACTTTGCATAGGTGCATCTTAAAATTGAGATGGAACTAAGATGACTAAAGACAGTATCTACATTTGATACTGTTTATCTCTAAAGTAAAAATTAAAAGAAACCTCGATTCCTATTTTGCACTGAATATGATTACTTTTAGGTCCGTAATAGGAAAAAACCCAAAGCTTTCACAGAATCACAAGTTGGGTTGGGCTGGAAAAGACCACAGTTGATCATCTGGTCCAACCTCCTTGCTCATGCACTGTTATCCTAGAGCACATGGCATCAGATCATGTCTGGGTGGTTCTTGAGTATCTCTAGTGATGAAGAAAGAAGTTCTTCCTCATATTCAGGTGGAACTTCCTGTGCATTCAGTTTCTGCCAATTGTGTCTTCTTCTTTTGCCTGACACCACTGAGAAGAGCCTGGAAACACCCTCTTGACACCCCCCCTTCAGATTCTCTTAGACTTTAATGATGTCCAATCTCAGTTGTCTCTCCTCGAGGTGGAACAGCCCAATTTCCTCAGCGTTTGCTCATAAGAGACATGTCCCAGCCCTCTAATCATCCTCGTAGACTCTGCTTTGTTTCATATTTCACTCTTACCCTAAGAAAAATGTCTTCTTTATATAAACAGCCTATCTTCACATATTAGAAGTCTACAGTCATAGCTACTGCTGTGATGCACATCATTTATTTCTGCTGAGTATTCTACCCAGGAGATGCAACTTCAACTCTCCACTAAGTTTTCCCATACATATTTCATTATAGAACATGAATTAATTTAAAATATGAAAAATCATCTGTTTCACTGCTTAGATTTAGCCCTGACTTTTACCAGAGGTGTAGCAACACTCTGTTGATTCCCTTATTAATCAGAGTCATTTTATCCCTCTGCTCTGGTATGTGGATTCAGACCACATTGTCATCCTGTTCAGTCAATGGAGAGGAACTCCCATTTCACTCAAACTGAAGAAAACTTTCTAAAATAAAAGAAAGAAAGTTTTCTAAAAGAACAGAAAGAAAACTGCAAAGTTGTCACTACTAAAATATTCTAGATCGCTATTTTATCTTGGTCACTTGGGGAAGGACTTATGTCTACATGGAAAGTGTCTTGCCCTAGCAGAGAGCAGGAATTTTTGTTTAGTCCTATAAATCTCTGTGCCTGCAATAGCAACACCACTAAAACTGTGGTCTGCTTTAGGAAGGTCCCCTTATTGTTGTGAGTTTGAAAGGACCAGATCTCTATAACTTTGGGTCATGTCTTGCCAGTATATGCCTTCATCCTTTAAGGATAAAAATTAGATAACAATAAGGTGGTTACAGAAGAATAGTTGTTTAAAATTTATGTTTCACAACTTTTATATAATTTTCTGATGATGACTGTTTATATTGTTGGAATTATATAAAGTAAGAGTAAATCCAGTGTATTTTTACATCCTGTGCATAGCACTAAAACCAGTCTGTATATTTATCTTCTAACAAATGAAAATCTTTGTAAACAAGATGAATTTAAGAAGTCTCCAACATCCATGAAATGTAAACAATCAAGACAAAAATATTTGTGGAAGGACTGAGATACAAAATTACAATTTGTATAGGACCTGGAAATAATCTAATTTCACAGCCAAGCCTTTGCAAAATACTTAGTTGTTGCATTTCTGCTATTTGGGTTTCTGCATAATCTGGCAATATGCCAAGTATTTCCATCTAAATGCATTTGTTAACTTTCTCAGAAATTTAGAATTCACCTCTGGTAAGCCCATGGTTTACATGGTCTATATAAAATACAATTTAAGAAAAACAGTATTGCCCCCAATGTTTCCAAGTAAAGATTATTTAGGAAAATCAAACTACAAATACTGACTTATGCTTAAATACCACATAGCAACAATCACTGAGAATTTCTTGACAAACACTGTATTCTATTTTGACTAAAAAAAAAAAAAAACCTCTGCAAAAATAGATTATTTGGGAGCTAGAACACCCTATATTTAAATTCTTTTGAAAGTTAGATGGGAATTGGCAGCAGATATCAATAACAATAGAAAACCCCCTTATTTACATGAAATATAATTTGGGAAAAATATTTCTTCCAATTTTGGGTACAACGACTTTTCATTTATCCAACTGTGTTTAAAATTTTCTTCCAAGACTTAGTTAGATTAATTAGAAATGTTAGGCACATTAAATGCAGACAATTGAAACAAGTAATTTCAGACACAGAAAATGTAAAAACTAGGAATAGCTGCATCTGATAGCTATTTGTATGATAGGTATGATTTTCACAAAAAATATTCATGTGAAAATCACTTGATTAAAGAGAAGAATTTAAGATTCATTGTTTTCAATGTCTAATATGCCAAAAGTAACAAAATAGTTACAATACATTTTATGACAACAGAAGCATGTGCTGTACACACTTGGGAGAGGAACAAATATTAATGAAAACCAGAAAGGCCCTGGGATACAAAAGCTTTGTTCTGAAAATTGATAGTAGCTCAGAACAAATAAATTTAAAGTGTAAGCTATTTTATGGTGGCACACAATGTTTGTACTCTTTGGGATGATCTTTGCAGTGTTAGAGAAATATTGATCCTAACTGGTGATGCCATTTATTGTGCCTTCATTAACTGGTTTGTAATTTGTGTCTTTCTTTTTATAGGATGGGAAATTTATAGTCAATTTGGTTACCTTAAAATTTCAAGCTAGCTAATAATTACTATGAAGTGAACTTCTTTATATCTAGCACTATAAATAAATATTAGAGACATATAAAAACAAAATCTGGAAAACATATTGAAATACTCTCCCACAATTATAAAGAAAAATTAAACATCTAGCTGGTGTCTTTTAAAGCCCACTCCTAAATTATTATTTTTCAATTTAATACTTTTAAATTATTTGATGCTTTGTGAATCAAAACATCAAAAATTAATCTTGTATCTTTCAGATGTTCAAATTCAGTTTTAGATGAAAGTAAAATCTCAGTATTACCAATTGCTAGAATTAAAATCTTCATTCTGATGAAGAAACCGCCATGGCTTATGTTTTCATGAGGTTTATTACGAAACTTTTCGTTAAGAATTGTTTCAAATTTTATGAAATTTCTAAGGACAGAACCAAAACTGGCTTGTATTTTTGCTTGACTGTTGTAAAGGTCTAATGAAGATCAGCTTCTCACTGTGCAGGAAATGTGTTAACACAGCTCTAAAACAGCACACTGAGATTTGTCTGGGGACTTAAAATTGCCTCCCTTATTTAAAGTACAAAGCAGGCTTCTCCTCCCTACGGAGCACAGTGCTAAGTCCTCTGAAGGAATTAAAAGCATTTCCTTCTCTTACATGTAGCAGGAATATTGAATACATGACAATTTGCACACATTTACAAGCAATGTAGAGACATATTACAAAACCCCTCTGCCTGGAGAAGTTTAACCTGCAGCTCTCATCCTCCTTAGGCATGTCACAGACCTATGGTACATATGGTACACATTGTTAATAATGCCGTTCCACAGAAGTGAATGTAAATTACACTAGGACAGAGAAAAGGAGGGAGATGTGCAAGATATCTCACTAAGGCCTAGTGAATAAGGCTGTCACCTGGCTAGAAACCTCAGAGAACTTCTGTATTGTAACAGGATTTTGATTGCAACTGTACCATCTATTCAGAGAAGAATGGAATTTAGGTTATCTTTTAACACTAAGAAAATCTATGCTATAAGAAAAATGCATAATTTTTGGATGTGGGCTGAAAAAATATTTGTAAGAATCAAGAAGAGGAGATATATTTGCAAATGAAGTATATGAAAGGAAATGGTCATTTATACCAGTTGCCTTATGCCTAGAAAAGCAAAAAAAAAAAACAAACAAACATGGCTTTAGTGGCTTAGACCTCTTAGTGTGGCTGAAAAAGTAAAATCAGATATACTATGCTTCAAATAATCAAAATGATTGCAAAAATACCTATCTAAAAATTAAGATTGCTAAATAAGGAATATCCTTTTGTTTCCCTATATAATTCAGGGAATTACTGGTTAAACAGCATCTCCTCTAGAGTGATCATGACCAAATTGCTATATTGTGTCTTTCCGTCCCTCAAAATGGGATAAAGAAATATGCAGTAATTGTAAAATTCAGCATTTTTAAGCAATAAATCTAAACAAAAAATTCCTTCTGGAAATGAAGCAGAAACCTATCCAACAATAGAAACTGGGGAAGGCAGTAGCTAAGCCCTCCTCAGATGTGCAGTATCAGATTAAAGATTGCATGCAGATCTGTCCACCTGGATGCTGAAGGCCAGAATTTTATGCTGTGTGTTGACATGCACAATTGCACTTTCAAAGAACTAAACAGGGATCATTATTCTTCTTTACAGCAATTCTACAAAGGTGATGGTAGTGGCACTGTTCATCTTTTATGCTACAAAGCAATTATTATACTGTTCAGCTGGTGGGAGATCCAGGTTAATTTTTTTTCTAGTTCTAGGACTCAACATCTCTATCCTTTATGTATTAGCAAACGTCCCAGCTACTAGATAGAAAACTAGCCCAGAGGTCATTTTGTCTCTCAGAGTAGCAAAATTAATGAAAAACATGTGAGGAGAAAAATATGGATTTTGTAGCCTCCGGTGAGGGCACTCATCTGAGAGAAGGAATACACAGGATGACCCAGATTTGCTTTATGGTGGATGAGGAGAGAGGAACTTCTATTACATTATTTACCTGAATAATTTTAGATGCATTTCTTGAGACGAATCACACCCTAAAAACATCTATTTCTCTGCATAGAGACAGTCTGATGTCAGTTTCCAGATCCTGCCATAGGCAAAAGAGAAAATAGCATTCACATGGGGACTAGACATAACTGTTTTAAAGGTTTCATAGCATATACTATGTAATTATAGGGAAATGCTGTGTTAACATTAAAATCATTATATAAGTTATGTAAGCCAATACCAAGCTGAAGCTAGAGCGGGGGAATCAGGAGCCACTGGCCCCAGAACAGGAGTTAAACAAGTCACACCCAGATTAGGCAAGAGCGAGTCTAAGCCCCTGAATTGCCAGATCAGGACAGACAGCATATTTCCAGGGTTGCCCTGATTGCCTAGATCCCATATGGATATATATCATTAATCTCCAAGGTAAGTCATAATGATGTCTAAAGTCTTGATATGGACTGTGGACTTAATGATCTTAAATCATCAAGTGCAAGATAAACAGTATCTCTTCCAAATTTAGTCAGCAAAGTTGACTTTTCTGATTTGATCAATAGTTACCTTAAATGTCCTTGAAAGCCAGGGAGAGAAAGAAAAGGAGCTCCTGGGACAATGTTGGCCCTTAAACTGGTGTAAAACATACAACTGCAAGGTTCTGAGATGTATCTATTCACTCGTGCAGAACAAGAGAAACTCAATTGAATGAAATATTGGTCTTCATCTTCCCTCACAGTTCCTCCAAGGAACTTCAAGCAATGTGAGATGACCTCAAATCCAATAAACTTAAGAATCAAGTACTACGGTTTTCCAGGTAAAATAAAGAAGCTGTTTTTCTGGACACTGAAATAAAGAATGAAATACTCAGTCTCTCATATATTCTATACATTCATCAAGATTTTATATCACGGATTCCCTCACCCCTTTCTTTGCTGTTTAAAACTCACCTGAATCACTAAATTGTTTTAGTAGTTCTAGTAATTGATTAGAGAAAGTCCTATCTGTTCTGCTCAGTTGAAGGACAGAAGGAATATCACATCAGGATTTTTCTCATCACTAAATTGTTTCTAGTCCTAGTTTCTATGTTAACCTGGAAAGTAATAATAGATGGTAAAATTGTATCCACTGATGATGCTAAACAGAAGCCCCTGACACTGCTAAAGCAGTAATATTCTAATTTCAGATTCTATGGAAAATAATCTGTTACAGCAAAATTCCTTGCACCCTCTCTTCTGCTGAGCAAGTCCTTAAAATATTCGGAAATTAAACCAACTATTTTGTCAAAGCCTTGAGAGACTGTTTACTTTTCAGTCATCAGAATCAAATGGAGCGTGTCAAGAAATTTCACCATAACAAATACATTTTAAAATAGCTAGTAAGGCCAAGGTAACATAAAAGGTCACTTCCCTACTGGAAGATATTTTAATATATGTTCAGTTTCATCTACAGATTATTAAGGAAAAAAAGCTTTTTAAGGTTGATTCCAAGTTAGCAGAACACTCAAGAAACCACATATGTCATATTTTGACTGCACTGTGTTTAGTGTTGCAAATTGTGTTTCAAATTTTCTTTCAGATTTATCAAATCTGTCACAAGAACTACTCGAAGGTTTGATTAATGATGAGTCCAAAACTTTAGCTGTGTTTTGAATGCAGATATGATTTCTAGTAGAAATCTAATCTAAATAAAAACACTGTCTGATTTACCAGTGTCTCATTAGTTAAGTAATTTTTAAGTTATTATTAGTTATGTGTAAGTTAAGATGTCTACTTTCCTACTATCAAAAATAGCAACTTTCTATAACTGTTTGGTGTTGACTTTATGTATTTTACACCCTGTAAAGGGGAAGGGTACATACCAAACTAATTTTATGGATTTTTTCTCTATCCTCATCTATTGCTTAGTTCCTGACAGAAAGACAGTGTCTCAAAAATTTCATACAGTACTAATCTAACAATTTTAAATTTTGTCATAGAAGCCTTTCATTTATGCCTCCTGTTGCTCTTAGGACTTTTTTCACACATATTGTTCAGTATGGATTATCTGTAACTCTGAGCAGAGCTACATAGTAAAGAACTACATTTAAGCTAATGAATTTTCTCACAATTAATTTTGAGACAAGAAAAAAATGCAGTAGTAGTTAATATTGAATATACGTAACAAAATGGCTGTGGTTGCTTGGCAACCAGGGTCAGATTTATGGGAGAACAATAAATACCTACTGCAATCTGTAGAGATTTTCCTAATAACACAAAGATGTAGTTGATATTTCTTGATGGGTTCGTTTACCCACTATGCAAGTTCTGGCTGTGTGTCATTTAGTGATGAAAATTTTGATATTATCTGTTTAAATTACTGATAGTGTTATATTCATTTTATTTCTTCTTCTCAATCTCTATTGGCAAACAAGCAACCTTCAGGTGAATCTGTTGAGCAGATTCACCTTCTGTCCAGCTTCCTATATGACTTTGGATGTTTTTTGGAGCACTTTCATTTTTTCATTCAAGAAGTAATTAACTTTGGGCCACTGCTGCTCGGGAGACTTCTTCAGAATGGTATCTCTTAATGGTAATGTAAATGCTTCTGTTTGCTTTCACAGCACATTTCAGACATTGGTGTGTAAACTATGCCTAAGTCCAAAACTCAGTTTTCTGCACTGTGAGGACCAAAGTCCATTGCAAGATCCAGACTTGGAGAGCTGCAGGGAATTATAGGCAAGGAGACCTGGATAATTAGTAAGCTTAAACCAAGACATAAACTCACCTTCATTATGAATGACTGGGGTACTTTGTGCCTGGTACACATTTTTGTAGCTTCTAACCTCCTTAGTATGAAAGAGTCCTGAGCATGTCTGCTGCACTATTTAATGGGAACGGTAGAAAGTGCTTCTGAGGCATTTTCTATAGCCGCTCCCCAAGAACAGCAGCATGCCTCCAAAGAACTGAATAAAGCAGACTGTGAACTGAAACTTTTTCCTGACCCAGCACTTCACCATTAGCATAGATACAATATTTTTTTTTGTAAGGTGAACTACTTCAGAATTTTAGAAAAAGGAAAAAATCTTGTTCTCAGCAAAAACCCGAATATATTCACTTAGAAAAACTTCATTTCACTAGGAATAACTGCAAAGACCCTCCACTGCCACCTGTGCTCCAGATGATGCAGTTAATGCACTGGTAAAGTATTCTCTTGCCTGAAGTATCAGTAGATCATTTCACGACAGATCAACCTTGTAGCTGCTATTGACTTTGTCAGGTGTGATGCAATTGTGCTTACATTTAGAAGTATGAACTTCGCTGAACATGTGGAGGGATTTTCTTTAAAGACAACTAAACTCCCTCTAGATCACATCCTCATCATCAATGCAATGGAATCTCAATATGTAAAGGCTAAAGAAAGCAATCAAGGTGCAAAATTAACTTTTTCAGTTGAGGTTCATTTCTGTAATCAAGTGTAGCCACCTCAGAGGCCTGTGTCTATCATAAAGTCTTCCCTCTGTTTTATCATTGAAACGAGCTAATTATTAAGAGCCAGCAAGGATAATAAGTCTACCATGATACTCTAGTACCTGTAGGTAAACCCTAACTTTCTTTTTTCCTTTGTTTACAGAAGACTGCTGTTTATATAAATCTATTTGTCCTCTCACAGTTTTCAATGTTCCCTTTCAATTTTCACCTTTAATCTACTGTCTAAGGTTCAGAATATTGTGTTTCCAAGAAAGATCTTTAAAAATGAATGAGAATATGGCACCACAATCATGAGAAAAGGACAATTCATTTAAAACCTACCACTATAACTTTCTTTAAGAGAATCTTCTCGTCAAGTTAATGGTCCCATCCTGTAGACATGTTATCTAATGATAAAGTACAAAACTTTAAATAAGACATTTCTTTCTCTTAGGCACTAAGGCAAAACTCAGTGACTTACAAGACTAAAGATTCTTCAAAGGGATTAAAACCAGACACAAAAGTATAATACACTGCAGAATAAGCAAGTGAGTGTTTTATTATCTTTTTCTTCCACCTGACTACAGTGGCTGAGTAAATCTAAGGTAATGCCATTTGATTTAACTGTCTGTGGAGAATAGTACGAAACTAAAGGAAGCAATAAAACAGTAAGCAAAAGTTCTAAGTTTTCTAGTTATTCTGATAGATACCTAGACACCCCACATTTCATTAGTGCATGAATAAGATTCTGGTAGATATGCTGAAACTTGGACTTTTCTGTTTATTTCTCTTACAGCAAAAGTGTTTTCCATTAATGGGCACATACAGATTGTGAGAAATTCCTTATGGGTGTTTACAAGAACAGAACTATTGATGGGACTGCAAAGGGAAGTTCATAATTAGTTTCTATGTACTAATTCCAAATAATACACTTAGTTTTTATTATCTCCCTGGAGTTCACTCTACCTTTGGTTCCTCATTTAACATAATATCACTGAGCTGTAATACTGTTCCACATAGGAGAGGTTCAGCAATTTAACTGTTTTAGTGGTCTTAAAGTGATTATACCTATAACGCAGAACTAGAAAAAGCCTTTTGATGCTTAACACCAATAAACCTGTCATTGTAGATCACAGAAAATCTATTATAGCAGTGAACACTTTCTGCTTCAAATTGAGATGAGTAGGCAAGCCTTTTATGGCAATTTGAGAGGCATTTAATGGTGTGAATCACTATTCAGGAGCTTTTTAGGCATGTATTAAGTCCAGTATAATACCTGAGCTTAAGAAGGTGACAAACATTAGCTAATAATTCTGTCACTTCATAGTTTGTACCAAGCGTTAAGGAAAATGCGATTGGAAGACCTATCAGAAAATAAAACATACAATATCTACCACATGCTGTCATTGTAAAACATCACACTTAACTGACATATTAGAACATTAAAGACCATGTCAAATAAGGCAGGGAACTGTTATAAAGGAACCAGTTAACTTTGGATTCATGGAGGTGGCACCTGGCCAGAACAGCAAGAACAGATTGACTGGATCTGCTAGGTCAACTGGAGAAGGAAATCTTGCAAAGCCATGACACCCCTTTAACTCATTGCCCATAGCCTAAGGGGTACAAGTTCTATGTCATGCATTAAATGAGATTCTTTCATAGCAAGCTCTAATACAATTATATATGTAAATTGCATGTCAGTGACTAAAAGTACACCTGTCAGTTTACCTCTACCCCCACCTTCAAAATTTACTCTAAAATAGACCCAAATGTATTTTTTAAAGGTGATAGTTCCCTGCATAGTTTTTAAATATGTAGCTAGCATAAAACTAACAGTTCTTAGTTAAAAGATCAGAATATCAGATATCTATTAATAGTTCTGAAAGAGTTGTTAGTTGCCCTGTAGTTGCCATGGTTATTCAAGGCATTGCACTTGGTGAAGGTTCCACTTTTTGCTATTAAATCTGTTGGAAATGTGGTGAAACACTCTTAAAAATGGCAGTGTCCACTGGGCCTTGAGGCCACCTCAGTTGACAGAGATTTCACAATCTCTGAGAGCTTTTTCACAAGTGATAAGAAATATATTAGGGATAGAATCCAGCTCAAAATGTAAATGCCTAAATGGAACTACAGACATTCTAAATTCTCACTATAATCAGTACTAACCACATTTCAGTCACCTGAAACTGTTAGCTATACCCTCAATTACTTTTCAAAATGGAACTGAATCTCAGTCCATGAATCTCAGTCTATGAATTCTTTCCTTTTTATTCCTAGATGTCCTATGAAAAATTGTAGAGGCCACTTAGTTTAGACCTTAAGTATAATTATATACAGAACTGAAAATCCTTTAAGCAGAATCCTATTTTCTACTTGGTATATCTTGATTAAATGTTGGTGCAGTATGTGATACCTGTTAATATACACAAGGCTACCCTATTAATAGATTTTTAGAATAGAGAAATGAAAACCACAAGTATCTCAGTGAGGAGATATCCATGGAAATTGAGAGCTCTCACCCTTCCTAGATATTGTCTAGTAATTCTCAGAGTTAAAATATCTTTTCATACTGAAATGGAAAACAGATTAAATCTCAGTATAGGAGGTCTACAACCCTCATGCAAATGGATTGGTTCTGCACAGTGCATCATGACTATAGTATCAAGAATGCCTCTGATGTTTTAGAGCTACACAGGGCACTGAATCATTGTCTCTGCTTATGACTTTCAGCTAAAATTGCAAGTCATGCAGGGGTCTTGTATGAACACTTAGGTCTGGGAAACAGAAAATAAAGAGAAGGTATTTAATTTCTGGGACATTCAAATCCAACTTGGTATTCATGGTAGAAAAGTATCTACTTTCCATTTTTGACCCCCTATTTCTGAACCTTTCTAATCCGAAATGTTCTTATATAGACACATGATACAGAAAGGTTGAATTCTATTTGGAAGTCTTTAGTTTGTATACTGAGCTCATCTCAGTGATCATGTACCATTAAAATTCAGCATTTGTAATAATTGACATCTGAAGCTATCAGTGTTCCCCCCGGTGTTTTCCTCACTAACACATCCAAGCCAGGTCTATAGTATTTCCGTCCAATCTAATCTAGAATGTGTTCAGAATTTTCCATTTACATTGAAGAATCTCAGCAGTGTCCTAAGATACTATAGGCTCACTATCTTGTATTACTAGATACATCTGACATTCAGGAATAAATTGGTTCAAGCAATCTACTTTGGTTGTTAGACTACCATAGTAGTGAAGTATTAGTTGACTACTATTTGCATAAATACACAGAACTAAATCAAACTTATAGAACTAAAAACCCAGGCCCCATTAATTCTAAAAGAATTCTTTAGGTAAAAGAAAAGCTTCATGAACCTATCTGAGCTACTTACAATTAGACAGGATTGGTATATAGAACTAACATTCAGTCAACTGTCCTAGTTTCTGCCTGGGTCATGTGGATCAGCAGTTTCATTTGATGGCACAAACTTGTTCTGTCTTAGTGAGCAACTGGCAGCCTTAGTAAATATGAGATCAATATTCAGGGATAAATAAACGTAACTTCATGGAAGACTGTGTGCAAAACAACATCAGAGAGATGAAACTATAACCCAAGATGAACATCGGCACAGAAAAATATTAACTTCATAAAGGTGGCATTAGTTGAGGAATTTTCTGTTCTTGGTGTTAAGTAAGGTCAAGCAGGACTCCTCTGTAGAGACAGGCACTACTATTTGTCCATGCATAGAAAGGGATTCTCAAAGAATGCATGGCAGGAAAAACCACACAACTGATAATTACAATGCAATCCATACCCCATAAGCTTGCGTTCCCCTTCTGACTTTTGCGAACACTGTTTTCTGATCCCCTTTTTTTCTCAATTTTTACAAGGCCTCTAAACTGTCCTTTGTTATATTGAATGAGTTTGTAGTAAGCATGCAGACAAGACCCCTGATATAGCTAATTATTATCGGTGTTATAGAATATATTGCTTCAGGAGGTGAACTGGAAGGTTGATTGAGAGAGTGTAACAGCAAGCTTAGAGTGGCATCAGGATACAGTGTTGAAAACAACCATAAAGCACTGCTTCAAACATTAGGCTGTTTACACACATCAGGTGCCATAAGAAACACATAAGTGGAGAGGTTTCACAGTTGCAAAGTGCAATATTTCCCTACCCAAGCCCTACTGGTGGGGATAAAATGAAATCTAAATTCTCCTCAATTGCTTAAACCATAATGTTTCAATAATCATATTAGTCAGTAAATTGAAATACAAATACTTAGAAGCAACAGGTTGAATTGATTATAATTATAATAGCAGCAGCTTTCCTTTATTCATCACAGTTTGCATTTTGAATACCAATCTTTTGATAGACACTCATCTACATCTATAAGAAAAACTGGAAAAATAAGTCATAATTTTTCACTTTACTTGGGATATCTGGGCTATCTCCTACAATATTAATGACCTGAAAAAAGAATGTGTTCCAAAATTATCCTCAAATGTACACAACATTTATTTGCATTAGACAAAGATTATTTTCTTGTGGAAATTTAAGCATGGTCATTATGATCACCATGGGTTGTGAGGAAAAACATAGTTTTTGCAGTGAAGTAAGACAGGGAAATAAAATTCTGCCATTGATATACCCATATTTTTTTGTTGAACCTGAAAGATTTTTGCAAAGAATGATGTGCACATCCACAGGAGGGGAAAAAAAATCCATTTTACTTTAGTGTGATCCTCCAGCTGAGTAGTACCTTTTTTTTGATAACAGCATGCTTTAAAGCCATGTTACCAAATGTCAGGTTATTTTCATGACCAGGATACAGAGTGAGGAACTAAAAAACTATGCTGTTCTGTTTGAACAGACTGGAATGTTGATGCTTAGTGACTCCAAACCGTGTTTGTGGAGGCAGCAGGGTGCTTTTCTGAGGGCAGATTGGCACTCCCCAAGGCAAAGAGGAGAGTTTTGCGTGTACAGCAGCAAGCCTCTGGTTTGCATATGGCAGAGTGGTGAATGCCCACCACCAAAGGCAACAAGCCAGGCTTTGAGTCAGATAAGCAGCAGATCCGTGAGGTGGGTGGGATTGTGCTTTTTATCATGCCATCAGTTCTCCCTCACACCCCATTCCCCTCTTTGGGGAAGGTCACATTCACACAGAACATTCACATTTGCATTTAGGCCAGACATTGTTCATCCCTTCCCATGGGACATAAATGGCTCCCCTGAGCTGACCTGAGAGGCAGCTGTCATCTCTTAGAAGGTGTCATAAAAAGACCCCCAGAGCACCCCCAGACTCATTTCTGAAGCCTTCCACCAGAGGACTTAAAGCTCCCTCCCTCAAGGGTGGTAACTGGGTGTTCCTGCCGAGCCTGAGTGTATATTAACCCGTTGAATTCTATATTTCATGGGCTTCCCTTACCCTCCACAGCTGAAGACCATGACCTTCAAATCAACAACGCTGTGATCATCATTTTTCAACAATCAAGTCTTATCACAGATCCATGGGTGGTGGTATTTTTCTACTCTTACCCTTTCTCTTTTTTCCTCTCATTTCTTAAATGATATTTTTATGTTTTTATGTTGCTATCTTACTATAGATAAAAATAACCAAAACGGCTACATACCTGATTTTTGTTGCAACAAATTGTTCTAAAATGAACCCTGCTATACACACACACACACACACACACACACACGCACACACACATGTTTACAGACATGATCATTCATTGTCCTTTCACTCTAATCTGCCCCAAGGGATCTATTAATAATGACCTGCACTGCTCTCATGTTCTGGGGCTGGTCATAACACCATCCTTGGAAATCTCACTTTCCTTTTCCTGTCCTAAGTTTGCTCATCTCTTATATGTGCTGACACATTTTTCTGCCACCTCTGTGGGGACCATATTTCCACACCTCTCAAAAATGCCAATCTCACTTAAGAAACTGAGCAGGTTACAGAAAAAAAAAAAAAAAAAAGTAACTGTATCATATTAGTTATTTGAGTTGTAGTCTCGAAGTTTCACACTGTAAGACACTTGCAGCTGGAACCTAAAGCAAGCAGCTAAAGAAGCCGAAATATATCAGAGAGGGATTTAGGAAGAGGAGAAAACATGTCCTCTCCAACAGTGTTTCAAAGTTTTTTTGGGGTTGCTTTAATTTTTTTATATAAAAATCCCTACAACAAATAAAAAAAAAAAAAACCCAAAACTCAAATATCTAAACAAACAACAAAACAAGTTTCTACAGAGATCAGTGTTATTTGTTTTTATTAAACACTTCACTATGGTATCGCTACTTCTAGTCTGACTCTTTTCTCTTAGCAATTTTTGTCTTCTACTTAAACACTCAACACCTCAACCAATATAAATCCATTCCCTCAGGTAAATGTTCGAATTATTACACCCCTATCTTGCCATGGTTTACAGAAACTCACAAATTACAGCTCTGTCTAGTATAGCCCCCCCACCCTTCTGCAACTGTGTCATGGTTACAATTCACTGCAAAAATCCCAAAGACCTGCTTAGGAATCCACAGTGACTCTTTAATCCAGTGTCTGGACTTCTTACCAAGCTTATAGATTTACCCATCATGTGTAAGTCTTTCAAAATGACTACTTTTTCCAACTTTAAGTCTGCAAAATTTTCCCACAGAAATTTCTATTCCTATTTTTCCCTGCTAAATGTTTTTTTTTCTCTTTCCTAAGCCTGACTGGTTCAGGTATTTTTTGCTTGACTGTAGCTGTATCACAATTACAGGAGACAATGAGGCAGGAGACATTACAGACACTCATAAATCCTGTGATTGTATCCTTGAGGTAAGAAATGATAGCAGCAATCACATGAGAGGCACTACATTTTATGTCTTTCTTAAATTCAGCAAACCCTGAGGAGGAGTTAAACACAGGTAGTTTCAGCATTCTTGATCTAACTTTCAACTGAAATAACTCTGAAAAGAGGAGCATGCCATTCAGAGGGAATGCTGAATGCTTACAGAGGTCCCTGCAATCACTGTAAACATCAAAAAAGCTTTGTATCCCCAGAAGTGTACCCTTTACACAGCCACAGGGAGTTAAGCAAGCCGACCTTGAAAAAATCAGGCCATTCTTGACAACAGAGATGAACTGAACTGATGTTAACCTCAGCATCCTACTTTTTACATTTTATTTATGGCACAGGGTCAGATCATTTGCTTCCCCGTTTTTGCAAGGTGACAAAGGCTGACTGCTGGGAGAATCTATTCTGCCTGACCAGTCATTTTAACTCACTAATGGATTATAGAAAGCACTGCAAGAAGCCAAGAGTACATCAGAGAAATCTGAGTAGGACTTATATTAAGGGTATGAAAATCTGCAATAAGAACATCATTTCCTTTTTAATTGTGGTGGGAAAACTTAACAAATCACCATGGGTGATGTTTTTTTCAAGACAGATACAGAAATAATTTATAAGAGTTCATAAGAAAAGCTCTGGATTTTTTTTTTTTGTTTGTTTTCATTCTCTAGTTTTAAAAGGAAGATCTTATAGAGAAGATAAGATGAAGCCATATGTATCTTACAACCTATTTACATTTAAAATCTATTTACATTGTAAAGGGTTGATTTTCTGTAAATAAATAAATAAGAGAAAATCCTTTGCAATGCAAAATCAGCTTTTATCAGCTAAATCAATCTGGAGATGAAATAAGCATCAGCAGAGAAACAAATCTTTCCATAAAGATTCAGAATTCATATAATAATCAGTTTACAAAAGACAATTGATACAATAAAATGCAATAAATGGACATAAATAAAAAGAGTGAAGAATGAAGAATAAACATGGTTGAGCATGAGGAAAATAGGCAATACGATGCAACGCAATAATGTAAAGCTACTGGAATTCAGACTATAAGCAAAACATGGCTATTCTGGTATAAATTTTTCTGATACTAATAGGACACCTGAAGAGGATATGAAGGTAAATTCACTTGTAAATTGGATTAAAAAAAAGTGTACTCTCTAATATCTTTTTAAGTGTCTAGCCTAAAACTTAAGAATTTAATATAATTTAGCTTTAAACCTTTGCTATTTTACCTCTACTAAAATAAAATAATAAAATTCTGAATGCAAAATATGCAAGTGAATGCTACACATGTACTTTCAGATTGCTGAAACGATATACATGTTAAATTTCATTAATCTGAAAACAGATTTATCAATTCTACAGTCATTTGTGTCTTTGAAGCAGTGCCATGTTTTCTAATTCTATCCTTACTGATTGATTTTACAGAATATACACACATACACACACACACATACAGATGTATCTCCCCTGTATATTATCACAGGGTTTATCCAGAGCTGACACATGCACATATGTGCCTCTAGTATAACAACAAGATGATTTTACCTAAAAGTCAGGACTTTGGAATATGTTATATTGGTTGTTTTGAATACAAAGGCATGATTTTTCATTTTGCTATTACAAAACCTATTGGATGCATAACTAATACTCTCTTACAGCAGTACAGTTCTGAATGTTTTGGGATTAACATGTAGAATATGTATTATTCCCAAAGAATACCTGGCTGGGAGTATCGCAATATAAAGCACCCTAGTACACAGTGCTCCTCTTGGAGCCTCACAATCTTCTAATGATTTTATAACAGACCAGGAATAATTTAATTCAGAATTAATTTCATTAATTGTGGAAATTTATTAAATGCTCTGAATAGTTACTAATATCTCATATGGAAAATAATAACAAAAAAGAGGGGTCATATCAGTTTCAGTGTTATTTCCAAGCAAAAGGCTTGGGTTTCTTTAAGATATGATATTATGTGCAGCATTATCAGGTCTGGAATGTTGCTCAATTTAGTACTTATACACATAGAAAACTTTATTTCTCCTTCTCTTAATGCTTATTACTTTCTTTCCAAATTTGTCTCAAATATACTCATTATAAAATCCTTATGTGAAATCTCCTCACAGATGTACAGAAGGTGACAAAGCATGCTCATAGCCTTTCCCTGACCAGGAGTACAATGCAAACATAGGTCAAATTTTGGAACCCTGTTCAAAAGAACACTCGTAAAAGGATGAGAGCCTCAGCATGTGCCATGAACAACTGATAGGAAGACAGTAGCAGAAACTCCTGGTAAGATGCATCACAGCTGTATTCTACAGTGATTTGATGGACAGGCTGTGCTAAAATCTGTCTATGAAAACACCACATACATCCCTTGTCATTCCTGTGATCAGACAGGTAAGCTATAGTAAATTCAAAGATGAGAGGGAAACATTTTAATGTGGATGCAGAGGACCTGAGGTGCAACAGTTTTTTGTTTGTTCCAAGCTGCTGGCTAGAACCCAGTGCTGACAGTGGCCAGAGCTGTGAACTCCTGAGCTCAATAATGCCAGCTCATCTGTAATAGTTTGGTAAAACCAGCACATCATCACAGCAGGAGAGATGGGTCTCAGTTAATATTGTATCTGTGGATGTGCATGACTTTTTCTTTTTTTCTGTCCCCTTACCAAATTCAATGTCTAGGTGGCATGCTGTGGTGTTACCTTCTTCTCTCCTTGTGGCAAAGGAGTTCCATGTTTTCTATCTCCCAAAGGTGGGAGAAAATAACTATTTGCATATTAAAAAAAAAAAATCCAAAGAAACTAAGAACAGGAACTGATTTATTTCAGTCTTCTTGTCCTGTATCTTATATAAGCTCCTACAAAGCAAGAATCATTAAGATTATGATGTTCTGACAACTTCTAGACATCCTGAAAATTAGAGACAGAAAAATGGCTCTGTCCTCTGCCTGGAGAAAACAGAGCTCTGGGGAGATTTTGTTGTTGCTTTTCGATACTTAAAGGGGGCTTCTAAGAAAGATACGGACAAATTTTCAATAGGGTCTGTATCAATTAGACAAGGAGTAATAGTTTTAAACTAAAAGAGGGAAGACTCAGACTTGATACAAGGAAGAAATTTATTTACAATGATAGTGGTGAAATACTGTACTGTGTCTCCCAGACAAGCAGTAGATGCCCCATCCCTGGCAACATTCAAAATTAGGTTGAATGGAGCTCTAAGTATCCTGATCTAGTGGAAGATGTTGCTCATTGCAAGGAGGTTGGACCTTTAAAGATTCTTTCCAAGCCAGACTTATTATTAGTGATTCTATGACTATTCTGTTGTGAACCCAGTACTGTGACTTCGATAATGGAACCAGGTACCACATGTATCACAGCCATCAGTACAAGAAATACTGATTTCCTCTATATCTCCTTTGGAACAGTATTTACAAAGCAGTAAGTAGTTATTTACAAGAATAGGTAAGTATTTACAAGAATATCACAGACTCATGAACTGCAGTGAAAAACAAGATCAGAAAGGGGTTTTATGGGTAGTGCTTTCCTTCCACTTTCCTTTGATAAAGAGATATACAATATATGCAATAGCAAGTTACTGTATTGTGAGCTCTTTGATGGCAAGATCTAATATATTAGGCGCACATCCTATAGATGGAGAAATGGACACATGCTAAAATTGTTTTTATGAAGTCAACACATCAGAAGCAGGGACTGAAAACAGAAACAAGATGGAAGCAATTGATGTTTTCACTGAAAAATGATTGATATTGCCTTTTTCTGAGAACTTTAGTAAGGCAGGTGAATTATTGGCTTGTACACTGTAGGATTTCACTTGACAGTCCTCAGATATCATCATTTGTATGAGGATCCATTCATCCACTCCTCTTTTCCCTATGAAGCATGACAAATCTAAGAGAGTATTCAATCATGCCCCTACCCCAGCCACCAATACAACCCATGAGACCCAAACCAGAATTTTTAAATGAATCAAATAAAAAAAAAAAAGGCTGTGCTTCCAGACACTATGAATTTATACTTATTACCTGTGCAATTCTTATGGAATTGAATGTATTGCATAGTTTTTCTCTTTTTCTAATAAATCTTTATGGAAATCTAATTTCTCCATGGGTTGTTAAAAATGTCTAGAAAAAAGGTTATCAATTACTGAAACATGCAACTATATTTTTATTAAAAACAAACAATTTTTGTGAATTATATACTTAATGAAGAAAATAGCATAACTGTAATTTTCTCAATTTAGATATTGAATATGCAAGAGAAATCAGTAAAAGTAGGACTACTTGTGTTTGTTAGTAGGAAGAGGTTTCTGGTTAAAATAATTAAATTAATGCAAACATGAGAAATTTGCAGCTAATCCATAAACAATACTTAAAGACAAGACTAGCAGTAATGCGCATTAATCGGGAGTTAGTGAAAAGAATTAGGAAATGAATCCCAATTAAATTAGAATCCTACGAGGTCTTATTAATGAATCTGTTGATTACAGTTCAGGATCATGAAAAATCTTCTGAATTAGTAATTATTTAAAATCTTTACCCATAATAAATAGCTGAAACACAGAACTGACCATCAAATGAAATTTATTGTCCGTCTTTTAAATTTGCTCTCTGTATATACTGCAGCCAAAGAGAGAGTAGAAGTTATAACACTGAACTATAAAATAATTAAGAACTAATTAACAGTTCCTGTGGTAGGTCTGCTGTGCTACAGATATCACTAAATTAAAAATAAAGAAAATATGTTCATAGGTAGGATTTTCCCCTGGCAAATATAATGTATAGTTTATAGTCTTGTGGGGTAAAGTTAAATTTGTAAATATTTAAAGGGAAAAAATGGTTAATAATATTATTTAACACAGCAAGAAATGAGCTTTCTATAACTTATGAGCAAATATTAGTATCTAAAATGAAAGAGGACTGGGGAGAATGGAAGCAGCTAAAACAACAAACACTTTTTAAATTACTCAAGTATCTGTGACATAAATTTTTTCATTACTTTGATTTTCAGCTGCTCAGATCCTGAAGTTGAGGTGGACTCTACAGCTGTATTTTCACTCCCCAGGTGGCCTATTATGTCCAGTAAACAAAATAAAGGAAGATCCTGTGGGTGTCCAATGGTATCTGCCTCAGAAACAGTTATTTTGAAATGGAGATTCTGTTTTTATAAGGGAAAGCTCATGTGCATTTCATCTTCTCCTTATCAGATATTTTTACTCATACCTTTTAATAATATTCTCTTTGGATTGTAAATGTCATAAAAATCACAGGTATTTATACTTTTTTCAAGAAGAAGCAGTAAAAAAGAAAAAAGAGAACATAGATAAAGCTTTTAAATATCAAATGTCTTAACTCCCAATCTCCCTATTTCTTGAGGGTGAGAAGGAGGAGGAAACATTAGCATGGACTAATATCTATATATAGCTTTGCAGTGTTTATTGATAGTTAACAGCAGGCATGAGAAATTAAGCTTTAAATAGGTTGGCAGGAGTCCACAAGCATTGTAATGTATCAGATATTTGTCATCTGTCATCAAATTTATCAGTTGCCTAATGTAACATCTTTAGACCAGCCACAAAGGACGCCATTTGTCCCTATTGCTAACATTATTCTCATGCATCCTGGCATTTCATGGAAGAAAGGTTTGTAGTAAATTTTCACATGTATGAAAACATGCTCAGCATCATTAATTGGTCCTGACACAAGCAGCATTTTTGCTGTATAAAATTGAGCAAAAAGCCTTACTCACTGCAAAGCTTTCATCAAATTATCTACCAGTAGAAGCTGACAAGATGATTGAAAGTACCAATGGAAAGGGGGAGGTGATATATAACAACACAACTTTCATTGCACAAAGCGATATTTTTAGCCTTTGCAATTTGTACTGAAACTCATTATTCTTCTCCATTATGGGTAAAGGGGAAACTCTGTAAGTGCCCAAGTCTGTGACTTCTCTAATTTTAAATCTAGCTCAAATGACTGTTTTCTGTAGGGAGATGACTAAATGATATACAGCCACTCACCAGGCATTTGTCTCCTGTTCACATTTAGGGAAAGCTATCAAGAATTAAACTCTGTGCAGCCATTACACTGGTAAGGATATTAAAGCTAGGACTGTGCTACATTAGATGCAACATAATGAAGGATGTTGCATTGCTGTCAGTCTAGAATTGATGTCATAGGACAGATGCCTGTGTCACAAACACAGACAGCTACAGCACCATAATTCAGTACTTGCTCTCTCTGTTGAACATTTCTTGGCACAACATAATCACCCCTTGACATCCCTTTAGCCTCCTTTTGGGAATCCAAAAAGGCTGACGTTTTTGGTTTTGTTTTAGAACAGCAGGATTTCACTGAACTGCCTGGACACACCTGTGTACAAATTGATCTAACAGTACCCATAATACGTACACAGAGGAGAAAACAGTAGTAGCAGCTGATGGGGACATGTAAAACCATTTGAAAAACTAAGATTTTTTTTTTCCAGTTACATTAAAGCAATCAAGTGGTAAATTCAAACTAGTAAAATCAGATCATTCATAGAATCACAGAACATCCTGGGTTGGAAGGAATCCACAAGGATAATTAAAGTCCAAATCCTCTCCCTGCACAGGACAGCTCCAAGAATCACACCATGTGCCTGAGTGTGTTTTCCAAATACTTCTTGAACTCTGAGAGGCTTAGTGCTGTGACCACTTCCCTGGGGAGCCTGTGCCAGTGCCCAACCACCCTCTGGGTGCAAAACCTTTTCTAATATCCAACCTGAATCTCTCCTAACACAACTTCAGGCCATTCCCTTGGATCCTGTCACTGGTAACCAGAGAGAAGATATTAGTGCCTGCCTCATATAGACCCCCCTCTAGGCCCTACTCCATTTTCACATTTCTCATTTGGACACTGACCATTTACTGACCTTTTGTTAATTTGGAGGTTGTTTTTACTGATTATTATTGTCATTATTGCTATTATTACTATTTTCTATCTATTTGTTAGAAATAAATTCAAATAAACGAATTTCAGACAAGTGTTTTCATGAAAATATATTTCCCATTGCAGAGGCAATGAAGCACATCTATGAATTCTCTATTGAACAAGAAATGTCTAGGTACAACAGATGCCTTTAATTTAAAATAAACAATTTTTTTTAAATAAAAAAATTACTTCAAAGTAATTTTAATTAATTCCTTCTTTATTTCAGAGTCAGTTATTTGAAGTATTTATATTAAATCCACATTATAGTAAGACTGTAGTGAAACAAAGAAAGTAATGGTTTTGACTCTGCAGCACTTCTCGAGATAATCCACTAAGGCCACATGGCCACAGAGGATAAAGAAATGTCTTATCCAAGTTTGTACAAAAACTAAGTCCTGTACCTGACTTTTATTTCAGTGAACTCTTTGCAAGACTGTGCATGAAAAAAATTCTCAGGCCTCAGAAGCAATAAATATTAGAGGTCATGGCATACAGTGACAAAGGTCTTTCCCCATGTATACCTCTATGCGTTCCTTTTTTTCTCAAGTTCCTCATTCCAGTGCAATATGAACTGAGATATGGTCTGTTATTCAACTGCAAAAACAAAAATGTTTTTGTGTGAAATGTACTAATTTCTCTCTAACTTCCTCTATATTTCAGGGTATAGAAAATTCAGAACAAGCATTTACAGACCAAGGTTAGCAGCACACACAAAACACATTCAGTCATTATCAGAAAATAAATCAACAAAAGTATAAGTCACACTAGAAGTAAACTGCAGCAAATTCATTAGAAACAAATTAACTCCCATTAGAAACTAGGAATTGATTTAGGAAGGAACAGAAACAACTGTCTTCTTTTTCCAGGGTAAGAACATTAAGATCCAAAATTGTCAATGAAAACATGCACTTGGGAGACTTGGTCTGTCTAGATGGGATCTTTACAGACCCTTTTTGTGACATCTGTTCAGTTCTAACAGCATCATTTGATAATTTTATAGGAATATTGGAACTTAGATGTTTGTCTCCTGGTTCTATACATAAGCAGACCATATATATATATATATATATATGTATATAAACCTCCCCAAAACACTAAACAGCAGGACAAAATATGAAATTGTGTAACTTATCTTGCAGAGGTAGAACTGAAACTCCCTGCACAGGTAAACCATGGTCACCTAGTGACTGAAGTCCACATGACAGGGACCAGCAACTCTACCTCTGGAATTAGAAGACATAGTTTACAGTCTTGCAAGCCAGATATTAGCCATGCTTTACTTTTGTAGAAAAAAACAAACAAAACAAAACAAAATAAAAAAAAACAAAACAAAAACAAACATAACAAAACCAAAAAACAACGACAAGAACAACAAAACAACAACAACAAAAAAAAACAACAACAAAAAAACACTGAATCATGAAATGGAAGTTTAGTTTAGGTAATAGTACAGCTCCAGGAAGCAGTTAGTGGGAAAACCCAAATCCCTTTTGGTTTTCTTCCCCCTTTTCTCAGTCCATTGGCAACATTAAACTCCAAAGAACTTTGCAACATCTGTCAACCCAGTAGGTGTTTGAGGCCCTTAGAACAGCTCTAGCTTGAATAACTGAGGGGAGTGACTGGAGTAAGGGGTTGTTGGCTGCTTCTATCCCAGGTCTGTGCTTATCCCCAAAACAGTCAGCTAAATGAAGACATGAAACATTTAAAGCTATTTAGAACTTCATGGAAATTTTTATACCACATATGCAAGTTCTCTAGCAGTAGTTTTTGGTCATCTGAAACCAGTAAGTGGACTTGAGTACTATGGTATTATATTAAATATTTGGGTTAAAGATCACCTTAGCCCATTATAACAGAAAGACATAAATGTAGTAGAATAAAGGCTCCAGAACAGTGTAAGTTCAAGATTTTAACAAAACCTACAAGACATTATTATTGTTATTATTATTAATTGAGATAAATAATTTGCTCAAAGCCTTGCCGTTTAGACAAATGTATTAATTTGTTATCCATTTACAAAATTGCCTCTTAAATTCTGAGCTGAGCAAATATGCTTGCTAAGACACTAGTATGAGGAGATGGAGAAGCAGCACACCAGATCCATCCATATCAACTTCATTTAATATTTCCAAGTGTTTTTATTAGCAAAAAGAGAAAAGGCTTTGCAGAATGCTGAAAAACACTGGCTGCACTTAGTTTATTTTTCTTATTTCATAGCGTACATTATTATTCTAGTCCTTCCTGAAGTGCCATACAAGTTGTACTTGTCATTTTATTAAGGTTGATTAAAAAAGAAAAAAAAAAGGAGACAGGGATAGGTATACTTCAAAAACAGATGGCTAAATTATCTTACAAATTCTGTGCCTGGTGGTGCATGATTATTCAAAAGTTTGTAAGAAAATTATTTCCTTGCTGTAAAGAGGTCAGGATCTGAAAGTCAACTTCATACCTAATCAAGAAAAAGAACAAAATGGCTAATAATAAGGTTTCTGCAGGTCAAGCATTTCCTTGGACAACTTCTATGGAAGCTGACTATTCTCAAAATAGACTTTAAATTACATCCTTACAATTCTATTATCTTTAGTATGGTAGAATTTGAGGATGCAATTTGATGAGAAATCAGTTTGATAAAAGACTCTGCAAATAAAATGGAGTTCTGATGACTATATACAAAATAGTGTTGAATATGAAACATCAGAACAATTCATTAGAAGTGTGCCAGTAATGTACGTGGGAGCATATAAACAAGTAAACATAAAAGCAAGTTCAATGACTTTTTTTAATTATAGTCGTTTCAGGACTGAACTCTATATTGAGGGGAAAGAAGGGCTTTGCATTTTCATTATCTTGTTTTTCCTTTGCCCCAAGTACTGGGCTTAGATTGCTCAATAAAAATATTGTTACTTATCAGTGACAGACTATCTTCCGAATGAGAGCTATAAGGTACAGACAGATATTCACACACAGGATTATAATATGGGATGTTTTTAATCATCAGCATGTTTTAATGATAACAGAAGGACCCTAGTCTCAAAAAGGAGGATTGAACAAAGAAAAGCAGGGAATTCTTAGTGTCATTTTCTGATTTCATGTACCTGTAGATATAGATGAACATGAAGGAAGAACTGGGAGACAACCAAAACACTAAGCCAGAGCTAATTAAGATAAAAGAATGAGGTGTGCAAAAATGAAAGACTGCTGCCAAAGAACTGTAGATAAAATTTCTCCCCATTAATATAAAAAGAAAATGAGACCAGTGACAGAAAAAAAAAAATTAAGATAAGAAAACAAGTAAGAAAAATAATGCATGTCTGGAATAAGAAGGAAGTCAGTTGAAAAGATTAATAATACAATGGTAACAGAGTGTCAAAGACAAACTTTCTAGGGCAAGTGGTAATTCAGATGCATTTGTTCTCTATCTTGGAATCCTCTGGCAGAAATTGCTATGCATCCTTTAAGAGATCTTTCTTCTATCTCTAGGTGCATTGAAAAAGCAGTCAGTATATTGGTTTGCTATCTCTCTCTCAGGACAGTTTTCTGTTAAGACATTCTCAATGAACTCTCAATGAGAATGAAAACTTTAAAAATTGGAAAGACTCATTAATGTTAACTTGTGAATTATATTGTCCAATTTTTATTTACCATGGGTATTTTTAGGGACTTGATTGACAGTACTACTCTAAAATTCAGAAATTCCATATTAAGTCCAAAGAGTGTTTGAACCATCTTAGTAACTTATTGTTTTGCTTATAGAACTAAAACTATACAATCAAGAGAAATCACTGTTTCTCAGTAGAAATTTGTTTCTTCTGTCCAAAACTAAGAATCTATCTATCTATCTATCTATCTATCTATCTATCTATCTATCTATCTATCTATCTATCTATCTATCTATCATACTAGAACATGGATAAAGTTAATGGATACATTCAAATTTACAGGCCGAACAAAATAATCACAAAACAGTCCTTGAGCATACAAGATGAAGGTACAAGTGTATAAGGATTGCAAAAGACACTTCTTACAGAGAAAATTGAGTAGAAGCTCTCCTTTTTCAATAGAGTCAGATTAAGTATGAAGGTTTTCCTTGGATGTTTCTATATGTTGAACTGAAATTCTTTTAGGGTTAAGGTGTGAGAAGAGGTATGTAAAGGCTTCCAAGACATGCAAAGAGTTTTCTTTTGTCTTGTGACAGCCCCATCTTTTGGTATGATTTTTTCTGGTTCATAAAAGCTTTTTTTTTCTTCTGTATTTATGAAGTAACATTACTGTGATCTTCAGCAAAGTATAAAATGATATCTTTTCCTTTTTTCCTTTTGTGAGAGCTTTGATTAGGATTTTGTCATCCCACTTAATATATGGCTTGTTCACTCTGTTTGCTCTCTTCTGATAACACACTGTGCATTTAGTTTTTCCCAAAATAATTTTTATAATCATCCTAAGAAAATAAATTTGTCTCTTTATATATGAATCTCAAAAGGATAACACATGAAACAGTAAATTATAACATTTATAAATGCATTCTAGGTTGAAAGAAAAAAAACACACCGATTCCTGTGTAAGTTTAGTTTATAAGCAATTCTACCAGATGTGGGACACTGCCCTGGATTCAGTGTATTTCATAATGAAACTTCAAATTATTCAGATACAAGTTAGAGATGTTCAAATTAGCATACAGTGATCTTAGTACCATGTTCACAGCTATAGACTGTTAAATCTCTCCAGGGTGACTCAGGTAATAGCACAATAAAGCAAGAGCAAGAGCAAAAGGTACTAGGAAATGCCACCTCAGTACCCTGAATTATCAAACCTTAAACTGCTTAAAATTTTGGTGTCACTTTGATAAGGATAGGATTTAATTCTTCAGTAAGAAACAGAAGAAGCCATTCTGTTTTACAGAGAATTAAGTAGCTTTTGGCAGAACAGTACAGAAGGATCCAAACTGGCACAATTTTCTGTTTCACCAGACTGTAGTGATTTTACTGGAGTTTCTTGTAAAATATCTATAGATATAGGTCTATGGTGGCTCATACACTTAGTTTTAGTCTATGGAAGATGTTATCCAATCCTTTTCCAAACATGGGTAGGTGCTGATGACTGAGGGAGATTCTGTGACAGACACTATCCTATTTAAAACTTTATGATTAGTTTATATTATTCATCAAGATACACAGTTCATATATCCTGACAAGCTTCTCAGAGCTATACAGACACATGCCTTAGAAATTATTTTGTTGCTTCGATTCCTTTTACTAATCTTCTGTGTTCTTTCAAAGGACCGGATTCACAGAAAGACATAATCCACTAATCATTTGACATGATACTGTTTAATGCTTACCTTTCTGGTTCCTGGCACAGAACCCAAATTCTCTTTGCAGGGAAATGTTTTACAAATGCCCCAAGTCAATTAGCAGAAGAATCACAGTAGGCACTGAGGAGGATCAGAGCAAAATTAATTTTCTGTCTCATTTTGTCTGAAGCATGTAGAAGTAACCTGAGATTGAACACTAGAAAATCACTGTGATTAATTTTTTTCATACAGCCTTTTAACCTCAACTGAGGTATTTCTAACAGATTAAAATATATATATTTTTTTTTAATCTGTAGAGAAAAATAGTTCTTAGTAAAACAAATTCAAAATAGAATTTGGAGTAACTGACAGAACAGGTTCTGGTTTTAAAGCCCTTCAGTACAGCCTGCTGAGATCAGATACAAGAGAACTATTTACCTACTCCCTACTTAATATTTTTTTGAAATTTAGAATTAAATATTAGAGAAGTGTAAGACCCTGTGAGAGCACAGAAGCCCCTAGCTGTATGTGGCTGTACCAATGGGGCTGTTACTAGGACTACTTACTTGGAGAAATCCCAGTTTACCAGCCATCTCCCTTAAAATGAGGATTATCTTGTTCCAAACTATATTTATAACTTTTTTATTAATACTATATTGGAGCATGCTTTTTTTGGCCTTCCTGCAAATTTGAAGTGGAAACACCCGTTTCTGTGTCAGTTTTACATCTCTCTTGTGTAGATGCAGTTTTGTTCCATTACCTGTCTCCCACCCCAAGAATATGACTGACAAACTGTTTAACAGGAATTGTTCTTGAAAAGTCAGATACAACTCTTAGGTTGTTGATTGCAGCTGCCTGAAAATATTTTGCAGCTGTGGTAGAATGGAGAAGCTACTGACATTTGGAGACCAGGAAAGTGCAGGAACCAGCAATGACAAATTGTGAACATGGTGCCATTTCTCATGTAACCAGCTATTGGGATCATATCATTTGAACAGAGAGCCTTCAGCTGACAGATCACTGTATTTTCAGAATTTCCAAATAACGAAAGCCATTATAGAGAGCTTAAGATTGGTACATGTGTTGTGTTTTTGTTTGTTTGTTTTTACTACAGTGTGCATTAGGAAGTCCAAAAAGTAATGGCCAACACATTTATTAATAACCACCACATTCTGAGAGTGCTTTCCTCTCCTGAAACAAAGAGGGAAACACATTTTATTGTCACAGGAGGGTATAAAGCTGTCTATAAGCCACACATCACCAAAACTGTAAGTTATGTACATTGCTTATAGCTCTATCTTTACCTTTTACTGTGATTGATTGCACCTCTCTTTTACCAGCACTTCTTTTAAAAATATTTCTATTGATCAAACTTTGCCTTCCCTTTCCCTCTTCTAATGAAATGTCAGACTTTTGTCCTTTTCTTTCAATTTCTCTCTGATCGTCTCCTGTCTCATTACATTTATGAAATTTTCCCCCATGTGCTTCCTGCATATTAGATAGTTTGATATTCTAATTTTTTTATACAGTGACTGCTCTGTTTTACTGATATTAAATTCTTTACTGGATTTAGTCCTTCAACAAAGGTCCATGTTTGCACTAAAGTTCATTCCACAAAGTCCATGAGGTGTCAGGTATCAAAAAATGTTCTGAAAACTGATGAACTGTAATTGGTAGGATAACCAGAATGTACAGGTACTTTTGATTTACTGCTGCTGACACCATCTGTCAAATCCTTTCCTGAAGAAAGGGGTCAGGGTCTTCCTCAATGTACTTGGTAGTTATTTTGTTCTTTTTAGGAACAGCAGTGCTAGAGATACTGTAGCTGCTACCCACTTTTCATATATTGCTCAGAGTTTTTGAAAGCAGATTTCAATCTTTGTGAACTGAGAATAACTTCAGAAGCTTGAAGTTATCACCCAGAACTAGAAAGAGAGTGGCCAGCTTTGGTGAAAACTCAAACCTTATTGACGTGTGCTAAGCTCTGGATGCAAAACTGACTGTACCCAAGAGAGTAGATGAAGAGGAATCCTGGAATCATTACTTTCCTGCAGTGAGATGAGGACTAGCCATGCACTGTAGAACTGCTCAGTGCCAACTTTCTGATACAAAAAGAAACCTAATATAAGTTTTTCATCAATTTGAGAAAGAGCAGTACTGAAAAGTGGACCATTTTGAAATAGTCAACATTGAAACACTTCTAGGGATGATCCAACATCTGATTCATGATTGGAGGACATACTTACATTAACCACAACAGGACTGTGATTTAGTATGTTCCTGCTATCTTCCAGTTGCTAGATATTCTTCAATGCTAGCTGTATTTCTCTTTTTCAAAGAAGCAAGAAATTCTAACATTGCCTTCCACAGCTTCACTTGTGTTCTGGTTTGAACCTTTTCTCTTGGAACTTTGGTTTGTGTGGATGTGGAAGAAGGAAAGGAGGCACAAACATTCTCTCTAGTTTTGTTTTTCAGAGCAACAAGTCAGTTGCCCTAATTGAAATCTCTTGTCCCATTTAGAGGCTGCTTTTAATTAAAGCTGTATGTGCAAATACCTGCACAAATACTGATTTTTTCTATCTTAGTATTCTGAGATTTTAGATTTAAGTCTCACTCTTCTGGGGACATTGTTTTGTTCAAAACAAAGAATCTCATGTCTCTCCTGCCTCTAATGAAGACCTGGAAATTAAGAAGAATCACTGAAAATCATGGTCTGATCATGAGAGCAAAGGATCAGGAGTCTTGACTGAGAAGAACCTGATCCTGACAAAAAGAGGTTGACAAATTGCATAATGCCTACCTCTGTGTCCTTCTGGAGAAAAGGAAAAAAAAATTGCTACACATGAGTACACATACAATTTACCTAGATTTATAATAGGAACTATGGTCAAGGAGAAATTTGATCATAAACAGTGAGATACCTGGCATAGAACAGTTACTAAACTTATTCCTACAGTGAATTGTAATTTATACAGTGCAGTAAAAGTCACAGCGGCAAAAAATAACTTTCACTTTATTATGTTTTTAAGATCGGATGCCCAGTATGACTCTTCAGCCTCCTTGGTAAAAGCTAAAATAGCTCCCTCAAACCACAGAGCTACGTTTACCCCTTCAGCTTTTGAAATGGATATAAAGTTTCTGTGCTGATCACACCAAATGAACTGAAAATGATGTAGAAAGCTTTTGCAGTATTGACTTACAGAACAAGACAAGGAAACAGAAAGGTCTTGTTAGGCTTATGTACTGGTGATGTCCCAGTCCTATGAATACTCAGTGGTCTGGTCCAGCATCTCATAGATTGGCAGCATAGGACTGGAAAAACAAGACAGAAGGACGAACACCTTCTTACTTGATAGAGTAGGAAGAATGGAAGAACAGTAGGAGAGAGGTTGAGAAAGCTGTGGGTGACATGAGAAATGATAACAAATCATTCACCATTTTCCAACAGAAAAAATGGGCATTATTTTAAGTCTATATTTGTTAATCAAGAAAACCTAGAAGGAAATGCACTACTTTGTTTTCATTTCCATTTTTCCATTTTTTAATTTTTCCATTCCAGTCAATATATACTGTTCTATTCTCCCAGGATAGGACTTATTATGATAGATATTAAAAATTTTCTTTGGGAAGATAAGAAATGAACTTTGTGTTCAGTGTTGAATCTAAGTGACTGAGCAGTGCTTATTGTCCTGAGCTCATAAAGAAGTATACCCATTTTCTCATTTTCTTTTTTTTTTTAAATGCACTTGAAATGTAAAGATTATAAAGTGCATTGAAAAGTGGTGCAGACAGAAGTATTAACAAATAAATCAGTTTTTCTCACTTGTGCAATTAAGAATCTGCAGTTACTGGTCTTTCTTCAAAAGAACTTTTATTCCAGTAATTTTCTTGAAATAGAACCTGTGCACTCTTTAAGATGAAGAAATGCTCTCATATAACCACCACGGCACTGAGAAGCGATGATTCCAAAGGGTGGGATGGAAAAAAAAAAAATCACTGAAGAAATACTTCTAATGTGCACAGTGATAGACAAAGACCAGTATTTTAGGTACATATCTGAAAATTTTACTTCCAAGTGTGTAGACTTAGCACATGCTCAGATGAGCATCACTTCTTGGGCATCCATTCTGGTGCATAAGCTTTACCACAACAGCCATGTAGTTTTCATTGGGAACTGCTCACACTCCTTGCAGATTGTTCATGCTAATGATGTTGCTAGCATTGACTAGGACATGCTTTGGTCATGTACAGGTGCTGCCCAATAACTGTGTGTAAGGTGTGTATGTGCATTTTATTGTGTTCTCTAATGCAAAACAAAATATACAGCTGCTAGGTTGAAAAAGGTTGGGGGAGTAGGGGGAGAAATGGGGTGATAAGAATGCAATTGGAATTATCTCCCCAGGAAAATCCACAATAATTGCACAATTAAAATTTGCAAGGAAGATGGACGTGAAAATGTCAGCACAAGAACAAGGGAAACATACCACCACCTTTACTCTTGAGACCAGTGCCGAAACTCAGCAAGGAAACAGCATGAAGCCGAGTCAGGGGAGGTTTTGGTTCGATATCAAGAAAAGGTTTTGCATCCAGAGGGTGGTTGAGCACTGGAACATGCTCCCCAGGGAAGTGGTCACACCACCAAACCTGATAGAGAACAGGAAGTACTTGGACAACACTCTCAGGAACATGGTGTGATCCTCGGAGTGTCTTGCACAGGGCCAGGATCTGGACTTGATCCTGATGGATCCCTTCCATATCAGCATATTCTATGATACCATGAGTTCTGGAATTCTCACTTCTGATAGATTATCTGGACCACCCAGAAACCACCCATATGCAAAATCACCCAGAACTCAAATATTAAGAGATTGACCACAGGATTTACTACACAAAATTATTCTGTCTTTTAACAACCTATAACAACAGGTGTTAAAACCATGTTTTTCACTCTGACTATAATTATACTATCACTTCACTTACAAAATCAGCAGAGCTTAGCAACCTCTTTTAATATAGCTTATACCAGTCTTCTGCATAATATTCCACAGATGCTTAGAGAGCTTATCCTCTGAGAAGGACACCTCTTTGGTTGACTAGTTAAATCCTGAATAAATATTCTCTACTTGCAGTCAAACTAATGGTCTCCTCTGCCACAGGAAAGGGGGATAAGAACTTTTAACAATTTGTGTACATTGATTCCATTTCTACTGTGTATATTTGCAACCGGAAAATTGTTGACTAGGCCACTGCAATTGTAGTTTTTCAGAGGTTCAGTATCACACCTTTCTGTACAAATGTTCTTCTATGTTGTAGAAAATAGAAGGTAGACAATTGCTACAAAACATTCAGGACAGTATGTAGCATTATGTCCTCTGCCTGCATGGAACCATATCTAACTTTCCAGAGGTAATCAAAGCCTCAAAGCCTCAGATTCCTCAAACTTCCCTCACCTCTTCCGGAACCTAAGCAGTAGCATGGCTATTCTCCAACATGTTAAGCTTTTAAAATACATTTTGTAAAATATGGTAGCATGTACTATGAGAAACAGAATGATGAACTGCAATCCATCACTCAGATTTATGGAGCTGTTACATGCATTATATGAAGCTGATTTTAAGTAGTTAAGTAAGCTCTCCTAACTATACTTCTATTTGCATTTCTTTGTGAATACTGTTGGAAACAAACACCTCCCCTCAGCCCTCCTCCTTTTATAAAGGCAATAACTAAAGTACAGAACAGATTAGGATTCAGAATTTTGCATCTATGAAGCATTCTTACACAGGCATACTAACAAATGTATGTAGGTTTGAAAATCCTTTTTTATATCAGATGCCATAAATTATCACATATTAGTTCAGGCCTGTTTAGATTGCAAATATACTGAGATCTACTAGAGTGATGAATATAATCTCATATAGATTGAAGTAACAGTAAGAACTAGAGTAGCTTGAGTATTCCTTTTTTATATTAAAATTATATTAAAATTATTTTATTATTATTCCTTTTTTATATTAATTTTTCTATTGTGAAAGAGGAAAAAAATAATACTGCTTGCAATCACAATCTCTGCTTTAAGGAACCAAGAAATGACAGAATTAACAGAATTTGATATTTGAAACCTAAGAAGGGAGGTTTGTTTCCCTCTATCCTTCTAAAAAAAGAAGGCAAAAATGAAGTCAATATATATTAACGTGTTTTCTGTGTTCTTTGTTTTCTATTAAAAGGTAGATGTTATCTGGAAATTAGGTCAAGTTAAAAAATCACAAACAATAAAAAATCCTTGCAACTTCATGTTATTTTTATAGAATTTTACTGTTTATGAAAAAATAATTTACTGTCACCTAAGATTGACATAACCCTAATTCTTTCTCATTTCAGCAAGTGATTCTGAAACATGAATAACTGAACCTCTCCAGAAATGTGTAAGCAGTTGAAATGTAAAACAAACAAAAAAAAAAAACTAAACCTAAACTCTCTGCTCAATGTAAAGTAGGTATTTGCAGCTGATTGGCTGAACACTTTCATGCAATCCTGTTGACTCTGTTAAATCAAACATTACACAAGTAGAACTCTCAAAATATTATTTAAAAAATTAACTGAATTGTTAATAGCCCTATACAGGTAAAATAGCTGTGGTTTTTTTTTCAGCACCATGCATATGAGTGGATTTTGAAATTATTTAGATAATGACAAATGACAGTTTATCCTTTATATATAAGTACACAAACAGAATCTGAATTTTTATACAAATATTCTTTGGTCATATAATATCTACTGACTTTCCATGAAAGAAGTGGATATTAAAAAAAATATGAAGGTGCTTTCTGCTTGATCTCAAGGTTGCAGGATAAATATCAATATTTCATAGCTCTGAAATTAACTGCTCTGTAGGGTTCTTTTGGTTGTTGTTGAGTTTTTAAAAATTGTTGACAATAACATTTCAATCTCAGTTTTATATGGGACTTTGCAGAGAGTTACACTTTGAAGCATTATTGCACAAAGAAAAGAATGGAATTCACATCCTGATGCTAAAATGTACTTCAAAATGAAAGCCAATTCAGCTGACTCTTGAAGGAGGACCACTTGTTTATTTGCAACAGGGATACAGGTTCATCACTATCAGAAGTTGCATGGTTTTAAGACACACTATACTGTGAATAAATTGATTAACTTTTGATCAGAAAGTTGTAGCAGAAGTAATTCAGTGAGAGACAGAGAGACAAGGGATAGAAACATTGAATAAATTGAGGGAGAGGGAAGGTCTAAAAAGCCCAGACTACTTCTCCTTCCCCTGCCACTTTACCTCCACCATATCTGCCCCCAAAACCCACCCATTCGCTCAATCTAATTAACAAGTTTGTGAGCAGATAAAGCACTCAGTACTTCTCCTTGACTTCAAAAATACCACTGTGAACATCCACTTGAGAAGATATATTGGCTCAACTCATAGCTTGGTATAAGTCAAAACACTATCTAATTTCTCATATTTTTCACACTGTAAGATCCCAAGAGTACTTCAATTTCTATATTTTGGAGTATTTTCCACAGTGATTGCTTACATGAATAGCTTTCTTCATTTAAGTCAGTGAACATTTATTCAATATCCCTGACATTCACTTTGTCTCCTTTCTCTCTCCACCTTCAAAAGACTTTAACCAAAATTTACAGTGCTCAAAGACAGGTTCTTAAATGTAGAGATTAATTTAGCGATGACAGAGGGTTTATCTTCTTTGTTCATAGTTTATCCTTAGAGGGATGACTCCCAGCAGCAAAGAGGAAATACCCATTAGCTTTTGCCCTTCTACTGCACTACTACTGAGCAGAAATACTCCAAGGAAGGAAAAGAATGGTCCTTCCTTCAAAGCAAACCTACCCCTTTGGGATAACCATAGCAAGATTTACTACTAGAAAAGACTTTGTGACAACAAGAAGGACTGAGAGGTATCTGAGAAAAGATGGGAGCAGGAGCAAAGCTGTATTTCAGCAGTGATAGTAACATTATTGTTTTTAAGGAGCTAAGTACAGATTACATGGAAATTTTTGTAGTCAAACCTAGCCTCTAAGTTTTAAAATACTTAAGACTTAGATAATGTGAAAATTCATGGTCCTTACATAATTAGCTTATTTTCAGAGAGACTCTGCTATTATAAACCCAAGCATTATACAACGATGCTTTCAAGCAGTCTGTCCATAATTTTTCCAGCCGTAATACTACTTTATATAAATAGATAATGATGTCCTGCATCAGAGTAATAGCAACAGCATCTCTAGATTTATGGTGTCTTGATTTTGCTTCATGACATGATAGAAGTTTCTTTTCTCCAGTGTGGGAAAAGAGCACAGTCTGCCTTTTCTCTTACACTGGTACTCTTTCCTTATTCTCAGCCCCTTGCTCACCTTCTTTTGTATACCAGCAGAAGAGCACTTGCTCTCACTCCTGGTGAAACAACTGGCATGTTAATAAACTCTCCATAGCAAATACGTCATGGAATATGTGCTCTACTTACATTTGCACAGACAACATTGTTCCAAGCTATCAGTAGACTTCATTTTTGAAAAAAAAAATCAGAGAAAGGGACTAGAAGAGGCTAAAAGATATTGTATAACCTCATAAATATTATTATAATAATATTACATACATTTAAAAGTCCACAAAAGGCCATGCTTTTAACATTGATTCTGCTCAGTAAAAGTTAATTTGCCTATGATCAAAGAGAAAATAAAAATTTAACAGACAGTTATAGGAAAAAAATGACACTGAAATATATAACAAGAACCATGCTGTCAAAATTCATCACTTTGTTTCACAATTTATATTTCTTACTCTCTTCTCCATCAAAATACTGTGTAAACTCGATTTTCATCTCTGCATTTTTCATCTTCCCTCTACTCCTCCCTGCTGAAGCCTGCAAAGGCTGCATGGATACAAAGAATATCATAAAACTTTCCATTATGTTTTAGGTAGTTTCCTGTGAAATAGGGTTTCATAAGTCAAAAACCCAAACATAGAAACAAACAAAACTTTCTGGATCCAGGAAGACAAGAGTTATTGCTGAATGATTTCCTAGGGTTGTGGAGCCTTCGTGCTTTATGTCAAGACACTGTGAGCTTTCCCACATGGTTCTAGCTTACCCATTAATGTCTTTTCCACAAATAAAGACAAACCATGTGAAAAAAAAAAAGAAGAATTTGGGCATTCATGAAACATTAAAGATATGACAAATACAGAGTAAAGCAGTATTGCAAGCACAGAGCTTCATAAGAAGCTTTCAACAACTCCTAGAAAAACAGAATTTCTTCTTAAAATGCAGGTCTATGCAGCAGGTATTCACTGCCATATAAAGGAGATGTATTTTCAAAGCCTAATCCAGTATTTCTATGTTGAGCAAAATGATCCATGATCTTAGACGTCTTTTACAAAAAAAAATTATTCTACATTTCTATGATTTCACCTAATTTCAATGTAACGTTGCATTTGAGACAAATTCAGATTATTTTTTAACCTTTCTGATAGGCAACAAACATTATTGAAACATCAAGAAATATAGCATAGTGATGGTTAGGGTTAACTACACTTTCCCCCAGCATACTTGAAGCCAATAGCATGAGCTACTGCTATCTTCTCCCCATGAGAAATTTACTATTCATTCTCTGTTACTGTGTGGACCTAAAACTATTTACATTCTGAGCATTTTCACATTCACAGTTATTTAAGAGGTGAAACAGATATCTCAGTTTCAGCTGCTCACACATACAGCCAATTAGCCATTAGCTGCATTTTAGCCTATTTCTAACCTTAAAGTATTGAAATCTACTTCTGCTGCCTGTTGATGATCAGATTATGAGGATACTTCCCACCTGTCCTATGAAAGATGTGAAACTGTTGTAACACAGAATACACAGTAGACTCCCTGGTCGAGTTAGACAATACTACGTATTTCAAAGAGTAATGCTCTTTAAGGAAAGTTTACAAAGAAAGATTAGAGTTGGCACTACAGTCTGGTGTCTAAGTCTAGGGAAGAGAAGACTGAGAGAGGATCTCACTAAAGCATATAAATATCTCAAAGGCGAGAACCAAGAGGATGGCACCAGACTCTTTTGGTGGTGACCAGTGACAGAATGAGGAGCAACATCCATACCCAACACCACAAGAAGTTCCACCTCAGCATGAGTAAGGACTTTACATTGAGGGTGGCACAGCACTGGAAGAGGCTGCCCATAGAGGTCATGGAATTTCCATCTGTGGAGACACTCAAAACCCACCTGCACGTATTTGTCACCTGGAGCAGGTGACACTGCCTTGGCAGTGGGATTGGAATGTATGATATCCAGAGATCCCTTCCAACCCTAATGATTCTGTGAATCTATGATATCTATGATTCTGTGACAAGCAGAGACACATTATGAAATAAACATAAAAGACAAACAGGAAATCAGTAACTTTTCAAACACAAAACAGACCAAAACAAAAATAAAAACAAAAACAAACAAACAGAAACACAAAAAAACCCAACAAAACAAAACAATACAAAACAAAAACCCTGAAAGAACGGGAACAGTGGAGTCAGTTTTGTTAGGTGTGGATAGTTCATTGGTTGTTTTTAAGAGCTACATTTGCTTTTCATTTTCCAAAGTAATTTCAGTAGAAATCCTCAAGCCCTGAAGAACAGGTTTGTGTTTGACTGAATAAGCCCTTTTGATCTGCAGTTCTGCAACCACCCTGGGGGAGTTCAAAATGTTCATAATGATTTATATAACAAGGTTTACTCACCTCAGCTGTCAAGGACCGTTTCAGAATGAATACTGAAACCAGCATAGCTTCTGTAACTTTCAAATCTGACACTGATGGTTTTATCTTGTTGGTTAATTTAAAAAAAAAAAAGCATAAATGGCATATTGAATTTGGGACTTTAACTGACCAAACATATTCAAAATTTCCATGTGGTGCAATTTTTCCTTAGCCCTGCCTTAGTTAACTCTCTGTATTTCCACTAGACAAACCCACTCTGCAGGATTTTCTTCAGGGAAAGAGTATATAAGCTTTTTTGACATTAACTGCATCTCAGCAGCTGTCAGGACTTGGGATAAGTACTGCATTCTTGCTGTCACAAGGAAGCCAAAATTTTAAGCCCCGTTTCTCTAACAAGATCAAATTTTTAGAAAAAAAAAAAAAAAAAGATAAAATAAGCTCCAGGTTTCATGACACACTTTTCAGTTTCTTAATCTTGTGTTGTTTAAGAGTAAGACTCCCAGAACACTTGTTCCAAGTTCTTGCAAAAAATACCTCTCGCCTGGAAACTTCTACTCCAGGAGCTGTGAGAGAGAAGAACTCAACTTGTGAAGCAGTAAGGCCATATGGCCTTCCATGTGAAAATCCCCATTTCAGAAGTTATTTCTAGGAATAGACTTCAACTGATTTTATGCCTTCTTTGAACTACTCATGGAAAACAAAATAAAGGTAGGGGAGAGGATAATATAATCAATTGTTCACAGCAGTGTTGCAAGGATCTTAAAGGAAACTATTAAAAGACTTACAAACAAGTCTTCTTTAAAGTAGAAGCAAAACTATAAAACTATTGCTGTTTCTGTAAAAGGGAGAGACTATGTTGGCATTTCACAGTAAAATAAATCAGCTAGTGAAGTGCACTTGGATAAGCCCAAAAAGGTTTGTTCCTATTTTTTTATTTAACATTGATTTGTGACAAACAACCAAGAGTTTTGTCATAATGAGGATGAAACTCCAAATTTTATTACAAGAAGTATGACAACTTCCTTATTGTTTTATTTCAGGAGTTTTCATTCTCCAGAAGTCCTTCAAATGAACGATTATAGAAAGGCAAGAACAGACCAAACATACAAATGTCTCTTCTAGTCTCATACTATTCTTTAGCTCTGAAATAGCTTTGATAGCTTTCACACTAATAACTTCGATCTTCTCTGATCAGTCAGTATTTTTGTACATCTCTTCAAACAGAGATGGGAAGACAGAAGCTTCAAGCATTCAAGATAGAAACATCTATACTATACCTTTGATGCTATAGAATATTCCATTTATTTTCTTAATAGTATCTAAAACTTGATTTGGGATTTTTTAAATGATTACTATATACTGAGTTGTCACTTTATACAAATATCAGGCATGAACCCCTAGAATTGCTCCTTAGTCTGTCACTGTAAAACAAGTCAGGATTTTTTAATCTTCCTTCTGTGCCTGTGCACAATTTCAAACATATTGTGCAACTTCTTTATGCCATTTCATAGTACAATCCCAAAGTGTCCTAAGACTCTTTCTTCTACTAATCTAGTTAATCAGTTCTTCAACTGAACAATTTGATTTTCTTAGTGAACTGTTTTTCATTCCACTGATTATTCCATTTTCAAGGCATTAAAGAACTTACTGGCTTGTAGAGTTTCACTACTGATCTTCAGCTACAATAAACATTTACTGTTTTACTGTTTCTTACCCTCTAGCTGTTCCCTTTAAAAATCTGTTTTATGGGACTCAGCAGCAGACTTCTGGAAATTTAGAAAACTTTCATCAATCCATTATTCACACAACAGCTAACTCTTCCAAATCTGACAAGAAGTTTTAGGGTAGAATTTCTCTTTAAAAACCCCCCAAACCAGACGTGTTGATTGTTCCTAACTAGGTAATATTTAGCTGTGTGTTCACCAATTCTATCCTTAAGTATTATTTCTATTACCTTAGCTGGTACAGCAGGACATCAGTCTTGTGGCTTCCTGCAGCTATCCTAAAACCTTTTCTGTCATCACAGTTGATGTCTTGCCTGAAAATGACTGGTCATTGAAGACATCTAAAGTTTCTAATGCTCATTTTCTCTGTTTATTCAACTATCACTCATTCAGTTTATTTTCCAAAAGGTATTTTCTGAAAACTCACATTAAAAGGAGGAATCCAACCTAATTGTTTCCTTAGTTTCTTGTAAGTGAGGACATAATGAAATGCAAAAATATGTAAGGTTTTTCTGTAATGTCCCTGGCTTCTCCATGTTTTAAATTTTCATTCAACAACCTTGCTCACTCACATCCTGCTACTGAAATACAGAGGAAAAATATGTTAATAGATAAGACACATTGTTCTAGTTGTTCTTCAAAGCCTTCTGATCTGCCTTATATTTCTGTTTAGACTAAGTTTCAGAATTTATCATCTTTAATTTTCTTCATTTAGAAAATACTTAGCCATACTAGTTTCCTGCAGCACTTTTTTGAGTTCATTTCTAAGTACTCCAGATAATAAGAGATAATCTCTATCATGGTTGCTTTAGATCTGTAAAAAAAGAACACTATTCAGAGAGGAGGGCACCCAATTTTCTAGTTCTGTGATTAGAACAGCCAGAACAGACTGCTGGTTTCCATTCCAGAGCTGTTTCCACAAATCATAAACATATTTTAAATGCAAATGTGAATGAGATAAAAAGCATGACAAGAAAAGCCTTAGCTGATGAGGTTCTATTCTTCCTTCCCTGGCATATTCCAGTGCATAGCACTGCATAGGAGTTCCTAAATGCTTGCATTCTTTTTAAGTGCAAATTTATACCTTGACTGTCTGTGATACTTGATATCTTCAAAGTAAAGTGACAGGAGATTAAATCAACACCACGAGACATCACAGTTAGTATGCTTTATAAACAATAAAACATCATGCAGATTTTGGCTAATTTGGAGACTGGGCTTTGATCATACTGATAAGAAGATAGTCAAAAGGAATGTAACAAATAAGTTATGGATCCTGGCAATACAAAACCTCTCTCATTAATTCCCTTTCTTTGCAAAAGCTTGAAGGATGTGTGTGTTTTACTTTAATTTCATAGTTAACTACATTTCATGTATTATCCAACAACTATACCTTATATTACACTTAAGGCTTCTTACACCATATTCTTTTTGCTGTATTAGAAAACAGAAAGTATGAGAAATAGAAAGTTATCACGATGATAACTGACTCACAAGAATTGGTACCACCATTGCAGAACTCCTGGTCAGCTTTGCACTTTTCGGCTTAGGTATTGTACACATTTGTTTGCAAACATTTTCAAGCTCAGTAAGAGTTCAGGAAAAAGAGTCAACTTCTTGTTAATTGGAACTCTCTAGTAAAATACTGAGATGGTATTTTTAAACTGTGCATTTGTGCTTAGATCATTGTCTATGCACATCTATGCAAAATCTATGCATTTCTACTGTTCGTTCTTTATTTTTTTCTTTTAAATTTAAGTGTTGAAGCACAAAGGATGAAAAATAAACTAAGTAACGTGGGCTGATATCTTGCCTAGGAAAAACAAAAGCTACTGATGCTTCTTTTTAAGGAAACTGTCCATCCCTCCAGGAGCCCCTCTGTCAGTCACCCTGGCACACCTGAGCTGGGACAGAGGTGCCTTCACAGCTACACCCCCACACTCTCCCAGTCACACCAGGCTTCGAGCTGGCTCAGCTCCAGGTTTCCCACAGCAGAGTCTCACATGAACCAGTCTTGGTGCAATAGGTGAATAACAGAAAACCAGCTTGAGCTGGTGCCTCTGAGGAAGAGCCCTGGACAAAGGACCGCCTGGGATTTTATCCTCCCACAGTCTAAGCACAGGAAAGCCTGGAACCCTCTACTCCTGCCGTGTCTTTGAGTGAATGGTCCCCAAGCCCTCTGTGGGACAAAGGGTCAGTGACTCCTGGCCTTTTGCTTCGGGCTTGGGCTCCCAGAGCTCAACCTGCAGCTCCCACTGCAGCTGCTCCCTGAGATACTGGCACTGGATGGATTCCTCAATACTTCTCATCAGGGCATTCTTCCTTTTCCCAAACAAACTCAAAACTGAAAACTGTTCAGAATCAATTATAGCTTAGCTATGAAGCCTTTTTATAATCAGCTTCATAAAACCCTACAAACACATTTTCAGGAGCAATTTTTCTTCTCTTTCATGCAGTCTTCTGTTTCGTACATTGCCTGAAAAGAGTAACTTTCTAGCATTGTGGTTGGTGTACTCAGAGAGTCAATATAAAGCCAGGGACATGAAAGGCAAAAGGGCCAAATGAAGAAACCAAGAAATCACAGAAGAACTAGACCATTCTAATACAAGAAGTAAGGACCTAAAAAACCCTGTATCACCAATATGTGAAATTATCTTGTATAGATTTAAGTGAAAAAAGCAGAACTTCTAGTTTGATACCATGACATAATGACATTGTCAATAGGTTTTGCTCACTGACAGGTAAATCCTTATTCAGCAAAAAGCAAAGAAAACTCTTGGATCATCCAGGCAATAGATGTATATGTGTTTGATAACAGTCTAGAGAATTTTTTTTCTTCAAATAATGCTAAAATCTCATCCAAATTTCACAAACAACTCCAGGAATAAAATATAATTGTAAACTATTGTAACATATGAAATCTAAGGTCTAGAAAAGAACAGAGTTTAAGATTCTAATAAATATTTTCTTGATGGGCCTATACTTCTTTTCTTTTTTTGTCTTTATAATGCAAATAATAGGACACCAAATGTTAACATGCAAGGAAAGTAATTACTCATCAGTCCTATCTCTCATGTTAGACACAGCAATTTTAGAATATGTGGTAGGTGTGATATGCAGTGATCTGTAAGATCAGATGTTTCATTCAGTTGTAGACTCAGGTTGTATATTTGGAGTTTAATTGAAATGGTGCTTCCACTTAAAAATAATTTTACTCATGAAAACCCAACACAATTAATTAATGTAAATACTAATATAACTTTGTAAGAAAGGGAAGGAAAGTTACTATTTGATAAGTACAGTGTGGGGGTTTGTTTGCTTGATTTTGATTTTACATTTAGAAGCATGTGTTATCTGCCTAAGTAACGCTTGTTAATCTAATTTCAAGTAAAATGCCAAGACACTAAAAGGAATAGGGAAATTCACACAATATTCAAAGTCAGTTTATTCTGAAAAGACACTCAATGTAACTCCTTGGTTTTCTCCATCTAATTTCAAAGGGGTTTTTTCAAAGTCTCGGAAATTCTGACTAGGATCTGAAGGTGGAAAAAAGAAGTTGAGTTCTGATGAATCATTTAAGAATCTGCCAGTCTTAAGCCCTTTAAAACTTAAAGGCCTTAAAAACCCTTAAAAACCACAAAACTAAGGCAGTAGGGATGACTGTACCCATACAGCAACTTTCTGTGCTGATGAGTAGAACTCTATGCAATTTGCTACACCAGCAGAAATCAATGTCCTTTACAGACAGAACAGAAATATAATTTTTTGCAAAATCTGACCTTAAAAATAACATTTATGAAACACACATATTATCATGATTATAAATATAAAGTTAACACCTGCTCCCAAATGGAAAATGCTATTTCAAAGTTTAGTTAGTATTTATTTATCTTTAAGTTTGAACCTTATGGTTATTCATCTGAATTTAAACAAATCAAAAACTGACAAATAGTAGAGTACATTAGAACATCTTTTCCCCTTGAAACATGGCGTTGTTTTTCTTGTGAGCCTGCTGGGACTTTCAATTATGGAATTAAATCTCACCTCATCATCTGTCATCTCCTGGGAAACAAAAACATTTTGACCTTACCTCCTACTGCTTAGAAGGATGAGTAATTTATTGGCTTCATTTCCAGAGATGAAATACACCTGCGTAAGCAGTTGCTTACATTTTATAAGCCAATGCTGTATTATTCCCAACAAATTACATTCCCAGGGATTACCCTATGCATCAGGCAAACACTTCAGTACTTGAGGAATTGCTACTGCTTTTCTTGTCACTCTTACTCTGTTTTTTCCTAACACAAATCTGAATGAAATGGTACCAGTAATAACCTAAGCAGGCTTGTATTACACTTGCTTCATAAAGACATTTTAACTGATTGGTAAGTGAAAGCTGCATGCAATAATAGCCTTTAGTACTACAAAACCAAAGCACTTTTTAAAGTAAGGCATTATCTAAAGGCAAAAATTTGGAAAAAAATTATTCAACAAGTTCATTATAAAACTTGTTGATTATGGGTACTTTGCAATCTCATCCAGGTAATGTTTTATTAGTATAACTAAAATTATTTTACTGCAGTAAATGTTGGTATTGAAATGTTTTCATTTGAAATAACTAAAGAGTAGTGATTAACCAACCATTACAAATGTACTGGATTAAGCTTTAATAGCTCTAAAACATACAGAACAATGTTTATAGTGCTGGAGTTCAGTGAAATGGTTATTTAAACAGCTTTTACAAATTAAGTATGAGAACATCCGTATCATTTGTATGACCTACGCTTGCTTACCCTGCAAACGGAGCATGATACTTTCAACTGTTGCTATGGCAATAACAGTAATGATTTTTAAGTAACAAAGAAGGTGCTAAAGTCAAAATCACTTGAAATAACCTTATCTAATGATATGTCACTGAAACTTTTTTTGCTCTTTTTTCCTTTTGCCTAATTAAAAAAAAATACATTTTATAAAGGCAATTTTAGTTAACCATACTAAGGCCTTGAAAATATACTAAGGCCTTGATCTATAATATATATAAAGAAAGTATCTACATTTTCAGAAAGAAAAACTCATGCAGCTTGCAAAGATTTTCAAATTGGCGTAACAAAACACAGCAAGCTGAGGCTTAGATTCTGCAATTTGTGTACAGTAAAATCAAGTGCATGACAGGAAGAATTACACCCATTAGCAAATGATTGTAGGACTATACACATAACTTGCATTCTTATGAAATGTATACCTACAGAAACATGGATATTTGAAGATATTTATATGTAGCCTTATCATAACACTGAAGAGTGAAAAAAAAATGCTCTGCTTTTCAGATGAGAATTCTGCTAATGGCATTGAAACAGTATCTCATTCTTAACACTGGAGCACAAGCAAACATTGCTTATATCTTGTGTTATGGATGTGTTCCAGAACAAAATTGGCACAGACAACCAAAACAAGAAACCTCACATTGGTGCTGATGAAGTAGGTTCAAGCTAGCAGCTACTGGCACAAATTTAGAAATGTATATTGTAATCATTATTTTTTAGGTGTCTGAAGCATTTCATAATATGATAAATAAATTATAAAGAAAGGAGGTTCTAGCTGTCTTAAGAAAAAATGCAAAGGACAAGAGGTGCTGCTGCACTAAAGACATGGCCATGTTTACATTTATCTGCTGTGTGTTTCCAACATTCATTTTACACAGTCACACAGCACCAATTAATAACTCAATTAAGAGCCAAAAAAAGAAAGATATCCAGAAACCAGAAGAAATAGAGAAGATACCGTAACCATAATTATAAAAACTGAAAAGATAATAAGAACTCTTCTCAGAAGTTGGGATGCTGGAGTTTGCAATGTTTTCCAATACTTCAAAATTCATAAATGTGTTAAGATGCCCCAAAGCACAAATTCCATCCCAAAAGTTGGAAAGCAACAACATTTCATTTCATGAAATTAAATTTCAGGAATTTCTATGAGTCCCAAGATGTCCAAACAATGTTTGTTCAAGTACTTCACTGTGCTGCTGTGTCAGACATGTTAGTATGCTTTTGAAGAGAATATGAAACAGAAAGGGTATGATGAAACTAGAAGGGTGTTTACAGCCATTGCTTCCCATGGTCTCAATGACCTCTCCTATGACCCCAGCAGTGATCTGGGGATGTAGCCTGGAGCAGGCAGACAAACATAAACCCAAAGGTGACAAAGCAGACATAAAGAACAATGTGTTTCATCCTAAAGCAAATTTCAATGCACAGCTTTTATGCCAGTAATGCCAATTCCTGATCAGCCATTCTAGTTCATGGAAGAATAACTGAAACAAATAATCTAACTGATTATCTAAAATACACTTTGCATGCAGAAGCAGCTCAAGTAAAATACAGTGAATTTATACTGGAGAGGTCCATACTCAACATAGGCTTAACTTTCAATGCATACTGTGATTGGAGGATTCAGGCGGTTTTATTCCTTAACCAGGAATTCTAATGGCAATTCTAATGCATATAACATGCTGTTAATATGAACAATCTAAATCTTAAACAAAAGTTTGAAGGCTGAATTTCGAACCAAGCAATTCTTATATTTTTATTTATGTGAGCTACTGAAGTTCATTGCCTTGATCATATAGGAATGTAAATTCTGAAATTTTGCTAAGTCCTTGTCCTCACATATTGTTTTATACAATTCCTGAAGCTACTATCTTTAAGTGAACGGAAGATAAATAACAGAGTTTAACAGTTCTTTACTTGATCTTGAGAAAGTCTATTCAATGTGGAAAAAATCCAGTGAAGTTACAGTGAAAACAATCTCCCATAACTAAGGAATTTTGAATGAGTCAGTATTATAGAACTTGGCTCAATTTTTCAGTCTTGAACAGGAACCTATCTTTCAGCATGATGGCTGTCTTAAATAAAAGTGGTAAGATTTAATGGTTCACCATTTTAGAGATGTTCATGATTATAACTTAGCACCAGAGCATCACTGATAGATACTCTATTTCCTTTTTACATTTGAGGTTAAGGGAAAAGGTGGAATATAAAAGGCAAACAATTACTAGAAGAAAAAAAAATGACATACCTTAGATAGAAAAAATTAACTTAAGAAATAAGTACAAAAATAGACCTATCTGTTTCAATGCATGATATGGAAAATAAATCCCTTCACTTCTTTTCCCCTACTGCTTTTTAATATAAACCAATGAAAAAATAAGTATAGTAAATGACATCCATTTCTAATCCTGATAATGAAATTCTTAATTTGTATTCTTTTACTTTGAAATTTAAGATTTTTAATTTCAAAGTACTAAAATAAATTCAATAAAAATAAATATTTTTTGGCCAAAAAGAACCTGTATTGTAATCACATTGACATAAATCTAGTCAGCATGTGAAGTTCGTTTACCAGATGTCATACAGCCACAACTAAAAGCTGCAGTTGAGTGTCTAAATGGGTACTAAGTCTCCCTCTTGCAATTATTATGAGGACTCGTGGAGAGATAGGTGGGCTAATCAGATGCAATGCATCTTGGTAGAGTTCTATATTTTTGAAGGCTGATGATCTTTCAGATTTGGAAGTCATGATGCTTCTAAGGGTTTGAAACATACTCCACTTATATGAAAAGTGCTTGCAGAAGCTACAGAAGCCACAAACACCAGAATAACTGAAACACCTGGTGCCAAGGTTAACTTTCAGAGGAAATACTAGAGCATTGCATAATACAAAGTTTGAAACATGTTCTTCAGAATAAGAAATATGTAGCAGATTGTAGAGTATCAGAGACTTCTCTCTTCAACTGAGAAAAAAAAGTTATACTGGCCAGTTCTTACCCCTCAGATAGTAACAGATACTAGCTCAGATACCCTGCAGTTACTAACAGCCATGCTGAGTTTAATTCTTACAAGAATGTTTAAGATACCTAATTTTTTTTTATATTGAGGTGTATGAAAAAAAATCTATATTTTCTTCCATACCACTAATAATTGTCTTTTGTGTAAAATTCCACTTTGTCAGAGTGCTTCTATGTTACAGTATAAAAACAATTAAATTCCTCTCATCAATAAAAAACCTATTATTTTTACTACTATTTACAAAGATAAATATATTCAAAATAATCCATTAAAAATGGTGATTTTAAGTAGTCTTTGGAATCCAGAGAGGTCCCAGTTAACTGGAAGCTGGAAAATGTCATCCTGGTTTTCAAGGAGGACCCTGGAAACTACAGGCCTGTCAGTCTCACTTCAATGCCCACTAAAATCATGGAAAATACCATTCTGGGAAGAATTGAAAAACACCTGGAGGACATCAGTCATCAGTCACAGCCAGCAGGACCTCATGAACAGGGAGTCCTGCTTATCAAATTTGATTTCCTTCTACAACAGGGTAATTCACCTAGTGGCTATCTTCAGTTTATTTTATCCCCTCCAAATTTTCCTGACTTAATTATTGTGATATAATATAAATTCAGAACAGTGAATATTTCTAAACAGACATTCTAAATTATTCTTTTAGAGTTAAAAGTGTAAAACCTGCTTGTGATACCCACAATGACTGAACTGCCATATGATTTAGTGTTTGTGATATTTTAAACTGCAGCATTTCTTTGGTATTTGAATATATGACAGTTTGCTACAACGCAAATCATGATGTAAGTAAGGATTAACAGCCTTGCACCTGCCTAGCCTGGAAGAAAAAAATAGAACTTTTACAATAAATCATGCCAAGACAGGCTAAATAATTGTGGGTTTTTTTGCTTTGGCCCATAAAACAGAAGTGACTGAAAAGCTGTAAGATACAAACTTTAGATGGAGAGCAGCCTTTTCCAGCCAATAAGAACAACAAAACATTTTTCACTTGGTATATTCTTGATCAATTTAGATATGCAGAACCGGCATAGCCTTTGTCTTCTGCAAACAGGCCTTTGGCAACTGCTTAGTTATACGCAAATGGATAGTGTTAGGAACAGCCATTTAAAGGTATTTAAGGCACCTCTAAGGCACTTTCTGAAGCAGAGCTAAGACAACAAAAACTTGAGAGAAATTGCTTGAGCTTCACACTGTGTACCTACAAATAGTGAAAAATGTGTTGTGCCTTTCTTTTGGAGAAGAAAAAAAGATATATATGAAAAATTGCTGGGAGGCCAAGCCAAGTCACAGGGTAGCTTATTGTTAATCAGGCACAATTATCTCAAGAGTATTGAGTAATCAGTTTAATCTTTATGACAAGTTGACCCATGTGACATCAAAAGAAAAAATAGTATTGGCTTATGAAGTCATTTTATGTTTTCCATAACTGCACATAAAGATTTACTGCCTACCTGAAATAACATAAACCCTCTGGTCAAAGGTCTGAGGTGCAGAAGTCACTGCTGCTCACAACTCCACAAGCCTGTTAAAATTTGAGGCAGTGAGAGGGTAAAATGGTGAGGCAATATGACACACTGTAGTAGGGCTACTGCTTTATGCATGAGAAGGCATTACCTCTTGCTTCCACCAGGGAAATTTTGAAATTTTTAAGATTGATACATTGACAGAAGCTGAGGGGTACCCAGGAAGAGTGCAGGCACCTTATTTTTCTTCAGGCCAATATTTACTATTTCAAGTCTTATTCCTAAGCATATCATCTTGAATATCTTGTCCCCTGTTGCCTCACTGTGTAAACATTTGATTTGTCTTGTCCTGACCCCACAGTGTTCCCTGCCCATCTACATAATTTGATTCTTCATTTTTACCCTCCCCATCCTACAACTCCCTCCATTGCAAACATATATCACAGCATTTTGGAAGATTTGGTTTTTTTCCTTCTATTTTCCAAAGCACACTAGCCTCTTTACAACTGTACAGATATGACTGATCTGAGAACAAAACAGAGACTTATAGTTAATGGTTAGCCAACAGCTGTAATAGCCATGTAAGCATAGATCCCAAACAACGGAAAAATATTATTTTCCATTATATACATACAGGGTTCTTTTTCTGAGCAGAAACTAACATTATTTAAACTTCAGTACAGGTCAAGTTTGCTAAGATTTTGAACAATGTTTTTCAATTATGGGATTAGAGACCTTGTACTAGAATCCAATAGTTCAACTTCCCGTTGTACTCCTCTCTTGGGTTCACATCCCAGATACAATCAGAACTTACCACTGCTGGTGAGCAGCTATTTGCTCAAGGGAGTCACACAGGAACCTCTTTGCTTCCTCAGCTAAGCTGAAGTAAAAGCTGAACTGACAGCGTTTACATTTCCTGAATGGTCCTAAATCATCCCTAAGAATTAGTTAACTCCAGGGAATGTAACAGTATCCTTGGGGAGCAATCTGTGCGTTTGGGATACTTTTTGCATTATACCAAATAATAGTTTTTTTTAATAAATAACAAGAGAATGACTTACTTGGAGGTTCTCATGACTGTAAAATCCCTTGTTATTTTAAACTTCAGAAGTTGATCATTATGATGTGTTTTGAATATATTCAAAATAAGGTTTAAGAACAAAACATAATAAATTCAGTAATTCCACCAACTGATCCAAAATGTAAATGCAAAGTGTGAGCTACATGGAACATCTCATGTCTTTTATTTGCTATTCTTCAAAGAGAAATAATCCTAATTGTTTTAGGCTACTCAGAACCCATTACACAAATGACATTTTACGATTTTCAGAACAGTACACTTGCTATGCTGATCAATGTTAGCCCACGTGTTACACAGTTTGGTTGGTTCAAAAATCTACAAAATAAATTAATCTTAACATACAATGCTGATAGTATTCAAAAAATCAAGGAAAATATTTTGATTTACTGGAAAAACAATACTTCCCTAACCTAGAAATGTCTGTACTGGTCAATGTAGTTTTTTGTTGTTTTGTATTTGTTTTTGTTTGTGTTTTTCCAGTCATATGGAAGTTAACAATGCCTGTAAGAAGTTTCTTAGAGTATTAATTTTCAAAGACAGAAGATGCTATTGAGGATTTCTCTGTTCCAGTAGATGATACTCTCAGATCTCAGTGGCTTTGAAACTCTAAATGACAGGAGATACTGACTGGCATAAATGCTGTTCTCAAATTACCTCTCATCTGAAACTCACTATCTGCTGTCATTGGCAGGTATGCAAAGAGTTTTATTCCCAATATCATTATTTTTTCTGCTTTAAATCTTTAAAATCCCATCTTTAAAAGCTGGGAATATCAAGCACAATGGACCTCTTTGCACATGGACAATGCAAAGCCTAGAAGACATTTAGATATTACTAGAACAATTTTGATGATTAGAAATCAGAAGTTATATGTCAGCTCAAAAGGGAATTAAAATTTATTTTGATACAGAAACCTAAAAAATGTCAAATTATGTATAGTTTTTAAATGCACGATTTAATTTCTTTTTATTTTTGTTCTTGTTGCGACAGACATTTACATGGAATTCTCACAGATTTTCCTATATATCTGGCTTGCTTAGAAGTCTGGGCGCAAAGCAATCAGAGTAAAAAATACACTTAAAAGTTACAGACTATCAAGATGTTTTTGCCTGCAGGACAGCAGGTTGCACTTAAGTAAAACCAGAAGTAGGCCAGGCTTGCGATTACTCTGCTAGGTATTCTTTATCAGAACTTTAGGGAAAATGACTGCTTGTGAAAATGGTCTGGAAAGTTACTAAGTTCAGGCTTCTAGCAGTTACAAATATAATGCAAATAATGGATCAGCGTTCAAAGCACTCACTTTGCATGAAATTCCATGCTAACCTACATAGCAAACAACTTCACTGTGTCAAAAGTAATTACCTTCTTAATGTAGCAGACATAAAATGTTTAAAAACAGCATATTATTACAGATACTGAGAAGAGAGGAATGGAATGAATAGTAATATGTCTGGCCGAAGTGATAAAAGACAAAGCTTAAAGGAATAATGAGAGCGATGTCAAATCCAGTGAATATAACATAAGCAATTCATTATGATAAAGCAGGATTAGGAGGCAAAGGCATTATGCCGTTTCAAGATTTTTCAGAAACCAAGTGTACAGTACTGTAATTTAATAGAACATGATTAAGGAGAAAACTGAAAAAGCATTACATTACATTACATTATAAAGAAAAACTGTGTGTAAACCCAAAAGCCTCAATTTTGCTTTCTGCTAGGAGAATTTAACCAACAATGTAATCAAAACTGAAATTTTTGCAGAGCAAGACTTTAAGCAAAATAATACTGAACATGAAGAGCTTTGTAGTAATGTACCAATTTGACTATTAGTAATATGTTGAGAACATATTTAATATGTTAGGTAGTCTTAAAGGAAAAAATGAAATATTGAACACAGGCAGTGAAAGTAGATAACTCAAGAGAGGGATGAAAATCTGCTTCAGTATAAAATTTGCTTAATGTATGTTTTTCTCCAAAATTAACAGAAGTAAATCCAGTTAGCTGGTGTGTTGTTAACATTCATATCTGGTTCTACCAGGTTGGTTTTTTTTCTTTTTTTTTTCAAATGTCTTTGTGAGCTCCACAATCCATGTACATTACACAAACAGAAAAGACAAAGCAATATCCAATTCCTTTGCCAAAACCAAAAGTACAAAGAAGCAGAATGGAATAAATTAAGGAAAGGAAAAAACTTTGCAACCTATCCCAGAACAGACATCTAAAGCAGATGGTGCAATTTTTCTTCATTTATTACAGTGATGTAGTTTACACGGATTAATTACTGGACAGCTACAGGTAAAATGAATCCCACTCTTGGTGAATAACAAGATACTTGCATAGAAGTAAATTCTAAGAGTCTTTATAAACAATGTCTGGAAGGCAATTCTGTCCTAATTATTACAGGGCACCACAGAATCCCTGAATAACTGATGTTTGAATGGATCTCTGAAGTTTATGTAATTTAATCTCACCTGCTTACAGTAGGGTCAGATACAACAGGTTTCTCAGGACATTGTCCAGTTCAATTCTAACTATGTCCAAGGATGGAAACTGCAATTTCTCTGGCCAACCTGTTTCAATGCTTGGCTTCCCTAACAGGAAAGAAAGGGGAAAAAAAAAGGAAAGAGAGGAAGGAAAGAGAGGAAGGTAAGAGAGGAAGGAAAGAGAGGAAAGAGGAAGGCAAGCAGGGAGGACAGAAAGAAGGAGATTTTCCTGCATTCAATTTGTCTCAGTTGCTTATTGGGCAATTACTTGCTGGCAGAGCACGGGAAACTTAAAAAGTCATAGAGAACTTTGCAGAGTGCTAACAGACATATGATTAAGAACTTAGATCATCTCCTCTGGTCACATGAAAGCATTTCTATAATGATAAATATATTTTTTTCTAAGAAAAAATGTACTTACAAAACATTATTTGCCACAAGGAACGTTATGGCAGTGGAAAAGCACACCAGAGACCAGATCAAAATAAATATTATTCTGCCATCTCTTACACTCCTTTTTTAGAGGCCCCTGCTACTCTAAGCTATCTTAGAACTTGCTGTAATGTATTTACTGATTGTCAGATAAAAATAACTATTATAAAATATATGAAAAGTATGTCGTACCCCTTTTTCAGAGACTGCAAGTTATTTGGGTGGGTCATCAATGTTTTTTCTCAACTTTTAGTAATACAGGTTATTAATAAATACACTAAATCTGAAAGTATCAAAGAGTAAATCAGGTTTAGCAGCTTGACACATTTCTTCTACTATAAATACACCAGTGTGATAAAAATCTTATCCATCCAGGAGCATTTCTCACTCAGCTTTTTAATAGTCTTATTTCTTCCAATAAAAAAGTCATAGATTTGCTTATACATCAACATAAGGGCAGTTATTACTTTTGGGAATGCTTTTTTTCTTATCCATTATTTTCCACCGTAAAGCTCAATCAAACTAACAAAATCCCCCAAAACAACAACAACAGCAAATCCCAAACAAAATTCCCTTTAGGTGTTATCTTGATCTGTTGGAAATCCACAGTGGTATGCTCAGACAACTTGACCTCTTGAGTACAGGCACAGTATCAGGGGGCAGTTCTGGCAGTGTGAATTTGATCTGTGTCTTTACGTATGCATGCTGAGAATGAAATCTATGTAGACAAGCATTCACAGGAAAACAACTGTATTCTATACCCCACAAAAATGTTTTATTTGTCCTTTGGCACCTTTATACATATCTGTCCTGGTCTTGAATATTTTTTCCCTTAAGTGATTTAAATCAATGATATGAAATATTTTTTTCCAACACAAGCCCTCAAGCAAAGAATGAAAAGCAAAAAAAAACCAAAAAAAATCCTTCTCCTTGGCTATGTGTGTATTCCTTCTGTTTTATAAAAGTATAGTATACATATGTAGACCAAACCAATCAATATTCCCTAATGCTTAGTTCCAGAATTCTTTGGTTTTCCTGTGTCCTTGTAATTCCCTGAATTTATTTCTGAAATGTTGTAATGTTCTAAAAATAGTACTGCTTTTAAAAAACGTGGCCATCATTTGTCTCATTTTGGAACGAGAAGTAGCAAATTAATTTTACTACATACAAACCAATTTTTTCCCAAGAAATATACTTTTTTCTCTGTACCTATTTTACATTTAAAAATCTTGATTATACTTTTATACAATAACCATAGAAATACCTCCTGAGTTTATACGTAAGTATATGAAAGAAGCACCTGGAATTCTGAAAAGGTTATTGTAGTGAGGTGAAACTGTTCAGTTGCTGATCTTCTGTCAGCATTGTAGCAGCTTCCAACCAGCTTCTATACTGCTCTAGTAGCCTGTGTGGCAGAATGTGAATAGCCATCTGTGTCAGGTACGGCAGCAGGTGCCATATCAGCTGCTGCTGGATGACAATAAATCTCTTTCAAGCAGCTGGCAACTTTGACAGACACTTTTATCTTTGTATAAAAACACCCCACCACCTCAAAAAGTTCTCTGAATAGAAATGAGAAACTCAACAGAAAACCAGCTGATAAAGGCCAGAGCCTATTCCACTGTTGATGTACTGTGAAGTCTAGGTAACAGGGCTTACTCATGAGTTCTTTATTAGGCAGAGCAGTCATTTGCTTCAGTACATTACCGCTAATAAACTTGTATAAGGCAGAACTTGAAGCAGGATAACAGGTATATAAAAATAAATGGTTTGTCACTAAAATTTTACAAATTTCTGTTTGCACAGATGTGACTTGTGCCAACAGAACCAAGTAAGTTATCTCATCATTAGGGGATTCATACAGTGATACATTTCAGCGTATCCATCAGCAACTCTATACCAGAAGTTTTTGAAGGAAGGAGATATACATAAGAACACTTCATCAGATGGTTTTAAAATTATTTCAGGAGTCTCACATACATTTATGAATAGATATGTTTTGAAGTCAGAACTACTATTTACTATGTCAACAAAAAGTAGTTCTTGAGATACACTACTCAGTTGAATGCTTCAGAAAGTACCCTGACTTCATGAACAACAGATCTCCATGTCTGGATCATGCAGTTTTATCTCCAGTATTAGTTGAATTTCCTCTGTTTTCACCTCTTTAACAGTAGCTGATAATTTTTTCAAGTTTATATTTGTCTATTTAAAAAAGATAAGTGATGAAAATAATGATTATAAAGAGATGTTTTTTGAAGGAAAATAGTCAAACAATATCAATCAAAATATGGAAGATGAGTATGTGATTCTTGTGAAGGAAAAGGCAGAGCAAGTGGTTCAATCAGTCAATCAATCAATCAATCAATCAGTCAATCCCAACATAATTCTTTATACCAGAAACCAACCTTTTCTAAAACTAATTAACTCAAATTTAAAAAAAAAAATCCCAACAACAAAAAACAACAAAATAACAAAAAAAACCCCCCACAAAACTCCCGACCGAAACAGGACTCAGTTTATTTTTTATAAAAGTAATCATTTTGAAGAGTTATATAAGCAAAAAAAAATCTGAAACTATCCGTAAAGAGAATGCCCAATGCATACTACCTATACGATACATTTTTTTAGTAAAATGGAGAGGCCACAAGGAAGGTACAATCTTCACAATAAAATGTTGCACTTCTGTTACTTTTGACTTTTTGCAAATGCTTTTAAAATAACAGGATAGGCAATTTTTGGCTTCCCAAAAACATCACTGCAAACAATTAGAATGGCAGAGACTTTGAGAGGTTTGTCCAATATAATTTTTAGTCAAAAAAACATCTAGATGAACAGAAAAATAAGCACTCAGAAAACATGTGAACTAGGAAAAAGAAACAAAATCCCTATGGAGTAAGAAAAATTATCTTTCTGTCCTGCTGATTAGCCAAGGAAGAGGGGAAGATTGGCATTAGAATCAGAGATTACTGAACACAATATGAGGCATATGAAATCATACACTCTGAGAACTGAAAACCCAGCTAAGAGAAAGTGTTTTCCTTACTGGATGTGAAAGATGCTGGGAAAAATTCTTAGGAGAGAAAAGAGTAATTTTACAGTTACAAGAAGATGCAGTTATGAAAGGATGTTGGAGTAAATACAAAGAAAAACATAGAAGGGAACACATGAAATAAAAAAAAAATCTTAATAACTAAAATAAATGTATTTTCAATATGCTTACTATTTTAGAAGCATTAACAAGGAAAGAAGCTTGATATATGCTTTGTTCAGAATTTCTTTCTACTCACCTTGGGACACCTCTCCTGTATGAAAATCAGGAGAAATATGTTTCGACCAAAGTTCTGTAGACACAGCCAGCGCTGATGGAAGGTCATTGTCTAAAATTTCAGCAGGAAACACTTCAGGCACTTCAGTGAGAATTTGCTTGCTTTGGGGCATAGTAGGTAAACAGGTGATATTGTTTATTCCATCAACACAAAGAAACCCAGTGGAGCAGGACTGTATAAGACAATCATTGTAATTAAGCTCACAGCTTCGTCCCTGAAAGAGAGTTTTCAAAAAAAAGCCATGTTTTGAAGGCAATTTACTCTTCATAGTGATGCTAGTTGCAATTATTGCTTTCTTTTGATTCTAAAATATTGTTTGATTATATTAAGCTGTTTACACTTTCAAAAATAAATATCATGTGGAAAATATTCCTTAACTAATTTAATAGTATAGTTGTACATTTTTAATTTTAACTAAGTGACAATTTTACTCTGATTTTCAATAAAAATAATTTCCCTAGAGACTTATAATTGCCAAGTATAAAAGACAATATTGTTACCAGTATTAAAAACTGGTTAAAATAATAATCTTCAGTTAGTATGCAGGTTTACAAAACACTTTTTACAGAAGACTTTGCTGTCTAAAATCCTATGGCTTGCTCTGACTTGCAAGCTAATGTTCTTTCCTTTTGTACATTGCAGTCCATTGTTTGTTGTCTGTTGTTACCAAATCTAGGCATACAGCCCTGTTAATACCTTGCATTCACAGATAATGCTTAGAAAAGGAAAAATATAGTTGCAGTCGCAAATTGGACCAGGCATTCATTTCTTATTTTTTATCAAGAGTAACAATTCATGGGAAGTCTGAAATATCCTCCCTAGTAATAAAGTAAAAATGTTCATATTCAGTGGTCTGTGAAAAAGGCAAGGAATAATTATCTGAATTAAATGCATTTCTGAAGTGTGAAATAAATATATGCTGAAGTCAGGCCTGGGTTCATTTTATTTTCACTTCTGTTGCAATGAAGTAATAGGCTTCATGAAGAGAAACAGCTAACAGCTATCCTAGAAGGATACTACATATTTGGAAAACTATTTAAAATACGCACACTATCACCCTGAAGACATACATCTCTGACAACATATCATCATGATATAATTTCTGACTGAATCCTCTTCTGCAGCTGGGGCATATGTAAAAAAATGGAAGCCTTCTCTAGAGCTCAAGAAGCATGTGTTCATTGCACACTTTCCTTCAGACAAATGCTTAAATAATCTTTCATGTCTGCCTGGATAACTATTCACTTAGAACTTGGGATAACTTACATTTTCTGGGATCTCTGTTGGGGTTTAAAACAGAAGAGGTTAAACTGATGGGTTTTGAGTGATTTGGATACATTCACGCTTATTTCAATCTACTTCTTAATTTGTTTTGGCAAGCAGATGAGTAAATTCATGGCATCTTATAGAATCACTCACTGTATTGGTATTCCAAAGCAGAAAGGAACAACAGGCCAATTAATGTCAGTTTCGATGCATTTCCTCCTTGCGTTTTTCTAATTCCACACATAGAACAAATGATCAGTTTGAGCAAACTCATAATCGTTCTTAATCTTATAAAACTTATGTTTCACTCTGACTTTCCTGTGACAGATTAGTACATTTTTATGACTACTACATTTAATGGCGAAGAGCATTTGATTACGATTTTATGACTCATAGAAACAAAGCAGATGTGGATAACCTCCAGTGTGCATGAAGGGTACATTAAGAAGTCATAGATAAATTTGATAGCACTGAAAGTGCCTGTAAATGCCTTAACAGTTTCCATGCAGGGGGATGGAATAATTTAGCTTGTGCAGATTTGTACTTTTAAAGCAAGTATAAGTCTATAGATTATTCCACTTAAAAAGTAAACATTTACTTCATATACCACTGGCTATGCTTTTCTTCTCAAAATTTTTGAGAGACTTCACAATCTATATTTTATGATCCATACTTTGGGTAGCAGTACAGACATACACCACAGAAGATTTACATACACACTGTAGCTGGAGTTCCTTGAATACTTATTTCCCTGTGAATTTCACTGTTTCCACTCCACACCTACTCATGGTTAAGAAAAAAACCCATTGGGGCCTTACGAGTATACCTCTTAAGGTGTTTAGACCACAATTTCTTATCTTTGACACTGAAGATAGGTATGTTAAAATGTTTCTGTGGTGGTTCCCCCAGCGTGTTTTCCAATGCATAGTGGAATCTGAGGGACTGAAGATGGAAAAATGAATAATGGAATAAAAAGCAAAGATGATGCATCTTAAATTTCAGCTGCTTCAAAGAGTTGTTACTTTTCCTTCTGCAAGGGCTTGCTTGTTCAGCAACATACTGTACAATTAATACTCAAGCTATATACTAATAGAAAAACTGCCCCCATGGGTCAAATATCTATCTAGCTCCATCATCAGTGGGCTATTAATGAATACTTTGGGAAGAAAACAAGCAGAGTTAGCATCTGGTAACTCACCAAAGTTACCATTCCAACTTCTGTCAATAAGTAAATCAAAGACTGCCAAGGCCAGGGTAACATTCAGAAAAATAATTTGAGTAACAGTTTGAGTAATCCTCCTTCTAACCCATTTTTGGGTATATCTGTACTTTTTGTCTCTACAGTGTCACACAAAACTGACTTGCATCAATAAATTTTGCACTAATTAAAAATAATTTCTCTAAACAGATTTTAATCTTTCTCGCTGGTGGTTTTATTTGGCATTCAGAATTTTTTTGTTTTTTGGTAAGACATAAATGGTAAAAAAATTGTGTAACTGATCTCCATTACAGTTGTTCATGTGAGAAAAGCATGAATATTTAATGAGAAAATTGAATTATTTTAACATAAGGATCTGACTGTTTTCCACATAAAAGGACTATGGCTCTCAAGTGATATATCCTTCATCATCACTTGACATTGTTTTAAAAGCCAATCTGCTTTAGAAGGCAAAAAGGCAGCAGTTACCATGGTCTGTGGGAAGTATTAATGTTACCCATTCCACTCTGTAAAAAAACACCTTTGATAAGAGGTATTAATTTTTATGAGATAGTTTTTTTCCTTCTCAGGATAGTTTGTCAGTAAACCTAGTCAGATTATTTGCATTGTTAAGATCCATTTTTACCTACCAAGCACTTATGGTAACATACAGACTTGACAAAAATGTAGACAAAGAGTCACTGGAACAGGGAGAAATTCCTGGTGAGTTCCTTGGACAAAGCATATGTGATTCCATTTCATTCAAGGAGTATATCAACAATTCTGAGCAAGCTTAAAAAGAGTAAGGTTTACATACAGTATTTTCTGTGCAATGTTGGATAGACAGGTAAAAATAAAGATTAAAAAGGATTTCAGCATCTCACCACAAATCCTGGCTTGCAAAAACAGGAGTAACCAAAGCTGGGCTCTTTCTGAACACAGATACCATGTATGCAGGGGTTGGATGTGCACTCATCAATGTCCAACTCACAATGGAGGCCTTCCCATCCTGTCAAAAAAAAAAAAAAAAGCAAAGCAAACCCCAAAGTGAGACTCATTAAAATTTACATTTACTGAGTGTCAATGGAACAAAGATATGGGTAACTATCATCCATTCTCACATATATAGAGAGATATACATTATAGGATGAATATGAACTATTTTGGGCTGTGGTTACTCAGAGTAGAAAAAAATAAAGGAAAAAGTTACAAAGAGAAACTCTGAGATTACAGTAACAGATCAATACAGAGGACAATTTTTGAGAAAAACAGCTTTGTGTTTAATGCTATGAGATTCTGTCTTCTCACAGTTCATTAGTCAGATTACTGGAAATTTTATTGATATGCATTTTTTACGAAAATCTCCTTTACAAGTAAGTACACTACAAATTAGAGGCCAAATACTCATCTTGAATTTGTATTTTAGATGAGGTAATTTAAGCCTGTCTCGAACTTGCTCCTTGTAGGCTAAACTGAAATGGAATCAGTCAATTTTCTTAGTAAATACAAACCCAGAATTCTGTAAAATATAGCTAGTTATTGAAAAACACCAGACTTTCTGCCATTATATTCCACTACAGATTTGTTTTTTCTTCATTTTACTATTTCTAAACAAACTAACAAAGAAAACCCAACAGCCCCACAAGCCCCCTAGCAGTCCTTGGTTGCTACAAGTCTAGTTTGTAGTAGCCACTGTTCAGACTTTGCCTTAGAGAAGGCACCAAATGGATTCACCTGTTACATTCAAGTCTTGCTTTAGCTGCCCTGGAAGAAGAGCAGCCTGCCCAGTTAAAGACTTCACATCCTTGAGCCTGCTATTAGTTCCAACAGCTGCTGTTGTTGCTTTTGAGCTGTCTGAGGTGCTGTTAGAACACAGTTTACACCTCTCCATGCTGCTTCTGCACCTGAACAGCCTGAAGCTGTAGCCACAGAGCCTGAACGTGCATCTATTACTCTAAGGGTATGGGACCTGCTACTGGGACAATAGCTGACAAAATTCATGATCCATCCCAAAATGCATTTGTCAGAGCTGAATCTATTCCCTTTCCTGGTATCACATGCTGTCACCACATGCTTCACTTTGTACTCTGGAGGCCTTTGGAAAGCTGCAATCATCTGCCTTGCTCCTATTTCAGTCTTGGAACTATCTCTTTTCCATTTCATTAAATTGCAACAGGGAATCTGTTGAGCAGTATATAAGACTATCTGCCCAGCTCTTTCCCATTGTTGCCTTTATAGACCAAAAAATCCCCAATCCCAGCTCCATATTTCTATAGGTGAAGCTTAGAAGAGAAATATAAGACTTATTATATGCGAACAGCCAAAGCCTGCAAAAAAAGCAGATTTTTTTTTCCTAGGTATTTCCACTTCCTCTCTCTGGATGATATTTTTTCTTCTAATCCCTTTCTTCAGTTGTGCAACTTTAGAAAAAGTTATTCCTCTTAAAAGTTCCCCTGCCACTCCAAATAGACTGCTTTTCAGGTCTGTAGCCTTCTCATCTCTTCACCTGCTTTAGACACTCAAATAACATTTGAAAATACCATAATAATTTAAAAAAAAAGCTCCAATATATATAAAAATTATGTGTATACTTATTGTCTGGGGTTATTTTTCTGTGTTTTTACCTGGTGGAAAAGTAATTTACAGATTTTTCACCCCCCACTAACATATAATAGTATGTTATTACAATATTACATATGCTATTACTAAAAGGAATATATAAGAAAGGAAGATTATACTTGGGTTGGAAGGGGTTTAAAAATATGTTAGCTGTAGGAGTGAAGGCCCCAGAGAAGTTTCTTCTATTCATACCAAGAATTTCGATGCTGCATAGAGACAGCAGTCACAGTCCTTGGCTACTGAGCAATTTTTGAATGCCTATATTAAAATATCTTTGATGCATTCTTTCAATAAGCTTTACAAATAAGGGAAAAAATGAATTGGCAATATATTCTGTGTGAAGTACTTTAATGACTAAAGATACATATTTTAAGTTTTTAATTCATTAATATTGGTGGAGGGGGATATGGCCATATGCAGTACCAGGTGGATATATAGTACTGAACTTAGATCATGATTCAGATTTTTTTAAGATCAGAAAGACCTTTATTATCATGACTTCTCTATGAATGTCAGAATAATTTTCACTCATTGGTTCATACATCAGAACTATAATGTTTTTCTGAATTATCAAGTATCTCTTTTGCATTAAAAAAAGTTGCTAGAAATTATTAAGCTGCATGCAATGTAGTTTTACAAATGATTAGCTTTTAGTAAGCCAAAGATACTTAGATTTAAGCCTTACATGTTGGAAAATCATTCCTTATTATTAATTAAAATTAAAAACTGCCAAATTGACTCTCATTATATGCCTGTCTGTATTTACTTCAATATCTTCCACATTTTTTAATGAAGTCTCTTACATATGGTTTTGGAAACTGCATTAGGATGAATTCAGAATGAAAAAAAATAAGAAGAGATTAGTATTCAATTCACTATATGCTTTCTTTTAAATGTAGGACAAGAATGAGTAGCAAGACTCTAGAAAAGTGTAATATATATATATGAGAGTTTGATAACATGTTTTTGCTTCTAAATTGAAACTAACAGCGTGAAAATATTTTGGCACAGAGCGACTAGTTCAGATATATGCAAATACCACGTGTTAACAGAATATTTATCGAAAATATATCAAAATAATCTCTAAAATAACTAATAAGAAACCTTGTGTCAGTATTATCACAGAAATAATTCAGCAGTGCAAGTCAGTAAAATAGTAAATAGATTTAAATTATTCTAAAAATTAAAGTTTCAGAAGGCAGGTACTCATGTATTTTTGAATTTAAGAGTAATTTACAGACCAGAATGCTACTTATGTATATGGATTAGAAATCCTACTTATGTTGAGAAAAGGCTTTTTATTAGTAGAAAGGAGATTGTAAGTAGTCCTGAAGATATTCAATTTGTGATTGCATAACAATGGAGGCTGATTATGACCTTAGCTTTTGTATAAATACTAAATCTCTTATATATTCATAAGCCACTTGACCTGTTTCAGTTGATCTTCGTCAGAATTAGAAAACAGTTCCCACTTTTTAAGAAAGTGCCTTTTTTTCATTATATATATATGTTTTAAAAAATTATTTTAATCCCAGCCAGCAGAATAACCATTGGTATGTCTTGCAATACTAACACTAAGGATAATAGTAAAAATGTGAGTTAAAGTGTTCAGAATTTCTTTTCAGTCAATCTCATTCTATAGGTAGTGAAATTATTTTGCTGTTAAACAGTGACTATTTGACTGTTTAGTCAGTAAGTTGCATTAGCAAAGATCATAAAGAATAAATTTGGCTCTAGATAATACTTCAGACTCCCTCAGTGAGCTTCTATTTTGAAGCCTTTCTCATATGCTTACTAGAGTAGTTAATTCTCTTTAGGTTTCATTCAAAAAGCTTGCCAAAGAGACATAGTTCATAGACAACAAAAGAGCTTGATATGATTTACCAGTTTTCTCACTAATAACACTGATAATTCAAAAGTATAGTTGTTTAAGATTGCTCTGTCATATAGCAGTTACCTGGTTGACATTTACAAGTGTATCCATTGATATGATCAGCACAGGTTGAGCCGTGTAGACAAGGTGATGAATTACACTCATTAACTTCTATTTCACAAAATTGTCCAGAAAATCCAGCAAGACACCTGAAGAAAACAACATTCCAAAGTGTTACACTATGCATAAACATCATATAAAATAGACCTTGTGTGGAAACAATATGTCTGAAGTATGTGCATTAGCAAGACATCGTATATTACTTTCTGTTTCAAGGAGTATTTTACTGGAACACTTCCAAGTTTCATGTTGTGATACATGCTGATTTTTTAAGGGATTTATGGTGGGAAAACCCATCCAAAAATTTCACATCTGGATCATAATCAAGCCTAACAGTCTCAATTAGAGCATACAAGTTCTATCAAGGTGAATACAAACCTTTCTTTATGCACTCTTGGGAGACTATCTACTAAAATAATTTAGCTAAGTAACTGCAGCCTATGTTTGAAAAACTGCTTGCTGACAAATGCGTGCTATCAAATGCAAACTACAGCATAAAAGCTAATCTTCAGGACTCAAGATTTAATTATTATTCTAGGTATAAAACATCAGTTTTCTTAAAAATATTCTTCTGCATTTTGTGGTTGTAAATTCTATGTGATAATTGATATCAAAGTAGTTCTATATGATTTCAACATACAGCTTAAAATACAAGACCTTTAATGAAGTCCAAAAATCCTACTAATCTCATTATTGAAACATCTTTGTGTATATAGACACAGCTTTACGGATATACGCAAATATGTTCTAAAAAACAGGGTCCCATAATATTAATAACATATACTCTGGGATGTGTTATACACAGATATATTTCACATGAGACAATGTTTTCAAAAACTCCTTTTAGTAACCAGAGTGCACATCTTGTGTGTTGCCTTAAGTCTAGTGAAAAGCACCAAGGTTTATGCCGCACTTAAGAGGGGGATGAGTATGTTACCAAAATATCTTTGAGTAAATCCAAGTAGTCATGTCACCTATCCCTCAAGGTGCTACACTGAGTGAATACAGCATATATAATTTGCAGTGCCTACCTTAGCTTTCCAGATTGTGAAGCAAAAGAGGAGTATGGACCATGAAACACAAATGTGTGACACCTCCTGAGGGATCATTACACTATGTATCTGGAATTATATTTTAGTTTAATTTTGCTTTGACTATTAGACTACATTAGTTTCACTTCATATGGAACACACTCTGCCTAATGAAAATTGGGAATCTACCAAGACAGTAACAACAGAACAGATTTGCCAAAGTCTGCATCAACTACAGATGACAGCTATGGTACACTGCTTGGAAAATGTAAAAACTCAAACACACACTACTGTTTTTCGAATACCTTGTCATAATATATGAGAGACAAAACATGGAAAATACATTTTAATGAGTGAGCCATAAGCCCACCTGCTTTTTCCACTAAAAAAACATAAAAAATAATTCACTGAGAAAATGCAGTTTTGTCCTTTGATGCTATTTGTAAATGCCAAAATGTCATTGTATTCAATGCCCAGTAGTTAGAACACAACTTCATACCAATCATTAATCACCCTATCATCTTCCTATGCTTGGTGGAATAAGGAATGCAGAAGATGATTCTGCTCACTGAAATCTGAAATGGTTTTCTTCATATACCTCTGTCTTCACACTGTCTACAAAGCATATTAAGGAAAAAAAAATTAAAATACCAAAATAACCAAATTGAAGGGAGCAAATTTTCCCAGATACAAAAAGGATGGAAAGAATGTTCTACTAGGGAAAAAAGATACAGGGAATACTATGCCGGTTTAAATTCAATTTAAATATGACTTTATGCTTTGGTGCAATTAGACATATTTTATCATAACAACAACAACAACAACAACAACAACAACAACAACAACAACAACAACAACAACAAAAGCATTTACAGAACAAACTGGAAGACATATACAATTGAGTAAAATATCTGGACAGATCAACTGCACCTATGTGTATTTAAAGTGTGTGGGCTTGATTTTTAGTTGGTAAAAGTTAAACAATGAAAAAAAAGTCTTTTTAAGAATTCTCCTGTTGGCTGCTTTGATTGGGCATGTTTTGATATGTGGTGTGTATACTTGCTAAGAACTAGACAGCAGTAAAGACAGAGCAGTTTACTGAGTTCCTTTGGTCATAACTATTTGGAGCAAGAATGATTAGTGGAGCAGGTTGCTATAACTCCCATGGAGAGAATCAATAGTGTGGAATCAGCTAGATATTGCAGGTTACAGCCTGGTTGAACTCTGTGCAATTTCCTACTCAGAAAAGCTTGAGACTTCAGAGACTTCAGAGATATAAACTATATAACCATGGGTCTAACTCTATAGACACTGAGGTGGAAAAATATATATATATGTGTGTCTATGTATAAATGTTTGGCAAAATAACCTATTTTGTACTGCAAGCTTTCAAAATATTTATTAAATTTATAATAGCATATAGTGATTGTGGCACCACCAGAAATAGACACATTTTTACAAATAGAACTTTGCCTTCAAATTGAAATTTAGATGAAAAACTTAGAGCCATGAAAGCACTTAGATATCCATTATATCAAGTCCTACATATATCAATATGTACAAGGTGCCCTTTTTCCCATGTCAGACAATCATTCAACTTATACAATACTTTAGAATGTTGAAAGCATTTAACATATTGACATGTTATATTTTTTGGTAAAAACTGTAATACCTCAGTATCAGTTTGCTTCCGTTCAAAAAGTATGATGCAATATAAAAAATGCTTCATGACTGTGAAGACAGCCACACTATTAACTAAATTATTCTGAGCAATTATGAAAAAAACTAGAAGTAAGATAAAACAACAGCTTAGTATCAGCAGCTTTCACAAAAGCCCCAAAATTGCAATAAACTTTACACTTTATTAAGAGTTTAAATTAAATCAACACTTTTTAGGGTGTGACAAGAACTTCAATAATTTCTTAACTTTTTGCTCACTCCCATCTTCCTTTATATCTACTCCTTTAAAAAAAATATTCCGTTTTTGTTCTGCCTCTCCACATTCTTACTTCTCTTGTGTCATTTCTTCCAGAACCTTAGAAGGGATAGAAACAGTAGAATTTAAATTACAGAACTGATATTAAAAAGTTTACGTAGGTATGGAATACAGTTCTTGTGTTATAAATAGAAGTAAACATAACTGAAATACTTTGGAACATATTTATTTGTAGTATTTGGGATATAAACATTCTGCAAACAAAAACCAGAAGCTTTTAGATAACTTTTATATGAAGATATCATCACTGCAAATCTTGTACTTTGATTACCATCTAATAGAAAGCAATTTATGTCTTTATAAGTAAATGCATATCTAGGTTTATCAGCAAATAACTCCTAGAGCTTATCTGATAAAGTAAGGTAATGCACTGTGAAGTCTGAGCTATTAAACTTACAGAAGGATCAGTATAAGACCCATAGTTTGGTGCTGAAAGGAAGCAAATCATAGTGCTCATTTGCTGTAAGAATAAGGCATTCACAATTTATTTATGATGGGTTTTAGGGATGTTGACAAAGATCTTTCTCTTTTCTGGTAATCCCTGCAGATTTTTTATGTCATATAGATGTTGACATATTGTGGTGCAAATAGAATCCCTTTTGTGTTATGCCTTTATATCAATCATTATCAGGAGTAATTATCTTAATTTGGGCATACGCCAATGCAATAGGTGAACAAAAGACTGAAAGGAGAGAATATATGAAGGATTTTGATCTATGACAATTCTGGCTACAGTCACAGTAAAATTTTTTCTTTGACAGCAAACTTTGAGCCTCAGAGAAAATAAACAAGAATCCAACATCAGCCAAACATCAGCCACATATTTTTTTTTACAATACTGATTTATATCCTCTTGTAACTCACTACTCTTTGAGTCTGTTTTTTGTATCATCTTTTGAGTCCATTTTTTTTTGTACCTGTACCCTTTTCCTTCTCTCTTCCCTTCTCTTTCTTCATCTGCCTTGTGACCTTTTACAGCTTATGAATAATTTGTGTATCACTGAGATATGAGGTTCAGAAAAAACATGGTTTCTACAACACAGAAGTTTATTAGGTTTATCTGGAGCAATGATTATCAGCAATTGTACTTAGAAGAGAATGTTGATGCTGTAACCTTTACCTGCCTATGTGACTCAGCCAACCTTGTAAAATCAATGAATTTTGTGCAGCAGTCCACACTATGAAATTTTTTGGGGATCAGTTTTTCCTTTTGAGTGTTAACCTTGATGATTTTGGTAATGTTTTGATAATACATCTAGGTTAGATAATTAGGATGTTGGGGAGAATAATAGATGAGTGTGAAAAGCACATTTCCTGAAAAATGGCCTTAGCTAAAATAGTCTTGTAAATGTGCAATTTCTTTTGACATTAGTCATGATTTTTTTCCCAAATCTGCTTTTTCTGTCCAAAATAAATCTAGTTAACTGCTCTACTGTAACAGGACAGATCTGTCACTGCAAATTTACACTGAGATTGCTATACATTATTAACAAGATATGAAAAGTCACTGGCTAAATGTCATGGACACTGAGATATTGCAGCACCTTGGGATTCATATAGCAAACAGTTTAGTTTTAATCATCTTGGATCACAAGGTGCCTTGACATTTGCAAGGCAACTTTTTCCTTTTTAACTTCCAGTGGAATCATACCACTATTATCTCAATCATAATTCTTAACTTCAAATGTGAAAGTTTTACTGTCTAAATTAAAGAAATGAAAAATCGATCAAACATGGACCTTATAATTAATTTAATCGATGCTCATATGCCGGTTTGGAAAGGAAAAAAGGAAGAGCAAGGAAAAACAGATAATTTAACTAGCTTCAGGATTATTAAAGACATTTTGTGGGAAATACATGACCCTTAGCACTACTGAGGCATGACCTTCATGAGAAGTATTAGCACTACAAACTTCTACAGAACCTTTCTAATTGTAAAGAAAAAATTAGTGAAATCACCGATTCATTTTAAATATACATATCAATGCAACATGATTTCTTAAAGTTTTACATTTTTGACAGGGGGGAAATTTTTCTAGAGTGACAAATAAAAAATTCAGTCTTTATCATATTTTACTCTCTAACAGCTAACCTTTTCAATAGTAAATTTCAATATACTGGAAGTCCATGCATCATTTCTGCCCTTTAAGTAGGCTTTTTCAGAGACAAACTATAAAAAAAACAAACATAATTTTATTTAACTGATTTTTTTTCTCAAGATATACAATAACAAACTAAAATCCTGTCCCCATCGACATAAGTTTGAAAAATGAAATGTTTCATTTGAAAGTTACAATGTGATATTCATAAAGTTTTGAATGTTCAGATCTTTTCATTTCTTTCAAATGTAGCTACTCCAGTTTCTGTGTGTTCTTTTTTCCTATCTTACACATCTGCCTGTCTGTGTTAGTTCAATACACAAATGAAAAAAATGTTACCTCATAAATGAATATATATGTAATGTGCTGTTACATAATGAATGACCATAACAACCCATTCCTCATTATCCCTAAACCACCTGGGGAAAGCAGAGAGGTACAGGAGCTGGGAAAAAAGAGTGAAGCTAAGCCTGTGAAAAAAATTGATAGGCTTGAGAAGCTGAGATTGTTTATTTTTGTCTTTTTTTTTTTCCTTTTATATTCTGACCATCCATTTCTGTTTGAAATTGGCAATAAATTAAATCTGCCCCAAGTCAAGATTTTTAGCCAGTAGTTTTCTTGTGTTTATTTAGACCTCTGAGTTTCACCATCTTATTTTCTCTCCCCATCCTACTGATAAGAAGGAGTGAAAGAGCATCTGGGTGGCATCTGGTAACTAGCCAAATTTAAGCCACTATAAGGTTCTGCTTTTCCAATGATTTCTACATAAGTACTGAAATTCTAAATTTATTTTCTTACCTCAGCTTTCATAGTAAGCTTTACCATGGTGTTCAATGAACACAAAAAATGTGCTGGACAGGTCACATTATGAGCTTAGCTTAGTAGAAACTGTCCCATGCAGGTTTTAGTGGCTACAGATTTTGGGGTTTTATCACATTATGCTCAGATGCAGGAATTCCCTAAGGAGAACTGAAAAATGAAGGTACCCTGTGAAAGTAGATTGTCTGGTGTGTGGCAATTCATTTAATCATAAGATTGTGGATGCTGCTGATGCACTAGTAGACAACCCAATCAATGTGCATGATGTCAAACAAACAAACAATCAATCAAACAAACAAACAAACAAACATGTTCTACTGCTCTTGGAGTCTAAAAAATTGAGAGGAGGAAGAAAGAACATTGGCTTCTGAGTGCACGTGTGTGAACTCTTAGTGATTTCTGGGATCCTATGTTGGATCAGCACGGATCTTTTTTAGTACTGTGGCTTCATTAATGGGTTAAACTGCTTGTCTTCCTGAGACAAATGGCTCTGAGTTCAAAGCTATATGAGTGAGCTGCCTTATCACTAATACTACTGAAAATTGCTTCTCCTGATGTACTGTGAAGCATGTTTCTATGGAGAGAACTTGAGAAAGCAGCCACTAAGGAATATAAAGTCTCCTGAGAGCTTTTCTCAGATTATTTTCTGTGAAACCCTTCCCAAAGGTGATGCTGTGATTGTTAATTTTATAACACTGACAATGAATTTTTCCCAAGCTACTAGTATAGAATATCATGTTGCTTTCTTTAATTTCCTTTTCCTCCTCTGTATTCTCCTTGGATGTACTGTCTGGAATGAAGCAAGTTTATTTACTACAAAGAAAAATTTAACATAGAATAAATAAAAATAAATTATGGCTCTCCATGGTGGTCAAGAAATGTTTGTTCTATTCTAAAGAATATTGAATGTGAATAAAAAAGGAAAACAATAGTATTAGCACACTTGAGTATATATGTTTTAAAGGTATCCTATTTACTCATCCAAAGTTCTGTTCCTATCTTATCAAAATCAGTCCTCTTAGCAAGTCATCTTTTTTTCTTTCTGCTTTCTTTCTTAGATTATGTGAGAAATAATTTAATTATTAATGTAAATTAGAGTGGTTTGAAAATAGTTATTAGAGAAAAATTATCTTGAAAAGAGCAGTAGGCTACATAGTTCAAGAATCCCAAGTTCAGATCTTGTAAATGTTCTGATTCTGATAGTAAAGAACTTCTCCATATTCATCATATTCATATTAGTTTATATTGAATATCTTTGCAAAGGTAAAATGAATTTGAAAATGGCAATTAATAGTGCCATTCTCTTGGAGAACTACTTTTAGAACCGGAGCTGCAAACCACAAGGTTGGGACCTTATCCATATGTTAACTTTTAACAGCCCCATATTTTCACTGACAATCAGAACTACAAGAGTCTCTGACGGGTTTAAAGATATCAGACATTTGCCACTGGGTTTTGGCCCCATCTCTACCCCACATAATTACCTATGATTTATATTCACAGGGACAAATGCAAGGAAGAATGAACTGATACATCAACACTTTGCAATGAAGATAACAGAAGCACCTTATTCTTAATCCCCTCAGAAAGGTGACCCTATCATCATATTGAATTGGAACCTTGCACTCTAGAGCAAGGCATCCTTCTTCACAGAGGAGGAATGCTGCATGTCAAACCCCAAAACAGATTCAGATTGTTTAGAGAAGATTGGAGTTGGAAGCCTTGTAACCTTTCAGCTTTCTTTTTTTCAACATTCTTCAGCTTTCTTCATCTTTCTTCTTAACTTGTAAAAGAGTTAATAGCATAGAGAATTAATTGCCTTTATAGAAAAAGAGAAAAATACCATGGAATCATAGGACAGTAAGGACTATATTTAGAGCTTTACTCCTGACTATAATAATATGAGTGCAATGTAGGCTAAACAAAACTATTTTTTAACTGCTTTGGACACACAGAGTTACCCTGGAAATTGTCAACACTTTAATTCATGTATGTCAAATTAGGGTCTTTATTCTCAAATAATGTTTTGGGACAACCACAACACATACTAAACATTTGCTAATAAAAAGTTCCATTCTTTCTAAGGTCATTCTCATTACAAGAGACATTAAACTTTGTCAGCCCACTTGGATTCAGCCTTTATTTTCCCTATGAGAAAAGCAGATTTTACCACCAGTAAAAGCTCCCACTGTGCTTAATATGGATGTTCTTATTAAGTAATAAATTATGTACTTGCTAAATCACAGTTGGTGGGGTGTGACAGCATTAAAGGAAAGGTTAATCTGTGGAATATCAAGCTACAATGAATACAGTAAAATAACCAGAATGGCTAAGCCTTGATGAAAATATATTAGAGTTAACACTCTCCTTTCTTTATTTTATTAACAACCCAATTGGAAACTATATGCATTTCTTCACACACCAGCAGAATTATAGGAGGAGCAGGAATGTGTGTGTGTGTGTGTGTGTGTGTGTGTGTGTGTGTTGTGCATGTGTCCTTGTAGAACTGATGAAAAGCCACCTTTCAGCTGTTTGCTAAAATAATTCATGTTTGCAGTGAGATTTCATATAGAGGAAAGCTAACATCTGGTCAATCCTTTCTCAAACAGAACCTATCTAAGCTTTTCACTAATAGTTCTTATATATAAAGGAATAAGTTAAGACAGGTCCTTAGTTGATGTAAATTTCTATAATAACAGTCTTGACATATCTCTCTGATATCCAGACACTCATTCAAAATCCAGGATATAAAAACTAGATTAGTATAGGACACTATTTTCCTATTCTTCATTTATTTTTCCAATTTAAATTAGCTCCTGTGTGCATGACTGTGTGTACATAACTGTTGAGAATCATGCACATGAAAATGAAAGATTTTAATTTGTAATGTTCACAAAATAAGAGCTCGCAAAATGCTACAGGAGAATAGGAGAAGAGAGCTGTTATACACAGAGTTAACCCTTCTCTTATAAAATGTTCCATGCTACTTTAGTTTAAATTATTATTTAAAAATACTATTATTAATAATACCATTATTATTTACTATTTAAAACCTCTGTAATTCCCAACTCTGATAATACAGATAAAACACTCATAATGCAGAATTGTGAGAACTTCAGTAGCAGGCTGCTATTTCTTTTCAAGACCAACCTCCTTAATCCCCAAAATTTGTTGCTAGAATCCCCAGGGATCATTTCACAGGGGCTGTCTCAGGTGATTCTTAGGGTTAGTCATTTTGGCCATGAATCATTCAAAAACAAGTGAACTGTAACAAACTCCATTTCAGAATATATTATCAGTTTTTACAAATAATATCGACACAGTTTGTCCTGTGTCTCACTTTTGTAGTCCTTTAGCTCAGTAAATATGGTATTGCTGAACAAGGAGCCAAAGTTTGTTCTAACACTGCAAGGATGTAGACCGGGGCTTATCAAGCCTGATTTCTCTGGACTTGTCTTACACTTGCCTGGAGCTTTGTTTTAGCCTTTTTAGGTCTAGTAGAATCATATCTAACTTAAGTTTTGCTTTTCTTTGTACAATGGTGTGCTGATATGCCTCTTTTTATAATAATTCTGATATAGCTCAATAGTGATAGCAAGTACTATTCCAGTGATACATCCTTTTTTTATGTGTATATAATAAATTATCTAGTATTGTGGAACAGAAGTACTGGATAACAGTTGATGCCTTGAAAAATATAAACACAGGATGAGAGATTAAGAAATTTCAGGATTAAATTATCAGGAAATGATCACTAAACAACTACTGATCATTGAAGAGATGATAAATTTGAAGCTGGGAGAAAATGTCTCTAAGAGTAACAAGAGACAAGATTCCAACATAAATAAAACACCACTTACATAAAAAAATCAGATGTAACACAGAAAAGCAAAAGAGGCAAGGTATAGGACATGTTAGAAAATGTTTAAAAGTGTCCCCTAGTACAAGGCCCTCAAGTACAAGAAGGAACAAACCCCCATTGCATTCCCTTGGCAAAGGATTCAGGATGACAATGTACTATAACCCTTTCTCTTTGAATGAAACCAGTGGAAGTATAAAGTTTGTCTGCAAGTTTCAAGCATTAAACTATTATTACTCTGATTGAACTTCAGTATTTTGGTAACTTGTATAGTAAATCTTAGTACTTCTGTAACCAGACTAATAATATATTTTTGGCAAGACTTATGATTCCAATTAGACCTAGAGTAAATTCTTGACTTTACATACAAAGCATATCTCTTTTCAAGTTAATGTGACATACTAGTAGAGGAAAAAAGGACTTAACATTTAATTGAAACTTTTTTTCCTTAGCTCTTTCTCATATCTGTTGTGTATTCTACACCTACAGGCTCTTCTAGGTACTTCTAGTGATAAGCTCTATGAAATTTGGAAACACTGACAAAAACTAATCCCTTCCTAACACAGACTGACTTTCAAAAGGGATGCAATAGTGTGACCTGGAAAAATTACTATTTCACAGAATACCAGGTTGGAAGCAACCTCAAGGATCATCTGGTCCAACATTTCTTGCCAAACAGTAAAAAAAAATAGACAATATGCCTTGGTGCTCTGTCCAGTTGAATCTTAAAAGTATACAAAAGTTGTCTAATCCATCACTTCCCTGTCAAGATTATTCTGACAGCTGATTATTTTCTTTGTGAAAAATTGTCTTTGCCTGTCCAACCAGAATCTCCTCAGGAGTAACTCGTACTTACGACCTCTCATCTTTTCCATGTGATTCTTAGAAAAGAGTCTCCACGTTCTTTGTAGCCACCCTTTGGATACTGGAACATTGTAATAAGGTCCTTTAAGCCTCTCAGCTAAGCCTTCTTTTCCCAAAACTGTCCATACTCAGTTCTCTTAGTCTTTCCTCATAAGGCAGGCTTACCAGTCCATCATCATGACTAATAAATAACAGCTACTGTTTCTTTGGCTGATGTGAGAAACACTAAAATTTCTCCCATAGTGGTGGTTAGGGGAGAAGGTTGGTGAACTACGAGAGCAAAAACAAACAGTGATATATAAAAAAAGAAGTCTTTAATGACTAGGAAAACTCATTTAAAATGAAACCTGTTACTTTAGATTCCCCAAAAGCATGATCAGACAACATCGCAATCTGTCCAGATTACTAGCAACCACAGTGATTTCTGTGGTGCAGACATTTTAGGAGAGCATATAGCTTCATTTAATAGTAGTAGAGAACACTGTCAAGTCATTTTATTTACCAGGGGACACATTTGACTGCCCTCAATGTAGTTAAAACTCTTAAAAACAGTATTTCCACAGAAAAAGTCAAGAGCATCTTTCTGAAAGAATGGACAAAGCTATAATAGTTCTTGGAGAGCTAAAAACACAATAAAAGAAATTAGTGGGAAAAGAAAGAACTGTGAAGAACCACCTGAGTGCAAACATTCTACTGACTGTGGTATTTGTAAAGTACTTATTCTTTATTCTAGATGGCTCCAGATGTTGAAGAATCATGTAGAACAATACTAAACGCTGCTTCTTGGAAAGATTATATAGGTGTGAATAGGAATTAAGTAAATTGACTTTTTGCTAAGAGTTCCACACTATAACTAGAACCTTAGTCGATTTTCATCTTATACTGTATAATTGCAAGATCTTACATAAAAAAAACTCTAGCCTTTGTTGCTAGTACATACCTTCCATAACACATGCACAGACAGTAAAGCTCTTGATAAAATCAGAAAATTAAAATAGGTATTAAAGATAAACAAGAACATGTATAGAAACTGGTATTTTCAATTTCTACTGTGGATGAAACAAGTAATGCCACTTTTCCCCCCATATTTTCAAATCTTTCTCTTTTTTTAGCACTGGATATTCCCCTTCAGAGCAAGCATACCTATTACACATGAGAAGTGAAAATTTACATCTTACATTGTCTGGTATCTTACAAATATTAATGACTATCTGTGCTATGTTACAATGCTGCTGAAAATGGATCATTCCCAGCTCCTGATTAAAGCTAAGAATAGGATTCCTCTTCACATTCCCACTCCCTCCTCCCAAAACAGATAGAATGAGCATAACCATAAAGATGGTGTTACGTAGTACTCAGTCATAAATAGTATTTGTGAAGGATTTTGTGTAAATAATGTACTATCTTAATCCATCCCTTTTCACTACCATTGACATTTCTGTTCTCCTGCCTACTCGAAACACCTCTATTACAATGCAACTATTTTCCTATTATCTTGGACTGGGTTGGAGGTTCTTTACAAATCCTTATCTGCCTAAAAAGTGCATCTCCAACCTTGAACATCTGCCTTATCTACTCAACTTTGTGCATTCTACTTGTTATACTCTATTTAGAACATTTATACCCACTAAAGGTTTAATTCTTGCTATCTATAATGTGCAGTGCCTTGTGCTTATTTTTGTTTCCTAGTGTTTGGTTGCTAGCTATAGTGTTGTGGGTGGGATTCTGTCACCTGCATAGAGATACCAAGAAGGCATTTCAGCAGTCTAATGTATTCCATCAGGCTTCCTGCTGCATTTCCAGAAATTCTTAGCTTTCCCAGAGGTCCCATACCATAGTTACCACCCTCTGTATGTCAGATTCAGAAGGAAAATTACAATTACACAACAGCTGTTGTCCTCCCATGAATGTGATTTGTGCCTTTAACAGTAGAATACTGTTTAACAGAATACTGCAAGGTCTCAAGATTTGTCTCAGCTTGTTTGGGTCTGAAGTGGATTTGCTTTGTTGGAGCATCTATGCTGAGCTCAGTGATCGCTGCTTCCCCCATTCCAGCTTCAGCTCTGGGGATGCCCCTCTAGGGACAGTGTCACACTCACTCCCCAGGTGACTCCCAGACAAATCACATAATTTTGTGTATGAGAGGTTGCATTAAAGAAACAAGTGGACCCAAACAATGAGAAAGAAGCCCCCTCCAGCAGATTATGGTCCTCCTCACAGAGAAGTCATCAGCATCCTCATGGCTTGTCACAGCCTACACTGCATTTTGTACAAGGAAGACTTTAAATGTCAGCCTGTGTTGTATGGAGAAACATTGGAAGTTTGAGTACAACACCAAATAAAAGGCCAGATATATTTTTTTTTAAAAAAAGGAAATTATATAACAACTCTAATTGCATTTGCTATTATGTTTTTCAGTATTAACTAAGCAATTCAGAGCACCAGAATGATGAAACTAGTTCATGGCTCCACAATACATTTTGTGGTCCCCCTTCCCTAACCCAACACTGATTGCAAACCTTTCTAGACAATGAAATCCACCCACAGGACAGTTCCCATGCCTTCAGTCACTTCCACTGCACTCCATAGCTCAACCAATAGTCTGAAATGCGGTGCTATGCCTGACTTTATCTGATGAGGCAAAAGCTTGAAGCTACTGTAATACCTTCTCTGCAGAAAGTGGTATTGGAAGTTAAGATCTCGTGATTAAATACTCAGGAACAGCAATCAGCATTTGCATCCAAAGATGTGATTTAACTGATTTCCTGTACTTTTATTCATTCTTCCTGGCACTCATGGAGCTATCATAAATATCTGTTAAGAAAGTTACCCAACACTGCTTTTATTTATTTTTTTAATAGCTTCTTCAGGTCTTAGTCTCTTGAGTCAGCCATGTCCTTGGTCTGCAGGGCTTCGCACTGTAGCTGCTCACAAAGGTGAGCCACTTCTCAGGCACACCACAAGTTCACAGGAGGGAAAAAAACTTGGGGATAACTTAGGGATTCCCTGCTAACATTTAGGAAGATGCTCTTTAAATGTGTCGTGGCCTTGTAATGAAATTAATTTTATGAGCAGCAAGTTTGTTGTGTGTCTGTCCTCTACAAAAATTGGCTGACAGGGAGTGAGGCGGAAAAGTGGAGACTTGGAAAAGAGGGGTACCCTCCCTTTCCCCACCAGCTGACCTAAAACAGGGAAGAACTAACAAGCAGGATCCCATCTATCAGGTAGCAGCTTGGAGAAGCTGTTAGCCATGGAAAGCCCTGGTAGCTGCCAGAAGGGATGTGTAGCCATAGCCTGGATCCATGACACGGCTAAACCAGAGTAAGGGATAACCTGCCTCAGCAGCTGCAGGGGTCAGGAAAGGCTGCTGGATGAAACAGAAAACAAACAATCAAGTCAACCTAGCCCCCACCCTCAGCTCTGAAAACAAAAGCACAAAAAGCAGACAAAAAATAAAATGAGTTTAAATAACTCCCACAAAAAAGAATTTGGGAGGAACAGAGGAACACAAGAAAAATAATTAAAAAAAAAAAAGAAAAAATAAGAGAGAGAGAGAAAAGGCATGCAAAATGTTCTCTGGGATAAATGCTATCTTAAGAGGGGAAAATCCCTACACAAACCTGCCAAAAATATTCCCTTTTTGTCTTTCTCCTGCATCTGGAAGTACCTGGATATACCATCTGGAGAATTAATGCCACGTGCTTGCACAAGCAGGGGTTGATGAAGGAGAAAACACTTTCCCAAAGCAGCACTGGAGGTGGAGCACATATGTGTTGAGTCCATGCTCGGGTTCATCCCCAGAAGAGTTTCCAGACCAGATGGCAACCAGAAATGTCCTGCTTTTTCCTCACTCCATACTGAGGCTGAGCCAGGTCAGTAGAGACTGAGTGAAGTTCAGACTCTGTAAAGTTTCCTCTGGGATAACCACAAACATAATCATTTTGGGGAGATGTTTTGCCAGAAGATGACACTAACCTGCTTCTTTGTCCTCATGTCAGTGAATCAAATTACTGAAAATCATGTGTTCAGCTCTAAACTGAAATACTTTTTTGCCATATAAACCCCACACCAAACTTCAGTCACCCCAAACCTCCAGTACATTTTTCAGTTGTGTAAAAGAGGCCACAGACATATATTTTATTGTTTTTAGTGACTCTGACACGGTGCTGTGCCATACAGAAAGGCCCGATTTTTTCCAACCTTTAAAATGTTTATACCTGCATTACACTACTGTTCTCTTACTCCAGATAATTAGGAATGCTGGGACCTTGCACAACTGAAGTAAGTGGCTTTCTAAGCCCCATCTGCTCGTTCTTTTGAAGTCAGTAACTGCTCACTAGATAGAAGTTATAAGTAATATATTTCTCTTTGTGCCTCTTGCTGACAACAAGAAAAACATTAATTTAACTTCTTTGCCTGAATGTGAACTAAAGCCTTAAAGAAGATGACTTTGCTGCTGTTGCCCTACAACTCTCAAAGAGAAATGAAATACTGCAGGGATTCTAGAACAGTGACTTTCACGAGAGGGAGTAATTTCAGATACAATGTGTCAAGCCATGAAAAAATACTAGTTCAGCTTTATGCTTATTATGTCTCCTTGACCCTGCACAATTCCTAAAAGGATACATATATTTACAGGACTTAACAAATACTTTGTTTCCAGCTGATTTCTCTCTGGAAAATAAACCACTATTGAAATGTTACTTTTTTCCTACAGACTCAGAATCAGGCCACTGATGCATTTATTGTTGTCACTGTTATTATCATTTGTATGAATGTAACATCAAAATAGCCAGTTCATGATCTGTGAGTCTGTACACATGATTAGAAAAAATGCTAGCAATATAAATAGATGAAGCCAGAGGGATGGGAGGACAGTTAAAGAAAAGTGAGATACTCAAGGGCATGCAAAGTACAAGTGAGAAACAATTGAGGTTTTAACCCCATAAAAATTCCTGAAGCATTCCTTATGGCAGACTTTTTGAAAGTAACATAAACAACTTGCCAAATTAGAAAGAGCTAAATTTAGGATGCTATTCTACATCATGTAATGTAGCTATAGATTATTTTTTTCAGTGAATCTATAGTGACTTACCAATCTGATATGACATAAACACAGAATAATCAGAATTATTAATCAGCAATTGATTAATTCTTATGTCAGTGTATGATGATTTTTATCATATTTCATAACAGTGCCTTATAGAACACTTAGCAGAAATGCAAATGAATAAATAACATTGAAAGACGGGACATTGTTAATGAATAAATGAACTCTTGCCCTTTTTTTAAAAATTTTCTTTTCTTTGCATATCTATCTAATAGCACAGTAAACACTGAAATAATTCCTAAATATACTCAGGTATGTTTATTCAGTTGTATAATAATTTCAGATTTTTACAACTGCTTTTCTCATACTAATTATCAGGAAAATTTTAAGCCATTCCTTGTGTTTTCAGGCCACCTTTCTTAAAAACATTCCGCAGAAGGCATTTTTGACTAGTGCTCTGCAGTAATGATTTATAAAAGTTGCATAGAGGCTTATGAACCTCAGTTAATATTTAAAGCATGCTTTCAGTGGCAGCAGGAAATGATCCATCTCTGTCAATAGTAGAAAATAGCAGCAACAAAAGTTTCCTTGGGAGGTGTGCCCTTTTGAACAGAGAGCAGTTCACATGTCTTGTAGAGAACTGTTCAAAGGGTACCCTGGGTGCACTGAGTGCCTCCTCTTTTGTTCAGGCTCTATCCATCACACCTCAAATTTTTCATGTATCTCCATTAAGTGTAATGTGGCTAACCTGTGTGATACTTTGCATTCTCCCAGCCTAAAGAAGAAATATCTCTAACTGCCTTAACTCCTGTTTGTATTTGTAAAACTGTTAATCAAAAACAGGTTTGAAAATAGCTTAGGTATTTTACAAGTTTAAATAGAGACTATACACCTTTTCATTGAAGGTGTTTCATTGAAGGAAAAACAGAAATTGGGCATTTGGATTGACAAATATCTCTGCAATCACTGTTTTACAATGTTGGTTGTTCTAAGTCCAGTGTCTCAGTTGAAAAAGACCCAAAATTCATTTTTCTAAATATAGGTGTCATTCTATATTGCTATATCTTTAAATAAAAGTTATTACAATTAAAATAATTAAAATATGGGGATAAGATAAATTTCTTGCTACAGTAGAATTCTACTGTCATTAATAAATGTTGATCTGTGAAAGACAGAAACTGAAAAGAAATTTTAAAAAGAGGAAGTTTCATATTTTTCAGTGCTCCTTTTCTCTTTGAGCAAATAAAAGTCTTATTCATAAGTGTGCATACACAGGCTTTTGAGGCAGAATAAGTCCCTGCAGGTACACAGACTTCTTCAGGTAAACATTCTAAAACAGGAAAGAGATTAAATCTTCCAAGCGCAATCACTTTATTTTTTAAAAACATAAACATAAACTATGTGTATTTGAATACATTGTTTATTCTCTTTCATTTTTAAATACATATGTGCAGTTCCATCCATATAAACACCTGTGTGCTTCTTTAAACTGCCTCTATACAAGAAAACTGATTTGCCATTACAAATGCTAACATTTACAGATGTCTGTTACAGTTTTTAGCACTACATGTCAGAAGAAGTTAATTTGAAAGAGTTTATTTTCTATTCTGAGTATTGACTTCTGAATGAATTACAGGGTAACATTCTATGCAGATTCTCCAGAAATTATTAAGAAAGCACTACAAAATTTTAATATTTGGACATATCCATATATTAAATCTTCAAAATTCATGAAACCTCTTTCTAGGGCAGGAACTTGATTTATGTATGCAAATGTCTGCAACTTGAAAAGTGCATGTGAATGTTTAAGCACATGTATTGTTGCTGTGACCAGATGCTTTGATCTAAATTGAATGCTGGATTTTCATTTGCTTCTAAATTAAGAAGTTGCAGAAAACCAGGGAGCAGTTGTCTAAAAGGGCCATGTAAAATGCAGCTGAGATATAAATCAGCAGAGACATCAGTCTCAAGCATCTTTGCATACACAAACAGGAGACTGCTGTGGTTTTATGACAAAAAAAATAAAAAATCCATAGACAGTTGTGTTAAATCTAGCAGTCATCAATTATAAAGTTGCAGATGTTTCAAAATCTGATTTGGGATGACAGTCCTTTTGCTTTTAGGCCATTTATTTCAAGTGTGTTTAGAGATTTGCTAGAAAGCACAGTGTGCAAATCTCTATAAATGAAAGTGCTGACAAATTGCTCACAGTATTAACTACAATGTCATAATTCAACACTTATTTTTCTGGGAAAAAAATGCTTGATGTGGCTCTCAAGTTTTCTGCAAGGCAGGGCTTAGTAAAAAATAACTATTCTGTAGTCTTCTTTTTTAGATGGAAGATTGAAACATATGTCTTCTCCATTTATCAGAAATTATTATTTCAGGGTTATGATATGCAAGAGTCCTGATTGTATGGCCATGTAGAAAATAGTAATGAGAATGGTATTATAATGTAAATAGATATATAAGGGTTCAAAAAAGAAAAAAAGGAAGTATGGTTTAATTTAGTAATTCAGCAACACTGCTGTATTTTTACAACCTCAGTATCACATTAAATCTTAGTAATAAATAACATTTTCAAAATAGTCAGTGTTACAAATAGTTCTTTGTCAGGGAAACTGTTTCCAGTTTTCTTTTCTTAAAAGAAAGAATGGGTGAGGAAACAAACTATTATTTGGACCTGAGAAAATAGTGAACGTGTATAAGAAAAGACAAAAAAGCCAGAACTGTAATCCAAGAATGAAATATGGATGCCTAAGAAAAAAAGTGATTTTAGCACTCCTTATTAACATTTTGACCTGTTAAAGATATTAAATAAATTATTTTCATACTAGGAGTTGAGTATATTCTAGTTCTATATTGCAATAGATTAAGAAATTAATTTCAACATGGATAATAATCCCTAATTACATTAGCATTAAATTGTTTTCCTTCCTATCCAACCTTTGCTGTAAAACCTGCAGACAAATATATTGTAAGCTCAGAAAAACTGCAGCCATTAGGTGTTTAGAGTTGTGGAAAAAAATCCCAAACCCAAAGCAGATCACCAAACTGCCTCCAACAATTGATTTATTAAACCTATTAATTTATGCTGAAACAAATTTTGTACATAAAGCCTCATTTAAAAAAAAAAAAAAATCATGTATTAAGTCCACTATCTTGTGTTCAGCAGACAGAAGGATCACTACTTCAAGAACCTGTTCAAGCCTCACTGTTACAGACAACTATATCTGTTAGAAATTTCCTTTTTCTTTCAGCTGGTTTTCTTTATCACTTGTAGCATAACATACATTTAAACATTTTTTTACAGCTCAAAAAAGAAAAAATACCATATATTAAGTTTTAAAAATTATATAAATCATTATGTATTTTGTTTTAACTTGATTACTCACAGAATCTGCTCTGATCAGCTAATAATGTATTCTGATCTGCTCAGATGTTTTATTCTGCTGGTAATGAAGAATCCCAAAGGAAGACAATAATCATTCAAGACTATATCCTCTCCTGAGCAAGGGTTAAGCCTAATTTAGTTATTTTGCAGTGCTAATAGAAGTAACGGGCAAATAGATTAGTGTTTAAATATTCAAAGAGGCCATACAGTTCTATCTTCAATATTAAACTGTTTGCCACCTAACTTGGGTATAGAAAATACTTCCATTTATTTCCTCCAACCTCATGGATAATTTTGTGGGTATTCAGGGAAGGACCATTTAGATCACATGTGACTGTGACTAGCAATAGAGCTGGTGATGATGATGATAGAATACTGATGAGCCATCAAAATATGCTAAAACTTAGTTTTGCTTCTATTTTCATTGTATGTTCTATTCTGCTATAAAGCAAGTACCTCACATCAATATTCAGAGGGAATGACTCTCATGGCTAGAAAATGTTACTACAAAAATCCAATGTGGCTATAAATGTAAATATAAGGGGTATATTTCTCTCTATTCACACACACACACACACACACACACACACACACACACACACATATGTGTGTGTGTGTGTATGTTCACACATATACTGTGTACATCTTTACTCACTGAAAATGAAAAAGGCTAGCATAAAAGAGATATGTTCCATGTATCATTTACTTGGAAGATATATATAAAAATTAAGAATAATTTATTAATAGATAAATTTATTTCATTATCTGAAAAAAAATAGTAAGTAGAGTTTTCCAATTTTTTATTTTTGCATTTAAAATATGGATGTAAAATAATTGCATTCATTGCATGAAATAACGAATCACTTTCCATAACTGCTTGTAGGTGTTGCTCTCTTCTCCAGGAATAATAAGCAAGACAAGAGGAACAGGCATCAAGCTGTACAAGGGAGGTTTAAATTGAATATTAGGAATAATTTCTTTACTGAAAGGGTGCTCAAGCCTTAGAACAGGCTGCCCAGCGAAGTGGTTGAATCTCTGTCCCTGGACATATTTAAAGATGAGTAAATGTGGCACTTAGGGAGGTGGTTTAATGGGGGACTTGGCAGTACTGGGTTTGTGGTTGGACTTAATGACCAGGAAATTATGGTTTATTGGCTTAGGAGGGAAGAAACCTGTGAAGATAATTCCAGGATGAATTGATCAGCAAGGCCATTGTTCCAGCCAGTGAAATTAAAAAGCAATGAGTAGAGAAAACAGTGATCCCTTGGGGGAAACATGTATGCAAACACACGATGCTGCAGTGATGGTTGAGCCTGAAGTAGAGAGCTGCATGTAAAGACCAGACTGCCAGCTAGGACTGGGACCAGTCAGGAGTGACTGTCGGGCTACTCCAGGTCCATGGTGGTGGACACAGCCACACCAGCGGATATGGGGCCTTGGTGAGTATGAATCTGTGTGTGTGTGTATGTGGATTGTAGAATTAGAACTGCTCTAGAGTTGCTATACTCATCTTACAAAGTAAATTAATCTTATATTTTATGTTACTGAAGAGTGTGGTTCTGCTCTTGCAGCCATACCAGCCTTAATTCCCATGTTGCAATCTGTTTGGGTCAACACTACACCAACAATCAATACTAATCAAGAATGCAGTTTGCCTCTCTGATACAGCTTTAAATCAGTGTTAAACAAGGGTGCCTAGTAACAGAAGGTATGTGGACACTGGTAATTAACTTTTTTTAAAAAAACACAGTCTTATTGCTAAACTGAGGAAGAAGCAAAAAGTTTTTTTATAAGGTTCAGTATAGGTCAGAGTATTGATTATAGCATACAGAGTCTATAGCTCTTAAAGCTGTAAACTTTTTTCATGCAACAGATGCTAGGATATTGTTATCTCTAAGATGTCTTTGCTGCCTTCACACACTGAAGTATGCTTAATCTGGTCGGTAGTGTATACTTGGTATTGATATATAAAGCTAGGATCTAAATTTAGCAAACAAATATGCTTGGGTACCTAAGGCTCAAACTGTTGGCAAGACATGTGATCTGATAGGAGAAGAATTGAAGATCATATAGTTCGATTCTGAGGATCTCACATTCTGGCTGTGCATTTTTCATTATTTTCTTCATTTTTTTAACTTTAAATTAGTCATGATCTAGTCCTATGGATGAAATCATTGCATTCAGAGATGTGCTTTTGGAACACATCTTTTGATTTCATTTCATCAAAATTAATCCTATTTGTGTATTTTGAGACCACTTAATTTTATGAATCAAAGCATGATAAATCACTCCATGAAAAGACATTTCAAAAGTGCAATCTACATGAAGCAAAACATAATGTATGCCCTTTCTTATATCCCAGAATATCTGATAAACATCTAACCAGTACAACTGGTGAACCAGCTCAGAGAGAAATACAGCTGACATAAGGACTCATGTCCTTAGAGGTATAAGTTAATGACCCATTGCTTTAGAGGCCGAAGACCCAGACTGCTACCAGGTCTTACAGAGATCTACCAGGCTGATGTGAAAGTTTTGGGTACTCTAGGGCATTTGCAATGGCATTTCTATGAATACTTAGGCAACAGAGCCTGAGACAGACAGCTGAGCTCCAGGTCTCCAGGGAGGGCTGATTTGCCTTTCCGGCTGCAGTGACTGTACTGTTTTACATTGACTACAGCAGCAGCATAGACAGCTGGCTGATGGTATGTTTACACCTAAATACAGGGACATGTGGAAATTTAAATGCATATGATTTATTCTGGATATAAGCACAAAAACTGTCTCCACTGCACACAAAAAGTCATCACCTGTAAGAGTGTCTTGCCACTTACAGTACCTAATCCAACATCATTAATATAACAAGCTAATATTTTTTCATACTCAAATGGCTGGTCTTTGCCAAGAGGTAGAATGTTACTGCTAGAGTGATATGACAGATTTCATAGAATGCTTTGGAGTGAAAGGGACCCTCAAGATCATCTTGTCCCAACACTCCCACTGTGGGCAAGAATACCACCCACTAGATCAGGCAACTCAGGGCACCATGCAATTCGGCCTCGGACTCTTCCGGAGATGAGACATCCACACATTTACAGCTTCTCTGGGCAGCCTGTTCCAGTGTCTCACCACCCTCACAGTGAATAATTTCTTTCTAATATCTAATCTAAACCTACACTTTTCAGTTCAGAAAGAGTCAGTATGTGCCTATCCTATCACTACACGCCCTTGTAAAAAGTCCCTCTCCAGCTTTCTTTTAGGTACTGGAAGAGTTCCTGTTATTACTGCCTAGTCTATCAAAGCAAAAAAGGCTTGCTCTCCAGAGAAATCTGCCTAAGAAGCACCCTATGAATGACAATAGGTTTTACAAAGCAAAGTTTGCAGCAGTCTCACTCTTAAGTTAATGCAGGATTGCTACCAAGGCACAGGGCTTCAAATAAGTTGGGGTGGTGGAGGGGGGAGAGTGTTGAAAGGCTGTGCTCAGCACGTTATGAGAAACACTTCAAATGGAAAGATGACATAATCAGTTCACAGCACCCGTGCTTAGTCTCTAGGGGTCTGGGTTCAAACACAGAACATCAGTAATGGAATGAGATGTGATCCTGAGCTAATCTGTAATTGAAATTCACTCACATTTGAAGCACTCACATTATAGATGCACATATTATACCTTGGTAGAAGTAGGACTTTACTTAAAAGCACTGGACCCATTAAATAATTTGGAAATAGAGAGTTATAGAATACTACTAAACATCACAAAAAGTCACACAATATTAATCATTGGGAATGTTGATGTAGACCAGGTATGGAAAAATGTGTATATGATATAAAAGCCTATTCTTCGGGATGCTTATTTCCAATGATCTTATATAAGAACTTAAGGCAAGAATAGTAAAAATAACAGAATTTAAACAGACGTAGAAAATTTCTTGCATTGGGAGAACATAGATAAACTGCCCCTTTTATCTCAGCATTGATTATTTTATGAGGTTAAACAAGTAACAGAGATAGAAGTTGATTGAAATAGATGTCAGTGATTGAAATAGATTTTAAGAAGCATTAAGTAGTTTTACAGCATTCTTATTTTTCTAGTTAATATTAATATTTCCTATGTCCAGAAGCTTTTCTATGTCTGTGATCTTAATTCATGTGGCTTAATAAAACCAAAGGAGTGATCTGTTATTTTCTCCAGGGAGAATAATTTTATTTTCATTTTTCATTTAATTCACAAAACAAAAGTGACATCTATTATAAAGGACTGTTATATGTGTTTGTTACTCTGAAGTATTGTTTTTCTGTCACTCACTGAGCCACTGTTTGTACCAAAGCTCACAATGTTCAGTTCTTGTTTACCTTGCCCACCACTTACTATAGTCAATTATTTAGCTCCTCATCAAGGTAATGTTGTGATGTCCCCTGATATTGCTATGTTTTGCCTAAATTCTTTCTACCTCAATTTAATTTCTAAATTATTTGTTTCTTTCGTAACATATTTTCCCCTAATTTTGCATTTAACTTTAATTCTTTCTTTCATTAAACTGAACTATTTCTGTGAATTTTGCTTTTGTTCATTTTTTTTCCTTTTTTTTTCCCAGCAGGAAGAGAACTCTTCCATGGAAGAATGAATAGTCTCCCAGACAACAGGAAACTTCTATGGTCTTATTTTTAATTATTCATTCTGCTATAACTGTGTTTCAGTGTGTAGATATTTTAATCAATGCTGTAATCCTCTTTCTTAATGTATTTGTAATTTAAAGACCAAATGTGAGAAAGGAACTGGCTTTGGAATTGACTGAATAGAACACTGAATGTTTAATTTCTAAATAGAAAGTAGAATAGATGAATTTCCTGTGACACACCTTGTACCTATGATTTGGCAATCAACTTGATATTTCATTGTCAAGGTTGTCATGCCAGCTGCATGATGCTTAGCAAAAGACAATAGGATATTCCATTTAGTTGTCTTGCATCTTCCACCAGGCATTATTCTCCTGAAACTGAATGGGCTATTGAAGAAATTTGCATAAACATTTAAATAATTTCCCAGAAGACAGACCCTTAAGTGTAGATCTGTATTGTCCAAGGAAAATCAATATGCATTTCAGGTTCTTAAACTAAAAAACAAACCAATGAACCTCTGGAAAAAAAGTAGTATGCATATATTCTGTCATAATCAAGGAACAGTTCCCTGGGTGCATCCGAGTGCACAAGATTGTGAAAACAGCACTGAAATAAACCTGCTGAATCATAACTTACATTTAATGTCTGGGTAAAATAATGGAAGCCTTAGTTTCTTTTGTAATGTGACAAGGATGTCAGGGGACAGCAAGTAGGAAAAGAAAACTTGTCAATGTGGTCCTTATGCTCAACTGCTTTCCAGACATCATGTTACACTGTACTATTGTTTGTCTTTCAGTGTGTGATCTGAGAAACTGTCTGACTGCAAAGTGATGTGTAAATCTTCATAAATGAACTTGCTTTTGAACCACCAAATAATGCTTTAAAAACTGTTCTAAGGCTGCCTGGATCTATTTTTGACAATCTACTTTTGCAAAGCAGGTCTATACCCAAAGAATCATCCTGTGGGGTTTTCCTCAAACAAGTAGGTGTTACTGACTAGAGTAACAGGAGCTCTAATGTGCCACCTCTCTGATTTTGACAAAAAGTATACTTATAATCCAGTAAATCCCAGTTTTAAGTCTGTACTGATGACTAACTTACGCTCAGAGAAATAACATCAAAATATTGGAAGCCCCAAAATAACCAGTATAGGCCAATACAGATGTCTTTTTTCATATCCTTAAAGTGAAATTTTCTAAATTTCCCTCTGAAGTCACAATTGCTATTTTTTGTATACTTTTAAGCCACTCTTTTGGTTTGTGTATTTTTGTCCATAACATCTGTATTTTTCTATTCCCCTTCCTTTTTTTTTCTTTCTTTTTTTTTTTCCCCCGAAGGATTCATGGCTTTAGAACTGTTTCTTGGAAGAACCTGTGCCAAATGGGGGGGGGGGGGGTTCATTCCCTTTTTAGTAAGTATCAAGGGAGCAATCCAGTGTTACCAAATCAGCTGCTCTGAACCACCTCCAGGAGGCACATACTTCATGTTGTTATCAACAGTACTATGTAGTGTGAACAGCTCACCATCTCACTCTCCTTAAACAGACATCACTTCTATATGCCAGAAAGCTTCTGCATTGTTTGTTTTAGTTTTTAGTTGCATCACCATCAAAAAAGACATAGAAGGTAAGGTAGAACAGATCACTTTGCCTTTGTAAGTCCCACAACAATATATACAAAATGTCAGTGGAAATACTTATAAACTTTTCACAAAACAGTTTGATTTCACCAAAGACAATAATTTAAAATGAAATTTATTTATTTTTCTCTATTTGACTATAAATTGCACCTGCCTGTGCAATGTAAAGATTATGCTTTGTATCTGACTTAACCAGCTCAGAAGAATACACGAAATACAGCTAAGATAGACAGAATTAGCAAGACCTAGAACTATTATTACTCATCAACTCACTAATTGAATACATATTTTACCCATTATTTTTAAGACCAATTATATTGGTCTTCTAAAAAGTTTAAAAAACAGGTTTGGTTTTCTTCCTTGGCAGTCTATACGAGTAATAGAATATAGCAGTAATAAAACACTGTAGAAAATTCTGATAGGAAGAGACAGATAGCAGACCTCATTTGCCAGATAGCCCATAATCCACAACTGAGTCTTTTTCACAGAAAAACAAATAAAAGTAAAATATTAAAGGATTTAGTATGGTGGGAAAATAAATGTGTTGCTCTACAAAATACATTTTCTAACACAATATATTGTGTCCTGTCTGACAGACTTTTATCAGCCCCTGCCTCACCAAACACTCACAAGTAAGTGTTTTTGCATTCATTCACCAGTTTTAGATGACACTTTTTTCTTTCTTAGAAAGAGGAAGGGAAAGAAAGTAAAGGAAAAAGGAAAACAGGAATATAATAAAGAGTAAATATATAATCTGTTATTCTCTTCATACAGTTGCATTTTTATGCATATGACAAAATAAGTTGTCTTTTCTGAAGTGTTTCAAGTTAGCAGCTAAATAATTCATACATTTGTGATAACTAGTCTCCTTTGTTTTCTTTTTCAAACTTCATCCTATCTCCAAATTAATCTATTTTCCAATTTCTTTTCTTCCATTTTAAATGCAATACTCCAACAGGTTTCAATTGATAGGAATGATGAATCAAGGACTGCAAAAAAACTTGATGGTGGGCCAGAAGGGCACAAAGACAACTCTCAGCTAGCTCAGGATGTTAGAGTCTGAGTAGGAATTGAGCTTTATCTCTATGCATTTGTGTAAAATGCTTGCCAGAGCTTAGACTTTTGTAACATGAGATCAGTCGGACGCAAACTAAATTTTGCAGAAACAGCTGCAGGTAATGGAAATACAATTGAGGGTATATGTATCATTCCATATGTTCTTGGTGTTCCACCAGGTAGGCATCTCATTATGAGCTTTGTGAAAGGTCGCTCTCTTGGATGTTCTGCAGGATGCACATTGTCAGTTGGCTGAGAACTTAAATTTCACAGTCCATTAGTATGCTACATCTGGAGGTCTTTATGTACATTCTACATAGCTGTATTCCTTGTAGTCTAGAGATGGGACTAGAATAAAACAAAAGAGGGAAGATCCTTGTTTTTCAGAATGAAAAAAACAAGAACTAACAACTCAGCCATCTTTATTTGGGACATAGGTGGTGGCAAATATTTTACCATATTAGAGACCAGGAAGAAATAGTAATTTTTAATAAAAAAGAAACCAAAAAAACAAAAAGGTTTAAACTCCCTCAGTATAGTCTGTGACTTAAAATGGTGTCAAGAACTTGAATAATGTAGAAAATTGAAAGAACTCTGCTTTTGATTCACTTTCCTGCAGTCAGGTCACTATGTAGGTGCATAGTCTATTTGAATTCCTATGGAAAACATAATACCACCTCCACATCAGTGCTTGAGCAGATTGTACCCAGTGGCTTGAGTGTGTATACTAACTATTTGAGTTAGCATATTTATTTGAGACTAGTTTTTTCCATCGACTAGTGGCAAGTGCCACTGACCCCAAAGACTGAAAAGCAGCTCCAGTGTAAAGAAACAAATCCTAGGTTATAAAATAGATAGATGACAAATCTACCTCATTTTCTAAAGACACAGTTATTTACCTTAACCTTTTGATAAAAAAGTCTTGTTTGAGAAAAAACAACCCCACCCTACTTTCATTCATGCATGGAAATTTTTCCAAAATCTAGCCTAATTTTGTTTAAAAAAGTATAACTGTGAAAACATAAGCCAGTAAAGATCCCCTTTTGTCCAAAAAAAAAAAAAGTTTTCCGGAGTTGCATTAAGCAAAGCTTTGTCAGCATGTCAAGGGATATGATCCTTACCCTCTGCTCAGCACTGGGGAGGCCAGATTCTGAGTGCTGTTCTGGGCTCCGCAGTGTGGAAGAGAAATGGACCTACTAGAGATAATGCAGTAAAGGGCCACAAAGATGATAAAGGGACCAGAGCATCTCCCCTATGAGAAAAATCCGAGACATGAGGCTGAACAGCCTGAAGAAGAGAAGACTCAGAAGGGGATCTCATCAATGTCTACAAATACCTGAATGGAGGGCATGTAGAGGACAGAGCCAGTCCCTTTTCAGCAGTGCCCAGTGTCAGTACCAGAGGCAATGAGTGCAAGCTGTACACAGGTGGTTCTGTCTGAACATCGGAAAACACTTTTTCATTGTGAGAGTGACTGAGTACTGGCAGTTTGCCCAGAGAAGTTGTGGAGTCTCCATCCATGGAGATATTCCAAACACGTGTGGACATGGTTCCGACAATCAGTTCCGGCAAATGTGACACTGTTTGGAACAGGGTCATTTGACAAGATAACCTCCAGAGGTCTCTTTCAAACTAAGCCAATCTGTGATTCTCTGAAACCACTATAGAGAAAAAGCTGTGTTTTCTATAGCAGAAATTGCAACCCCAGTCTAGATTAAATAATACAACTATTTTAGCTATTACAATTAAAAAATAAATTTTAAAAAAAGTCTCACAAACAAACCCAAGTAAAAAAACCCAATAAACCAAACAATTCAGTGCCACTATGTCAATCAATTTAGGTAAAATACAACTGCTACTGTTTCAAATTTAACCCAGGGAGATAAATGCACTGTAAGAAAATTATTTTTTTTATTTGAAGGCTCTATGTTTTGAAAGGTTATCATTCAGAATCTTAATCAGTGTGAATCCATGCAATTCCCATTTTAAGGCATTCTTTTGTAGACAATGTACAAGAAAAAGCACTGATGTCATTCATGTTTGTCACGCAGATATGATAGGTTGAATACCAGTTTAAAGGCTGAAGCTGAAACTGATTCAACCAGGATTAACACTGAGTATACAGCTTCACTTGAAACTTGTGCCAAAACAGTTGTTGAAATTAGTTTCTTTAATGAAAACAGATATATGAAATAGTACATTAAAAGCAGGCAAATAAAGACGAAAAACCCAAAGTTACTTCTAGCTGGTTCAGTAAGCTTCTCTATAAACTAATCATAAAAACAACAAAAATTATTGCATTATAATTTGAATGTTTAGCTTTATCTTTACCAAGAAACATGCAACTGAGGGCAATAACCAAATGATCATGATTCTTTTCAGTAATTTAATGGATGAAAGAGAATTCATACAAGATGCTTACTTTATATGCACACTAGAAATGATCAAAGACATATTGTAAAGCTTCTTTGAAGAGGCACTCAAGAAGCTCAGGATTTTGTAAAAGACAGCATGGACTCAAAGAACCTTCCAGGTATGGTACTGAAAGCATATTACAAACATGATCAGGAACAAAAATGATCATGGTATAGACTATGAGAAGTCTCATTCTTACACTGTCTTTTATGAAGCCAAAAGATTTATAACAAAAATGGTCTCTTTGTGTATATTATGTCCTCAGTGCCTTGTAGAATATTTTCATTCTTTGGTTTTGTCTTCCCATTTGTTTCCTTTTGTTTCAGTTGCAGTAAGAAGGAAAATAGAGACTGTAGCAACATTATTGATGTTAAATTCCCTTGCATTGATATCCATGTAGACTGGTAGCTGTCTCACTATTTTACATAGAATAGACAAAGTTAAAACTATTTTCATGGGGCTTAATGCAAGATCTGCTCCCCAAGTAGCAGTCTGAGAGATTGATTTTTACAACTGCCACTAGATTTAAGTCTGGTCTTAATGTCATCAGAGTATAATTTAAGACAATATCCAAACAAATAACAAGTTGAAAATAGTTATTACATACCTAGGGAGAGACTCAACCACTGAGATTCTATGAATGACTAAAAAACATTTTAGAATAATTAAGCTTCAAAAATGAGGCCTCTTCAAAAGACGAAGCAATTAGTTATCCATTTCATACAAGGAAAATATTAACCTTAAAAATATAATAAATCTGAGTTCTGTCTGTTGGAAAGGAAAAGAAAAAACAGGTAAGAACCATAGCACCAGAAAGAACAGGCTAGCTGTAAACCATTGATTTATTTCTGTATGTAAAATTATCCTGATAATAAAGATTATCTTACTATAAACATCTTATACTATACATAAGTAAATTTATCTCTGAAGATTAGACTGTCAAGTAGGAAACTTTTTATAGCCACATTTACAATGTAAGGCTTGTTGACTATGCCCTGCTAACTGAATGGAAAAGTAAGCACTGACTTGTAGAGAAGCAGGATCAAGCTGTAGTACTCGAGGCAATATGTACCATTTTTCTAGGGATAATTCCAGTGGCACATTATTATAGGAAGGGGAAAACAAATTCTTCACTGAGCTTTGCTGTAGGCCTCTGTGGTTCATTTAAATGTAGCACAACTCCAGCTTTTATAATATATGTTCCAGAAGTAAAGTAGGGCATTGGTTCAGAGTGAAGCTAAAATGTTTGTCATGTGAATTGTAAACAACAAGCAACAAGAAGAAAAATATAATGGAAGCAAAACCACACATCTCTACACTCCAGTCTTGCTACAAAAATTTAGTTTAAGCAGAAAAATCACTCACTTTAAACAATGGAGACTATCTAATAGAAACAGCACATATTAATACTGTCAGCGTGACAGATGGTTCTGCAGTACATAATAAAGTAAAAGACATTCTGACGAGAAAGAAGATGTATCTGATAATTTGCAAATCAGAATCCTGGCAGCACAGCAAGGGGAAGATAACTGAGTGCACTTTATGTTGGTGCATCTTTAATACTTCACATTTCAAGACAATAAAGAATGGAGGTGAATACAAGGTACTTGGAGAACTGAAAGGGGAAACAAAAAAAATATGTTTATCTGCTGCTAACAATATACACTGTAGCAGATTTTGGTTTGAAAAAATAATTCTACATTTATCAATAGCTCCATATTATCTGTATGCAGGTAGAGGTAGATGTTGAAAATATTCTAATGAGTAACTTTATTCTTAAAGTTAAATCTTTAAAGTTGATATATTTAAAAAGTCAAAGGTCACAAGCCAGGAACCTGTTAGATTCCTAACAAGTTAGGAAGTAAATTTAAAAGATGCTTAACTCCAAGAATTTCTGTGTCTAACACTGTTGGTTTAACCTACAACATATACAGAGATGCTCAAGATTTTTTAATCAGTGTTTTCTCCAAAAGAAATGTCTTCCCCCGAAATACCAGATAAACCTGAGTTATATTTTCAGATATCTAGAAAGGGTTACAGTTAGCATATATTTTTACTGCATAGTATATATACAGTATGTATCTTCCTTCTCCAATGACAAATTTCAGGGTTTATTTATTCAAAATATACATTAGCTAGTGAGCTTTTTAAAGAATAAAAAGGTTCTGTGTACAAAATATTTTGTCTGTGACATATTTCCTGAAATTATCAATTTGCACTAATGATTAGTAACTTTAATGCAATTCTATTTAACAGAATTCTCTGCAGACTAATTACTGAGACTCAAGAAAAACAGGCAATAATGACCAATATTCTCTTAGCATTTTTGACAACATCTATATTGTTTTGTCTGTAGACCTATACAAGTATCTTTCTATGAACGTCTTCTATGGACATGGATGATGAAAAATTATCAGATCAATGAATTTGGCTTTTATCCTGAAAAAAGAGGACATAACGGATCATAGAACTTCAATGAAGTTTCTAAAATATTTTTAATTGTGTGTTTATATACATGTATAAAAATAATAAATCAGTGCTGGCAGTTGCCTACAACAATACAGAGGTAAGAAATGCATAATCTCAGAAGAAGAAAGAAACAGCTGCTACTGAGTTTCTAAATGGTGTGTACAGCTCTCAGAAAGATTTATGTTGACATCTGAGACTGCGAATTTCCATTAGAGTCAGACATAGGGACACAGCTCTCATTTACTCTCCATAAAAATGTATGAGTCCTGCTAAAGGCATTTCATGTATCATAAGGATATGGGATAAAGGTGCTCTGAGAATTACTGCTCACTTGACCATTTTATGATTACAAACTAATGGCAATTGTTAGGTTGTAAACTTGTAGTTACATTAAGTAATTTATAAGCTGAACATTATGAAGTGCTGCTCTATCAAGCCTGACAAAAAGGTAGAGATGGTGTATCTCTACCTTTTGCAAAATATTCAAGTCAAGATTTCAAGAAACACGTACTTGAAGTTAGGTGTCTTAGTTTACATTCGGTCACTATATAAATGAACATGAAGTCATTAAGTTAAGCCTCGAGGATCCAGGTCTCTATACACATACAGACACTAGAAGTGACCCATGGATTTTTTGCAAAGACAAGTAGTTTTGTGGCAAGTATCTTCAGAAAAACAGAGAAAAATGGATGTCACTACAGTGTGTAATGTAAAATTATATAGAAATGTAGTGGGCTTGTATAGCCATGGAGGTTAAACATGTGGCTTCTCTGAGTAGTTGCCAGAGTCTTCCTCCATGACTGTAAGAGTCAATCCCAGAAAGCTCCAAGACTGCTGATCGCCAAGGCTGGCCAATTAGAAATTATGGTAATGCCTCTGTGAGAACATATTTAATAAGCAAAAGAAGTTGTTGCTCAGATGTAATGCCGGCCAGAGAAGAGCAGAGTGAGAACATGCAAGAGGAACAGCCCTGCATACACCAAGGTGAGTGCAGAAGGAGGTGCAGGAGATGCTCCAGGTGCCAGAGCTGAGATTCCCCTGCAGCCCCTGGTGCAGCCCATGGCTAGGCAGCTGCGGCCCTGCAGCCTGTGGAGGACCACAGGGATGCAGAGATCCACCTGCAGCCTTTGGAGGAGACCCACACTGGAGCACATGGATGCCTGAGAGGAGGCTGTGACCCTGTGGGAGGCCTGTGCTGGAGCAGGGTCTTGGTAGGGCCCTGCAAACCTTTGAAGAGAGAAGCCCACACTGGAGCTGACTGTCCTTGAAGGACTGCACGCCACAGAAGAGTGACCCAGACTACATAGTTTGTGGAGAACTGTTGCCCATAAGATGGACTCACATCAGAGAAGTTCATGGAGAACTATGTCCTGTGGGAAGGACCCCATATTGGAACAGGAGAAGAACTCTTCTAAAGAAGAAACAAACCTTGTGATGAACTGATCACAGCCCCCATTCCCTGTCTTACGGCACCACCAGGGAAGGCGGTAGAGCTAGGAAGAAGAAAGGGGTGCGAGGAAGGTGTTTTTGAGCTTTTATTTTACTTCTCATCACTCTGCTCTGATTTTGTTGGTAATAAATTCAATTAATATCACTAATTTGAATCTGGTTTGCCTGTGATGGTATTTGATGAGAAATCTGTCCCAGTCATTATCTCAACCGGTGAACCCTTGGATATACCCTGTCCATATTTGGAGTGGAGTGATAGAACGACTTTGGTGGGTATCTGGCATCCAGCCATAATCAACAAGAAAGTACCTAATTAGATCTAAGTGACTAAGTTTTGAGGATAGTCTTGTGAGACAAGTGACATAAAAAAACAATTAAAACACAATTTAAAGGAAAAGCCTGCCAATTCCATTTGACAGCATGTAGAAACTTGATGGAACTATCTAATTTTAATTAATTTTTTCAAGTAATCTATTTTCAGACTTTTCAGAGCTAGGAATTAATACTCTAGTAAGTCAGAAATGAAGTAAAAATGGCTACATAAAATCAGGTTTAAAACTGATGGGGTTTGTATAGACAGCTGCTGGTTTGGCTTTGTTAATTCACTTCCTAGTAGCAGTTAGGGTGTTACACTTTGGATTATTGCTGAGCAGCTTGCATAGGCTCAGGACCTTTTCTGTTCCCCCAACCACCCCATCAGGGCACAGGCTGAGGATGCACAGGTAGCTGGGAGAGGACACAGCTGGGACTGCTGCCCCAAACTGACCAAAAGGACATCCTCTACCATATGGCATCATGCTCAGCAGTGGCAGCTATGGAAAGAGGAAGGGAAGGATATTTGGAGTGATGATGTTTGTCTTCCCACCACTGCTACACGTCACCCTGCTTTCCTGGATATGGCTGAATATCCACCCATGAGAAGCGGTTAATTAATTTTTGTTTTACTTTGTTTGTGTGTGCAGCTTTATTTTCCCTATTAAACAGCTTTTACCTAAACCCACAAGTTTTCACAGTTCTACCCTTCTATTTCTCTTACCATCCTAGCCCAAGGTAGTGAGAGTCACTGCAGGAGGCTCAGCTGCCTGCTGGAACTAACAGGCAGAAGTTACAACAGTCTTCTCCAGTAATCATTAATTAATTTTCAATGGATTGCTTTTTCATTTAAATTTACTTTGATGCATAGAGATGTGCAAAATAAATAGCAGAAAAGCTATCTTTGAAAATGTGTTAATCAGCCCTTAGTAATTTGCACCCAGTACATGATACTAATTTATTTTTTTTTGCTAATGAGTGAGATAAAGCCAGTCAGAATCAGTCAAAGATAAATCTAACTGGTCAGCTCACTGATTTTTTTTAATCATCAGATTTTACACACTGTATGGTATTGGCTAGCTCCGTGACTAAACATCTGCCTATTACTGATCACTATTTCTAAAGAAACAGTCTTCATTGCTAATATTTCTTCCCATTTGTGCAATAGAACTGTTATTTGATTATCTTTTTTAATGGTATTTCAGACATAAAATTACCTGGAAACATTGTTTGTTTTTTTTTTTTTGTTTCAGGATTCAGTAGAGCTGATGCCAGCATTCTGTATTATCAAGAATACAATGATCCAGAAATAATCTTACAATATATGAAATAATCTTTGAAGACACTGAGGCACGTCAGTCAGTGGGTAACAGCAGTAGCATACAAAATCTCACACAAAGAGGTGAACCTTTTTGCTGAAGAAAGCAAACATGAAATATAGGAATTAAACTGAGAAAAAGGTAACATTAGACCCATAAAAATGACACATTTCTGAAGAACTGTGTAGCAAAGTATTTTCTCTCCTAATGGAAAAGTTAGTTTTGCATAGTCCTGTGTGACAAGTTTTAAGCTTAAATATTGAATGCTAATACATGTATTCTGACTCTTTGCATCCTGGACTTCAATAAAGAAACCAAATTAGAGTCTATGTCTAGATAAATCCTAATATATGGAACTTGAAATCTTCATCAACTGTACCATACATGTGCTAAAGGAAGAACTTTAAGAAACCAGCTACATGAAGGAAGTAATATCCACAACTGCAACTTATAAGACTTAAACTCCAAATTGTGTAGGGAAGATGTTACCAGTATTAAACATAGATTTTTATATTTCTAGATAAATTTTGATTGCAGTTCTAAATATACTTTATAGCTTTCTGTTGTCATCAATAAAACATCCTAAGAAAGCATTTGCAAGTCAGTTTCCACTTTCCATCACATACACATACACACACATGATTCTGGGGTAGATTTAATGATGATAGGGTGAAACATAGTCCAATTAAGGGTCAGGAAAGGTATTTAAATGGATGGTTAAGAGTTAATGAACTGAAAAATAATGAGCAATTCTGAGAGAAAGATACTCCAAAGTTATGTAATGAGATAGCCTTAACAATAAAAGTGATGATACTACATATATGAGACTAAAAATTATTTCAAATTAGAAAATGTGGAGAGAAAATAAAGAAAAGAAAAAAATAGAAAGAAATCAGCTGAAACTACTATGGTGTAACTTCCAAGGTATTCTTAAATAGAGGAAACAGAGCAAGTTTTTTTTAACACTGGAGATGTTTGTAGCATTTATATTGTTTGTGAAAAAGCTTGGGCTGAGGATACACAACTGTGCTGAAAGTCTAGAGCAAAGACAACAAAATAATTATTCACTTGATCTGCATTAGAGGACAAAAAGCTGAGAAAACCACTCATATACATACAAATTTACCAAAGACCAAGCATCTAGAAGTTCTACAGTAATACAGGATGAATACTATAAGGAGGTATCTTTCCAATATTTCTCCAGTATTCAAATGCTCAAGTTAACTGAAAAGATAGGTTGTCACTCAGTTGACGTGTGTGTGTTTTGACCTAGAAATACAGTTTGACTGCAGGAATATCACCCTACATTAATGGCAAGCAGGTAGTCAACAATAATTTCAAACATAGAATTATGTTAATTTCAAGAATTTATGAAGAAAAATATTTATTCTGTAATTAATAAAATGTGAATTTGGAAGGAGTACAAGTATAACCCAGATTCTAATTGAGCAGAGTTGCTTTATCTTCAAATATATGAAGATAATAAAAGCATCCACTGGATTTATGAAAGAGATAAAATAAATATGAAATATAAAGTAAAATTAAAATATATTGATTGTGTGTTTTATTTAACTGTGAATATGAATTTAACATTTTAACCTTAAATTTAACAATTTAAGCTATCTTCCAAGGAATATTTGTTTTTAATATATTAGGACCAGCATTTCTTTCAATATTAGATGTCAAGCTGTTCTTTCAAAAACTTTTACCTGATACAGGAAGGTATTCAGCAAGGAAATTCAAGAGGAGGAACTGAATTATTTATTTAATGAGAGAGAAAGAATTATCCAGAGACCAAACCTGAAATTAAATGGACCTGTCCCCTTTCCTATGATTTCTGTTTTTCAGAAGTGTAAACTAAAAGGATGAAGGCAAGCTATAGTTTTTCTCATTGCTATTTGTATAATTTGTTCAGTGTTGCCCCGTAGTATCATATTTCCCTCACCACAATGTTTACATATATAAAACTGGAAAAATACTCGAGGGTCTTCCAACAACTTTTCTGGTGCTACAGCTTAATCCAGTATTTCAATGGTTTCTTTGTACCCATAAATGTTATCCCTAATACCTAATCAATTATTTGGCTTTTCTATTCCTGCAGAGGCAGATAATTTTTAGAAGAGCTCAAGTTCGAGAGGAACTGGGACTGAACTAGCTGATTTTTTTAATCAGCAAAACATAAGAACCAGAGTTGTCTTAATTGACACTAAAAAATCCCTCTCTTTCAGTTTAGGACAATTTATAATGAAAGCAAATATTTAATGTTTAATTTTAAAAAGACAACACATAAAAGTACATCGTTAGAAATTGAAAGCTTTTTTTTCTGTTTCTCTCTTCTACAAGTATATTGTGTTTTCTAGTGTTTGTCCAATACTACAAGGAGTTGGGAAGAAACTAGAGTATAAATCTGTCCATTGGAAGGGTCATAAATAAAACAGCTGGCACCAAATGCTTCTGTTGACACTAAGTGCTTCTGTTGAAAACCACCCTGTATTAATATGAAATAAATTATGAGAAACCAAAGAAGAAAATCTCCTTCAGCAATCAGTTAAATGTAAGTAACGGTAATGTACCTACTTATTGCACCATTTTCAAACTGATCAAGAACACAGTTAATGACACCATGATTAGTTTTCTGCTCCTACAATGAACATATTATTTATGAATAAAGTTTCTAGAAGTGCATCAATCTTAATTCCACACAGTTGCATCAAATGTATATTTTTCTCCTATTGTTTGAAATATGTCACTTAACTGCTAATTTGCAGAGAAAATGAATGTTTTTATCAATCAGAGGTAAATCTTCGGTCAAGTAAAGATCCACTTAAATAATTCACTTAAAATCTTAGCTCAGGATATGGGTTAGCATCAACACAGGAGGTAAGAACAGACAGATATTTACTGTGACAGATCTATGCTTAGAACCTATGTGGTTCACATTCTTCTAAGAGATTTATTAAATATTTGAACATAGAACTGCGATGATTATTTGACCTGAGAAATTCATAACTGACTGAACCTCTAAAGAGTTCTTAGTGAATAGATTAGCTTCTTAGAAACGAAGCAGCAAAAATACTCTATTGAGCATTTAGTGATGCTATTCTGTCTACTACTGTGACTGCTGGATACTGAAGCAGCACTTGGTTTTGTGGTTGCAGGTTTACCTGATCACCATGTAAATTAAAAGGGAGAACAGCTAAAGTGTTGCTGTGAGTCCTGAAAACAGCACTGCATACTGGTATCAAAAAGATGGGGATAACAATGAACATAATTTGAACTGCACAATCTTTAAAAGTGGAAATAACTTGTGACAAGATAAAATGCAGCTGGGCAAAATGCCATATGGACCCACACAGTGAAGTGATCTCACCTGCATTTTTAGTAAAATTGACCATACATGTAGAATAAAATGCGGAAATAGGCAGTGTTAAATTTTCAGCAATACTTCCACATTTGTATGTTTCTTTTGCTGTTTCCATTTGCTTGAAAAAATTGTTTCATAGTGTTTCCAGTGACAGAAAATGCCCTAGTGGCACTAACAAGTGCATATTCTAGTGGGAACATTCTCACTGTACTGATGGCTACTTCCCACAGAAGGGAACTACTTAAATGTGAATCTATAAACATCAAAGACTAATAACACAGCAGGACTTGTTCTTCACACCACCTTGTGTAGTTAAAAACTGCTATTTAGTTTTGCTAATCATTTAATTCCATCTGTTGAAATCCTGCCAACCACATGTCTAACGTAATGACAGAATTTGTACTTCAGAGTGTCATTCATGTCTACCACGCCTATGAATTTCTTCCCATGGATAATGCTATAGTTGTATAAAATAAACTGCATTACATGTCAAAATGGTAGGTGAAACATGCCAATGGAGCAGCTCTATCTTTTTAGAAGTGACACAATATCTTTAAAAAAAAATAGGCTGCACCAGCTCTGTAGACTGCAAACAGTTAGAGACAGGTCTCCTACCCTCAGCAAGTAAAACTGCTTGGGGAACTCCCAAGCACCCCCAGTGCAACATATGCTGCTGCTGCAGGTGTTGCTTTGGCAGCACTGTGAGTTTAGCTCTTAAAAATGTCTTTGCTCAGTTATTTTGTCAAATGGCCAACTTTCTTCCTGAGGAGAAAGAAAAAATGGCTGAGGCTGGACTTCAAATATTTTGCTAGCATGCATTCAATGAAAGTGGGGGGAAAAAATCATGTTTCTGACACAACTAGGGGGACGAGGAAATCAATGTCATTCAAGAAGGCGGTTAAATCTGGTGAAGGAAAAGTTCCTTTTGCAAGCAGGTATCTCTCCAGCAGAGGGCTTTATTGGTATGATTATCCTAAAACTTCTCACAGTCTCTTCAGCCATAACACACTGGGATTTTGTAAGATAAAAAAACACAGCAGTTTTGTCCTTGCTTAACATTGAAGGCTGCTTCAATAAATGTTATTAAAGTCAAAATGACCTCTAATAACAAAATTTTTCCGTTTAAATGAAGAGGTTGATTTCCTTGACAACTATCACAAATGTGTATGACTGTGTTCACAGAGTACATTCTTCCAGATTACCTGTACAGAATGGTACAGATAGCTGATATTCTAAAAAGCAAAATATCAGCTGCTCTGTATCCAAACCAGAGATTTAAAGAGCTGATTTAAATATCAGTAAACTTTTAAATATTTTTTTTCTTTATAAAAAAGGGAGAGGGATTTTTTTTTTTTTTAATGGACAGATTGTGATAGGGCAGAAGTTTAGTTTAGGTGTTAGGAAGAAATGCTTTACTCAGAGGGTAGTGAGGTCTGGAACAGGTTACCCAGAAGAGTTGTGGATGCCCCTGGAGAAGTTAAAGGCTAGATTAGATAGGGCCCTGTGAAATCTGGGCTAGTGGTAAATATTGCTGTCCATGGTGGAGTTGGGGGAGTTGGAGTAAGATGATCTTTAAGATTCCTTTCAATACAAATCTTTTTTTTTTAATGGTTCTATGTTGTATTTCAAAGGGAGTTAAACTGAGAAAATTTCTATATTGTGTTTGCTTCTTGTAACTTTGCTTAAAATTTCAAAATTAAAGTATGTTTTCTTGCAGATGTTTATCAGGTTGGATGGAACTCCCTTCCTCTCCTTCCTGAATATCTGTACAATCAGGCTCTGCTAGAAGGAACAATTAGTACCCCAAATTTAAATACTGGATCCACTATTGTTTCATTTATTCATCAATGACTGATGAAGGAGCAGAGGCCTCCTCAGCAAGTTCACTAATGACATAGAGCTGGGAGGAGTGGCTGATGTCCCAGAGGGCTGTGCAGCCCTTCACAAGGACCTTGACAAGCTGGAGAGATTGACAGAGAACTGTGTGAAACTCAACAGAAGCAAATGCAAGGTACTGCACCTGGGCAACTCCACATGAAAATTAGGATGAACTTTTTTACTGTGCAGTGACAGCACTGGAATAGATTGCCCACAGAAGTTCTGGAGTCTCCCTCACTGGACACATTCAAGAACCATATGGGCACAATCCTGTACCATGTGCTCTAGGATGATACTGCTTGAACAGTAAGATTGGACCAGATGACCCTGTATGACCCCTTCCAACCTGAGCTATTCTGTGGTTCACACCCTGACTTCTATTTTAACCTCCACGAGGATAAGTGAGGAGAAGATAGGCAGGAAGGGGTGGAAGCTTTGACAATATATCAACTACTGTTCCTGTGTCAGGGAGGTGAAAGGAGGCAGCCCACACCTTAGAAAGGATTTGTTCCTACTACAGGACACAGGACAGTTCCCCGTGAGAGCAGAAAAAAAAAATGGATCTGAATGGTATACAATTTATGCGGGCATTCTAGCATCATCCCAATATATTTTTATTTTTCCTTATTTGTGCTAGCTTCCAAACTCAGACCATGGCTGCAAGATGTATCTCCTGTAGCATTTTCTTATTGTTTTTACAAATTTGGATTAACTGCAAGCAGGTTTTCTTTTTTTTTTTTTTTTTTTTTTTTTTAAGTCTGCATGTATCACATAAGTCTCAATACACTGATGTCTAATAAGCATTTTAAACAGAACACTATATTGTATTTCCCATAGATTTATTAATTTCTGTGCTTTCACTTTCAGTTTATGTTGTTTCTGAACAACTACAAGGTTCAGAGTGTAGCCTATGCTTAATAACTTCAAAGAGCTGCCTCTAGAAATTGCTGTGAGTAAAGAGTCTAAGTTAATAAAGTGTATAAATAGTAAATGATAAAGTAATGCATGAGAAAACTGTTGAGTTCAGAATAGATCTAATCATGGAGATACTAAATGCTTTCAGAGAAGTACCCAATATTCAATAATGCTTATCTTGGCTGAAATTCAGTCTTTGATACCTTTTACAATTATATGATCGATCAGTGCTTGCAAGCCTTCAAGAAGTCTATTGAAGAGGCTTTGTCCTCTTGATTGGTGCTTTTTTTCCTTTGGCTATGTTGTGCGAAGGATACAAAGTCAAACTAATAGAAACTTCTGAAAGAAACACAAGGATCTACTTTTCTTGGGGAAACATCAATTCAAACTGGAAACAAAGATGAATTAAAGTTATAACAGAAATTTACAAACTTTAATATTATTTAAAAAATTAAATATTGAATGTGTGTCATGTACATAGTGGTAATGTTAAATAACAGTAATGGTAAGTGTCAAATGCTTAGCATTTAACATCCTTTTTCATACCACATATATCATAGAATCAGAGAATGGCCTGGGCTGGAAGGGACCTCAAAGATTTGCAATCCCTTGCCATGGGCAGGGACACCTTTCATTAGACCAGATAGCTCAGAGCTCCATCCAACACAGCCTTAAACATTTCAGAGGATGAGTCATCCACAAGGTCTCCAGGCAACCTGATTCAGTGTCTCATTACTATCACAGTAAAGAATTTTTTTTTCCTAGTATCTAATTTAAAGCTACCCTCTTTTCAGTTTAGAATCCATTCCTCCTTGTTTTGTCATTGTATGCTCTTGTAAAAAGCCCCTCCCTAGCTTTCTTGTAGGCTCCCTTCAGGTACTGGAAGGCCAAAATTAGGTCATCCCAAAGCCTTCTCTTTTCTAGGATGAGCAATCCCAGCTCTGAAGCCTTTCCAGACAGGAGGGGCAATTCATCCCTCTGATGTACTTGGTGGGCTCCTCCAGACTCAGTCCAACAGGTTGATGTCCCTCCTGTGCTGGGGGCCCCAGAGCTGGATGCAGCACTCAATCTGGGGTCTCACAAGAGCAGCATAGAGGGAAGAATCACCATGTCACACTATTTCAAAGTTACCATACATAAAATTAATAGTGATAGTAAATTAATAGTAAATAGCAACATTGAAAAACCATTAACACTCGCACTACCTTCAGTTTACACTGCTATATTTTAATGCAACATTTTCAATGCCTACATTTTAAAAAATAAAATTCAGTAGCTCTGAACTGAAGAATATATATATTTTCTGAACAGCATGAAGATTTCTTGTGCATCAAGTTTTCTGCCCACATATTCATAGCAATACACAGAAGTCATTAGTCACCATTTGCTTCAGAAACAAAATTTATTTTTTCCACGTAAAGGCACTTTATTTTTTATTTCCAGTGACAAGACTTAATATAATATTTTAAAATATATATCTTAAACTCTGCTTATGCAGTATTTAGTACTGGATATGTGGATTATTCATTCATTTCTCCAGATAAACACTAATTTTGCAACAAAGTCATGTACATAACTATGCCTATACATGTGTGTGTATAAATATATATGTAGTCTTGTTGGTGTCAGCTTTCATCATGGGATTTTACTGTAGGAATCATGAGAAAAGGAGATGTCTGAAATAATATAGCAAAAGCAAATGCAGAATTCCTCCACTCCCTGCCAGCTATTGTTGGTATCCTATTTGAAGATGGATGCAGCTTGGAGAGGATTTTCTTTATTGTTTTGAAGCAGCTGGCTCTGAGTCTAAAGAATACATCATGCTGAGCTACCAGGAGGTGCATTCATTCTCATTTGAAAGCAGGCCATGCATTCATCTTTGCTCTCAATTTCTGAATAATCTCAGCAATATGTGCCACACATGCTGCTTCAGCTCTCTGAAAGGACTCATACTGGTAGCATCCTTTCACTATTCTTTATTAGGGTTTGGGCTTGCCTTCCTTTTACTTCAGATTCTAAGTTTGCACGCTTGTCACAATAAGGAAATTGCAAAGTCTGCCTATGTCATTAACTGATTTTTTTTTCAGGTAGAAATACTCAGCATTTCTCTCAAAACAAAAAGGAAAATAGCATAATCACTGAAAATTCTGTAACTGCTTCTCGAAAGGTATCCACAGATTTAAAACAAAATCAAATTAACTGTCAGCATAGTACTCAACAACAGACTTAACAGTGTGTTTTAATCTTCAACAGGAGCTTCATTACTGAGAACTCAATCTGGGAAGCTATTTAGATCCTATCCCCAAAGGTGTCTATTGTTCTGGTATCAGTCAGTAATAAAAGTAGTACCCAAAAAAGCTCTCAAAATTAGGAAGAATTGATTTTTGCATTTAGGTCTTTTGTTTCTGTACTGTATATCAATCAAAGAGGAAAAGCAGAGTTAGCAGCAGCAAATGGTACTTTAGCTACATATGTTCAGTATATTTTACTCTATTCACACAGCTCTAAAGAACAAATTCAAGGAAGACAATGCAAATTGGAGGCCACTAAAACATTACAGAGACCACTCCATTTGTCCCAGTTTGATTGTATAAAAATTACAGCAGTGATAATCAACTGAGGTGGTATGATGCTATTATTTGATCTCTGCTGCTGATAGCAGTTCACTGTAGGTATATCTATGCTTGTGACTGAACTTCAAGACAAAGTTCATATTACTGACTTTTTACTCTCTATTCAAGTAAAGCATCTATTCAAATATTTAGATATGATCCAGCTGGGTCTTATAGTGTGGGAAATTAACCATTTCTAGATTCTATAACCTCTACAATGTTAAGCACTCCAGCTGTTGGAGCCAACCTAGTGCAGATGCAGAAGATGGAAAAGAAGGGACAGTAAGACTAAACAAATGCTTCTGGATGACATGCCTTGGAGCAGCCTCTTTCCAAACACATCTATTTCACATTTCATGAAATAAGCATCAGAGAAGAATCAAACAAACAAGCAAACAAAATCAACAAAAACAAACAGCAAAAACAAAATCACAAACCAAAACAAAAACACCCAAAACCTAGCAAAATAAGCAGTGGCTGCTAAACTTCAGAATAGCATGGTATCTTATAGGAAGTATTATCCATCAATCCAAAGAAAATAGTAACTCACAAAATACACTTTTCCATTAAGAGGCGTGCTACCATGATCATCTGGATGGCCTTCATTTGCTGTTTACTAACCAATAGGACAAAGGTAGATGAACTGTGCAGCTGCTGTAAGAATAATTTACATGCTGGTGTGTTAAGGGTTATTGCCACCATGTGTTATAAAATTTTCAATTCTTAAAAAGTGTGTACCTAAAGTTTCCTAACTGTTTCAGTGTAAATGAAGGAATCAGCAATGAAAATAGGTATTTTTCTATTGTGCTTATATCAGTGCTCAGCCACCCACAGTAAATTAAGAAAAAGAAAGGTAATTTGTAAGGAAAATATAATGGCCATTTTCCTATTTAAAACAACATAGAAATTCAAGGCGTCAGTGGCCTTGGGTGATTTATTAGCTGGAAGAAGATTAGTATTATGTTTACCTTTAAGAAGAAAAAGTAGAATGGAACCAATTATCTTTATCTCTGTCTCTGTAAAGGTCATGGGCAAGGTTTCTTGGAACCCATTTCCAAACATATAAAGAACAGAAAGTTAATCAGGGGCATTTAACAAGTAATTATGAGCTCCTCAGCCGCTCCTCATTGGACTTTCTGTCTAGACCCTTTTTCCAGCTTCTTTGGACATGTTCCAGCACTTCACTGTCTTTTTTATCATCAGGGCCCTAAAACTGAGCACAGAATTCAAGGTACAACCTCACCAGAGCTGAGTAAATGGCAATGACACCTCCCCAAATCCTGCTGGCCATGATGCTTCTGATACAAGTCAGGATGCCAATGCCTTCTGGGCTACCTGGGCACACTGCTGGCTTGTGTTCAGATGGCTGTCAACTAGCACCTCCAGATCCTTTTTTGCCAGGCAATTGATTCCCCTGTTAATGACTGAGGCAAAGAAGGCATCAAGTACCTCATCTTTGTGTTCTGCTGTTTCCCCCCTTGCATCCAATAATGTAGGAAGATTCTCCTTATCTCTCCTTTTGTTGCTAATGTAGTTACAGATTTTCATTTTTTTTATGCCTCTACGAAGATTAGGTTTTACTCGAGCTTTGGTGCTTCCAGTTTTTTACCTGCATAACCTCATGACAGAAAATCATAGAATGGTTTGGGTTGGGACCTTGGAGATCATTTAGTTGCCACCCCCCTGCTATGGACAGGGACACTTTCAACTAGACCAGGCAGACATATCTAAGTCTTCCTGAGTTGTCTGCTCCTACTTCTAAAGGCCACAAAAGGCCACCAACTCTCCTTTCTTTCCCTGAGTTCCAAAAACAGCTGTCTGTTGATCCAATGTGGTCTTCACCCCGACACATCTTTCAGCACATGCACAGTATGAGATTCATTAAGATTATGAATAAAAAAGGAAAGTTTGCACTTCTTAAAAACAGGAGAAAATAACATTTGTTACCAATATTGGCGTTCATAGAATTTCTTCCACTGTCTGATTTTCTCCACTATCTAATTTTTATTTTGTCATTCAACCAGATTGTACCAGAAAAATTCTCAACAGTGCTTAATGTACCATATCTGGTAGCCTTCCCATTGGAGAGAATTTCAGGAAACAAGCCTGTAGATTGCTGGGATTACTCACCAGCAAGCTACAAATTTAATTTCTCAGTTCAAACTGTTTTTGTTTGCCAAACCTGGCAAGACCTAGAGTGAAAAACAGGTGCTTCTTATTTTTCCCAGTCCCTGCAACCTCTCTAGAGAATGTATTACAATGATACAACAATATTACAGTGATACAAAGCATTGCACAAGGTTTGTAGCATACTGGTTTTTTTAAAGTTTACCATTCTAAGTTAACTTCAGTGTCTGCATTGCCAATGTAGTGCCCAGAATACCATCTTAATTTCTTACTCTAGCTAGCTGCAGATATTTAAAACTGTTGAGAGATTTACAAAACATAATACAGAACAAAAGTTTTTACCAGTGTGAAAGCAAGAGCAGGATAGAAAATTGGCTTCCACCTTACAATTGCTCATTTAACCTTTTCTAAACATTGGATCAAACATCACTAAATAGATGGAAGGAATGAAAACAGGAGGCACCTCTTTGCTGATGATGAAAATAATCAAACATAGCCAAAGAATTGGTGATGACTGCAGTATATTTTTGGCCATTTACTTGTTATTATTTTTAGTTGACGTTACCCTTTCCAAATCAGTATAATATTCAGAATAAAAAAATAAATATTTTCATTCCAAAAGACCACTGGCAGTGAAGAATTATGTTTTCTGCTACTTACTTTCATAGCTTTTCAATTACCTATCATTGATCCTCTGCATTACTTAGAAAGCAAAGGTGTCCGAGTCTGTTTCCTGAAGTCTTTCTCTTCTCTTTATTTATTATTTGAGAGAAAACAGAAATTATACTTCTTATTGTAAGGCCATCACAAGAAGATTGTTGATGAGAAAATGATAAAAATAATAGGAATATTTAGTAGGAACCAAAGTACCTAGTATCTGAACAGCATAATCTGTAATGTTCACTGAGAAGGAGACAGAGCACCTGCAATCATGAAGAAAACAGTGTTTCAGGGACACCTATACATGTTATATATACTTATATTTACTTATACATGTTTTAGATAAACTAAGTTCTGGAAGAAATCAAAACAAGGAGACATATAAAGCAATATACATGACCTACACAACACTGTTAGAGATGAACAGATGAACAATTTTTAATGGTAGATTTGTGAAGGAAATCTTGGAAGGGTTTTGAAATTTAGTGGATAGAGAAATGTCCATATATATAAAAATGTTTTAAAATAACCTTTATGAAGGATCTTGAACTTATGCTTCAGGGTAATCACTGCCTCCAACCAGTTAAAGTGAGAACAATATGTGGTGATAAATGAAGAGTTGGGGAGAAAAATATTTTCCTACTGAATTCATTAGGCATTCCTCTGAAGTTAGTACAAGATCAGATAGAGAAAAAATGAAGCTGAGGTCTGATGTTAAATAGCAGTTCCTGTGTTCCATTTTCTCTCCCACAATTCTCTAACACAATTATGAGTATACAAAAACTATGTTTAAGTAATGGACAGAAAGTTAGTGAAAATTATATCAACAATAAAAATAAACTTTTACTTCAATGCTTTAACCCTGAGGAAGATCATTTTACATGAGTTATTAATCTCGTTTCTAGCATTAGTGCTTCCTAAGTTATGGTTACTTCAGCATGAAGTAATTCATGTGTACATAGCTGGAGAAAAATATAAATCTATAGCTGGTGCTACCTGGTACTATATACTACATTATCTTCTGAAGGGAAATGGTTATTCCCCTGAGCTGGGCTCCCAGGAAAAGCACCTAATTCAGCAGTGCAGATGAATAGGAACTGGGTGACCACCGATCTTTAGCTGTGTTCTACAGAACTGAATTTGAGATTTTCAGCATGAAATCTTAAAAAAAAAATAAAAATATAAAAAGCAAAGATTTCAGGTAAACCCATATAAAGAAAGAATATGTAATTCCAGTTATATTAATATACACAGTTTATGACACTTCAGAGAAATTCGAATAGAATTACATTGTGTGTCACACTGAGGCATAGAACACAATGCCTTATAGATATATATATATTTAAATTTGAGTAAATATAAACAGTACTTGTAATTACTAATTAAAGGATAATTAGGGTAATTAAAGGGTTTTAGGGTAAAAAGTATCCTTCTAGTATTGCTACTCAGTCAGATTATTTATAAATACAGAGTAAAATTATAACATAACAACGAATCATATTAATGCATACTAGCAAATACATGTGCTTGTAAAAAAAAATTATGGCTCCCCTGGAGACTAATTCTGAAATGTACATTTTCAATGCTGAATTTAGATGGAAAAAAAAAACATTTCTATTATTATTATGGACCTTAAAAATTACTGTTTTACCTGGATAATACCCTATTTTTTTCCTTTCTTTTTCCCTTATCTATGCCCTTGCCCATCTCTTCAAACCATCAATATATACATTTTAAAGACAATGTGACCTTGCACTTAAAAAAAAAAAATCTAATTTTTTCAGACCTACTTCATTTTCTGACCTTTTAAAATGCAGTCTACAGTAAAATGAAATAGCCATAAGCTACCCTGTAACTTTTTCAATAAATGCCCTTTAAAAAACAAAACTCAAATCAATCAATCAATCAATGAATCAGTCAATGAATCCATCAAATGCAACCTGCAGAAATTCTGTTGTTTTAAGCAATGATCTGAAATTGATTGGCTTTCAAATTCTCTGTGCTACCAAGGTCAATACTTTTATTTTTATTGTAAATAGTGAGCTTATACATTTAATTATTAACAATACCCTCAATGATTCTAGTAAATTGTTGTCTTGTAGTCAGAGTTAGCAGATTTTGTATGAAGCACAACCCCTTTTTGTTCAATTGAGGGCTGTCACTCAAAATACAAGGTAGTAAATTTCTAATGTTTTCAAAATGCCAGTAGGTTTGAACTCTTCAAAACAGTAAATAATGGATTTTAAACAATATCATATTAAACATTATTAACTGTTGCATTATATGACATGTTAATTTAATATAACCAAGTACAGTAGTCTTTTTTTTAAAGTGATGTAAATTCCATTAGGTTTGTTGCTGTTTTTGTAAACAGTCACTATAAAATGTTCAGTCAGTTCACTCTTAGCAGTATATTTGTCATTTTTGTACATGTGCCTAGAAGATGTATTTTAGAAAGAAAAGAAAAAGACTGCCACAAATATCACAAAGTTTTGAAGATTAACAACAAAAATATCAATAGGGACATGTCTTTGAACATGCTTTAGTATTTCACAAAAGTATGCTGAATAAATAAGCAGCATATTATTTCTTCATGCACTGTGAAATTTTAAATATTTTTCTTGGTCTTGGATATTACTTAGGCATTCATGTTTTGGGTAAGTTTGAGTTAAATATTCTCTGTGTATGACTAGAAACAATTTAAATGTTCTGTTACAGGTACATTCTCACCTGTTCAGTCTCTGTATTTTGTATAATGAGGATGTGAATGTGATTCCCACTAGCTATTTTTATTTGGCTTCTGTATCATAAAGTCACAAAACAACTTAGCTATAAAAACAAAACCAGAACCCCAAACCAATATACACATAGGGTAGAGGCATCCTGTGTTTTTTCAGGCAATGAAGTTTTAAAAGGTTTGCTTAAAAAACATAATATAATAATTGGCAATAGCTATTCAGATGTAAGTTTTAAAATGGTTTTATTCTGGGACTGGGCAGATGGGTGATTTGTATTAGATTTGTGTTTTGCTTTTGGTTGTGTTTTTATTCCTACTAGATTTTAGTGCCTCATTTCCAGACACCGCCGTCTGAATTTTTTTAGACAATGCTAATTCTCTACCAGATTGCACTTTACTGTTGAATTTTAGAACAGTAAAATGATAAGGAGAGTGGGTAATTTTAACTGGATGAAGTGCTACCATTGTAAATATCGCTAATAAAGCTGTAAAAGGATAGAATATACATTTATTAAAAGAAACATATAGTCATGTTTGGGATATGCTTCTTAATGCCTTCCCTTTCTTCATGCTTTACTTTTAGCTCCACTTCATGCTCCCCTTTCTAGCAACTTTCCATCTTCTATATTTTCCTTTTCTTATTTAATTAGCTAAATATCACAGTGGGTATTTAAAATTGTTTGATATGTTTGAACATCAAAACATATAATCGACCTGAGTGACAGAATGATAATTTTTCTCTACCTTTGCCCAGAAGCTCTAGGAGACAGGTACTCCATCAGCCATATTGTACCCACTAAGCATCTTTAGATACATTACTTGTTAGGTTTACATACTTGGTCCAAATCCTTTGATCTTGACTTTCTGATCAATTTGCTAATACAGGCACAACCCATTTAAAATTGATCTGTTGCCTCCTTATGACTATAATAAATTCCTTTACCCTTCATGCAACATCATACAAAAAGAGCAACATTCGATATTCTTCCTAAAAATATTTCTAAAATAATTTAAAAAATAATTACAGAAATATTTTTTTTAATTACACATTAGCCTTCTTTTAAATAGAGTTCTGTTTATAGTTCAAAGTGTATGGATATGTTAATAGTTTGCAAAAGCAGTTTATTAAATTAATTGTTTATAGTAGCAGCTATCAAATAAAGACTATGACAAACTTGTTCCTTTTCCCCTTATATGCTTGTCATGTAAGTAAGAAAAATACAGGACATGATGTGCATTTTTATTATATTGTTTCATTTGATAGTGTTAAAATTATTATTTTTCACATGAAGTTATTAGCATTTGTCATTATAAAACGGATATATATAAAATAATGATACATACAGTAATACAGACATGTGTAGCATGCTAATTTTATCTAACTGTTCTCCATGGAAACTACATTTAGTGATCAGCCAACTTAAGAATAATACTGAAACACCTGTGTTCCCTTTCCTCACAGGATCAGTGAAAAGCTACTTGCTGTTGTATGGGACAAATAGAGAAGGAGAAAGAAAACACACCATTGTGTAAATCACAGAGTGGCCCATACCCTTGAGATTGTGTGTACTTGTCCTGTTTTGTTAGTAAAGGAAAAATAGCAATTAAAAAGCCTTTAAAAGGGACAACAAGGATGACTAAAAGTTTGTGATGGCTTCAGAAAGAGGAAGGACTAGGAAAACAAGAAACCTTTAATCTAGACAGGAAGGGGCATAGGGCAATATGACAGTGGCCCACAAAAACAAGGAAAGCTTGCCTTGAAATCATCTTTTCATTCACTTTTCCCACATTAGACATAGGATAAATCTGGCAGCAGCAGTGGTTAAAATTTTTAAAAAGGGAGATATTTTTCCATGCAACAGGTGAGACCTGTGAGTCTGTTTGCTGTACCATATAGGCACAGAACAGCTGATCTGGGCAGGGATCTATGGAGACTGCCTAGTCAAAGCCCTCTCCTCAGAGGAAAAGTTTATATATGTTCAAGAGAAGATGGTGTAAGTAAAGACTCACTGACTTCTACTGAACAAATCAAAATAGGCTCAGGAAAACCCCCATTTGATAGAACATGAGAGAGTACTGGAGGACAAATAATATGTGCACATTTCATACCTTTTCCTGGCAATCCCATTATGGCTACTGCTGGAAATACCATACAAGGTAATATGGTTCTTCACTTGAATCTATAAACACCTTATTTTTGTTTTCGTGTAACCTAATATGTACACACACCGTAAACACTAAAATATTCATGCTTCACTAAGTGCAAAGAGTCAGTCAATTATGAAATCAGCTGAATCCATCTTGTTATCTACATATAAATGGAGTGGCATCTGTTCTCACAGATGAAACAGACTGTACTGTATGCATATTCACAGCTCATACAAATGTGAGAACCTATTGTTTTATGACTAGCCAGTTTTAAGAGATTCTAATGGTCCAGTGAAGTTGCTTTTTCCATATGAAAAAAGAAAGCTTGTTACATTTATTTCAGTGTGCTGAGGAATGTAGATGTATAGCTCTGTGTAATGCGTACTCTGAAACTTTGGTCAGACCTTGCAAGCTGTCTTTCACCATCTAAATGAAATTAAGCTTTTCAATTAGCAATCTTTTCTAATTGAAGCATGCTTTTTCTGTTACCTAGCATACAAGACCTAAGCAAACCTCAAAACAAATACTTTATTATTAAGTCACTTTTTGAGTTGATGGGGGCACACAGCTGTGGAAATGTTCCCCATGTTAAGCTTTCTGAAGTACAGGATAACTTTTTGTATCTGGAGGTACAGTTGACATGATAACCTCAAAGAATAGTTCTATTTCCTTTGGGGTCAAAGACTGAAAGCACAGTACTGATAAATTACATTTCTGTTTAAAAACACTTAACAAATCCTAAACAAGTTTGATTCTGAAAAATATTTTTTTTTATATATTGCCTAGGTTTCCCTACAAGACTGCACTTCTAGGGTCCCCCCACAACTGTTCGTTTCATACTAGTAGTGCATTGCTTACCTTATATGAGCTCTAAGACAAACAGTTCTACATTACCATTTTTTATCTTATATGCTGTCTGCATACCACAGACACAGAATAATATGTCTTCCAGACTCCATTTTTTTGCTCATACAACCTCTCCATGCTTGAATTGTTTTAATCCCTTTCCTACATCCCTGTAGAGGTCCTAGCTAATTATGAGGACTGCTGATCCTTGCTCAAACAGATCAAGAAAATTAGAACACATAGGTATTGGAAGCAGAATAAGAGAACAGATAGGTAGATATCATAATGAATTTTTAAAAATAATTGCACTTTATTTGAGGAAATCTAGAACAACATATTCCTATTTTTGATTTTTTTTAATAAGATCCTATGAGCTGAAGAAAAAAAAAAAACGGCATTTTTTGATCAGTAATTCTGTTGATCAAATATTCACTCTTACCTGTCTTGAGTATAAAATAATTTTGTAAAGATGCTGCCAAAAATGTTTCAGTTCTGAAACAAACTATGTAGTCGAACATAATCCAAAAAGTGGACTTAAAAAGCACCATTCCTCCTTTTTGAATCAAAAGATAGGGTCAAACTTACTTGTAGTGCTACACATATCTCAGATGCACAAACTTATAACAATAAATACATTAAATTATAACTTACAACAATAACAAGAAATTATGAAAAAGATTTAATAAGACAGAATGACATAAAAAATCTGCTCTGCTTTCTGTAAAAAAAACCACCAAAATTACAAGCCCCATATGTTCTATAAAAAGCTGAAAAAGTACAATGAAGCTGTAATATTCAGGAAAAGAACTTAAGGCAAGACCTCTAGTAGGACTGTTGACATTATTTTCACCTGATCAGGCTGAAAGAACTACACAGACAACCCTTCCAAGACACTATGACTCCTGAACCTAATCAGCAGGAAGTACCTGAAAGGAACATTTGAAAAAGGCCAATGCAAGAATTAGTGGGGAAGAAATAGTATGTTTTTGTATTACTATTATTATGCTTTCATTTTGAAATCCAAAGCTAAACATACTGAATGGTCTGAGACCAAAAGATGCAGAAATAAAGATGAGCCAATTATGGATTAAATACAATGAGGAATTTCAGAGTATTTTATGTAAACAGTTTCTCTTCCCCAGAATATTTGGAACATTTCATGAAGAGGCTTTGGAATTCATATTACATATTCATTATATCAATCATATGTATATTGGATTGAATTGTCTTCCGAAAGGCCCCTGAGCCCAATGTTATCTTATTATTAATTTGCTGATTCATATAGTGTTTATCATTGTGGCAGCCAGCATCTTTAATTGAGAAGAATGAAATACAAAGGAAGGTAGGTGGGCATCCTTTCAGATGGTAATCTGTTTCCTGAAGTGCTGATTCAATGGCATTCTGCCCAGGATAGAAGTGAATTACAACTCCCAGCACCCCTCTCATTTCCAATGAATTGTTTTATTTTTAAACCAAGAGTTTGAAGACAGAAAGATATTTCAGATAACACACAATTCAAGGACTATCCCAAAGGGTATTCTTCATATTCATTTCAGGAAGAAGCCTGTAGGTTGTTCATGTCATTGATTCACACATAACTCAAGGAAAGTAGAAGTGTTCATTGTACTACTGAGTAAAATATCACATAAATCATAGTGGAAGCTGGCAGTAGTGCTCACAGTTACGGCAGCCTGACGCTTGCCCATTACTGGACCATTTTCACTACTTCCTGTTTTCTCATCTACCAGTCACAAAATTGAAACATCCCAAGACATCTCCCCAAAACAAGAAGACTCTAAGCAATACTGATTAATGTCCTTTTGCTGCCCATTCCACAGTGTGTAACAGGCATTGACTCATTATTTATTTAAATCTTCATGGTGATTTTCTAGAGTAGGAGATATTTCTCCCTTCCTTTATTTCTTCAATTCCACTTTTCCATCCTCCATATAACTCCTGTCTTCCAGTCTGTACATGAGCATTTTTCAGACTGCTTAAAATGTGAATTGAAGAGCAAAAAAGGAGTAGGGCTCACATATTAACTTTCACAGTACAGGAGCTAACCTGACTTTATGATCTTTTTATGTTGCTTACTTCTGTACACATTACTTGGAATGGTAGCACCTGCTGAATCATAAGAAAGGCAGTGATTTGTCTTTCTAAGCATATCAATAAAGGAGAGGAAATCAGCTAAAAATGTCCTTTCCCTGGACCCCATCAGAAGGAACTTTTATCAAGTATATCACTTCTTTTTGCAGGATCATAACCATATCTTACATCAACATACCTTACTCTAGTCTTACAACACTCATGAAAACCTTTGTCATCTTGGCAACACTAAAAATTCTAATTATAATTGCTTTCAAATTCCCTGACTCTGGTTCCATGAAGTCCTCCTGGTGGTCAGTGCTGGGCTCAGAAGCAAGTTCAAGCTAAATATCCTTACAACGTTTGGTGTAACCTCCCAAGCAGAAGAGGGAAGAAATATAAGCAATTTAATTTAATTCAATTCAGAGGATTCATCTGTGAAAGATGAAAGAGTGCTGCAGTACTTAAAGCTTGAAAAAAGAAGTCTAGAGTGAACATGACTAGGGAAAGAAGAAACAGGAGACTACACACAAATTTTCAAACTGGTAATCAAACAATAATGAATGAAACAGGTTATGAGACATCTGAGTCAAAACAGAAGTCTCTGTGCAGGCAGTAGCTCACTAGAGAATCAAGGGAGTGTGAATTTCTTTAGCATGTATTGAAAGGTCCAAGCTAAACTGTAATATTTTTTGAGTTGCCATAAGATAAACACGACTTAATATCTTCATCGATTACATAGACAGTGGGATCAAGGGCACCCTCAGCCAGTCTGCATATACACCAAGCTGAGTGCTGCAGCTGATTCACTGGAATAAAGTACCCAGGGGCACCTTGAACATATGATTTTATAGGAGAAGATATTTATGTTTCTCTCTTAAAATGTTTATATACTAAGTTCTTAGTATTTAATATTTCTACAAATGTAGCAATTGAAAAGGGACTTAGATATTAAGATTTGACATAATAATGTAAACAGTCTAAAAAGTAGCCTAATTTTAAGTATTACAATAATATACCATATTACAAGTATATAAGATATAAAATCACACATATTTAGGCAGAAGTCTAACAGATGGAGAATGATGATGACGGATCTTAGGATGTTGTTTTGGATATGTGTCTCTGTACACATAGTATGTAATATATCTGTCAGCTAAATTTGATTGCAAGTTCACTTCCCCTTTGAGTACAAAACCTACATGTCAGTAACATAATAATTTTAAATATTTTAGGTCACTTTATGTTAGACACTTCCACCCATGATTCTGAGAAGCACTAGAAGATGACTTTTCAGATAGAGGGGTCTGATGTTAAGTAGTGAATGGTTTAAGATAACAATATTTTTGAGCAGTAGATTGAGTACCAAATTCATTTCAGTTCACATGGTGCACACAGTATCAGTACTGTCCTGAAGTATTAACAAATCAATGTGTATTAACTAAAGCAATTATATGGCGGTATTCATACTAACCTGCAATGAAACGTTCTTCCAGGTCCATCAACACATACACCTCCATTGTAACATAGAACTGAGTTCAGTGTGGACTCACTGCAAACATCAACATCAACTTCACAAAACCTGCCAGTGTACCCACTCAGGCAAGCACAAAAGAATGCATTGACGGCATCTTGACAAGAACCTCCATTAATGCAGGGAGCAGATTCACATTCCTGAAAATAGAAATAACAATACATTGATTACACATCTTTAAAACACATTAGTTACTCATTCATCTCAACAAGTGCAAGAGACTGAATCTGGAGATTTGAAAAAGTATTTTTTTATTGTCTGGTAAACAGAAGTCTCTAATTTGACAAAAAATTGTTTATATAGAGATCCTTTGATTACAACTCACACTCACTATATTTGTTCTTACACATTAATCTTGCAGAGATGCAAATATAGCTTTATATATGCAGTCTTTCAGACAAAAGTATGCAATTGACTCATGATTAATTTTTAAATCATGTTTTTAAGCCACACTTGATACAATTATTTCTTCTAATTTTTTTACATTAGGAGCTTCTGCTGTAAAAGAAACACATTAGTAAAGCAATTCTGGGTGGAATAAAGAATTACTTATATAAATTAATGCACACAAGACTATTATTAGTATTTCCTGATAAACATTTTCTTATTATCAATTAATGTTTATTATTGCAAATAGAGACATGTTTATGTGTTCACATAATAATAATTTCTTCTCATAAGGCTAATGTAAAAACAATCAATTTCAAACCATACAAATTAGCAGCAAGTTAATATTTCTCCAGAGTGACAGGAGAGTTTAGTTAGTGCAATAGCCAGTGCAAAAAATGTGTTTGCCCTTGATCACAGAAACCTAGTTTTCACTTGTATCCCATAGGAGTTGTATTTTGCAGCTGCAACCCAAATAGTCTAGCTAAATCCAGTATTTTAAATTTATTTTTACACTCCTGTAACTTTAGAAGATTTAATTTTTTAAGGATATCCAAGGGCACTCACATTTCCTGCAGATAAAGTAGCTTTGGCAGAATATACATGCAGATATCCATGGGGAATTGTGAGAAAACCACTTATTTTCCTATAAGCTCTCCAGCTGAGTGTATATAGGATGATTTATTAGTGAGCATTACATAAGCTAATTGAATTATATATCCCACAGGAAGATGGAGATAGTCCTACAGTCTGCCAAAATTCCTGTGTCTAGGTTCTAGAAGTAGACTTTTGCTATACTAATTACATTATTTTTTGTTAGCAGACAGTAGCATTCCTTTTTTGTTTATTAAAAAAATCTCAATTCTCAGTTACAACTCCCTTTTTTCTATTCCATTAACTTGTCTAGTCCTCTTAATTTGTATTTTCTTTTATTCCTCACTACAAACCCAAAATTTATTTATTCTCATTAGCAGAATAAATTAAATCTGTATCAATTAATGGATCAAATTTTTACCTAATTATGATTCAAAAGTTAAAGTCCAAAAAATACCAAAATCATCAAGTAACTAAGGATAAATTCAAAGCTCAGAAAAATGTTCACAGGTTTGATTCAATACACTATCACAGTTGTACCAAGTGGAGAGCAATGTAAAACCTTTTTATTTTCTTCTGTGAATATATTGCTCTTTTAAGATTTTACAGTAAGATAAATGTCAGAAAGTTTGTAGGAAAGAAATCACATCTATCACTTCCCAGTACCTTCTGATGTGCTGCAGCTAAAAGTTTGTCATTAGACTTACAAAAAATCAGAGTAGACTATTACCAGAGATCTGATAGTCTGTACTGCTCTTAATGCATGCAAAAAAATTGTGTCAGAGAAAAGACAGAACTATGTTAAAAATGCCACAAATAACTTTATCCCAAAGTTGATGAGCTACCACACTACCACCAAATGCTGTAGTTTGTAGTCTAAAGAACAAAGACATGAGATGATAAATTGAAGTTGCAAGACAACTGTTACCAAGTTTTGCCTTTCTTAGATCCCACCAGAGACTGATTTTACAGCATTACATTAGGGAATAGCTGGCTCTGCAGAAAATTCCCAGCTACCCTGATTATCTGAAGACAAGTTCATCGGAACACCAATGCTATTTTCACTTTGTCTTCCTTTGTATAATGGGAGATTGAATCTTAACTATGATGCCTAACTAGACAGTTGCCAAATTAGAGTGACAATAGTAGGGACTCACAGACATAGAAACATTGGCTCTCTTCCAGACAGTAGGAGAAAAATACATTCTTGGTTGCCCAGTTTCCAACCTAATAAGATACATTTTCACCTTTTCTTGCTTAGAAGTTATCAGATAAGGAAAATTGCCTCTCAATAACTGAAAAAAGAAAACTACAAGAATAATATTCACAAAGATGAGTAATTTTAGCTTTCCAAAACACATTTTTTTTATATATGTAGGAGTGTCACAAATACTGACTTATTTATGCCTAAATTTATACCTTCTTATTCTCATGGGGTCTTTTCAGTCTTTACTAAATCTGAAACTTTAATTTGAATTGGAATGTAAAAATGCATAATTTTTAAGCTTCAGAAAGAAAATCTTAATCTGAAAGCAAATCTAAGACTTTGCGCAGCTTCTACTAACAATTTGCTAGCAGTAAATGTTTAGGAAAAAAGAAAAAGAACCAAAGCCACGCATGCATACAACCCCCACCCAAAACAAACAAAAAAGACCCAAAACAAATATGCAAAAACAAAACAAAACAAAAAAATAAACCACAAAGAAAATAATACCAAAAATGAAAGTCCCCCCAAAAGGCACAAAATTACTTTCAGCTCTGTGTTGGACTTCTCAGCAGAATTATTCCATTTAGAACACGCTAAAACCTCCAGGTCTTGCTGAGCAGTCGTAATACTGAGAGGTCAAGGGGCAATAACAATGACAGCTTTGGTACCTGCAAGAGACGGTCCGAAGTTTCGCTCATTTGCCTCACGACCATCGCAAGGAGACCCCGGTGAACCCCACTTGCTCCAGGCAGGAGTTTTCTGGCCCAGCCGAGGTAGATGTTGTGTGCAGGTGTGCTGTGTGTGCTGTGCTGTACCGTCATGGTACAACACTCTCGAGCGGACAAACATGTCAGCACCTGCCTCTCTGAGCACACAATGGTCCATAAATCTCCCTACCTCTTGGCCAGACGCCACTCACTTTGAGAAAAGAGTATAAAACTGTGACACTTTGGAGAAGCCCCTTGAGATCTCCCCACGGAAGGAAGAGCCGTCTATTGGCCGAAGACCACTAGAACACCCGTCTACTGGCTGACGACCATGAGGATGCCGTCCCATCCGTTGGTAGCTATTACCCTTCCCCACTTTCCCCCTCTTTTTTCTATCTCTTTATTTCCTTAAACTCTCCCCTCTATTGCACAACTGAATTGCTAGCATCAATAAAGTACTATACTGAAGCATACTGCTGTCCCTTTGCTATGTCTTTTGTACCTCAATATCTAAACGAACCATCACGACCCCCCACCTCTATTGGCGGATCATGACATTACCCAACTTATTTTCCTCCTCAGGACATTCTACAAACATCAAGTACTCCTTTTAATTGCTATTCTCTCAGATTTCTTTATTTATTTTATGCCCTACTTTCATTTTTAGTTTCCTCTGAGAACACTGAAAATCTCGTTGTATGACTGGAGCATCTTCGGCTCGCCCAACTGTGACCAGGATGCCCAAGGCTTCCCTGTGGCCACGGTGGAGTTGGTGCCCTGTGTGCGTGTGCCAGATTCTCCAAATTCACACCCTCCCGGCCTCACCGCCCTGCTGCGCTCTGGCCCAAGCAGCAACACGCAGCTACAAGCCTGGCAGATGGCTTTGTTTAACACAAGAAATTGAGATAATTCAGGTATCTCTCTGGTGCAGTCCTGTTAAAACAGCTTCATGTGGCAAGGTTACGCTTGCGGTGGGTAGGGGGGCTGCGGGGTGGGGGGCGGCAGCTCTCTGTGAGGGGAGGCTGGGGTGGACACAGCCGGTTCCACCCAGATCCAACTGCTCACTGCAGGGCAGGGCTGAGCCCACGGCAGCCCCAGCCAGACGTAGCCAGTTCCAGCTGGATCTAGCCTGATCCCACCACCCAGCTCAGGGCAAGGATGAGCCCATGGCCCAGGGCAGTCCCAGCTGGATATAGCCGGGTCCAGCTGGATCCAATCGCCCACCTCAGGGCAGGGCTGAGCCCATGACTGGGGCGGCAGCGATGTGTTTAGAAAAGTGTATTAAAATGTGCAGAAAAGCATTAGACACAGGAGTGAGAAACAAGTGTGAAGATGACCCTTGCAGGCTGAAAGGTCAGAGAAGAAGGAGGGGGAAGCAGGGTCCACCAGGAATCCCTGGGAAGATCCTCAAGAAGACCACTGTGAAGCAGGTTGGACCCTTCTAGCCTACAAAGGACCACATTGGAGCAGATATCTACACTGCCACCTGTGACCATCACACCACAGCAGGTAGATGTGCCCTGAAGGAGGCTGCAGCCCATGGGAGAGCCCATGCTTGACCATGCTCCTGGCAGGAGCTGCAGATCCTGGAGAGGAGCCTCTTCAGAAACACATTTTCTGGCTGGTTGGAAGGAAAGTCTTTTAGCTTTTGATTGACAGTAATTTAAATTCATATTTCCCAGGGTGAGTCTGTTTTTCTTGTGACAATAATCAGTGGCCATACCCAATCTCCCTGTCCTTTTCTTGACCCACAAGCTTCTCTTATTTCCTCCCTATCTCCTGATAAGGAGGAGGAGTGCAGGAGTGGCTGTGCGGATGTCTGGCAGCCAGACAAAAGGAACTCACCACACCTGGGTATTCATACTCTGTAAAAATTTATTTTCTGTCCTATCAGAGCAAGTAACCTGTCCAAACAGGGTTTTCCCGTGACTTTCATTGTCCTTTTTCTTCCTCCCTTTCTGTTTTCTTTTTTTTTTTTTTTTTTTTTTTTTTTTTTTTTTGTTCCATTCAAGGGCAGCTTCAGTCAAACCAGGGCTACAGCCATACACAGACAAGGAAACCAGGGCCTTATCTTCTCATCTTCTTGTTCTGAAGGGGTTTGTTGCTTACACTGTCACTGAAATACCCCAAAATGCCCATCCTTACTGACTTCAGTTGGGGTGCTCTGCTTATTCCCAAACCCTCCTCACACCCGTAAAGGATGCCCAGTACTAACACTTTACAGCATATCAATGCTCTCCTTCCCTGCTCATTTTTCAAAACATGGATGACTTAAATAAGATCCAATGAAAAGAAAAGAAATTATAAAACAAAATAAAAAAATATGGAATTGTAATTATTTGCATAGAGTTTTAATCAACTCTTCGCTAGTCTGACACACTTTATTTCACCCAAATATATTTTGAACTTTCTCACATCTGACCTCCTAGGAGTAAAGCAGGAGGGGTCCCTTTCAGTAGGCATCTCTTATTCTGAGTTTGTTGGTTTTATTCTGTGAAGCATGGGACTTCCTCCATTTTGACCTAACATGGAATCCTTTGAGGTTATGTGTTGTTAACAGGCAACAAACTTGGAAAAGATTTAAAAATTATAATGGAGAAGCTATCAACATGAACTCCCACTGGAATGCTATGGAAAAAAATGCTAATTATACCCTTAAGTCTTCAGAGAGGGGAACAATGATTTACACTACAACTTACTAAGACAGGTGATTATTTCTCTTTTTATGGTTTGTAGAAACTGAGACATTGTGCCATGCTCTAGAATCTGTTTACTACAAAGCATATAAAAATGTGGACTATAACATGATTTAAGTACTAGCTAAAATACTTCAAAGTCAAATCTAAGAAAAATAACATCAGAATTTTTAGGATTTTTTTTCAAAATCATTATTACATCACATATATTATTTTAACATGAAACTGCTGAAAACATAATATATAAGGGTTAAAAATTATTCGAAAAATTTATGGAGTATAGTTCTGTTTCTATTAAAAACTATTAAAAGCAATATTCAATGTGAGTTCTTTGCTGTAAGAGGTTCCAGAACTCTTGATAGCTCTATGAGTGTTCTCAGGTTTACATAATCAACAAAAAAATTGAGAGAGAGAGAGAGAGAGAGAGAGAGAGAGAGAGAGAGAATGGCAGTGCACATTTTCACAAGAGTTATTATAAATTGAGTATTAAACTCCCAGAGAAAGTCAGTACAAAAATAACCACCTGGATTCCCCAAATCCAGATATATCCAGCAAGAAATAATGTTCAACTTGATTACTGGGGATCAGTCACTGTAAAACTGCTAAAACTTGATCTTCCACCTCATTATATTTTAAAAGAAAGGCTCGAGGCATTTCTAAAACATATGGTCTAGGCAAATAAAAGTTAAATACAAGTATTAATTTTCATGTAGATGTAAGTGAATGGAATATACATCTGACAAGAGAACTGGTGATTTTCTGGCTTTATTTTTACTAAACTGTGTTTATAGTAAATGTAAGTGTCTATTGATTTTCCTAGCATAGCAAGGCAATTTAAAAATCAAGGCAAAAAAGTGAAAGAATATTGAGATTTCTAGTTATGCAGCTCTTTTAAGGGTAGATTTTCTTAAGAATCGAAGAATGTCATACAAGATACACTAGTTTTATTAGAGAGCAATAATTTGTTATTTCTTCTCTGTTCCTGTTCTCTGAATGTCATGGTATAGTAAATCTTGTTTGTACTAGGAAGAAAATGACTGTCCCTTAAGAGAGTCCACCTTGGCATGGCACAGTTCACTGGTTCTGCTGGCAGGAAATTATTCTGAAATCTGGACTCTTAACAAGTGACCTAGAAAGGCACTTTGCTCAAGGCATACTAGTTCCATATCCAAATCTGTGGGTCCATACTGACATCTGTGTTTGGAAGTGAGTTTATTCTGTCTAAGAAAACACAAATTTCTACATATTTCATTATATTATCTCCAAATTTACAATCCATAGCTTGAAACAATTCTAAGTTTTGGCAAACTAATAAAAATAGCGAAAATCCACTATTTTTTCAAAAGAATGTGTCTGTTCAACACTGTTTCTTAAAAAAAAAATCTAGAGGTACATTTTGTAAGTTAGGATTTTTTTTTTTTTCAGCTGAAAGGACTATTCTTCATTAGTCCACCTGGGAAATGCTGATTAGAAATCCAAAACTATTTCTAACTAATTTTATAAATCTATTTCTAAAAAAGAGATTCTATGCAAAAAAAATGTAAATGTAGACTTATTTTTATTTAAGTGAAATTTCGCTTTATATCAAAAAAGAAATTATAAAGTGAAATAGTACTTAAGAGTACTCATTCAAATCCTTTATGGAGACTGATGAGGGGGAGGCAAGGTAAGAAAAGAAAGGGATAAGAAAGGAATTTAAAGATATATATTGAACCACGAAAGAAAGATGTTTTCAAGTGACATGCTAAAATTCACTCAATGATAGGATAACATTATTCTCAGGTCAAGGTTGAAGGTTTTTTAATAAGCAAGAGCTATGTGGCTAAGGGTTTGTAATGAAATAAAAATAAAAAGCCTGCAGAAAGTAAAAGAGGTTGTAAATAAATGCTTTAGAAGGTAATTAATGTTTTAAACCAATTTTTTTTACATATAAAATATAATATGCATATGATTTTAATGCATGCTGAATCCATCTTTGGAAAAAATCATCTAATTTTAGTGTATATACTTTGGGTTAAATCTCAATAGCACTGATTCCATATAAAAGTATGAGATTTATATTGAGACTTTTAGATGAATGCTCCAGATATATTTCCAATTGATGTTTAACAAAATTATAAATAAAGTGTATTCTTGTAATTAGTAAAACCATTACACTATTTTTGCAGTTAATATAATAATGTATCCGTTTTGTTTACATATTGACTTCCCAAAACTTTTTCTTTCGGTAGATTAAATATATCTACAACATCTTGAGGAATGAATTCGGAAAACTTGTGTCCACCTTCAGAATGTTGGTTTTGTCCAAAATAATTCAAAAGGAGTTCAAAATTATATGAAACTTTTGCATTGAATTTTTGTGTTACGAACAAAAGGAGAAGAGAAAAAACAATAAAAATAAATCTAATTTTGAGACAATGATACAAAGCAGAAACATACTGGATCAGCCCAGTGCTCCATCTGGCCCAGTATTCTGTCTTGAATAGTGGTGGAAAAAAGCCACTATAACAACATCTATGTCCCATGCATCCTCCTTCAGCAAGCAGAACTGTCTAATCAGACATGATAAACTGTGTTTTCCTTATTGATTAATTTATCATTCACTTATGAACCTGTTGTCTGTGACCTGTCTAATTTTTCTGAACGTACTAAGAGATGACCTGACTCCCCAGCTTTTGGGGCAGCAAGTTCTAGGGGCTCTCTGCTTCCTCTGAAACAAAGTAGTTTGTTTTCTTCCCAGTATTTATCTGTTTTTTTTATCATGTCCCCCCAAGTGTCTGTTCTTCACTACAGAATTTGGGGAAGAGATTTCCCAGTTATCTTCCTCTTCAACAGTGTTCCAAATCTTAATTACCTTCCCATTTCCTTCTGCTTTCCCCTCTTTAAAGGAAATAGTTTTAGCCCTTTAAATATTTCTTTATATATCATCTAGGTAATTCACGTAATATTTATTACTCTCTGCAGCTTCTCTAACTCTATTTGTGCTTCTTAAGGTGCCAGGTCCAGAACTGTGCACAGTAACCAGTGTATGAGCCCACCTTTGTTTTAGGTAGCAAGGAAATCATATCCTCTGTCTTGTTCCTCATACTCTTCTTGATCATGCCCAGCAGGTTTTCTTGCTATGCTTTGCTGTGACTGTAGATTGAGACAATGACTTCAGAAAACTGTTGATGATTTTTCCAAATCTTCTTTCCTGAATTGCAACTGGCAGTTGAATTCAGTTGTATGACGCTATTTCTCCCTAGAATATTACTTCTCATTTAAGCTTATCTGCCACCTTTTGCCTCTTTCCATGAGGTCCTCCTGGCATTTGCTAAATGCAAAGAACTCACTAAGCTTTTCTCAAACCTCATTTGAGTGCACATTTTACACTTTCACCATCAAGCAATCCCACCAATTCCCTGCTTCCAGACTTTGATAGATGTGAAGAAATTGTAATAATTTAGCGTACACTTTACAAGATAATTTCAAATTTTTGGTTTAGGTTTTTGAAGTTCCTGCCCACATTTGAATTAATATGTTTTGATAACTTTTTTTATTATTTCCATATAGGCAAATTCTCCATTTATTAAAATGCCATTTTTTTCCTCGTGACCCTCTTAAGTTTTTTTCTTAAGCCAGTCAGGGGTTTTGAACCACTTTGTGTTCTACACCTATAGCACACATTTTACCTGGGCTTTTAACATTATTTGTTTAATAACTGTTAGTATGCTTGTGGGCCTCACTTTTACATAGCTTATTTTCCTGAAACTGAATATAATAATTTAATATTCCTGGGCTTTAGGATACACTCTGTTGCTAGAGTATCTGTGATGAAAGATCATATTATGATATCAGTATAGGATTTTCTCATGTAAGAGATTAGAAATATGTCTGTCAGTTGAATGTCCTCAAAGGGCTGAGCACTTCAGGGGTGAAATTCCTCATCAACATTCCTGTAGGTCTCATCCATTTCTTTACTTCTCCAATCTATATTATCTATTTTTCCTATTACTTTCTAGTCAAAAGACTCCAATTCAGTCACTCTGCTCTGACTTAAAATAAACTCTTATGTCATGTTCAGAATGTCTCTGAAGAATTATATACACTGAAATTGTCAGATATTGTGTTTTGCAGAATAAAGTAGGGATCTCCCTTTCCTCCTGCTCTTATATTTACCAATCTGCATCTTGTGCATAAACCACTTCTTTTTCCTTTTTTTTTTTTTTTGCTAACCTTAGTTTAGCTTCTTTCAATAAATGACTTACTTTACCAAATATTTTTAAAAGACTTAGCAATAGGTAAAACTACTCAGGAGTGTGAAAAAGTCTCAGAGAGGCATGAAGAGCATCCACCTTATCTGAGGGTCTTAGAATATCCACCAATGTTTGACATACCCATGTCTTTTGTGCAATCTGGTCCTCATGAATAAATATTTATTTGCTTGAAGTAGCCTCTGCATGTGCATAAGCTGTGCTGCCTTTGCACAGAAAATTAGTTGATTTTCCTGATTTACTACCTTTTTTTATCTTTTATGAAAATAGAGACAAAACCATATAAAATAAAACATCTCTAGGATGCAGTTTAGAGTTTTCTTCAGCTTTCTATCAGATACAAGCTGAAGCATCAACAAGCTGAATATTCTCCTGTGTAAAGACTCAAAATGCTTTTTGCTTCCTCTCTGGCAGGATAAGACAGTCTTAACTGAGTATGGAAGAAGCATACCTGTCAATCATGTCTCATCCATCACAGCAAAGAAAAAAAGCCAAAAAAAGTAAGAATTAATGTCTATTACCAACCATAATTGCTATTGCTGCACATATTATTATTCTATGTTTATCAGAGAGGAAAGATCAATTTTCCATAATGTACATTCATTTTACCATTAAAAATATGCAAATATCAAAGGGAATAATGTGTATTGAAATTGGTTCATATAGTGCATGTGTCTGTACTCATTCTTGAGTGAATTCCATAACTGAAAAAAACAATGAAAACTGTAGCAGATAGGGAAGTTCCAATATACACATTCCATAACTGATATGCAAAAGTTGTAGTCTATAACTACAAAGACATATAGAGCTTATTTTGTACTTAAAAGTACTAGACAACCAGAGAAAATTTTGAAGCGTATTTTCTTGAAATCTCTATAGTGACTTAGGCAGGGATGAAAAAACCCAGGATAAAAAATAAAGGGAAAAAAAAGAGAAAAAATCCAGGTATGCCTAGGGAAATACATATACACACATAAATATATTTTATTTTTAAACTGGTTATTTGAATCATCTTAGTTGCTGACCTTGTAATGACCACCCAGAAATTGTCTCACTCTCCCTCCTTCTACATTATAAGGGAAGAAAATAAGATGACAAAAGTCCTAGATTGATAAGGACAGAGGGAACCTTTACCATTTACTGTAACAGGCAAAACAAACTTGACATGGGCAAAATAATATTTTACATTCATAAAACTAGAAATAGATTTTGGGCCAGCAAGAAACAGAAAGAAAACCCAAATCCACACTCCACTTTTTCCCAGGCTCAACTTCATTCCTCTGATTCCAAATTTTCCTATCTCCTCCTTTTACTCTGAAAGTGCAGATGGGGCCTGAGGGAGGGATTGTATTTCACACCAGCTCCTCTGTGGTTCTTCTTCCTTCTCCCACTTTTTCCTTTCTTCAGTATGGGTCCTCTTTATGTGCTTCAGGGTGAAACTGCTCCTGCATGGGCTCCTCTCCATGCATCACAGCTCCTACTTACAGCCTGTTGCTGCTGCAGCCGTGGAATGCTCCTGTCAAGGCACTCTATGGGCTGCAGCACTCTCAGGGCATATCCACATGTTGCAGCATGGGGTCTTATGTGGGCTGAAGTGCAGATGTCTGCTCCAGCATGGTTCTCTCCATGGACTACTGGAAAATACCCACTCCACTACAGCTCCAACTGGAGCTCTCTGCTGCAGGACCTCAAGCTCCTCTTCCCTCTCCTCCTTCAATGACCTTGGCTACGTCCTGTGTGTCTCTCACACTTCTTTCCCCCCTCACTCCTTTCTCTACTAAGCAGTATTTTCTACTCTTTCTTAAATATGGTTTTACAAAGGTGCCATCATTTTGAGTGAGAGGCTCAACTGTCCCCTGCAGTTGGTTGGATCTGACTCAAATGGCTTGTTTCCACCACGGAGCCACCCCCGCCCTGTGCTCACAAAGAACACTCCTGCAGGCTCCCTCCTAAACAAAATCTTGTCTCCTACACCAAATGAAATTGCATTGTGTAGACCTTACTACAGAGAAATGTACCTTCAAGTGAAGAAAGAAAGAAAGAAAGAAAGAAAGAAAGAAAGAAAGAAAGAAAGAAAGAAAGAAAGAAAGAAAGAAAGAAAGAAAGAAAGAAAGATCAGACTAAATAATGACTATTGTTTAAAACAAAGGAAGTGGCTGAAACTACTGAAGAAAAAAACAACTGCAGAGCATAAGCCCACTATGATTATTGTGATGTGTATACCTCTACATAGTCAGAAAGCCTAGCTGATCACTGTAAGAGTTGCATAGGCATAATAAATGTCTGAGCAGGATGAATGCAACAATAGAAACTTTAAAATATGACATTTGCAGCATAGGGTAATCTGGGAATCACACTGTGTGCAAAGAGAATGACTATCAAAAAATGAAGCCGTTACTTTGACAGACTTATCTGTCAAAGGTATATATATATTGTTTCTTCCTATGAATTTCTAATCTATGCATTTTCAAACATCTCGCTATGATATATGATTATCTTTTGGATATAATTTTATGATGTTGTCTACAAGTAATTTAATCTCTTGTTCTCTTCAAATGGAGAAAAGTGTAAATCGTGGATGCTTCAGGAGAAAATATTACCCAAGGGTACTATGTATTAGCATCGGCAACAGCTGATAAATATAGATTTGCAATATCATATCTTATCATTTTATGATGGGTATTCTGTAGCATGGATTACTTATTTTCTGGCTTTTTCCTTCTATAAAGGAGTTCAGAAGCTAATATTCCAGCTAGAATTACACCTTGTGTGAGACTTTCACGTATTTTCAACAGAAAAATTATGGATCATACTTCCTTTATGTAATAGGGCAAATTTTTAGTTATATAGTACTTTATGCTACAAATAAAAAATTTTCAAGAGTCCCTGAATTCATACATAAGTTAAAAAGATGTTTCTATAACATTTTGGAATGTTTTTTTGACAATTCAGTAGTACAATATTAGAAGCCAGATAGCCTGAAGAAAAGGTTCATGCCAAACTTTCTCATGCCATATTTTCTCATGAGACCAAAAGCATTTAAAAGGATCATATCCTAAGACCAGATTAAACTCCGTTTGGCAGAAAAGCTAAAAAAGTCTCAATCAATTCAATACCTTCTGCAAAGTGTAGTCAATATTGTAAACTCTGTTCATTGTTCTGCCAGATGCAATCACCTTCTACAAATTGGTTTGTTGACCATGGGAATCTACGCAGCACAGACTTACATATGGGTCCCTTCTTGTCCACAGCCATTCCCCATGAGAATATAAAACTATTAATTAACTTCAGAGAATGAAGTGGGAAATGCATATAGTACCCCATGGTTTTGCACCATAGAATCCTACTATTTCATGGATTTTGAAATTTAAAGACAAGTTATGGACATGTTTAGTGTAGAACATTGCACCTTGAGGTTTACTTTCCACATATGCAGCTTAACTACAGCAAATGAGACTCAAACATGCAAATAATTATGCTACAATTTAGGTAATTATAATATTCATCCTGAACTGAGGGACAAATGATATTCAGGTAATGTTGTCTTAGCTTGCTGTGTGTTTCTAGATTTATCATTCACACTTCACCTTTAAACTTCTTTTGACATTTTGTTAATGGTCTTTTCTAATGCACTGTCATGTATGCAAAAAATAATGTTCTTTTCATATTGGATTTTAAACAACTGAATCCCTGACATACATTTTCAATATACTGACTTCAGAGGTTAACTAAATAAAAATGAGTTTCAATGATATATTACCCTTTCCCTTATAATTAAAAAAAAATTAAAATTGAAAACATACATTAATATTTATCTCACATCTTGAGCTGGTCCATCCTGGTTCACAAGAGCATTGATACCCATCAATGAGATCTATGCATCTGAAATATAAAAATGGTGTTATTCAGGAGAAGCTCTGAAATTTCAGTTCCAGCACCAGCACTATCACTCCATGCACTTCAAAATAATGGTCTGATGTAACCATGGTACTTTTCAAGAGTACTATACTGTAATCCATTGTACTTTTCAATAGTTTTATAATGGATTTCAAATGTTTATACGATGGGTGCTGAGGCATTTTGTAAGGATTCTGATTGTCACATTAGAAGACATCTTCCCATTCCATTGTTGGCATGTAAAAGCTAAAGATTTGCTTTTAAATATATTAAACATGAATTAATCCCCACTTACTGAATACTAGTTATGGTAATGAACAAAAATGCAAGAGAAATTGAGATGTCACTACATTACTACATTAGCTTAAGCAGGCAACATCTGTCATCTTTAAGTGTGCTTGTACTCTTACTTTATGAAAGAACACAGTTAAAAGTATAGTTATCAGACTCATATCATTAAGCTTTAAATATTGTTAGTTAGGTACATTATCATGGAAATAATTAACAGTTAAATAAAAATAGGCACACCTTCCATGAAGACAAGGATTTGGCAAGCATTCATTAACATTTATCTCACAGTTTGTTCCGATGAAACCTCTCTTACAGTGACACTTGTAGGAACTGATGTCATCAATGCAACTTCCATTGTTGAGGCAAGGAGCAGACATACATTCATCTATATTTACTTCACACCTATAACCTGTTTAAAAATCCAGAACATGCAATTAAGCTTTAAATCCTAAACTCAAGCTATTAGTAGTATATTTATTAATATTCCCACATAATTACTTTTCATTACATTGCTCATATAGTTCATGATAGTCATCAATAAAGAATATCCAACTGGAATTACCTATAGTGTAAATATCAAAAAAGATGGTTATATTGACGTATATAATGAAAAATGATGACTATAAAATGATGACACCTGTAATTGTGGCAAGGAAAGAAGCTTTTAAGTAGCAGCTTGCAAGGAATGGAGAAATTGAAATTTCAAGATTAAATTTGTTACACAGTTATCAGGAAGTTGAATTCCACAGGCTTCCTATAGGAGGAATACAGAACTAAAATGATGGTGGTGGTCTCATTTTTCAAAATGAAATTGAATGCAGAGGCTTTTGATAAATGATGAAAGACATAAAACTTTTTGAAATTTTTTTTTTTTTAAGAAATTCACTAGGAATGATACGGTGGTGCATTTTTATGCTTGTAAGTGCAACAACTTCCATCTAAATATCTTAAAATATTAGTATTTTACAAAATAATAATTGACAAACAACATATGCCTAGGTCTCTTTGTAGGCAGTCACTGCCCACTGCCTGGGAGGCAGCTAAGCACCACACAGCCAGTTGCTTGCACCCACAGTAGGATGGGGGGAAGAAACAAAAGGTAAATGCGAGAAAACTTATTGGGTGAGATGACAGTTTAGTAGGTAAAGCAAAAGCCACACATGTAAGGAAGCAAATCAATGAATTTATCCACTGCTTCCCCTGGGCAGGCAGATATTTGGCCATCTCTGGGGCCTTGGTTTGAGACTATTTAAAAGAGAACACTCTGGAATCTTTTAGAGTAATCATTGACAGCTATTCCATAATCACATGTGCTTCTATTACAACCTAAACTGCTGAAAAACTAAAAATTGTATTTCCTTTGCAACTTTGTGCCTAGTCGATACAAAAAAAACCCATATCATGAGATAAGATTAGATTCAGCCAAGTAGGATTGACTCTGTTAGAAAGAACAGGAGTGCCTCGTAATGGTATCTCCATATTTTGCCCCTACTATGAAAGCTTTACCAATATCAACAGGAAAAATGAACCATTAGTCCTGCCAGTACTAAAAGATTCCGACATCTCTAGAGGGTAAAAGTCCATTTTGTCATTTCCTCTCTAAAATGAATTTCTGAGATTTGCTGTGAACAAAAATTATAAACATTACAGTAATTATGGTAGAATGGGTTTAAAAATGAAAATGAATATATCTATTGCAGGAAAATTAATTAAATTTAAAAAATAAATAAAAAGACATTTTTTTAAGTATTACTTCTAACAAAAAAATAACCTCAATATTAGGACCTCAAGTATTCTTGCCAAATTGCGCAAACTCAAAATATTTTTGGTAGTTCTTACAGAAAAATAATTTGCATTCAGATGTTAAAATTTCTTTATTAAATTCCGCATCCATATTCTAATACCCCCTGAACAATGCATCCCTAATACATTATTAATACATCCCTAGTATTAGTCCCTTAGGATCAATGGATTAATCCCTCCTGATGTCAATAAACAATTTAATTTAAATTATTTCCACAAGCAAAATGTACTTAATTTACATTTTGTTGCACTGTAGACAGAAAAGACTGGCAATTGGTTATGACTGTAACCTAGACAGTCTGCCATTCTCTTCCAATGTAACTGTCATTTAATTTGAAAGTTGCCTTCTTTTTTAATCCTTTTTCAAAGTATGAAAACTTTTAATTCGAATAACCTTGGTGAATACAACGAAATGTTCTGTAAAGTTGGTGTGAGACAGACTATAATACCACATAACAAGCACTTTGCTTAAAATGTCACCTGTAAACTTTTTCATAGCTGAGACTGTGCCAGATGTGTTACTGGGCTGAAGACACCTCTTTGAGCTCTGCTTTACAGACCAAATTTACATTGCTAGAAATCATTCCTCCACACATCAAAGAAAATGGAAAAGTACCTCACACATACCATGTGGAAGGTGTTAATGTATTGATAGCAACCTTGAGGTTCCCCCACATGTCAGAATGCTGCAGGAGGCAAGGAAATGCCACAGATGCAAGAAGACTAATGCAGACTAATAAGAGTGACACCAAATGAAAAGACAACTATTCTCTTCCTCTTTCAAGTCTTCCATTCATGGGAAGGATCAGCCTGTCTCATATCTTAATAAGGAAAACTCAGCAGCCGTTTCCAGTTCCTGCTTTATATTCAACCCACATCACAATTGGCGATGCCTCAGCCTTTTTTTTTGGAGCTCATTTGCATAATTCTACAACTGCATCCTCATCTAGAGATTTTCACATCTTCTATCAAGACTTTCACCTGCATCTTGTATGTATGCAGTGTTGGGCCCCCAACTCCAGGAAGGGGCAACAAAGCTGGTTAAGGAGCACAAGTCCTATGAGTGACTGAGGGAGTCGGGATTGATTAGCCTGAAGAAAAGGAAACTGTCTACAACTACATGAAAGGCCGTTGTAGTGAGGTAGTGGTTTGTCTTTTCTCCAAGAGAACAAGTGCCAGAATGAGAGGAAATGGCCTCAAGTTGCACTAGGAGAAGTTTAGATTGGATATTAGAAAAGACATCTACACTGAAAGGGAGATCAGACACTGAAATAGGGTGCTCAGGGAAGTGGTGGAATCAGCATCCTGGGATCTGATGGTTGAAAATACATATATTCTGGATTGTTTATTTCATATCACACTCATAAGAAGATATAATAGAACTTATAAATATAATAGAACTTATAAATATATTATTATAATATATATATTTATGAATTTTAAAAGTATATAAAACCTCTACATACCAAATGTGAAATTACCTCATTATTAGGGTTAAAGACTGAGGAAGATGAAGACACTTCAGCTCTGAAGGTTTGAGGGTTTGTTGTTTTTGTTGTTGTTGTTTGGTGTTTTTGTTTTGTTTTTGTTTTGGGTGGGCGTTTTATAGGAGATAATAAAAATATTGAGTGTCTTTTGAGAGGATTAAAAATTCAAGATACCAATTTATGGGAACTGACTATTTTGAAAAGACAAAAAGGATAAAAAGATTAAAAGGAAGAACACAGAATTTTGTGCAACAATCAAGTTAAATATGTTCTGCCTGGAAAAAAAAAAAGCATGATAAAAAAGCAATTTATTGCTGAGAGCATACTCAAAAATAAGAAAAGAACAATAAATTAGCATGCTATACTAATTTATACATGATATAGAAAAAAAAGAAAAAGAAAGTTGACTTTCTTTCGTAACTGAAAATTTTACATCCTGTTGAAAATAGAAGGAACTGAGAGAAAAGAGGTTTCCATTCAGAATCGCTTAGCAGCACCTAGCTCCCTTGTTCAAGTCAATTTTGGTATCTAATATTATAAGGCCATTGACATTATGACCATTTCATGAGATTCCATAATAGACAAATGTGGGTCAAAAATCAATTAATAGGTTTATCATATGTATAACCAATAATAAAGCCAAGTACATGCCTTAAAAAAATTGATAGCATAAATCTAAGGAATGAAAATAAAATATTAAACATGAGCAGAAATACTAAAAACCACATTGTGTAGCATATTCCAGTTACAGAAAGAAAATCAATTATTTGTTAAATAATTTCTTACAAATCCAAAAATATACTTAAAAGTAGTAAATGACTGGAAGAACTATTTTGTCACATTGACATTAATCTTGCTAAAAGCTTAAGGTCCTTTCAACGTCATTTCAGCATTGTCTCATTCAGCCTCTTATGAGTAAATAATTTGTTACCAAAAGTTTTCTATGTGTAGTGCAAGGAAAACTAGGGTTGATAAGGTCACTGAGCTTGTTTTTGTTGATTTCATCTTAAGTAAGATTTATTATAGCTTAGTGACTAATATAAAAGATTTAGATTTTCTATTTCTATTGTACTTTGCGCCAGTAATAGACTTATTTCAGGCAATTATTTCACCCATATAAAGTCAAATTAAATTGGTGCTGATTGGACTGCAGTGAATTTTAAATGTTGCCACCTATTTTGAAGTATCTTTTTCTTTGTTTAGACAAGGTTTGATTTCAAGTACAGAGAACTTTACAAGATAAGATTAGACCACAGGAAACAAAGTAATTAAAACAATTTAAAAAATTAATTTCCTTGGTCTGAAACTTTGAAACATTTATTTCATTAAATATCAATTTGAGTTCTTAGGTACATGTACATGGCTCTTGAGAACTATATTTTCCCATTTAATTTAAAAGTGAATACAAGAACCAGAGGGATAAAACATAAAAACATTACCTATAGTTTTTTGTGTTATTTAGATATTTGAACTTTAGATTGGAGCATGATTTCTTTATTCTCTTTGTTTGAAGGAACATGAGACTGCTACTTCGTTATTCCCCTAGTCTTGGGCTCTGCTTGGGTTTCCCTTATACCTTTCCTGCTCCCAGGCTGCCAGCAATAGCCTGGCAGTGGTGCCCAGACATCTACCCATATCCCAAAAAAGTTAGCAATTTTAAAATAAGATTGCATAAATTAAGTACATTAACATAATTTGGCCTAACCAATTAAATTTAATTTGTTTCCAGTTTCCATTCATTTATAAGTGTATAATATTTTAACAGTTGATGATTAAAGTTCTCAGTGCATTAAAACAATCTTTTTAAAATTCAACTGATCGTTGGAAACAATTCATGATGTCATCTGACTTTAAAGGGGCCTGGTCTTTGAAAGAAAGGTTGTTCCTAAATTTCAGCTAATTGGAAAAAAAGAATCACAAAAGGCCTCATAGCAAAACCCAACATCTTATCCTTGTTGATTAAATATATTAGGGAAAAACACTAAAGTCAAATTGCATTGTCAATAACGCAGAATCAAGACAAAAGCAAACCTGCAGATTGCTTGTTCCATTTCAAATTACAGTCTCGTAAATGCTCATGTGCAGGTGTCTTGTCTTTTATAAATATATCAGAGAATTCTTACAGAAACATGAACATAAAGGTTAATACAACTGTTTTAACATTTATTAGTTAGAAATTACATCTGAACACTGCTTCCATTCAGCCTAATGAACAGAAGTTTCTGTGACACCCAAGAAGTATTACTTAGAGCACAGGACACCTGAAGAAAATACTTCAGGGGAAGTCTTTAAAAGATTTAGGCAGGAATATTATATAGAATCTATAGTTTTTTCTGAAACATCAAGGATAATTTTGAAGAAGAGTGCACAAGCAATAGGTAGACTAAGATTTTTGGTGACTGGAAGAAGGATATACAGCTATATAGAAATTCCCAAAACTGTACTTGTTCTTTGTTCTGTGGAGAATTACATTCCTCTCAGTTCAGTGGATGCAAATTGCATCCTTTTTTATGCTGTACATTATGTGGCATTCATCACAGGCTGGAATAGTTAGGAAAATATTTTATGCAGAAAAAAATGCAGAAATGGTTCAAGCTGAGGAACAAACTGTAAATATTTCTGCAGTGATATGATATCTTGTGTTTCCATGTTGCTTAAGATGGATCTATCAAAACATTGTGTATGAACCAGCTCAGCAGCACACTGAGCATTTAAATAAAAGTCAACATCATTTTAGGGAAATTTTACTGCATCTCTATCCATTGAATATTTTGTCATGACTCTGTAAAAATGTAAAGATTAGCACTAAAGGCAACCGTGTTGATCCAACAGTCGAGGTCTTTCTATGGTTCCAAAGAAATTCAAATGACAAGGTAGCATTTTATTGTTTGCAAAATTCACTCTGTATCAATGGTAATAGTTTTTTTCCTGGCTCAATTAAAAAGAATACACATTAATTTTCTTTGTACTATTCAATAACTCATTTCAACTGAATGCATGGGTGATTAAAGAAATTATACTTCAAGTATTAATATATATAATCTTGAGCTACTTCAAAAGAATTAGATAAAATTCTATTTAAGTTAGTATGAGTTATCCTCCAATAAGGAGATAAATTTTTCTTCTTGCTATGATATTAAAACCATGTTAAATCTGTGAAATAAGGTCTTTGGGTGTGGTAAAGGGTAGATCATACCTGTGAATCCAGGTAGACAGAGACACCGATAGCCTCCAAGCCTGTTGATGCAGCTTCCTCCATGTAAACAAGGCAAAGTTTCACACTCATTTACATCCATCTCACACAGAGACCCATAGTACCCAGGTGCACAGTTACAAATGAATCTTTAGGAAAGGGAAAATCAGGTATGTCAATGGAAATAACAATGGGATCTATTGTAATATTTTAAAGCCATATGTACCTCCTGATGCCAAGCTGGTGTCCCTAATCCTCATCCATACTAAAATAAAACAGATTTTTCTCATTTTCATGTTTCTGAAGCAAAGAAGGTGATTTAATTTTTGTTAAATTAATAGAAAAATTTGGCACAGTAATAGGTATAAGAAAAGGTATAAGAAATGACATAAGGGCTAATGATCTTCTAGGACAAGTCTCTTAGTAACTCGTGAAGTGCTGTTGAACAAACACAGGGTTTGTAGCAATCTAAATCAAGATCAATTTTCTTCTATTTCAGTCTTTTTCCAAATTGAAATAAATAAAAACAAAAAAGGGAGGAAAATAACAAGTTATGCAGGAGAATTTTTCCCTTCTATTTTCCTTTGAAGTCACATAAGAAACAAAAAACTGAGTCTGTAGCATTTGCTTACTCCATTTTAACTTGTCGTATGGTGAAGGTCTCATCCAAACCCAGAATTAACATAATGAAATCAGGGAAACTTCATTTAGTAGTAACTTACCTGTTTATGAGATCCAGGCAAGTTCCATTGTTCTTGCACGGTCTTGATAAACATTCATTAATCTCCACTTCACACAGAGTCCCAGTAAAGCCATGTTGGCAGGAGCACCTAGCAAAAAGGATGCTACTACATCACTTTTTAGATCATTATAAAGATTACAGATAAAAATATGGCAGATATTGAGAGGTATTAATTAAATGGTACCAAAATCATGTTTGCTTTTTACTGGTAATTACAAAGGGCAGTGCTTTAACAAGCACCAAACAGTAAGTGTCTGAAACCCAGTAAATAAGACTTTTGTTATCATTAGCTGAAGGCCACAGGCTTTGTGCTTACACCACTGTGTAAGGGCTTGCTTAGAACTTGCCTTGGCCTGAGCTGCTTTTCTCTTGTTTTGACACCTGCCCTGCAGCCAAATGACTGATGCCTCTCATGCTATACCTTCAGCTCTGGAATAGTCTACGGTGAGGGTGTGAGACACTGAGATGACCATAGTGTTACAAATAATAGTCTTTTGTCTTCCACTCCTGAAGGATGGGGTGACATCCAAAGGGCATGGACAACCTTGAGAAGTGGGCTCTTGGGAGATTTAACAAGAACAAGTGCAAGGTGCTGCACCTGGGTCAAAGCAGCCTTTATAGGGGTGGGGGATGAAAAGATTGAGAGCAGCCCTGTCGAGAAGGACTTGGGGCTACTGGTGAGTGAGAGGCTCCAAGAAGGCCTGAGACTGAAGATGAGGAAAAACCCACTGTGAACATCATAGTTCTCCTGACAAAGACTTCCAGATGCCAGTGACTTGCAGTAAGACTGCCAGTGCTTGAGGAAGAACGAAATCACTGATCACAGGATGCACACAGACTTTGTGAGGATAATCAAACAGATATAATTGCATGATTGCTTATATAACAGCGATAACTACACTCTTCATTAAGTTTTGCTGTTAATTTCAACTAGGAATTTTTGTACTATTGTAAGTGGACTAACAACTCTGTTTTTTTTTTAAAATTAGATCCTTATCATTTTAATTTGCCCTACAATAAATTCTTGGGGTCATACATATGGTGTATATGTATTACTTTTTGCACACAAGAAGATTTAGACTATAATGTTAACTGACAAACCCATTACAAACACCTTCCCCACCTTCACTGAAGGTCAGCAAACATTAGACAAGCAAAGTACAAAAGCAAAAGCTAGATGATAAAAATCCATGTAGTATATCTGTCATTCAAGTAATTTTCCTGACCTGTAGTGGTTGACCCCATCCACACAGAGACCTCCATTTTGGCATGGATGGGAGATGCACTCATCACTGTTAACTTCACAGTAAGTACCCTCAAATCCTGAAACACAGATTTCATTAACCGTAAATGAATGAACTCTACTGATGTGAATAAAAGGATCACAGATTCTCATGGAGGTTTGGCTATCTGAGCCCAGGACTAGCTCAGACAATGAAAGTGGCCAGCCTGGCAAACCTCAGCTATGCTCAAAGCTGTTTAAGAAAAGCCTGAGAGAAGCATCAGCAATGGCTACCTCCTCTTTGGAGCATTTAAGCTGAAGCTCTTCACCCTTGCTATTTGACTGAGCAGCACTGCAGCCATGGCCAATGGCTAGCTGTGTAGTGTGCTGACTTTGGCCTACAGACAGACTCCCTGCCTTGACCTTGGATCTGCCCCATTCCTTGTAGCCTTGACTGGCATCCTCTGCTGTTCCTGGACTCAGCAACTGGTGCTGCCCTGTCTGCCTCATTCACATACTGTCAGACTTCTGGCTGACCTTTGCTTCTGAAAGATTCAGCCCTTACTGCTCACTGACCCTAAGATCAGGACTACAAACCCTGAAAGAACTTTCTCCAACTATTTTTGTTCCTTAGTTTCAGCAAGTTAATTTCCAGACAGTATATGAAGTCTCAACATACTTTAATGAACCAGAGAGAACAGATTTGGATGGAACACCTAGATAAATATACTGGAGAAATGTAACCCATTTTAAAGGACTGAAAAGGCTTTCTTGGAGAGTGAGACAAAACCAGAAACTAAAACCTAATTCAGTAATTAATGTATTAGAGAGAGTAGTGGAAGTTAGAGGACCACATTTATTCAAAGCAGTCAGTTGCTCAGAAAAAAAAAAGCAAAACTGGTTTTAATATTTAAATGAAGAAAAAATGTGATTAAGTTCTTATCTCCACAGTACATTACTTGCATAATACATTACATTTGCCTGTGTAAATGCTCCAGAATATATACTAAAGCAAAATAAGACTTTTCAGTGGTATATGAACCCTATTTGTGCTCTTAGACAGCATACTATATCTTCTAACATTTGCATAAATAGGTGTTCTGCTAAATGCATGTTTGTGTTAAAATTCTATACATACAGTGAAGAAACTAAAGCTACTTAGTTGATTTTTTCACAAATTCAATATATTTGTTTCCAGTTGACGGAGAAATGAAACCGTTGCAATGAGTAAACTACTTGCACTGTAAGACTAATATGAGAGTGCTGACTGCAGGTTGCCTAAGACCATTAATAGAGCTCACCAAAGCAATTTTGAGCATCACTTAAAAAAAAAAGTTAAACAACTTTAAATTTAGATATTGAATTCATTATATATTGCTATAACTATGGCAAAGATTATACTGGATTCTTTATTAAAACAATAAGCAAAAAATGTTATCTGTACTTTTTAGATACCCAAATAAGAATAATATGTTTTTGGTTATATTATGTATTTGTGGTTTTCAAAGTACTTAATGAAGGTGGGGAAATCATGAAAGACCACTGTTAGAATAGTATGGCTTATTTTCCTCTAGAGAAAATCATGAGTGGAAGAAGTAAGTGCCTTGGCCATAGCTGCAGGGAAAGCTGTAGACAGAAATCTCTGTTGGTACACCAATATGTGAGCTAAACATGGGCCTACATCCAAGCAGTTGGTATTTTCTTATCAGCTATTATTTCTATCGAATAACTTTTTGGGCCTGACTTAAATGAGCTCTTAATATTTGCTGAAGGTTTCATATCAATGTTGCTATAAGGCTGGGAAAATAAAACCCAGAACATCTCTCAAACTAGCCTTTAAATTATAGTCACACTTGTTGCTATGATGCTATTCTTTTTTTCAGAAGTTTCTTTAGCATTATTTATTTCCTACTTATAGGTTTCACAAAAAAAAAAAAAAAACATCAAAACAAAACCCAAACCAAACCACCAAAAAAACGACCAATCCCCTCAAAAATCTGTAAAAGAACTGTCATAATAGTGAGAAGAAAATCTGTCTCAGTGTACTCTTGTGAAGGATCTCCCTCAGTACAGGAAACTTTGTATTCTGAATGGTTTAGTTTACTATGTGCAAATGAGCTGGAGCCAGAGCAAACCATCCCAATAGTTTTGTGTAATCTGCATCTTAATGCTGCTGATTATTCCTATTCATCTATTCCTGCCTGTAGTTCCATTAAGGAAAAAAGACAGGTAAAAGAACTGTGAACTAGTACACCATTGACCAAGTTAAGTACTAGGCTTGGTTGTGTGAGTAGCCAGAAGTTGCTGACACACAAAATATTCAGAAGTTGTTTGATGCATGCCATTCAGTGCCACTGAGTTAAGAGCAGAAAAGATGACAGCACCTTTCCCAAACTCTGGTTTAATTAAGAAATTGAAGGACGTAGTGAATGTGAGACACTAGAACTCACAGAACTCTTTGTACTCAACTTCCTCATCTGTAATTTCTCATTTATTTGCAATGTTTGGAATTTCTAAAACTAAATTTGATTACTGAGTGGAAGGCTGACAATGGGCAAGAAAAATGGAACTTCACATAAAAGGACACACCAAAGGTAAACCAATGTAACATATTATAAATAACTCACAGCTATAAAGATATATTTCAGCTTTATAATGCTATCACAGAATAGTTGTAAAGATAGCAAAGCAAAACTGAAAAAAAATTAATAACTTTTATATAAAATAACATTTTGCTTTTTGTGATACTATGCAATATTTAAGAAGCATCTTAAAAAAAACCAAATACAGTTATGAGATTAAAATATAAAAAATGGAAAATGGAGATATTGCTCATTCTGCTTTTGCTTGTCATCTCACTGGTTATGTATGTTTCATTGCCTTTTTGAAATAAATAGTACACAAGTGAATATACAAAGCAGTATTTAAACACATTTTTTGAATGCAGTTGTACATATTTTTCTAGCCCATAGCAATATATCAATACCCTGAAAAGACATAAAATAAGCAAACATATAGCAGGCATTCTACTTTATCTATTTTGCCTGAAAATAGAGAAAAATAACATTTTCATCACAACATTTTACTGTTTATCTACTACATTATGAAATGAGAAATCTAAATATTCAATTTACTATAATGTTTTCTTATACCTCCTGAGAAATTATCATAGTCCCTGAGAAGTAATTATTGTTTTCATAATGACATATACTATTAAAAATTACAGACAACTACTTAGGTGATATTTTGATCTGTGATGAAAACTTTTAAACTAATGCGGTATCTTTTTCTAAGGAATTTTTAGCATTTCTAGCAACTTTACAGAAGATTTAATGGAAGCTTACTTTTAACTAAAATGTTTATTTAGAAACACACCAATCTGCTTAAAAGGATTCCAAAATATTATTGCATTCATATCTTCTGCATGTCTGTCCTGCTGTATATTTAGAATTTATCAAGCTTTTATAAGGGAGATTTCAATAAAATCATATGAGAATAAGCCAATTTTAATTCAGCCTTTAAATAAGCTTTCAGAGTAAATTACAAAAATAAAGCAGGGCAACACTGCGCGCATCACTTGTACTAACAGGACAGGCCAAACTTAAAAAAAAAAAAAAACCAAACTACAGTTATTAATAAAATATTTATTTCAAGAATATTCTTGAATAGGTACCAATTATATTACTTTCAGATTAAAAAACAAAACTAGTTAAAATGCTCATACCTAAGTGGAACTGGTTTAAAGAAAGAATTTGTAGTTTATTTATATTGAAAATGAGATTCCTCATGAATCTACATGCAAGGACTCTTGTATTTTATATGATAGTCATACAATTTAACAGGCATTTTAAATTGGATTATTTCATATAAGCTACAACTGCTGCCACACATAGCATGGGATACTTGTGCTAAAATTCATAGGGGGATGTAATTTTTAAAGAAATGCAGACGTTTCCAAAGTATGTCATGTGTTGCAAGAGGAAATAAAAAAGACAATGAGGGAAACGGCTTTAAAAGTTTAATACCTTAAATATATTCCTGTATAAAACTATTTAGTAAATCACAACATTACCAACTTGATAACAGGCTTGCTATTGTAAAATGGCTTTTATTTGTCAAACATATTTTACTGTACTTTGTATGTCACATTAAAAAAACTGAAGGTCTAAACAGAATCACATAAGTATTGCTGGTATCCACAGAGGTTTTTTAAAAATCAAATGGATGCAACAATTAGTTTAAAACATTTATTTGTGAATGTTTTGAATACATATAGATATATTTGAGGAAGTATCTCAGGTCAACAAGTTTTGTAGTAACAAAATGTATTCAAAACTTTCAGAAATTAACAGAGATGAGAAACAACTATAAGTTATTACAGTTCTTTGTGTTAGAAAATATAGTCTTATTTCTCCCTGTTTTTAATTGCTAAGGTGGCACTTAAAGTAACTCTAATGCTATGATATCTAGAAACATCTGGAAAGCTGTTACTTAAGATGAGACAGATTCTATTTTTACTTCTGTTTCTCTGAAATACAAGAAATCCTGCATTTCTCAGTTCTGCCTATGGGCCTTCTGGGAGCTGCAAAGTGATGGAATATGCAGAATATGGAAGCTAAATATCTGCTGTCACAGTTGTGGTCATTTTCATCTCCTTATTCCATTGCAGAGAAATATTAGGGAATTGACCTCTTCAGGTAACAGGATTCTAACAGGATTATTTTGCCATAAGCTCTCTACTGTTTCTCTCATCTGAACAGTATCATGGATGTTTGTCTCCTTACCATGAACTATTTATGAACCAATGTTTGCAAACGGCAGAGATATCACAGAAGTTCCATAATCATTAGTTCAGGTACTTAGGTTGTTCAGCATAACGTAAGTAGGTATATAAATCAAAATCAAAGGTCTGTAAAATATTAGGCACTGTAAAAAGGCTATTTCTCTCTGTAAATTATGTATGTGTTTGTGTCTGGAAAAGAAACTGGCACTGAAGGGCTCAGAAATCTGACAGTGGCAAACTCCAATTTAAATAACTTTTTTTTTATCATCTATTTAGTATTTCTGTTTGGTATTATAAATTTTGTACATTATGACAATTTTCACTTAGCGTTATTTCAGACATTGGCTGAAAAAAATTATGCCTCGATTCAAATTTCTAGCTGTAAGATGTCATAGACCAAATAAAAATAGTCACTAACATCTAGAACAAAGAGAAAGCGTCATGTGAAGCTATAGACAGGAGACTGATAAAAGGTGAAAAATTCCATGGAAAACATGTTTAAAACAAAGACTTCAGAAATTACCTTGAAGCATCAAGAAAGTATTGCTTCTAGAAAGGACAAAGCAAAAATAGAATACCTAATTCCAATAAAAACTGTAGTTATTGTTTCTCCTTAGAAATGAGTCCTTTTCATAGATTTCCCTGGAACAATACACATAATTTCCCTACACCCTAAAACTGATGGCTTTAACCTTAAACCCCATGCATAAACCAGCTTTTCAGTTTCTCAGTTTCCAGCTTTGTATCTTTAAAGCTGTAATGAGCACAAATAAGATGGCAAAGTTTTTGTGTATTTGTGTGCTGCAATGACATATGTTGCTGCTCCCTGATCTTTTTGCTCCGCTCTAAAACTGTGCGCTTCCCAGAACTGTGAAATTAAGAAAAAAAAAAAAAAATTTGCAGCAATACAAAAAATACAAAACTATTGCAGCAATAGTTAATAATAAAGCAAGAGGCAACTGGTCAAGAATTCAGCCTGCCCACTACCTGAGAGATTTTTCCTAAACTGCCTAAACAGTTGGCAGAGTGACATAAATACTTCTATAACATTAGCCATCTGACTTTGTATGTCTGCTTTTGTGCGAAATGAAGTACATCAGAAAATAATACCACCTTGATGTAATACTATGGACATCCACAATCCAGACATTTCCAGTTTATTTCTTGAAACAATACATACAGTATTCTATTGCTCTAATTTCCTTTCTACCATAACTCATTAAAATCTTACTGAATTAACACAAATACTGCCAAATAACCCATATCTCTGAAAAGAGTAGGTAAAGCTTTGATATGAGCTCTCTTTATATGCATGCAGTACCTAATGTATAATAGGAAGCATTTGCTGATAATTTTTCTATCACAACCTAACATGTATATGGAAAATTACTTCCATTGTAATAAGGAGGCTGCATGAACATCTTGAGCTGATCCCATCCATATTATTTGGACTAATGAAGTTCTACATCGAATTTTAAAGAGAGATTAATTTCTACCTTCTAAAAAGCAAGAATTCTAGGAACCATTTAATTCAATGATCTTGCCCTTCCCTTCCTGACTTTGTCAGCAACAACTACCTGCTGTTCCTATTAGCTTGCCTCGCTACTATACCTCTAATAGTTCTCATATAATACATCACTGTTAAAAATAGTCTTACTAGAAAACACTAGATATTTTCTGGACTGTAGTTTATGGTTGAAAATTATTTTTTTAGGTTGTAATTCTCTGCAATATTTATGTGCTTGTATTTTCACAGGTTTTACACCTTATGAAAACTGTCACCTTTTATTGCCCATTTCATCATTAATTAAACTTGTTATTCATCAGTCCCAGCCAGAAAGCTGATCTTGCACTCAGTAGTTGTATGCCCTCTCATAGTTTCCCTTGATTTTGAATACATTATTTTACTAATTTTTTTTTTTTTTGTCTTGGAACAGATTCAGAAAGCATGATTATTTCCACCAAACTGTCCTATCTTTCTTTCTGGTTGCTTCTACAAAACTAACAGTTTTGTGTTTGCCATTATCTAGAAGAGCTTGGTCTAATGCCTATACTCTTGTTTATTTTCCCTCTATTTTACTTACACATGCAGTTGAATTGCTCTTTTGATCTTTTTCTTGTAGACCTTTTGGGCAATTTACAAATAGTGGCTGAGGCTCAGCTATTAATATTTTAACACCATTTAAAAGTTCTATTGTTTTGCTTACATGTCCTGCCTTGCTCTTCTGTTACACTAACTTTTCATTTCTATTATTAAGATTAATTCTAAGAATGGAATTCTCCAACACTGGAAAGGCATGTTGATAAATTAGGCAATAAAAATTCTGCAATTTGCCCTAAGTTTTCCATTCCTCCTGTTTTCTTTGCATTTGGTGTGTAGTATTTAAGGAGAATCAGCATAGGCTATATGATTAACAGCTCCAACCCCTATGTCCTCCCAATTGTCTTGATCAAACCCTTGCTTATCAATTGCTGGCAAAGTACTTGAGAGGGAGTTTCTGTACACCTCTTGGGAAACTTGTTGTACAGCAGTGATTTCTAAACTTTTTGCAATAATGGCCCTCCCTACAACATTCTTGCAACTTTGAATATACTATCATGCAATTGTAGAAATCATAATTTTTTTAAACTTTTTATCCTGCTTGTGTGGACAATTTAACTTAAAGTCATGGTCTAACACTGTTCCATGAGAGCCCATATGTTCCACGAGTTCCATATGAGAGCCCAGTTTTGTTACACGAATATTATAATCTATCCTCTTGCAGGAGGAAAACCTCTGTATCTAGGACAAACAGCTCAAGAGGAAGTTTTACATTAGTGGTATTTATAGAATTTTAGAACTCTTTATAGCAAAAACAGACAACTGTAGTTTCCCAATGTACATGCAGGAACAAAGATGAAGCTTTGTTTTATACTACAGCTAATCATGGTTTCATCACCTTCCTACCAATTTGCTGTGGTAATTCTGTCCTAAACTAATGTCTTACATCAACTTTGATTCTGCCCAATTCACATTCTCCTCAGACCTAGCCAGTGTGTTTTCTCTTTTTCTTCTAAATATGTACCACTTTCAATGGTATAATTTTGGTCCTGTTGTACCCATCTCAGACAGTGCTCTACACATAGTTAGAATTTGTTAAGTACTGCTGCACTTTGAGGTTCCTGCTATACCAGAATCAAACTTTCTAGTGACTGGACTGTTAGTTACTGGCAAGTTTAATGCCCTTTACTACTAAGTCAAGAGTCTTGGAGTAATCTATCTATCTATCTATCTATCTATCTATCTATCTATGTAAGTGTGATTACCCTTTGTGATCAGGTCTACACCCTTGACAAGTTTATCAGGAGAGAAAGGGAAGAACATGCAAGACAAAAATAGTTAAGTAATAAAAAAGAATAAAAAAGAAGACAACAGAGGAATTAGATTTCCTCAAACTGCTTTCAGCTAAAATTCTGTATTTTTGTCTCTCTTCTTTTTATATAAGAGTCCTGAATAATTGGTTGCATTTTTCCTAGCATGCGTGATCAACTCACTTTATGAATTATGCCTTTTACCCCTTTTCAATTCTAAATTTTCTGCTTTCCACAATTTGTTAGCAATGTATGTTACTGATTCAAGTAACTGCCCTACGACTTCCCCAAGGATTCCTAGCTGCAAGGTTCAATAATTCTTAAAAATTCCATCAAAGCTCCAAGAGAATCCTGGCTCCATGTTTTTGTTGGTTTTTTTTTTTTTTTAATTCTTCAGAAATGGTGCACAAAAATATTTGGAAAACAGGAATGTTAAGAATGTTAATGTTAACTTTTTCTGAGGAATGTTAAGAAAAGGCTTGAGTTACATGTCTCTCTATAGATCACTTCTGAAAAGGGTTTCAAAAATCAATATCTTGTGTCAAAAGCTGTTTTTGAAAAACAGCTTTTCCTAAAGATGCTTCACTAAGCAACTTGCATACCTCCCCAGTGATGTTTGGGTTTTTTAACTCAGCAGCTTGTGGTAACCTTTACCTTAATAGTAAAAAAAAAACCCCAAGGTATTTTATGCTCCTGATTCCTAGATATTATATCTATATCTTTGTAGCTTAGTAAATGACAAGTAATAATATTGCCTTGTAACACTGCAGTTATTGGCTACCCTTTGTCCCTAAGAGACCCCTACCTTTATAGGCATAACAGTGAAGACGTCAAAATCCTGCTCCAACTCCAGTTTCAGTAATTGTACTCCCGTGCTACTTAAATTTTCCAAATTTTCAGTGCAGTTGTTAATTAGTTAATGTGTTCTTCAATTCCTACATAGAAATGCAGAGCAAAGTTCTACACAGTTAAACTGTTGCTCTGTTCCACCTTAGCAGTTCTTGTACACTGAGGGAGCGATTGTGGCTTTTAAGCCATGGCCCAGGGAAGCTGTCAGCACCTGCTGTGATTTGGTTTGTTGTGCATATAGGCAGCAACCTGCTATATCCATTAAGCAAGGGAAGATTACTTCCCTGATGCGCCAGGCCTTCCTGACAGCTCAGCAGGATAAGAAACCATTTCCAACTTGCTCCAATTTTTGTGCTTTCACCAATTTGCATATATTTTTTTCTAAATCTGCCTGTCTGTTTTGTCAATTTAGTTTGTCTATGCTGGCAGGTCCATGCCTATCTCTGTGTCATTGTAACAATTGACTGAGAAATACTAATTCTGAGTGCTGAATCTAAGCCACCATAGATTTAATAAGTATTGTAAAGTAAGAAATTAATAATAGGTAAACTGACAGCTATCTTTCTAGACTTTTAGCACAACTGATAGACCTGCTGCAATTTTTTGTTCTTTGAAACATATTCTTTTCTACTTACATCAAAGATAGCAATAAATTCAACATACATTTGCAGTTTTCTGGAGCACAACAGAAAATGGATGACCAGTTCTCACCTGTTTTGCAAATGCACATTGGATTTCCATCTACCTGTGCCAAGCAGGTTGAATTGTTTATACATGGATTGTAAGGCAGCTCACAGGGACTGAAGCGCTGGTGGCAGAAGTCACCAGTATAGAATGGAGGACAAATGCATACAAACTGCCCTGGCTTCACAGATTCAAAACAGGTGGCTCCATTCAAGCATGGTTCAGATTCACATTCGTTTATATCTTCACTACAGTCTGGCCCTGTCCAGCCTGCTGTACATGCGCATCTGGAGGGGAGAAAGAAAAAGAACATTGATGTGGCAGAATAAACAGCTCAGCCCAACCACTTCCAACCTATTCTATTTTAAAAATAACAAACAAACAAAAAAACCCCCAAAACAAACAAACAAAAAAAACTCCAAAAAAACCCAAAAATAAAAAAATAAAAAAAAAAACAACCCCCCCCAAAAAAAAACCCCAAAAAACCACAAAAACCCAAAATCAATAATGTATTCCTGTATTTTTTTTTTCTTGGCAATTGTATAAGAATGCATTATGAATAAGTTATACTCAGGCTATGTCCCCAGAATTTATCTGAGCAAAAGGTAAAGGACTTCCTCTAAGTCGCAGTAACACCTGGAAAACCATCTGATTTAGGAAATGCAGACAATCATGTTTAGATCATTTTTTGATGAAACAACAACACAAATTATCAAATATGAAAAGTAAATTCGCTAAATGTTAAGGATTAGAAGGACATATTTTCATATGTGTGAAACTAGTAAGTACTTCAATGTTTGGGATGAAATGCATCAGGAAGCATATCCAGCATGCTTAGGAAATAAAGTAGAAGCCATGAAGGATCCAAATTTCATTGTGCTCTTTCTCTTTTTTGAATGCTTTTATGAAGATCTGTCTGTGACAACACAGAAGAGAAAACTTCAACCAAAATCTAAGATACATCTAATCGTAAGGGACCTATATTCATTAATCAGATAAATATATTTTTTATTCACAATATAAATATCATGAGGTTCTGTAAATGCAAAGAAAAAAATATTGCTAATGTTTTCAAAGATTGCAGAGCCAAATTTCTTCTCTGGCTGCAATAAAAGAGACATGTCTGTACTTTAGAAGTCATATATTCCTCTTACTTTCACTGTAAATAATACTGAATTTAATTTTATTTTTCAGCTATTTGGAAGGACAAAATACAATATGAAAGATGAACTATTCCAGCTATTGTCTATTTTGATCAATATTGATTTCAGGTATTAAACCATTCAAATATATTTTCATAGTTATAATTTGATAAGAGGAATTGTTCTTAAATAAGAAACAGGTAGTTTAATGGAGAATATTATGTAGTTATATTTTGTAAGGAACAGGTATTGCTTGCCATATGGAAGGCAAATTTCATCTGTTAAAAAAACCCAGTGTTTTCTTTCAATTTTTTTGTGTTCTGTGTTATTTGTGGGATACAATTACCATGTCACATGAAATGGAATGGATATTAAAAAGGAACTTTGTATTTTAAAGGCCTCGGTATTTTAGCATTAAGTATTCAAAAATCAGGTTACTGTGTTTTTCTCATGTTAAAAACTAATAGTCATTACTATCAAAAAAGCATTCAGACATTCTTAAAATAACTGACAAAAATCACATTTCAGGATTCATCATTTATGATACTCAAAACATACTTTTGGAAATATGGTTAAATATGTGTTTCTCTTCCCTGTTTATGCACAACAAACATACCTGTTTTTGCCATACATGGCAGAATACATATATTATCTAGAAGCAACATCCACTGAATAAGACTGCATGCCCAATCAATGCTTCACTGAATTTTCTCTTAAGTAGTCAATATATAAAAGCATCAGACTCTACAAATTAAGCATCTCTAAATGTCTCATACTGAGCACTGAAGAACCCCCTGACCCAACAGATCAGAACACAGATGTTAATTTTTTTTTTACAGATGCTCTTTTTTTCTGGTTGACTTCTTTTATGAAGTTGTGAATAAATTACTACCGATGCACTACTACAAATTGGTACGTAGCACTTGGTTATGCTCCCTTTTAGCTTAAAAAGTTCATTAAATGGAGAGCCTTTCACTTTGTATTAGGAGAACACAGTTCAGTTCTGACCTGGTCTGACTTTATGGACATAAATGAGGCGCAGAGGAGCAAATATTTACAGTTTCATTCCCTTTTTTCCCCTAATGAGTTTCATAACTGCCTTTGAGTTATCAAAACTATTCTGTATGACTAGAGGGAACATTAGGTCACTAAAACACAGCACTTATCTACACTATACAACTAGCCAGTCCTACCCTGGCTTCATGCACACTACTATCTGAGATGCAACAGCTAATATTAATGCAAAAGAGACAATTAATAACTGAGTTTTTTTGTACTCCTTTCTGGATTATTAAAAAAAGTTACTGGAATCCTCATTATATGTGAAAAAGAAAAAAAACAAACAAAAACAAAACCCAAACATAGAAGCATCTATCCTGAGGCCCAGCTTTGAGAATCAAGACAAAAATTTGTGTTAATGAGAACTCTTACTAAAAAACAAAAAGTAAGGAGGTGTTAGGATTATAAAAAACAAATTATAAATTAGCTATTATAGATGGTATTCTTGGAAATTAACTGATCAAAAGGCAAAAACCCAAATAGACGTTTTCAAAATTACTAATTTTTTTCACTCCATTAGAAAAATCAAGATGATTTCTAGAATTCTCTGGGGGAAAAAAAGTTGATATATGCTTTTAAGAGCCCATATAAAGATAGTCAATGCTGAATTTCTTTCTATTGTTTTACCAACTTGCCAACATAAATATTTTTCTTTCCAACAACCAGATCCAAATAAACCCAATGATATTAGAAAACAAAATCATGACTCTTGTATGTAAACTATTCATTTTAATCATATAAGCTCCATATACTGCTTAGATTGTGACATGTGCAGAACTCCTTCAGTACATCTCCAAATCGGCTTCCACGAGAATTTTTTCTTTACTTTCTATACATCTTTCCATAAATTGAAAAGCTTTCTATAGAAACATAAACAAAAGGAGAGGGCAATGAAAAAATATGAATGTATTTATGGTTTTATGTTTACCACCTGTTTAAAGTAAAAATTTAAATTTGTAAGCTATAGTCATGAATTGTATACAGAGAAGTAATGTTAATGTTATAAGCTCCTCTGTCTCTAAACAATGAGTTAAATATTATATTTGTTTCTTACCTGCTTGAAAACTCCCTTTTTACTCCTCACATTCCACTTAAATGTATAGATATCATCTGCCTTATATTCTACCTTAAAGGTTTTAAGGAATTAAATAACAGGGAAAAGTTTTAAGAATACCTGAATTGTTGATTTTGGAAAAAAAGTTCCTGAGGTTCAGCTAGACTCCCCTGCTCAAAACAAGTACAACTAGAGTTTTCTCAGGTCTGTGTCCAGCTTGGTTTTGAGTCTCTCAATGATGGAGATTCCACAACCTCTCTGAGTAATCTCTTCCAGTGCCTGACCACCCTCACATTAAAAGAAAAAAAAAGTATTTTTTTAATCTTCACTTGGAATTTCATGTAGTTTACCTTCTGCCCACTACATATTTTCCTGTCACTGGATATCCCTGAGAAGATTCTGTTTCGTTTTTTCTCGCTCCCTTTTATCAATTATTCCTACATATTGCCAAGAGCTTCTCTCAGCCAAAACCACTTTTTCAGCATGCTAACTGGAGAGATCATCTCTCCTGAATCTTAAGAGTTCTAAGGTGTCTACCAATTACAAATTCATATTGGTGGCATACCATTTTTCCAACTGTGCCGGTTTTACCTTGAAGACACCTTAGGGGTGGGGACACTAGGAAGATTTTCTCCAAGAGAACATCCTCTGTGGATTGATGGGACCAATTGAAGGCTGGTTTAGTTGTTGACAGCCTGAGAAACCAATTGGGAAAGTCGGTTCGCTCCGTGAATCACATTTGAAGCAAGTAAACGCCGGGAAAGCTCTCCTGCATTTCCATCCTCTCACAAGGTAACGCTGACCTGACCCGGGTCCCTCTCATGTGGGGTCAGGCAGGGCTGGGCTCGGGAGGCTGCCGGGCCCCGTTTCCAACCAGGAGCCCCGACAACCAAAAAGAATCAAAGCCCATTGCTGAGATCCTCGCCCTTTTCCGGGTGTGGCCATAGCTCAGCAGGGCCCTGCCCTGCCCTGCCCCGGCTCGGAGCAGCCCTGGGGTGGCCGAGCCCGCCCGGCCGCCCTCACGGGCTGGGGGGAGGCAGCCGGGCCCGGTTCGGGAGAGCCCCCAGGGCTTTGTGTGCTGGGCAGGGCAGAGGGAGAACCCCCGGGCTGCGGCTGGAGCTGGGGGCGGGCAGCGCCGGGGGAAAGCCATGGACACACGGCCTTGGCACCCATTTCTCCTCTGCGTGCACTTTGCAGTTCTCGTCCTGCCCCTCCAGCGTGGCCTGGGCACCCTGAGATCCTGACACAGCTCCGGCATGGCCTGGCACAGCCCCTGCAACTTCTGTGGGAGATTTTAACTTTTTTACCAAAAGATAAGACTTACAGACCTTCCATCCTTCCTTGGGTGGGGGGAAGAACAGAAAGGATACACCAAAGTCAATGAAGCAGAAGCTAAGTTTTTAGATGGAAGGAGAATGAGGAGACGCCATGAAGGTTGGCTGAGAAATCTTTTTGTAAGTTATAGGGGTGGACTGTACTACACTAAAAAATTCCTTTAAACCATGGAGAAAGACATGGGTGGGTGGGTGGGGCGAGATGTAAAGTTTTTGGAAGATCCTTTGCCCCAAGGGATAAAAGAGGGATCTCTGTTCCTGGGAGTGAAATAGGAACAGAGAGAAGAGAGCTGAAGAGAACTTTTGCCTTTGAGTAGCTCATCCTTAAAAGTAACACCCCATGACTTTGACATGGCCCACAGGCACAGCTCTGGGAAGGCTGTGAAGGTGGGAGGAGTTTCATGATGGCAGATCCCGGGCGGCTGCTTTTTGTGAAAAAAAGTGAAGTCAGGAGAGAATTTTTTTCCCCCTCTCTTTAAAAACATCCGTATAGCTGAAAAGAATAGCTGAAACTATTATTATTGCTGAAACTCCTCTCCTTAAAGTGAACTGAAAAAGATTATTTAAGTAAGGAATTGACTGAAGTGTCTCGGTATGTTGTTAAAGTGTGAAAATAGGGAGGAGAGAGTAGTCTGAAGGTCTGTTTTGAATTTATTATTATTTTTCTTTGTGTTATTAATAAAGCTTTTCTTTATCCCCTGTTAAGTTTTAAGCCTGCTTTGCTTTTATTCCTAATTTCATTCACAACAAAAGGTAAATATATTAAAATTGGCAAACCCAAAATATAACACCAACCTAGTTCAGCTAGAAGCTCTAGAAAATGCCAAAGCATAACAAAAGCACATGGTGTGACTCTTCGGGATGGTCCTGTGCACGGCCATGAGTTGGATACGATGATCCTTGTTGGTCCCTTCCAACTCAGCATATTCTGTGATAAGCAGTAATGTAGACAAATATTCCAGAGTAGAATGAATTTCAGAAGACTTCTTTTTTTTTGCTTTTCGACCTCTTTCTTTGCAGCAAAAAAAAATACAAGAAGCCAGTCTTTTTAGTCTTCTGTATAAAAAACTATTTGGAAAATATCTATCAGAGCACTAGCCTTTGCCACAGATAGAGATGGTTTGCAGACAACATTGGAATATTTAAGAAGCACTAGAACTGCTTGTTCCTCAGCTGTTCAGTCAAAACAACAGGAATCCTAAATTGAAACCTCAGCTACAGTGTGCCCATCATTCAACTGCCTCTTTGACCAATTCTTGATGAGAAATGGCAAGACATTCAGTGAAGTTTAGGTCAGCTGTTAGCCATGCAATACCTGCAACAATGGGCCATTCTGGAGTAAGGATTTATGTTGTTTAGTGCATTCAATCAAATCAACTAACAGCCTGAGAAACCACAGTGCTCAGTGACAAATTTATTCCTTGTAAGCTGGAGGCTATTGGATCATCTGAGGTAGTGAAATAAGAGCTTGCTTTCAATTCATGCACAGCTTGAAATTTAGGGCACCAACACACACCACAAAGCTCCAAGGACATACACTTCCAGTCACTACAAAGGCTTCAAACACTCATGTTTCTACCTCTGCTTTCCTCCTGCAAATGTTTTTGGGGTTTTTTTCATACTTTGAAAGTTTAATATGTTCTTTGCTCCACAGACAGCTACCAGACTGGTTTCACCAGCTTCAACCTGCAAAAGCAGTCACAAGTTTATCTCTGAAGTCCTTGTGCTCCTAGTTCTCTGATCTCTGATGCCAGCCCTAGATGGTCTCCTCAAATTTTCACCTATGTGTCTCCTCATCGTCCCTAAATTAATTTCAGCCTGCATTTACTATCACTACCATTATTCATTCCCTAATTTATTTTTAGAGCTCTCCATTTGTAACCAAGCAAATGTGACACCGATTAACTAATTAGAGAAAGCATTAAGCTGGGCTGCAGAGCTTATGCTCTGATGGAATTAACTATCTTGAGGGATATAGGACAGTAGTGGAGTAGTCAGGACCCTGAATTTTAGGAGAGGAAATTTTCAGTTGATTAGCAGTTTAGATTAGATTTCAGTAATTGGGTCCATGGGGTCTCCTAGGAAACTGCCTTCAGGGAAAAGGGATCTGAACAAAGCTGGCAGCTCTTTAAGGACATTATTTTAGAGCACAGTTCTTGATTTCCACATGTAAGAAATCAGGTAAAGAAAGCAGAAGACCAGCATGCCTTAGAAAGTATCTCCTGGGTAAACTGAAATGCAAGAAGGAAATGCACAGGTGAGGAATAAGGGACATTTATCCTGGGAAGAATATGGAATGTTGTCTGTATGCGTAGTAGTGGCATTAGGAAAGCTAAGGCACATTTGGAGCTTAATTTGGCAAGAGCTGCAAAGAATAAGAAGGGACTTGCAGGTATGTTTACCACAAAAATAAGGTTAAAGAAAAAGCACCTCTTCAGTAAATAAGGCAGAACTGGCAACAACCAACAGGAAGAAGACTGAGATATTTGACATTCTCGTTTGCCTGAGTTTTTACTGTTGATTTCGCTTCCTACATGTCTGAAGCTCATGCTAGGTACTTGGGGGACTGCAGTCTTTCTCATCCTAGGAGAAGGTCAGCTTTGAGGAGCCTGAATATACCTAAGTCTGTGGAACTCCATGAGATACACTCCAGGGGGCTGAGGGGCTGATGTAGCTCTCTCCAAAGGATTAATCAGTAAATAAGCAAAGAACAATTTGTCCATCAGAGTAAATTTATAGGTGAATATAAAGTGCAAAAATTATATTTGAAAGACCACTTGCTTTTATCAGCTGTTAGAACAAGGATATGAAGCTAGAATAAGGGAAAAAAAAACATTTTTATCATTGTCATACACACACATAGAATTTTTTAATTTAACTGAGATGTAGATACTGGCTTAATGGGAACTATATACACCACCTGCAGTCTACAAGTTGAATCTGAAATGGTGGCTAAAAAAGCATAGATAAAGTACATGTGGAATGGTACCAGGTAATAACAGGCATGCATGGATATTGACCCCAAACTGGAGAAAAATTATTTGGGAGGTATATTATTAGGAAGAGAGATATGAAGGTTAAGTTTCTGCTACTCTAAGAGTGTCTAAGTGTGTCTTTTGAATGTTTGATGCATACAGAAACGCTTCAAAGGGCTTATATAGTTTTCATTCCCTTCCACTTCAATTGCTTCAGACTTTTAATCCTTGTTCTTTTTCTCATTTTTAAGATATACTTTCTTTGTTCTGTATACTTCCCTCCCTCATAATTCTCTGCTCATATTCTTCCCTTTGGTAACAGTAACTAAAATTTATTTCTGATATTCTGTGTATTCAGGGACATTGCATTATTAAAAAAAAAAAATAAAAATCCAAACATATTTTAGAGGAACAGATAAAGAAAGTTGTATTTGTTTTGCATATATTTCTTTCTTAATCCTCTGAAGCTATGAGCTCAGACAATCACAAGGTAACATTCAGCTCAATGAGACAGCAAGTTATATTTTGGCTTTTGCTTTAAGCTCTGTTTCAACTGCAATGCACATATTTCTGTTTCAGGAAACAGAATTTTACATGATACAAAGGGTATTTATACTTTCAACTTCCAGTTTTTCTCATGCTGCTGTTTTCTTTTTTTCCATTTTCCTGAACCAGAAATCCATCTTATATAAGTCTAGATGCAACTTGCAGACTACTGGATCCCAGAGATGAGGTACATACTTATTTTCTTTTTGGATCAAACTATTTCCTTATTTATCTCAATAAGACTAACAGCAATTTATCATATCTACAAGGCCAGATGAAATTGCATTATTTTCTGTTTCAGGTGGTAAACATTAAAATAAGTAAAAATCACTAGTCAAACTGTCTCATTTGAAGGAATGTTTTAAAAGCACAAGTGCTTTTAAATACTTAGAATACTTGTAATTAAGAAGACAACAAAACTAGTAAAAACTGTAATAAGCAAAACTGAAGATTATTGCTGTCATATGGGAGGATCACTTGGGCCATATGGCTCAGAACCAGTAAATAAAACATGGTTTGGTATCAGCAGTCTACTCCATGACCATGGGGAAAACCATGGTGTTGAAGTTCCTTCCCATCAGTCTTGCCTACTTAAATTCCTATTTTAGAAGAAGTAGAAATTAATTTAAAAGTGAAAAAAAAATCACTCCAATGTTTGGATGCATTTTTTTACTCTTGCTTTACAGTTTTGGTTATTACCTAAGGTGCTAGAAAAACTGTTTATCATGTTCAAGTTCTTTAAAATAAATTATATTTAAAAATACTGAACCATCCCTTAAAATTTAGGAACTCCCATCTCCCAAACTTACCAAGATGCACAAAAAGGATACCACAGTAATATGAAAATTTTAGAATGCATCTTAGCAAGTTATCACACAATACACAGTGAAGAGAATAAAGGTCTGTTTGAATTCGTGTTCTCTATGTCAAACAATTTTCTGAGTAGCAGCATTAATTTCTTGAATTACTGAAGACCCCTATAGAGAATGTATATGCATTTTGGCATGTGAAGCTGCTCTTTTAAGTAATGTCCTCTATTAGCTAAACCCACAGTAGACTTTCATCTGTGCCTGGAAAAATGCAAAGGGAAAAGGACATAAATTCCTTTTTATCTTACCATCTCTTGTCACAAACACCAAGAGCTGCATTCTTTGCCTATGTACTCTTCATCCCACACTGGAACAACAATCAGTACAGCAGCAACAAGGTCATTCAAAATTTCACCATGCAATCTGAGAGAAAATATGGAATTTGAAGCCTTTTTAACAGGCAGCATCTTCCAAAGACTTGTAAAAGAGAAAACACTTAATCTGTGAAAACCGAGCATCAGTAAACCAATGCTACCATGAACTGTAAGTAAACAATCTGTCTCCAATATCCTGTGAAGTACTAATTCACTTTGGTACAGAAAAAAAACCCAAAAAACTATTATTTCATTCTTTCAAGAATCAGAAGGAATCAGTTGTCATGTTGCTTCCAAGAGTTACAGCAAGTTAATCTGTTAGGTTCAGATGTTGAATAAATCAGCTATCTGGATGACTCTCCATCTTTCAAGGATTTTGAATAAAAAGCTTCCATCTCCCCAGTTGCCTGTTTGCTTGTGCTCCTCTCTCTTAATTTAATGCTGGTCTTTGATGGTAACTGGGTTTATTGCTGCACCTGTGGAAACTGGTATCTTCAGCACTATTTCCCCATGGAAATCTCTTCCTCTACACAAGATTGCACTGTAAAGAGCCTAGTTGTTATGGAAAGCAGCTCAATGCCTTTTCTTGGTTTTTATTGCTCTGGTATTTTGTGAGAGTTACAGGCACCTCTTACGGTATTTTAGTATTGATTTTGAGACAAGTCCTCTTTGACCTGAGAAATCTGAAAGGAAGAAAAATGCTGCACTGAAAAAGTAGAAGCTATCATCTGAATGCAGGTAACAGACCCTCCAGGAGAAACATTTGTTAAATTTGGGAAGTTTAGCAAAGCAGCTGTAGTTCTGTCAATTGACCTCAAAGCTCTTCACCCTATATACAGAGATAGCATTGGTTGCAGAAAAGAAAAATGAACTCCCTGGGTAGAGTGCTCACAGAGGAAGGGACTTTTGCCCAGGGGGAGTAAAAGAGATCTTTCCTGGTCTGTTCCTTCCATCACAAGCAATCAGAAAAGGCCAAATAAAGGTGATTACAGTTGCAATCTTTATTAGCAATAATTAGGATGGCAACACGAAGTGCTAGATAACACGCTCCAGCTCTGAAATTTTATGAGCTGCAAATAATACAAATCTACCTTGACATTTGGAGGATTTGACACGAGAAAAAATTGAACATAATGCACACCAAGTCAAAAGTCTGTGCAATTGACCTCAGCATAATGATTTGAGTGAATGAACAAAGAAATGTTTGTCTCCTTCATATTGCAGTTTTTGAGCTCTGAAAGTCAATTAAGTAAGATGTCTCTATCAGTTTTGGTGGGGGGCAGCGGGGGGGAGTGTTTCCAATATTCTACGGAAAATTTTTCAGAATTGTTGATTGTTCTTTACTAGGGTCTACTCAAGTTCCAAGGAAGAGAATCATAGAAGAAACAATATTTGTATAGCTCAGTCTGACATCAAAGCACAATCTTATCCAAGAGAAGCAAGGGTACAAAAAAACATTTATCTGGACAAATGGACTAACGTATTATTTTTCTTTTTTTTCCTTTTTTTTTTTTTTTTTTAATTTATTCCAAATATAGAAGACATTGACTTTATGCCTAGAACCATATGGGAGCTTATAAAAAACTTACAACTAAGGATGTATATGGTACTGAGTATGGCAAGATATATCAGATCATCATGACATCACTTAACCATATATAGTATCTATATTTATATATTTGAAGAGAACTATTGAAACATTTTCAACACTTAGCAGCAGTCATGCTAATGTCGTTATAAACTCAGATCTTCAAAAGAGCCTATAGAAAATAAAATTTTTGGAAAGGCTAGAGAGTCTTATAACTGAGACTAGCAGTCTAGAAAATACTTTGTAAATGGATTAAGAAGCAGAGATGTCTCTAATTTTACATTTGTTATTGGAATAAAAATATTTTAACAAATTTACCTTCATTAATATGCCAAATTATAATCTCTTGCCATTCACCTAATAGTGCTAGAGGATTGCAACCTCAAAAAATAACAGAGGCAGTAGCATTTCATCTTTCAAGACTAAATTTACCAAAGATCATCTAACACAGATCTTTATTAGGTTAGCCAAAGAATATTTATATGAGTAAAGCCTTGAAAAATTTTTTCAAGAAATTTTTCCAACCATATAAATAGTAAAAAGCAACAAAAACAAAAAAAAACCCAACAAAATTAAACATATTCAAGTCAGACAGTATTTCTCAAAGTTATAAAGAAGCCAGACTTACAAACAAAATATATCTGCAGTCACACATGAGGTAGCTATTTCTCTACTGCAGATTCTGTTACAAAACCAAATTTGACTTGTCATGTCCTGGTAAACAGCATTTCAAAAAATAGCTTTGTCCTTACAAAGATTATTGTTCTGATATAAACTATAAAAGCAAACAACAGAAATTATTTTCAGTTTGTCTCCAAGAGTCAGTTATGTCTTTATCTACCTTTGATATCTTCTGTAATATAAACAATCCAACCTTCTTCTATGGGTGTCTCACTGAGTTATTTCAATAGAGCAAACTTATGAAAATTTCATGACTGTCCCTTCCAGACAGAGAATGAACAAGTCCAAGAGACCTACATGTAACAATGCTTATGGATGCTTGTAGAGAGCTGTGATTTTTGTATTTGTGGTCCCTTTTCTCCACCTGTGACCTTCAAAGATAAAGGTTCACTTTGATAGATTTTTTTCATATATCCATATTGGCATTTAGTAGAAGAAAATATGGTTTCTGTTCCTGCATTAGTCTGCTTGCTATTGCTGAAGAGTGAGCACTGGTATATAGAGGACTTCTAACAGTGTACGGTCTGGAATTGCAGTCTAAATAAACTCCTATAATGCTTGTATTGATCTAATGGAGCACACACAGTGTAAATTCCAGACAAATCCAAAACACAATTAACTAAAATTTTATTACCTATAGAAACTAGTGGTGGGGAAGCCAGTGTTGATTTTCTAATTGTGTTTTGTATAGATAACTTGCACTAGAATAATTTGATGTATAATTTTTATATGTGTACATATGTATCATATAAGCAATTATTTCTAAGATGCAACTGTTTTAGCTTAATAACTCACAGTTGTTAAAAATTGCTTTTTATAAATATACACTAATGGTCTTCTCCAAAACCAATTTTGTAGTTCCCATCCCATTCAAATTTTTTTTAAAGTATTGTGACTGTTATGCTCTGAAAATTATTCTCTAGTTCAAAAGAAAATGCCTCATAATTGAAGATGAAACCTCAGTATTCTTTTGGCTGTGAAGCCAGTTCAAGATAAAATAAACACATGTAACATCTTGACATTAAAACTGACACATTTAATTTACAAAAATTTTGACCCCTGACCACTTTAGAATTGCTTTAAGAACGTAGGAAATGGGAACAATACCTGTGGAACTAATGAAATCTCTTCCAAGAAGTGAAATGTAGATTTTACTAATGACCTTTCAAATCAAAGGAATAGTTTTTATAGTAATGAGAATGGGATCTGCACCCTGTCCTTTTGTGTGGAACTGTTTCTTACTGATTCTTCATGGCTCAAAAGGATATAATGTCAGCAGCAATGCCCATAATCCTGGAAAAATGTTGTTCCTTTGTGCTACTGACACTGCTGATGCATGAAATATCTAATATGTAGCTAACAAAGACAGATGGTTTTCCCATTCATTTCTAATTAGCCATTTTTGAAGTGTCAGCAGCATTTTTGTTTATTTGCTTGTTTAAACTTCCTATTTTACTAGGGTTTTCCTAATTTAAAATGTGAATGTTCTTTAAAGGAGCAGTTAAATGAAGGGCAAAAGAACAAGCAGGAATGAGTTTATTATGAATCATGTGCAACAGAAGCATTATAGTATTAAGATTAGAAATAATGAGGTAGTGAAACCTGTTTGAAAACTTTTTTCATTCTTTTTGTGCATTGCCTATCTTATTTGTTTCCATTCTAGTTTTAATTCTCACCATCCCACACATCATCACATCCCACCCAAGATTTCTCTTTAAATTTTTGTTATTGACAAGCCACTGAATTTCAGTTTTAATATCATTGCTACGTAATATGATAAAGGGATGAATTATGTTGAATATGGTTTTTATGTCCAGCAATTCAGTGAGTTTTGTCTATGAGGATGTTGTGGTAGTGTGTGAAGTCTTGCTAAGAGAAATGGCATCCACAGTTCTCTCATTATCTGTCAAGTCAGTCATTTCACTGAATGCCATCATCAGGAATGCTTTTCCCTTTGTGAAAACATTCTCCTGAACATCTTTTCCATCATGTGTGTGGAAACAGTTTCAAGGGTTATTTGCTTCGTCACCATTCCAGGGACCAAGGTAAGGCTACCTGGTCCACAGTTTTCCAGATCCTCCTTGCCTTTCTTGAAAGCAGCAGTCACATTCTCCATTCCTAGCCTTCTGTTTTTCTACCTTTGTGCATTCCATTCTCTGATGTATTTCCATAACTTGTCTTTCTTCTGATCCTTAGGAACCTCTCCTTGTCACCAAGATTTTTTAGAGATAATCAAAAGTGGCCTCACAAGGACTTGAGCCATTTCCCTCAGGACTCATGATATTTCCTATCAGGAGCATGAAGTAGAGAGTCTCCCAGTATTTACTATCACTCATCCTTCCTTCTGGTGTTGCCTCATGAGTCAGGTTTAGCTGATTTAGATGCTTCACTGGACAGAGCTTCTAGTACATCCTGTGGTATTGGGTCACTGAGCCTACTCTGTAGTGACAGAGCTCAGATAGGACAGGAACCCTCATCCTGTTGTCAAGGTTACAAGCTTCTACCCTTCATTTTAACTGAAGTCTCTATTTCCAAAATTTTATGCAAAGACTCTTCCTGTTTCTCCTCCATTATGTCTGGGAGTTCAGGTTCTTGCATTTATAGAGTCTTAGAGAGCATGATACTGTTCCCATCTCAGCTTCACAGACTGCTGACTGCCTCCTGAAGCTCCTTTACTTGGCAACACAGATCCTCTTCCAGCATACAAATGCTTCCTCCAGGCAAGGACACTATCATCTGATCCCAGCCTCAGCAAGATGTTCCAGACATTTCTGCAGCTCCAGGCTTACAGAATTGCATCCTCCCTGAGGAGCTCAGTCCAGTTTGAGGTCTCTGATGGGCTGATCTAATGACTCCTGTGGCTGGTCAGTGATAGTTCCATGCAGCACCTCACTACCTAAGTACACAGTGTCCTCAGTGGAATTTCTGGCCCCTTCTATTCTGTTGGCTGTGCTCTGGGCTTGGCAGTTACATACACTCTAGCATTTGCTGAAAGCATGCTTGGCTGTCCTTAATGTGGAGTCAGCTGGAAACAAAAAACTTAAAAGTCCCCATAAATCAAGAAAAGTTGGCAACAACGCTTGTGCGACACTGCTACAGCTTGCTAGCGGTCACAACCTTCTGTAGTTATCCCTTCTGGGGATCACCAGGCACCCTGGAGCTCTTCAAAGGTTCACAGCAGTCCTTTGATGACCCCAGGAGTTCCCAGGAAAGTTAGCATATCATAAGCCAGAGACCAAAAACTGCTGTGCAAACTCCTTTGTTTGTTAGCTCTGCTCATGTATTAGAACAATATTTGCAATGAAAGTGTTTAACTGGCCTACAGCAATGATGAATTTGGGTAACTTATATTACATTTCACACACTCTCAAAGCTATGCTTGAGGTACCTTATTATTTTAGAAACTGATTTACATTCCCTCCATTTAACCTGTGAGCTCATCAAATGATTGTTTTATGTCTTTGAGTGTTTGCAAACAAAATACATTTTAAAACATTTATTTTAAATGTATCACCTAATGATTAAATATACCAGGTGGAGCAATGCTACTGTTCAGGAAGAAAAAGCTGATTAACTAATTTGGGAGAGGGGGAGGTACTCACTGTATTTTGTTTCAAATTTTAATGATTTATTGGGATTTTGAATAAAAATGTTATTTTTCTTTGAGAAGATTGTTGAATTACAGCTAAAATATGCCCTAAGGAGTGCAGAATGTCAGTGGCTGTTAGATGTTGCTGAGGTGGAGCAGCAATATTTTCCTTTTTTGCTAAAGGCAATAGAAACCCTAAAGCTCATTTCACTGCAGTATTACAAGAAGGACACTACACATTTTCACTTGTTAGCAGTATTACCAAAGAGGAACTCTAAAACACTTGCTAGCTGTGGAGGAAACACTTGTTTGTACTTTCACACATTTCTTTATCTAATTCATTAGTAAATTTCCTGGCTGTCCACATAAATCTTTTAAAGATGGTTTAGAGTAAGAAATACGTACAAAACTTGGTACTAGAATGAAGGAAAAAAAAGTACAACTCTGAACAAAAGATGAGTCAGAAATGCAAAAAAAATGTTTTGGAAAATGTCTCTATAGCAAGAGAGGAAGAGTTGGCCAAAGAACCCTGAAGAAATGACAAATAAGAGTTGCTGCTTGCAATAAAATGCTTTAGCATTTGGCATCTGGGATCATTAAATACCAATGTGATACTTAACTATGGGAAAAGCTGCTTCTTGCTTTTGGGGAAAAAAATTAAGGAAGAGTATAGCAGTGGTTAAAAGGAATGTGAGTAAAAAGCAGAAGGCACACTGAACACAGCATTAAAATTATAATGATATCGTGACTTCCTTTAGAATTCTGTGGTAATTTAAAACTCACTCATTTTGAGATGAGCATATCTTTAAAACACACTGTGTAAATAGGCATGCTTTTACTTTTAGATCTTTCAGATATTTACATATCCTGAACTTAGGAATCACCTGCTTCTACAACTTGGCACAGAGCAATTCTTGCATATTTCTGAGAAAATGCAGAGGCTGATTTTGACTTTGATTTTCCAAATAAATCCTTTCCAGAAAGGGAAAAAAGAAAAGAAACAGTATGCTGACTTTCTGTAACAGTACTGCAATTAAAGTATGCATGACACTGCATATATCCTAATGACTTAAGACTGGTCTCTTTTTAAGAGCTTAACACAGGTTACACTAATGAAAAACTATTTTATTAGTCTGAAAAGACATGGCTTCAAATGCTAAGGAACAAAGAGAGGAGCAATAGGGCAAGATGTTTTACTTGGAAATGTACTGAGAAAGTAACAACAAGGATAAGGCAGGATAAGTCTAACTTTGGTTGACAGTATGATTATCCAAATTGTCAGCTGGCATAAATCATTATCTAAGGAAAGACAAAGAAAGATGATCATGGCATGGTTACTAATTGAAGAAGGATTGCTAAGGAAGACTAGCACAGTTTGAGATAAGTTCTGAAAGCACTCAAAATACCTTCTGCTATGTACACAAATTATTCATTCATCTGGAATTTAAAGTGAGGTAGGAAAACCATGGCCTCTTACAGGACAGGGTAAAGTGCAAAAGAGTTTAAATTGGGAGAATTTAAATGTAGTCAACTTTTTTGCACACATTAGCAATAATTTCTCAGAAGTGCTTAAGGAACTTGTTCCTCAAATTCTAAGCTGACATTGGCAGTTACCAACTTTCATCCTTGCAGAACTTAGTGGTAAGGAGAGGTTTCAGCATTTTATAATACAGCCAGGTTTATAATATCCATAACTGTGAAGGGGTAAATGGAGACCTGTCATAGTGGCACAAACTGGATGTAGGAAAACATGCTGGAAGGAAAATATCAAGGATAAGATTGAGCAGACAGGAAAATGTCTGCCTCCAAATCAAAACAAACAAACAAACAAACTAACTGAATAACTAACTTACTAAATAATAAGGGGTCATGATTGCAAAAGTAAGATATCCAAAGTGAATAAGATAGCATGAAGAAGTGAACTTCAGTTTACACTAAGATTATAAAAATTATATTTTATTATTATAGTGGATGGATTCAAGTGCTGACAAAATACTCAACTGAAGCAAACACTGAGCCTGTCATAAAACATAAAAGACAGATAAATGGCATAAGAAAATATACTTAGGTAGGTCTAATTTCCTGTTTAGTATGAAGAAGTCTTTGTATGTTGTAAACAGAAAAACGGCAGCAAGGCACCGTTTTTATTCTTTATAATAAACAACAAGAAGTGACAAAATGAATGTGGACTTCAATGTGAATATACAGGAAGAACTGAGTACTTTGGAAAGACACTTGATTAACTCTCCAAGTTCTAATGTCATAATGACTACAGACAAGTTCCAAAGTATTCTACATCACTAGAAACTCCAGTTCATCTATAAAATTATGTTGCCTGTTATTTGGCAAGAAGAGTTGAATAGATTTTCTCTCAAAAGTTGGTAACAGCAAAGGAGACACAGGAGCTTTAATCAGGGTTTGATGTTGCTAGGGATAAACCTCCGAATTATCAATACAATAGAGAAGCAATAAGTAATTTAGCTGATACTAGACAAATCTGTCCATAAATGTTCAGAACCATAATTTGAGATTTCATGTTATCATGAGAATTAAAGTCACATGGTACTGGAAATATATGCATTAAATATATGCATGAATTTTTTTCTAAATGAATTTATTTGCCATGTGCTCTGTGCCAAACTGAAACCTGAGAAAGAATAAAAAAGATATCTCTCATTTTAGCAGCTGAGCATAAATTAAGTTGAATGAAAGGGACATATTAAAACTTATTCCCATCCAACAACTCAAGCTTGACAACTGGTTCAGTACCTTTCTTACCTGATTTTTTAAAATAAAAATATGCTTCTGAGAAGGCTTTATTTTCTTTTTTCCTGTTGGGATGTGATTTATTTTTCTGTGGTGGAATCAATAAAGAAAGGTATTCAGTGTGACAGATTTGTTGATACTTCAGTTTTGCCAGATAGTTTTCATTTCAAGATTCAATAATGAGTAGCCCAGATGAAGAAAATTAACTCAAAAATGAATTTTTTAATTAGTAATTATGCTTTCTATAATTATTGTCTTGTCACAGATTAGAATTTGGTAAGAAAATGTTTCATTTTCATTATATTCACTTTTTTCATAAACAAATATATATATTTTAAGCTGTTGCACAATAAATTACTTAGTTTTTAAGTAACTGATGTTTCCAGCTGGACTTGCAAATATTTAAGAGAAAGTAAACTAATGAAGATTATCAAAGCATAAAAGAAAGCTGAATTTATCTATCCCTTACATTAATTTGAGTTGCAATTGATACCAAGTGCCAGTCATGGTGTGGTCAATTTCAAAGAAATTCAGAAGATTCTGAGTATTGAAGCCATCAGCTCAGCTTATAGCAGGAAAATAAACAGTGACAACACAAGGCCACAGGCAAGGAAACTCCACTGCCTATCACTGATGCATTCTCAGTGCACTTGCTGGTCTGACTTTGGTCCAGACTAATGCCTGTCCAAAAGAATGCCTGGGCACAGCTCAAGAACTGCAATGATCTTTTCTGTTAGGCAATTATAATCCAGTTATCCTGTTTTAAAACTACATTTTAATTTAAAGGCATGGCTGGATGTCCTCAGGTTCAGGTATCAGTTACTGCCACTGCTTCACTACCATAACACGAACACTTTGTCTTGTTGATGTAGCTTGTAAGAGAGAAGCATTAGCAAAGGTAATAAAAACCAACACATTTTTTTTTAATTAAGAGTAATTATGGTCTTTTAGCATCTGTGAGTACAAATAGGGACAGCTCTAATGATTGAAATGAAATTATATTATAAAAATAAAATATTGAGCTATACTAATTTTCCTAAGTGTTGCCAAGTCTCAGAGTCACTTTCAACTCTAGGTAGCTCTGAAGATGTTGGGTTTTTTGGTGTAACCTGCCTCTTGTATAGGATGATTCAATGGTATGTCTAATTTTCCTGTTCTGTTATGTCTACTAGGACAAATAACTCTGTGAAAAAAATATACCTGGTGCTTACTGTTCAAATCAATTTTCTTTTAAACATTTTCTATAATAGTTCAGTATTTGCCAAATCCAGAAAAAGTACTTCTTGAGTATTTTTGTTCTCAATAAAAATGGGAAGTCCTTGGATTTGTGTGTAAGTAACTGACTCAGGTATGAGTAAAATCAGAAGTCCTGTTACCTCCTGTAATACATATAATGCTTCTACAGGCTGGAAAAATTGGTAAAAAAGGACAAGTAAGGATTCATGGCTGCAAAATATCCATTCACCAATAATTGTCCTGAGGGTGGTAGACTACAAAGAACTACAGACATCAGAAAAATAAGAACCACAACATTTAAATATTTTAATTTTTTTTTTACATTCCAACATTGCCACATTTTCTGTTATTAGAATAAAAATATTTTAGCAAACTAGGAAGTCTAGCACCACATAAAAATGCAGCTCTAGGACATCACAAACCATTTTGGTGAAGTTGTGAACATATTTTTTAAAAAATATTGTATCTATTATGTTATTTAACTTAGTTATGTTAGGGCATTTGGGGAGTCATTTCTCCATTGTCAGCTGTGGTTAGTTTCCTTTCTGATTATTGGTTGTATTACGAGGAATATATGCAGCCACATCAGTGTCTATTAATAATTTACAGGACTCTTCTAGTATTGACATCATAATATAGATAAATCCTAGCTTCATGGAGCAGAAACTGATTACTAGATTGTTTATGGAATCCTAATCCTCATGCTAATGAAATAAAATAATTTTTAAACCATGAATTCATGCATGCAATAAAGATTCAGGTTTAAGCTAAAAATAATATTGTTAGTGTCAAATCCTCTTGCTTTGTCTGAAGGTATATAAATTTTAGTTAAATTACTATTTTGTTGGTATATGAAGCCACAAGGTGGCAGCAATGATATAATCTCCTCATCCAACTGCCCACTACCAGTACTTTTACTCTTTAAATTATGTCTTGTGTTTATAGGGCAAATACGACAGAAAGAGAAACTATATTTTATTTGGCAAAGTACAGTTCCAAACTAGGTTACTTGTTAAATGATTTTTATATCATACTGTTTTCCTTTTTTATTTTTTTTTAATTTTACGTATACTGTGTATTGTATCTACTGGATTCACATGAAAGTATGGTGTAGCACTGTATCCTGACAAAAGTAGTTTGCCCATTTCTGTAATAAAATTTCCTTCCCAAGCTGGGAAATAAAATAATGGCTGGATGTATAAGCCTGGCCTTCCTGGAACATGACCATATAGCGAGGAGATGTAACGCTTACCGATAGCTGTTGAAAAGGTCCATGCAGGTGCCATTGTTTCTACAAGGCTCTGAATTACATTCATTTGATTCTTTTTCACAAAATGTTCCTTCCCATCCAGGCAAACATTCACACTGGTATCTCTGTAATACATTAAGTAAAATAAAAAAATCTGTTACTCTTTGTATTTTAATGCAATTACTAAAGTACTATTACTAATTGTTGGAAGACATTAACAGATAGCAGAACAACTTTTTTTTTTTTAAGATATGAGTGCATAAATACATTCCCACAGCATGATGATGAAATGTGTAATGTACCAGCATTGTGACATCTACAGGTGTGCAGGTGTTTGGAGACCACAAAAAACTTTGTTGTGTTTTAGGCTTTTGTTATTGAAATTTGGAAACAGACAGAGACAATTGCATTTCAAAGATATACGGGCTATGATCTTCATATGAACAGTAAAGAGAAATTATTTAATTTTCTAATACACTTTAAAAATATAATACATTAAGAGTCAGAACTCTGAAGGGAGTCCAGATTGAGCAGTTGACCCAGACCTTTCTGTAATGATACTCTTATACTCTCCTGACAAATTAAAAGCTTGAAGTATTTTATTGGAGCAAAGAATAAAAAAAAGAAAGGAAGTTAACAATGTAAAGTCTCACTCAATATGATTTTCCTGGAGTGTGGAACAGCTTCATTGATACCACTACTTCAAATGAAATTATTTACATGCATCTTCTATTATATCTGGTAAAATCAACTTTTTCACCAACCATCTTGTACACAGTGTATTTGTGATTTGTATTTTCCCAACTGCATTCTCCTTATTTTGTGCTCTCGTTGATGAAAATTATTGCTATGCTTGCTTGGGACACACCCATGATTTCTGTGACACGGATGTTCTAAATCCATTGAGACAAACTTTATAAGTCAAGAAATAAATTTGAAGGGTATCTTTCTGAGTTAAAATCTGGTATGGAACATGGGCAGATGACACCAAGATGGGTGAGAGTGTTGGTCTGCTAAAGGATAGGAAGGCTCTTTAGAGGGATGTGGATAGGTTGGATTGATGGGCCAAGACCAGTTGTGTGCGATTCAACAAGGCCAAAGTGTTGGTTCTTGCCCTTGGGTCCAACACCCCCAGGCAATGCCACAGGTTGGGGTAAAAATGTCTGGAAAGTTGCCCTATTGGAAAAGGACCTGGAGGGGTTGATTGACAGCAGCTGAACATGATCCAGTGTGTGCCCAGGTAGCCAAGAAGGCCAGTGGCATCCTGGCCTGGATCAGCAATAGTGTGGCCAGCAGGAGCAGGGCAGGGATTGTCCCCCTGTACTCAGCACTGCTGAGGCCACACCTCAAGTGCTGGGTCCAGTTCTGGCCCCTCACTGTGAGAAAAACACTGAGGGGCTGGAGAGAGTCCAGGGAAGGGCAATGGAGCTGGGGAAGGGTCTGGAGCACAGATCCTGTGAGGAGATGCTGAGGGAGCTGGGGGTGTTTGGTCTGCTGGAAAGGAGGCTCAAGGGGAGACCTTATGTGTCTCTACTGCCATCTGAAGGGAGGTCGTAGCAAGATGGAGGTCGGTCTCTTCTCCTGCATAAGAAGAGATAAACCAAGAAAAAATGGCCTGAAGTTGTACCAGGGGAGGTTTAGGTTGGACACTAGGAAAAATTTATTCACTGAAAGAATAGTCAAGCTTTAGAACAGGGTGCTTTGGGAAGTGGCTGAATCACCGTCCTTGTAAGTGTTCAAAAAATGTGGATGTGGCACTTGGGGACATGATTTGGTAGTGAAAATGGCAGTGCTACATTGACAGTTGGACTTGATCCTAGAATTTTTTTCCAATATTGATGACTTTATAATAGAAGTCAGAAAATGATCAGATCTTTTAAATGTAGCACAGAGATGAACTTGGAAAGAAAATAATTTGCTGTGAATTGTGCCAAAGAAAGAAAAAAGAAAATACATTTGAGACAAATTACATTACTACTCGATATGTTAGTGTATCAAAATATTGACTCCAAGATTAGCTCAGTTGTTTACATCATGGTGCTAATAGCACCAATGTTCAATTCCCATATGGGCTATTCACTTTGGAGTTGGATTTGATGATCCTTGTATGTCCCTTTCAATTCAGAATATTCTGTGATCTGTGATAATAGCCACACCCAAATGTCTCAGTTCTCCGCATATTTATTAATGTCAAACGGGAAAAAAATGAATGCTACTAATCCATATTCATAAGTAGCAATCAGACACCTCTTAAAAATTTTTCTATTTTCAGGTTAGGTTTTCACACATACTAGGATTGTGACATACCAACTTTTTTTCCAAAAAGCTCTTCAAGACATGGATTACAAAATGAGAAGTGAAAGGAGGCTTGCCAAGAGTTTTGTTTAGAACACATCAGTATTTTTCTAGTCTCACTAAAATTATCTGTCAATCAAATGCTGAAATTCTGTTCTTTGCAGACTTTTCATTATATGAGAATTGTCACATCAAGCACAAAACATTACTCACATTTATGTATATCATGCATATGTGCAGAAAAAGCTAAAAATTCTTACACATTATTTCATCTCAATGTGGTTTTCCAGTAATTGAAAGTGCAGTGTTGCATTAAACTATATGTAAGCAGATAAAAAAGGTTTTGTTAGACACAGGTCTTTACAGAGAGGGACCTGGGAGGCCTGGTGGACACCAAGTTGGGCAAGAGTCAGCAATACGCCCTTGTGGCCAAAAATGCCAAGAGCACTCTGGGCTGCATTAGGAGGAATGCTGCCAGCAGGTTGAGGGAGGTGATCCTTCCCCTCTATTCAGCCCTGGGGAGGCTACACCTTAAGTGGTGTGTCAGCTGTGGGCTGCCTGGTACAAGAGAGATATGGAGTTATCAGAAAGAGTCCAGCCAGTGACATTATTAAGAGATTGACACATCTCTCAGATGAGGAAAGGCTGAGAGAGCTGGGATTGTCAGTCAGAGCTTAGCATACACCAACAACATAAAATGACAAGAAGTTGCATAGTAGAAAGCATGCAGTGGATCATGCAAGAGACTGAAGGAATAGAATTTGATCCCTATTTATATGTTCTTCCCCCTTTTTTACTGTAACTATGTATTACTATCCGTTGGAGACAGGTTAAAATAAATGGTACCTTTGAGTTCCTGCAAACTGTCTTTTGTCTGTCCTGTAAAGAACACAGTAAGTGCATAAATAACACTATAGTTATTCCTTGTACTTAGCTCTCTCTTTTACAATATGTAGCATACTATGCTTAAGAAGAGTGGATTTTACCAGCTAAGGTAAAAATTTCTGATCCCTTGCACACATACCCAGAACCAAATATGAGTATGGGCATGTCTTTATCCAATTAACTGTGTGTGCTGAAAGTGCCATTTAAGAGCATTTGCATATTTTCCCTTCTCCAACACAGTAAATGAAGAATTAATCATTTCCTTAAGCCCTATTCAATGTTACTTCACTAGGAAATGGTAGCTGAACATCTGGCAAAAAGAAACTGCAATGAAAAATGTTCATCGCACACAACAAAGATCCTAATTATGAACAAGGCAAATCTTCAAGCCTGTCCTATGTATATATAGGTTGAGAAGAATTTTTATCATATAGATATATACTCCAGATATGTTTTCCATGTCTAGAGAAAAAAAAAAAATTAAAGATACCCATGGTGACAGAGCATTTTTGGGGGGATTTTAAAGTTTCTAATTCACAGGAAAAAAACAAAAAACCCTCACCTGGAAAGAGAAATACACGAAAGGAAACATAGAAACATTCCTTTATTCTTTGTGCTCCAAGTTCTTCTGTCAGTGTGTTTTTCTTAGGGTGCAACCCTTTTTCCATTAAAGTCAAACAAGATGAACCTATCATTGGCACATAATTGGAGATGTACTCCAGCCTCTATAGAAAACTCATCACAGAACTCTTGTCTGTAGGAATCAGAGATTTTTTTCCTACAGAAAAAACTTCATGCAGCTTCATTTTGGTAGTGTTAACAGCAGTTCATTTCACCTTGTGAAATAAACGTGAACATAAAAATGTACGCATCTGTGAAATCATATTTGCAACTGCTCTAAACCATATTGAGATCCTATCATTATTTATGCAACCTTTTTTGTTAATTTAAGGGTTTTTTCTGAGTTGCCACTTTAGGGCTTTACTTTTACATTGTTATTGATTTAACCATTTGCATAATCATACATATTAACTGACAAAATTAGATTCCCATTTGTCATTATGGCATTGTTTTCTTTGTGCAAGTCTGTTTGCATTTATATCCTAAATAAGCAAGCTTGTTTAAAAACAAAACAAAATATAGAACAAAACCAAACCAGGATATCTGTTCATCTTCATTTGGTTTAACACTTTCATTTTTACTACAGAAGTCTGAGCTAAGACAAGACCTTCACCAGAGTGAAGTCCCAGCAAATGCACTACTTTTCTGTCTTCTGATAATGAATTATTTACCTGTTCTTCGCAGGTTGTAGGAAGAGTGAATGTATTAACTGTGCTGCTCCACAAATTAAGGAAATTTGACTTCTGACACAAAGAAAATCTGCAATTAGCTCTGTTGTTGCAACTCTAGAAGACATACATGGCTTGCTCTAATATTAGTTAATAACTCTGTAATAATCAGATTGCTTAACTCACAGCAAAGAAACACCTCTGGGGCTGAGTGTCAGGAGGCTTGCTATAAGGTTATTAATACTGATGTTAATTGGAAGAGTGATTATAATAAGTGGCATAAAAGAATAAGGTGAAAAAATGTGAAACATGGATTCAAAAGTGATGAAAAATTACAATTAAAAATCTAATTTCTAAACAGTACTACAAGTGATTTGTTCTGATAAGACTACTGTTTAAAAATCACCAAAATAGTTACTGAATGTTATTATTAGAATAATTAACTGATGTATTCTTATAAATTACTTTATTTTATAAAAGGCTTCTTTTCTATTTTACTCTTGCTATGTAAGTTACAAAATCTGTGTGTTTTGTGTTAAGCACTTAAAAACGTGAAATACCAGGCTAAATAACTTAATATTAAGTACTAGCTATCTACAGATATTGAGGTAGCATTAGGTAATTCTATAAAGACTTCTAAATTCTCTCTATTTATTTATATATCTTTTCCTATCAATTATATCTTAAAAATGCTGACTAATATATTTATTTGCTCTTCCAAACTACTTATATTCTTTTGTACCCTAAGTTATTATAAATTATATATCATCTGATATAAAGGATAAACAAGATTTACTTTAATTAAAATTTTGAGCAAGGCTTACAGGAGAAATGAGGAACACTTTAAATTTGCTTATCTCTCTAACATTTTAAATAATGAACAGGCTAAATTAACGAAAAAGCATATTTAAAAGAGCTGGTACAAGTAAAGTGTGGTAAGTTGTAATGATTTTTTGCTTTACGTTGTAATAATTCTGTGTTATTTAAAATAATATTAAAAGCATTTAATAAGTATGTGCGAAAATTAAGATTTTAATCATATTTGAATAGTACACCATTAGTAAAAAGAAGCTGACATTTTCATTCAGTGCAAGTTCCAGCTTAAAATATGGCTGGTATCTAGACATGCTGTGTATTTATAACTCTAAGTGAACTGTACTGCAATTTGTAATCACAAAGGAAATTATCTGAAATGGGAACACTTGCTATTTGCACTGCAGGTCTCTATACAAAACCATTACATAGAATGGTGTTTTGCTAAAGAATAATTACTGCTGCATTTGATGTTGCTAATTTTATAATGACACTTTTTGTAAAAGTATATTTTGGTGAAAGTTTAGTTATCTTAAAATTGAATCATAGATAATGCTAGTAACAGTCTTCTCTTAAAATTATTTTAGATTTCATGTTATATTTAACATACAATTAAATTTTGGCCTATGCCTTTACAATTTAACCAATTATTCCCATCACTGCTCAGACATGACAGTCCTCACAGTCCAATGTAAATCTTGTTTGGGTTAGTTTTCTGTGTGGTGATTCATCTGTAACATGCTGAGGCATGCAAACAGGCAACATGGCTTTTACTAGTATTGGCACAGATACTCCATTTGAGCATGGGCAATGCTAAACATTATGTATGCATTATGTTTGCAGAAAAAAAGGAAAAGTACTCAATAACAAATCCAAATCTCTGTGGATTTATACTTTTTAGTAAGTTTAAAATGTTATTTTACGAGATGCTACAAGAAATATGGACTTTGGAAGACAATAAGAGGTATTTAAGAACAATCATTAATATAAACAAATGTTACAGTCAAAGTGTTTCAAAAGTTTTTGATGTGAATATGGAAAGATTTTTCTTGGGAAATAAGAAGGATTTAAGGGAAAAAATAAGATTTGATACTGGCCCAATCCATCAATAACTTTATGACAAAAACCAAAGTCAGTTTGAGACCTCCTACATAATTAATAATAGGTGAAGAGTCTTTTTTGGTCTCTGCTTCCTGACCTCTGCCATTTACTCTGTTCGTACCTTTGTTTTGTTCCTCTCGTAGAGAGCTTACTAAGAAATGTGTCAATCAAATAATCTTCAACATGACAGGTGCTGAACAGTACAGGAAAACTAATGAAAAACAACAGCCTTAAGTTGTTTGTGCAACACAAACCAAATAACTAATCCAGCTAGTCACAGACATTTGAGTATCAGCCTTTGATCAGTGTATTTGTTTTGACGTTCAGCTCAATTGTTCAATGACTAGTGAAAGGTCATGGACACATTCTTGTTAAGCCAGAGTACTGACAGGAACTTGACCCCTCTAAAAGCTTGTCCAAAGCTTTCAGTTTATCCCTGGATCTCAGGTAACAGGAGAGCTGTGGGAATTAATTATGATATTCCAAAGGAATAGTCTAGGTACTGACATAACATCCTGCTTTTGAATTACAAACCCGGTGTTGCAGCTCGTAACTTTTTAAGGAAAGTAAAAAAAAAATGTGGAAGAACAACTACCGGTTTCCATAAAACAAAGCTATCTCCTGCCTTAACATAACAGCTCATTCAAATTTATATCTTAAGCATATAACCATTTTCACATCAGTACACTTCAATCACCAGAAAGCACCATTTTTGCCAACATCTGACTCAAAAGTAGGGGAAAGTTAAAGAAACAGGCATTTCCAAAAACACTTCAAACTAAATATCCTTATAAGCACCCAGACATTCAAAATATTATTTGATGTCAAGTCTCTTCTTTTGAACTTTCACTCAACCCCACTTTAAATTTATAGAAAATTTCATTATAATAAAGCACATTACAGGAAAGCTCATTTGGAAGGATGAGAGCATGGATCCATGCTCACCTGAATTTGCATCTCTTGTGGCTTGGCTGTGCTCATTTTCAGAGACATACCATAATTCTTTACTTTTTAAAGTAGAACAATATGCACAGAAGTTTAAAATATAGTGGAAATTTCCCCATGTATTTGCCTCATACATCTAGGCAGTTGCTAATGCCCAGGTAATATGTGTGTCTTTGTGAGAAAGTTCAGAATCTTTTCTATCAAGAATTTTTGTCATTCTGACCCCACTGCCACAGCTCCTGGAAGGATTGTGCATGCCTGGAACCAGACAAAGTGGGTTTCCCAAAACAGAAATTCCAGTGTCCCCAAATTCTGAAGCACTAAATGCAGCCCAATTTACTAGAATTTACTCCAAGACCAAAGAAAAAAATCCAGTGTTTCAGATGTTTGATACATGTCCTCATTACTGGAAACTAAATCTCAGCACTCTTTTCACCCTTTCTTCACTCACAGTTTTCCATTACCAAAAGTAAGAGTATGCAACTACTTAATGATGCATAACTGAAGTTGGGTCATATCGTAAAAACTTGGATCAGTTTGTTTATCAGGGTCATCTAGTGATGGCTGCATTCACAAATGAAAAATTCATAGCAGCTTCTGATTGCAAGAGAATTTCTGTAATACGTATGATCTCAAAATGGGTCATCATAAGAGTCAATACTTTCTGGGAAAAGCACAAACTGTGTCCAACAGTCTAATTCACTTGTTGCATAACATGATTTAGAAATAAGTCACCAAAAGTCAAGTACAAGCACTCCTTTGAAATACAAATTATTTAATTGAAAAATCAATGAGAGTTTACTTTTGAGGTTCCTTTCTTAAAACTCTATGGCTCTTAAAATATTATTAAAGAGGTTGTTAGACAAGAAATAAAAGAGATACATTGTAATTTGCCAGTGTTTGCCACCATTTAAAAGATTCAATTTCCTAGAAGGAAGAGAGAGAGAGAAAGCCAAAGGAACTGTAAAAATGGAGACAGGCTAGATAAACTGAGGGATAAGAGCATTACCAGCCTTCCCCATTTTTATAAAATTATTCCAGTCTCAGGTTCTTCCTCTCTGTATTAGAATGTCTTTGTCGTACTTTGGCTTGAGAATCAGAATGTGATTTTAAGAGCGCCAGATTTTAGTAATGTGTTTCTCCTTGTCCTGAAAAATACAGGTTAATTATAGATGTTTCAGCAAAATAAAGGACTGTTAAGAAGGGATTTCCATTAAGAAACACTTGTACAGATAAGAGAAAAGGGAATAGTATTCTTACAATAAAATCCTAACTTAATACTTCACATTCAAATGTTAAGAGCTGTCTTTCCCTCTTTCGTTATTTTTCTAATACATAGTTAAAATTAATTTTAGCATCATTTAGGATGAGGCAATAAAATATCAATCATTTGTGCTGTAGGTTGTCCATAATGTGAGCTTAGGGAAGTAATACTTTAGGAAATTATAACTTTGGATTTTATGGTTCTATCTGTATTTGGTATTGTAGAGGTTAAACACTCTTTACCTGTTAGCTCATATTTCATATAAGAGAAAAAAAAGACTTTTCTCTCTGATAGCAGGAAATTTAAAGACTTTTATTCTAATCTTTTAAGGCTGTAAAAATATTTAATCTTAGCTATAACTTTTTCTGTCTCATTTCCACTCCCCGGGAGAGCTTGATCTTATTAAGGGCAATCTTTTGCAATTTGCATTTTTCTGGCCTTCCTGGAGTTTGCCTCTTATTACTTTAATGAATTTCTATTTCTGGATATTGAAGGTGCTTGGTGACAGGACTTCAGGAGGCTCACACCTTTTAATGGTATTGCAAACACTACACCCACTAGCCCTATTTATTAAATCTATTACAATTTATGATGCTGGTGCAAAGTTAGACTTTTTCTACATGCTTTGGATTTCAGCAGCATGTTGATGGGATCAGCAACTCATCAATAAGCCACAAAAAAGATTATACATGACAGAAATTTCTATACAAATATGATATATTATTTTCCTTTTTCCTATTGGCATGATGGCAGTTGTGTCATTAGGTCACGGACCCTCTCCTCTCCTCTCCTCTCCTCTCCTCTCCTCTCCTCTCCTCTCCTCTCCTCTCCTCTCCTCTCCTCTCCTCTCCTCTCCTCTCCTCTCCTCTCCTCTCCTCTCCTCTCCTCTCCTCTCCTCTCCTCTCCTCTCCTCTCCTCTCCTCTCCTCTCCTCTCCTCTCCTCTCCTCTCCTCTCCTCTCCTCTCCTCTCCTCTCCTCTCCTCTCCTCTCCTCTCCTCTCCTCTCCTCTCCTCTCCTCTCCTCTCCTCTCTTCTTTTACAAGACTTTGGTATACACTGCTTGTTGAAACTCATTCCACTTGTTTGTAACTGTATGGTATGAAAATAATGTTTTGAACCAGAGGCAGAATGAAACAGAGGGGACCTTTTTGCATGTATAACATAACTTCTCTTAAAATATTTTATTAAAGATATTGAGATACAAAAAAGCAAAGATTTACCTGTCTTCTAAATAAACAACATTACAAATTCTTTTTACTTTATATATATCTAACTACGTTATAGGTTTGAATATTTCACTTTGACTATATGCCCAGAAGAATGTAAAACTCTAAGTTGATGCAACAGAATAAAATTTATTTTTTTATATTAAATCAATACTATTCAGGGTGTAGGATTTTTGTTTTGTTTTGTTTTGTTTTTGTTTTTGTTTTTTTTAACTGAAGACTTTAGCATATACTTTTTTAAAGTGTAGTATCAGGGTAAACTTAGTGGGAAAATATTGGACCAGTTTCTTTGAACCAGATTGAGATTTAAAAAGGAAGTGTATAGTAGTATAATTGTTAAAAATACATATATATATATATATATATAAAAGTTACTTATCTCTGATTAAATGATTGTTTCTGAAAAGTGTGTGAAGAGCTAGAAAATATCACTGTTTTAAACCACTGAACATTAGAAGTAACTTAAAAAAGAAATTATTTCAAGCATTGTTCCTGATCTTTTTTCACTCACAGAATATGTGCATGTATGAAAGAACATAGAGCTGAAGAAAATCCAGAAGAGCTCTATAACATTCTGTGCATCGAGAAATCATGAGGTAATTGATAAGAAGTCCCCCTGAACATCTTGCTGTTTTGGTATTTCATTAAGCATTCATACTTTGAACATGAATAAAAAATATTTGTTTGCTGATATATATGGAAAAAAACACTCTAAGCACTATTCTGGATTAGCTGCCACAACTGTACTTAATAATAGATGAAGAAGGAGGTTTCAGTTTTCTAAGACAAACAGGATAGTGCTTATTTAGAATACAAAGCTTTAATTTATAATGAATAGTCCATCTAAAACTTGAAGGTGAGAACCTGACTGGGACTTATACGTAAATTAAGAAAAATGAAAAAAGAAAAAGAAGGAAGAAAATATTTGGAATGACCAATTCATTAGAAAGAAATTACAGCATAATAAAAAGTACTTGAGTAATGAAGCTGGTGAAGGGTCTGGAGCACACCTCTCATGAGGACTGGTTGTTTATCCTGGAGACTCAGGGGGACCTTATCACTTTCTGCAACTACCTGAAAGCACAGTTAATAATGTGGGAATCTGTGTCTTCTAAATTGCACATAACAGGAAATGAGGAAATAGCCTCAAGCTGCACCAGTGAAGCTTTTGATGGGAAAAAAAAATCAGGGAAAAAATATCGTGGAAAGGCTTATCAAGTGCTGGAACAGGCTGCCCAGGGAAGTAATTGAGTCACAATCCTTGGAGGTATTTAAAAGTTGTGTAGATTTGGCACTGAGGGATTTGGTTTAGTGGAGAACTTGGCACTTCTGGATTGACAGTTGGACTTGAACTTGGAGGTGTTTTCCACCATAGCTGATTCTATGATTCTAACCATGACCTGGGTAAATTCCCAATATACAATTTCACAGCTATACCTATGTAAACTTTGCTGTGACTTTCAAATTTCTGGAGAATGATGTTTCCTAATTGTCCTAATTTTGGATGGGATAGAGTTAATTTTCTTCTTAACATCTGGTACAGTGCTGTGTTTTGGATTTAGGATGAGAATAATGTGGGTGACTCACTGATGTTTTAGCTGCTGCTGAGCAGGTCTGACATTAAGTCAAGAACTTTTCAGCTTCTCATGCTCTCCTGCTACTGCTGAGGAGGCTGGGGGGCAAAAGCCTGTAAGAGAACACAGCTGACCCTGATTGACCAAAGGGCAGTTGTGATGCTGTGCACAGCATATAGAATTGGTGAAAAACTGGCTAGGGGTCTACTGCTTGGGAACAGCCTGGGCTGTTAGTTGGTTGGTGCTGAGCAATTGGTTTCATTTTTATCACTTCTCTTCCCCTCTGTCTCTAATTATTTTAGTTCAATCATTAAATTTTCTCAGTCCCCAAGTTTACTTTTAGCCCTCCAATTCTCTCCCCCACCCCACCAGGGTGTGGAGTGAGCAAGCAGCTCTCTGGTGCTTAGTTGCTGCTGGTGTTAAACCTTTACATAGAAATTATTTTCTCTCACCTACAGGTTAGAGACAAAAAGAGATTACAAAGATATTCAGATATACCCTGGCTAAATAAAGGCTGTGTTTGATGTGTGTTCTGCTTCTCTGGCGGTTTAGAAACTGAAGGAAATTTTGGGGTTCATAATCAAAAACATCATAAGAAAAAAATTATACATGTGACAGTAGCAGTGAAATAATTGGGGCAATTCAAAAAAATAAAATATTTAGACAACTATTGTAGGGAGGAAATATATTCAGTAAAGACGGGAGAAAAGCCTAAAGCAGTAAAAGTCTGGGTTTTCTTAGCATTCAGTACACTTCAACTGGATCAAAAGTGGTGTTATATCAAACAACTATTGTGTATTAATTACCCAGTTTTAAAATAAATTTCTGAATATTTTTTTTCCTGATATGCATTTATTTGAATGTTTTTTTGTCTAAACCCAAATTTAGTCTAAATTTCTGTCATACAAAGCAGTTGGGAATAGACACTCCAGAAACTCCACCTAAACTGCTTTTTTATCTTTTCTTTTCTTTTCTTTTCTTTTCTTTTCTTTTCTTTTCTTTTCTTTTCTTTTCTTTTCTTTTCTTTTCCTTTTTTTTTTTTTCCTAGCGGGATGCTTTTATTGCTAAAAGATTACACTAAAAAGCTTGTTTCTTTTGCACAGTTCCTTTGTCTCCTTTCAGTCAGTTACAATTCAGTATAACATAGAAACCTACGATTTTTTAGTCTCTCTTAATGAAAGTCATGCAGTTACTAATAGAAATAGTATAGATTTCTTAATTGACAAAGGTTTAGTGGAGAAAAACTGGCAGCTTGGAAGGTAGGAAAACAAACTGGGAATACAGCCAAAACCAACAGAAGTAATATAAAGCTAGGAACTTGGAAGCTACAGGTGTACATAATGAAGGCTGAGGAGAAAGATCTGAGTTTCTGCATGGCAGCAGGTACTCTGAGGTGTACTTGGCCTACTGTTCATAATTACAATTATTAATGAACTTGACATATTTAAAGCATGTAAAAAACTGTGTCACAATTATTGTTCATTCCTCAAGCATGAAACAACTATCACAACATGACTAAAAAGCATATGTCCACAGCCAGAGGAGACTGGGAATGCTGCCTAGGTAATAAAATGAAAATGCCAGACTCTTTGATATGCCTTTTGTGTCTTTCCCTTGTGGGTACACATGCAGAATGTGCATTTTTATTCTCTATAGCACTGGGATATTTTGCTTGCAGATGCTTTTCAGTTTTGGACTTACTCAGAAATCATTTAGTGACAGTCATCCCAGATGTATAACTAACCAGCAAGTGGCAACAGAGTAAATCAAAAAGTGTATTGTGTTTTTCTCTGCTGCACAAAATATTACATTGTTTCTCCTAACAAAAGATCCCCCCAAGAAAACCCAAATAAAACAAAACCAAAACAAAAAAAACCACCACAAAACAATTCAAAACAAAACAAAACCAAACATCCCCTCACCCTCTTCCCACAAAATCAGCAGAATGTAAGAAACTCAGTCTCTTACGCTTTAATTGTATTTTAGGATTAAGCAAATTTTCAGAAGTTTGATATTTGCGAGCTTGTTTTTAAAAATACTGCATATATTTTATTAGAGTCTGCAAACATTAAAATCAGAAATCATCTTATTAATATTACATGAGAAATTTCTAACAGTTTTGCAGGTCCTAAAGTTGTTTTACAAAGTCTCTAAAGTGCAGATACTTGTTTCAAAAGACATTTCAGATATAGCCTATGCACTTATAAACTGAAAGAAGCCAGACTAGTTGAAAACTTGCAGTCCTCCACCAGTGGTCTTCTTCTTTCTTTTTTTTTTTTCTTCATTGTTTTTATATCTCATTGATTACATATGAGCAAGGTTCTTGAACACTGCTCAGCACCTCAAGGAACACCTATCAAGAAGAAACAAAATATCTTTGTCTGTAGTACTCAGAATAAAGGAACTGAAAATGACTCCTTACTAGACTTGTATTTCCTGTCACTGACTAAACTACATTAACACACGTGTTACACTGACATGTAAGTCAAGCTCATATCACAATGAAGATACCTAAAGCATCTAAGCACTCATCTCTCACCAGATGAGTCTCATACCAGAAAATGGTATCGTACTTTCTATGGTGTCTGTCAGTGCAGAGCTAACAACTAGCTGGTTCCTTCATGGTTCAGTTCAGTTCAAAAGTGTACCTTTGACAGCAGGCAGGTTGTCAGTAAGAATGGTCTAAATTTAGTTTCTGATGTCTTTTAGGTGTTGGGACATTATGTGGAGTCTTTTCCAATGCACAAATGCTGGGTTTCAGTGGAGTGGTATGACATGCACTGTTATGAACCAGTAAGAGTTAAGCTCTTTTAATCACTTGGCACATTTTGTCTGGCTCTGTTAAATGGATCACTGATTTCCTAGTGGGCACAAAACCAGACAAACATATGGACAACATTTATAGGCAATCAGTACATTTACACTTAATTTGAGTATCTCAGCTGACTAATGAGGGACAGACTTAAAGCCAGAGATTTCCAAGCTGTTGTCCATACTGAGATCGCAAATTGCTGTTTCAGAAGACTTGTCCTTTATGAATCTATTGGCCAAAGCAATTTAAAACCAACCATGTGTTCATATGCTTCTTGTTGTCATGGTTCTTATGGTTCAGACTCATTAGAGTTTTAGTTTACCCAAGGACTAAGCTTTGGACATGAATTTCTCAGTCGTCCTCACTTAACTGTGCTTTGCCATACGGTGGTCTCAGTGCACACAAATCCAATCACTTTTGAAAGAAACTGAAACAGAAAATGTGCCCACCTAATGCCGTCCTTAACTCCAAAAGATGGCAAGCTCTGACCTCCAAACAAATATATAGTTTGCAGCCAGGCCTCAGCACCCATTTTTTTCACTCTGGGGTTATCTGTGTTGCTTGCTAAATGTAGCATTACCCTTAATTCAGGTATGCTATAAAATATGAGTGAAAAAGACAGAATTATTCCTTTTTGAGTTTTCAAATCTGAGTTGGGTTTGGATTTCTGATGCCTTGTGCTCTGATCAACACATACTAAGTTTACACAGAATGTCCCCACTGTGACTCCTTCACACTTTCAGTGAAGAACCTACATAAGTAAATTTATAGATCCATTTACAGAACATTTTTTAAGTAAAAAAAAACATATTAATGTGACCTAAAGTAATGTATAACTTAGTCACTAGTAACTAAAACTCTGATTCTATCCTTGCACAAGTTAATCTTAAATGTTTTTACTCTAAGATTGTATCAAAGGAACCTGAGCTTCCTATCCTTGTATACTCATCACTTGAACTCAAATCAAATGGTTGTTAAATAAACTACTGATGCATTTTCTAATGGAGATATTTGAGTGCCACTTTCACAAGTGTGAACCAACTTTTTTGTCAATTCTCAATGTATAATGTTTCTGCAATGCAATTCTAGGACTCTATTCTTGTTTTTTCTAACAAAATATCTTTGTTTGTGGTACTCAGAATAAAGGCACTGAAAATAACTCATTAGGCTACTATAGTCCCCCTGTACTGTCACTTGCTGTTTTTTGTTGTGCTGCTGAGTGCCTCAGGCTCAGATGGTTTGGACACTTTTTTGGCACAACTCCTAGTCCCTCATCTGCTACAAGGACAGTGAACCTGTTCTGCATATTCATTAAAAAAAAAAAAAAAAAAGATAAAATTCATAAATTCTTTTCATGTGTTGTTGCTTCTTAGTTTCACCTCAGGGGGAGTTCTGATGGAAATCTCTTACATATTTTTCTTGGCTTGTTTTTGGGTTTGGTTGTTTGCTTTTTTTTTATTATTCCCACTACAGAAGGTCTAGAAATTTCTGAATAAAAATCATGGAATTAATTGACATTTCCTCAACTAGAAAAAGAAAAAAAACACTTAAGGAAAAAAAAAGGGACAAAACATAACTGGAATGCAAAGAATTACTTCATGTCACCTCTGTATCTCAGTGATTCTTGTTCTCCATACACTCAATGTTTCCACTGAGCATGTGTGAATTAGTGGAAACCAAACATGAAATTCAGAATTTTTCCCAGGGACATTGCAGTGGTATTTATACGTCAGACTACATTATAGATATTTGTTAAGAAATTAAGTCTACATTAATGTGGTGAAGCCTTTGCTTCATATAATCTTCTTTGCCTATAAACAGAAATAATATTTCTATACAAATTAACCTCAGAAAGAGTACTAGATTGAAATATAAGAGATACATGTCTGACTAGAACAGAATTAATCTGGAAGGAAATACATCTTATTGAGACATTCAGGGGGTCCTGGCTGGTATTAAGATGTACTGAAACAAACATAGTAATGCATTTATGAAATATATCAAGTCTTTGTCTTAGCATAAAAAATTAATAAATTATTAAAAATGTTAGTAGAGAACTCTAAATAAGTTTTCTCTTTTTTACTACAGAACCAAAAGGTGATGAAGAAGATGCCTTTAATGCTTTGGCATCATGTCTCAAAAATGTAAATGCTTATATAATTGCTTCTTTAGAAAGCTCCTGGTTAACTCCAAGTTCTGATGGGTGTATGTGCATGTGAGTCCCTGCAAAGGGGTTCAATAGCCCTTACAAAACATTTTTCAAGGCAGGACTTGAAGTAATGGGGGAGAGGAATGAGGAAATATTCAAAGACCATCAAGATTATTTTCAAAAGAAATTTTGGTAAAGAGTTTTGATTTCAGTCAAATCCACATCTGGCATAATCTCACATATTCACAATTCCATAATAGACCTGCAGAAATGAATATGATTACTCACTAAATGAATGAAATAATTTCCCAGTGCTTTCAGAGTAAATTTTTCTGAAATAATCTTGAAAATTATTTTTTTCTGGGACATATCTTAGCATATTTCAGAGTTTTGTGTTATGTAAATAAAGCAGATTATATCAAATCAAAGTATATATTTAATATAGTTTGGTTTTGTTTTTTTTTTCTCTGAAAGAGGATAGCTAGGCAACAGAAATAAGAGCAACTGACTCTTGCAAGTAACTCAGTGCCTATTAGTACAAGTCCAGTGTGTAGTAAATTGTCATGGGTGCTCTTCAGCTCCCTCTTTTCCATTTTCATAAGTGAAACAGGATAAGGGTGAAATGACAACAAACAAACAAACAAATAATACTGTAAGATATGGACCCTAGGTAGGGTCACCTTCCATTAGATGAGGTTGCTTCCAGGGATGGGGCATCCATAGCTTCTCTGAACTACCTGTTCCTGGGACTCATTACACTCACAGTAAAAAAAAATTTTAGTCAGAATCCTTGGAACGGAATATTGAAATCTAAAGGAGGACAGATTGGAGAACTCTAAAATAACTAAAATAAATGGTATAACAAATCTTTCTCTGGGCTATTTTCCATCCCAGGTGCTATGTAATTTTCCCAAGCCTGAAGAGTTAGCAGCTAGAGAGACCTAATGAACCTAGAACTTTTTTTTTTTGCAGAACTTTTTTTGTTTTGGAAGAGACACCATAGTGTAATTCATGATTGATGGAGTGGGAGTAACATTCACATTTTCTCTAGAAAAACATTCAGGTGCACAACTATTTCATATACTTAGAGCAAAAGAAAACACCCTTCCTGCTATATGGAGAATTTATTCTATATTTAATTAATTCTTCCAGTTAATTATTGTGTGTTGTGTGGCAAGGACATGTATGTGGGAAGTTTTCAGAAAGTGATGGATCTCCTATGAATTTCACCATTTAACTTATTTCAGAATAATTTCCTTGTGGACCCATACCTTTCCATGATCTTCTGCTCTATAAAGCTGCTAAGTACATATAATTACATACTTCACTGCAGATAAACGTCCATTTGTAGAATTCTCTTCCTTATGGATCAATGACATTTTTGTACTTCCAATTCTCTGTAATACCACTGCCAGGCTTTTAATGCCTTCAAAGGTATAAACTCTTCATTTCCAACCTTAAACATGTTAGCCCTCATATAGTGCACAAATCAAATTTAGGGTTATTTTTTCCATAAGTAGGCCAGAGTTCTCCAGCTCCTTCCTTATGTTGCGAAGTTCTTCCCTTCTTTCCCTGCTGTCACTGATTTTGTCTGTCCAGCCTCCTCACTGCAGGCAAAATTTAAAGCACACCATCTGGGACTACCTTCCTGTATCTTTACTGCATTGATTTGCCTTCTGTTCACAAGTCTCATTGGAAAGCCAGTCTTTGACTTCCTCTTAATCTCCATTTCCTCCACTTTTGTGACAATTTTATTCATTCTGTAGAGTATTTAAAATTCAGTTTATGAAAAAGAAAATAGAAAGCTTTCACTCCTATGGTATTTACTGACACTGTTGTTTAAAGCCACAAATTTTTATAGATGCCTGCACCTTGTGTTACATGTTAAACATGTTAAAACAATGTCAAAAATAAAACAAATAAATGGAAGTATGATACTTGTTTGCCAAAATCAACTTTCAATTAGATGAGTAAGGCATAAGATACCATAATCAGTCTATCCAAGTAATGTATAATATCACAGATCAATACCAAGGACATTATCCAAAGTCAGTAAATCAGTAATTAATTTTGTGTATTCTAACGTCTTTGACTCAAGTGGACTTATTAGAGCACAAAGGAGTACACCCAAGAAAGACTAATTTTTCATCTTTTTTATTGTTATAGTATAAGACAGAGGAGGAAGTAATTTCAATAGATCTTGAAAAAACCTTTAATATGAAGACAATTCTTTTTTTTTTTTTAAACTAAATATAAGTGGAAGATGAAATGTTTCAGGGACAGCAAGTCAAATCTTGAGGGCAGCACAGTGAGTTGTATTAGGAAAACTTTGCAGAAGTACTGCTGCAATTGCTAGTTTTTTACTACAGTTGCTGTACAGCTCTTTTCTAGGATGTGCAATTGGCAATTTGAAACTTATTTGTCCAGCATGCACAGTTTCACCACATGGGTACTCTCAATGAGGTCAATGCATAAGTTTAAGTCACATAGAAGTCAACTTGAATTTATTTGACCTAGTAACCATTAAGAGCTTGTAATTTGTTATGTACACTGTGCACCATTCATGGTATATGGCTTGACGTTTAGTTAAGTAAAGTTTCAGACCAACTTCAGTGGCAGTGCTTGTTTGCTTTATTTAAAGCTCAGAGAATTTCCATGCCCACAGAAATCTAGTAACTTCATTGATGTAGACCTATCTAGCCTTTTATTTCCTTTCAAGAGTCAGACCACCTGCTCTCATCACCTAGTAAGATGATCCTCCTGAAGCACTTTGAGTGCTTCTCAATGTTTTAAAATAAGTTATAGGTTTTGGAGATCATTCTTTTTCTTTTCTCTATTTAGCATAAAGTACAGAAACATCTTTTTTTACAAGGAACTTAAGTGTAGAGTACTATTTGAGGAAATTGTTTTAGGTTAATCCAAAACTTGACTAAGTTCATTTTGGGTAACATAAGCTGTTAACAGTTGGGTACTGTGTACTTTAATCCTCAATGCCAGAGTTCTTTTCAAATCTTTTTTACAATTTATGCAATGAGCTAACCTACTTGTGTGTTATGTTCTTGAAATTTAAACAATGGAACAGGCCTCCTATCTGTCAACCCTATTTTTTGTTAGGAAAAAAAAAAAGTAATTGTCTCTCTCCATCCTTTACATAAACCTTCCATACAACCCAGAATATAAGTTCCTAAAAGACCTGAATTACATGATTTTGCCTTGTTATAAGTACCTTCATTTTTTCCATTACCAATTTAAAAAACAGAAACCAAGCAGGAAAATATTTCTTCTTCTAGTTCAAATTGGCAATATTCTCCATTACTTTATTAAGAGCACATTTCCATAAAATTAAATTCTATTGAAAGTGAAATAATTGCCTTTTAAATCAAGTAAGGGTAGAGACTTAGCCACAAGAAGGACATGGGACTGCAATACAAGCATTATCATGCAATTATAACTTTATCTACAGTTTATACTTTTTATTTTACTATGTGGTAAATACAGAGAAATAATAGCTTCCAGAAACAAAGCTCTGAAGGAAACAACTATTATAATTTTCTGCATGGATATCCATATACACTAAAGTGACAGGATTTGCATTATAATTTGATATACAGACAAGCACAAGCAAAAACTGAAGTCAGAGCTATTGTGAAGATACTATTACCTTCTTATTTTTTAAATTCAAATACCCCAAAATAATGTTTTATGTTGTATGGATTATGTACATGATCTAATCTCATATAAATCATTATGGACAACATATCCACATCTATTGTCCCCCAACAATACTTTGAATTAATTATTTTAACTTTTTAAAGAATTTGCAAATTACTTTGGTGAAAGCCTATCATAAGGTTGCCATTATTCAAATGCTGGCTGGGCATCAGTGTACACATGGAAGGCGTGAGTAATTGCCTTTGATTCACGTGATTTGTTTTATTTTCTTCCTCCTCTTTCCTTTGCTTGTTAAACTATCTCAACTAGTTTTCTTCTGTTTGCTCTTTTCTATTGTCTTCACCATCCCACAGAAAGGACACAGTGAGTGGCCATGCGGTCCTCAGGTTGCAGCTGAATCAACCCCTCACGAGTGTCATTTATTGTGCCTGTTCTTTATGATGCATTGCTAAGATAACATTGTTATCTAATTTTAAAGCTCTGTTCTATACCACATTACCAACACCAAAGAGGAAGGATAAATACTGCAAGTGTCATTCTGACAATGGCAATTCACCCTTATCTTGAAAAAAATGCAACAAAGGTATTTGAGCTGCTGGATTGCAGAATGAAGATTTATTAGCATGAGGGTAACTGATTACTTATTCCTGAGCCACAGAGGGTCTAGTATGACTGACAGTGGCATGTACTGCCATATAATAACTTGATGGTATGTAATTTTTGGAGAACTGGAATTTTCAGATGCAGTAGGAAATCACAATCTCCTTATGTAATTGTGTGATTAAACTCTGTATTCCACCTATCCTGATCTCCCACCAGAGAAGATTTAGATTGGATATTAAGGAAAAATATCTTCTTTTAAATGGCATTACAACAGGCTGCCTAGGGAAGTGGTTCAGTCATTATCCTTCAAGGTATTTAACAGGTATGTACCTGTGGCATTCAAGGACATGCATGTGTGATGAATTTGGCAGCATTAGGCTTACAGTTTGAGTCAATAATCTTGAAGATCTTTTTCAATGTAAATTTTTCTGTAATTCATCCCACAGTCCAGTTGTTTATTGCCACCCCCTGCCTGAAGAGACAATGTAAAGTCTGTGAAATATATGTTGCAATTAGAAGGTATATTGGAATTCTTTCTCAGATCTTTGGTCTTTGACTTGTATAATAAGGCTGCTGTAATATACCTTTGGAATAAAATGGTATTTGATGCAGAAATTATGAAACTCTTGAGATTTCCATCTATTTTTAAATCTTCCTTTATCATGCTTCAGTTGCTTCCTATTCTCTAGTTTTTTACATTTTAGAGGAGGATGAAGACAGACTGTATTGTAAAAAAATAATTTTCTAGGGGATTGGCATTCATTATCTGTTCTTTTACAGCTGCTGCAGCTGAAGAAGAAGGAATGGGTCTTCTTCCATTTTTATGAATATATGTTAATTCATTAATCCTCTTCGTGCTGATCACTTAGAAATCTTGATGTATAAACAGATAATATGATTTGGAAAAAATTCAGTACCATTCAATAATGAATACAGTAAGATGGAACTAGTATGTGAAATAACATAGTCACAAATAAACTAAATAATGCAGTCACTTAGTGAACAAGAGATTCAAAACAAGTAACAACTTTTAGGTCCCTTTCTAGATTCAACTTAAAAGATGATCCACATGAAAGTTATTTCAGAAAGGTATATAATAAATGTTAGTTTAAGTAAATACTCTGGAGAAGAGTAGAGAAGGAGAAATGTAAATATTGAATAGAAATGAATTATTATTACTAAAGCAAAAAAAAAAAAATACAAGAAATTCCCAATTTCTTTTCAGAAAACTTTTCCACTTAGAAGAACCCATTCTGGTTGGGGGGTGTTTTGACAGTGAAATTATGTTACTAAATATAATGCCAAAGAACAATCTTGTAATGAAAACAATACTGAAGATTTTTAATCGGTGTATTAGCCAATATCAAAATGAATCCTTTCAAATAAATGACTGCTGTGATGTTGACAATATAGGTGAACAATTTTGAAAAAGCCTGAAAAGGATAAACACAGAGTCTAATATGACACCTTGCCATTAAGTTTCTACAGCATTTACTTTCTGTAGATACTGTTATTCACATAGATGTTTTGAATGTCAGGTTTCTCAGAAAGAGTGAGTTTGTATGGATCTCACTGATTTGCTGTGCTGTGTTCCCTTTAAAACAAAATTGCATAGGTCTGTGAAAAAGGTGAGAAATATAGAGGAACTACAGAACAAAAGTAAGCACAAATAATTCAAGGGAATAAAGGATGAAAGACGTGTGAAGAAAAAATTAAAATAGTGTTTGAAATTGAAGTGAGCTGCTATTCTTTATCATGTAAATTTTGCTCAAATTATTAAACTTTTCTGGGTTTATTTATGGGTCAATATTGGAATTCATTTGGTGAAGCATAGCCAAAATTCTCAAGGGGAAAAACACATTCAATTTTTAAAAATCCATATTTTTCTCCATTACATTTACCTTGTTTTTAGGGAGAATGTTGTTTGAACTGTAATATTAAACTCCATTTTGTCAGTCTCATTTAAAGTATCTGCTGCAATTAGGAATAGTACCTGAAATGTCAACATATGCAACACACTGTCCTAGAGAATAAGACACTACATGCACTGGAGCCATAAAATGTATTTTGTGGAATGCTCTCTATCCGTATTTATGATGGCAATATGTGTCCAGTATGATATCTTGAAATAATAATTTCAGTTTAGTGGTAGAAAAATGTGCATTTAAAATAGCAACCAAAGACAAGTTTCACAAACTGTGGTTTCTATATCAAGCATTTGATTTTTTCCAAGTTGTTGACTAGTTCTCAAACCATCTTGAGAAAACTCCCCAAAATATTGTACAGTTCATAAAGAGTTCTAACTGGTGAAAAGAAGAAACAGCTCTGGAAATTAGAGAATTTGAGACAATTCTTTTGAAGCAGCTAAGTTTAGTTCAAATTCAAGAAATAGTGACAATTTCAGGTTACCCTCAGAATTTGTCAGAAAAAAAAATTCTTTATGCATGTAGTAAGACAAACAAGCAAGCAAAAACAAACAAGCAATCTAAAAAAAAAAAAAAAAAAAAAAAAATCAGCCAAAGAAACCATCCAAAGAAAACCCCCAAAACCCACACCTCTCATACACTTCTGGATTCCTGAAATTGCTAACACCTTTAGCAATAATGCTACAAATGCTACAATTCCTACAGGGTAGCTCAGTTCACCCAAACTGAAGATTCAAATGGTGGGCAGCTTAACTGGGGACTGTGCTGCCTACCTACTCGATGATTTTTGGTTGGTGCTTAGATGTTTAGCTAATTCCATAAATAGACACTTACATTTAAGCTTCATAATATTATTTGAATTCTGAAGTTATCATTTTAGTAATTCTCACAAATGTGCCTGTTGAAACTAGAATAAGAAAGAAAAAGCTGTTCTTTCTTTCTTTCTTTCTTTCTTTTTTTTTTTTAACTGATCATTTCTCTGACAGCCCGAATGCTTCTTAAGGAAAATATTCATACTTTATGGTCTTAGTGTCTCTGTTGAGTACAATGAAAACAAATTGCTTCTTGGCAGATTCCTGGATGGAGTGGCAGAGAACATGGGCCACCTCTGGTGTTGAAGTTTACACAGTGTGAATCTCTGTCTTCTTTCCTCTCATGGAAGAATCAGGTGATAGAATGATTTTATTTCTGAGAAAACATAAGTTATTTCTAACACAGTTCATATCTCTGAATCTAATATACCGAGGAATTTTGAAAATAAATGCTGAAGTACTTGAAGTAAATCAGTTTTCTTGGGTAGGATACTTTTTAAGTCCCTTTGAAGTCAGTGTAATTGGTGTAAATGAGTATTCCTGTTGCTTATAATGAGGTCATAAACACACCCAGTAGAAAATTTTATGTGCCTTTTGAATTCCCTGTATATCCACATTGATACAGTAACTGCTTTTAAATAATAAAAACATTCCTCTTTCCCACTGCCTATAAAATTACAAATAAAAAAAAAAAGTGTCTGAAAAGCATGACTATAAAGCCCTTGATATATGGATGTATGGACCAAGAGGACATTTAGAAGTCAGAAAAATATTGCTCTAGATTTTAGAATGAAAACTTAACAATTATTTTAATTAAAAAAAAAATTGCTACTAACCAGATGTAGATCAACACATGTAGAATTGTGTTCACAAGCGTTGACTATGCAGTCGTCAATGTCTTGCTCACATTTCAGTCCTGCATATCCCGGGTTACACAAACAATAGAAGCCATCGACAACTACAACAGAAATAGTACTTTAGTAATAAGAGTCATAACAACTGAATGTAGTAAATATACTAATTAAATTAATACTATGAATATAACTTTTACAGGTATATGAATACTATATGGAAAAGATGAGGACCAGCTTTACTTAAATGGTGTGGATATGTTAAAAAATAAAAAAAAATTAAATGTGGTCTCAAAATATATTTTAAATATGAAAGCAGATTAATGTACTGCATTTTACTTAAACAATTGAAATATTTTAATTCAAGAGTTATAAAACAATGAGTTAAAAGTGATGTTAGGAGTAATTTTCCATCACAAAGCAATCACAAAATACAAATTATCTTATCTTTAAAATTATATATAAATAGGATATGGCAGTTAAACAATATTTGGTTTGTTGGTTGTTTTTAATGTTATGGTTGTTGTAAGGAATGTCTTATATCACTAAATTAAGGGAAAATTTACTTGAGTTGAATTTTTCTATGATGCATTTCTTAATAAGATAATCATAAGAATCCTGTCTCTTTTTCGTCATTAGTGATCCAAATGGAATCTTTAGAGTGCTCCATCCATATATGGAATTCATGAGAGCAGTAATCACTTCTTGCAGCCGTGCATTTATTTTAACCTCAAAGGGGTCCCTGGATTCTTCATTATCGCTGAGATTTACCACAGAATCTGTTCTACCATCGTGTCTGTACACACAGCTGCTACTGTATTCATTAAATGCTTTAAGTCCTTCAGCACAGGAGCATTATTCATATGCTAAAAGCTTCTCAGCTTCCTTAGCATTCCAGCTTTCTGCAGCCAGTGCACATAGGCTAGAGGAACTCAAATGTCCGCATGATAAAACTCAAGCCAGAGGCACCACAGAGACAAGCTGTTCCCCCCAAAATTGGCACTTTGTCAGTATGAAGAACTTTGATACAGTTCATCTGAATTCCAGTTCAAAAAATCTATAAACCAATGTAGTCCACATAGAAAACATCTGTAAATGTAATGGGAAATAGTCTTTGCTAGATAGAGGATTAAGTTATTCACCTTATCCCCTGATAAGGAAAGAAAAAAAAATATTAAGATATTTTATTGAAACTGATTTTTATTTTAATTTTAACTAGGAGAGTTTTAGACAATGTTTTTAGTAATTTGGGCTTAGTTCTTTAAGATCTCATCTGAAACCAGTAAGATGATTAGGTATTCTGAAAATTTTTCTAAAAAAAATGCATTTAATGGAAGTTCCTAAATCATCATTCCTTTTTTTAAAAAGGATGTAAGGAAACAGGAGAGAGATGTAGAAGAAGACAAACACGGTTACTCAGCACTTGAAGTGTGGCCCCTATGAGGAAAAGTTGAGTCAACCAGGCTTGCTTTGTAGTAGACCTTCAAGGAAGTATTAATAGTGGGTGGGCTATTTAAAAATAACCTCAAAGATAGTTGCACAAATGACAGAAATGAAACCCCTTAGTAGTACTAGGAGGCAATGCCCAAAAGTTACAGCTCAGGAGATTTGGATGGAACTGGAAGAGTGTTGCCAGAGTAGTTGATCGGTGGTATATGCTGTCCCAAGAAATTTCTGTTGCCCTTTGAAGGCTTTCAAAACTCATCTAGAAAAATCCCTGACCTGTTCTAGCACTGTTAATACTCTAGCTTCATGCATGACCTTCAGATGTTTTTCAGCTTTCCAGTCAGCATTTTAAGATCCTCTGAAAATTACTACTTCTGCTATTTTTTTTTTAAACAACAAGTATAGAAAGTGTCTGAAAGATGGTAAGAGCCCTACAAAACTATCAGGTAAGTAGTCTATACTAAACTTGGCTTGCCAATCCAGACAGAGTACAATAGGGTAATCAAGTTGCTTCTAAAATCCTTAAGTACATCTTTCAATGAAAGAGTAAGTTACACAGTTACATGCAGAAGGTAAGCAGGTACACCCTTTCGCATTAGTTTGAAATTAAACTGAATTTTTTTACTTACTAGAATTGTGACATATAATGCCTAAGTGCTCCATGAGCTCTCTTTCAGCACCTGAATATTCTTTCATGAAATGCACATCTAAGATGCTTTTGGTTAATTTAGGTATCAAAGGAGACAGCACAAATCTCATTAAAATTTCTCATTAGCTAAAATTCTGACCCCCAAAACACAAAAACCCCAACGTTGGGAGTTGAGGCATTTTGGCAAAAAAAAAAAAAAATCCTTCTGGTACAGGCTGTGAAGCTTCAGACAAGCTGAATTTCAGTAAATTATCCACTGTTCTCCCCAGAGCAGCTCAGCAGCTACAGATACTTCAAGAGAAAGACTGCTCTACATTAAAGTGAGTAACCACACTGAACTCACTGTCATAGCAGTATCCGTGGAGGCAAGGGTTAGAGCTGCACTCATTGACATTGATCTCACAGCGTGGACCTGCAAAGCCCTTCACACACTGGCAGTGGAATCCAAGGGGGAAAACGTCCAAATTCATTTCTTCTATGCACACAGCTCCATTCTCACAGGGATTGCTGGCCTCACAAGGCCTAAACTCACAGTTTAAACCTGAAAAAGAAGACGGCAAAGCTGTCAGTGTTAAAATAATGAATATATCCCTGCAGCTGCTGCCTATTATGAGCTTGATTTTCTTTATAACCCTGGTTAAAATCAAGTAGAAGGGTCCCACAGGTACATATATGCATATTACCATGCAGAAACATTTATTTGCTTTTTATAATTAACAAAAAAAAAAAAAAAAAGAAAAGAAAAGAAAAAAAAAAGAAAAAATAAGAAAAAAAAGAGAAAATTTATGTTTTGGTTGTATTACTTTATATGGTACAATATGTTTTAAAATCCTAATAGCTATCTCACTGATTTCAATATATAGGAACATCTTCCATCTTTTGTCTTTATCCTTGTGCTTTAAATCGCAAAAAATTGCAATATTTAGAATTCATTTAAAATCAATGAATTTTGATTGAAGCTTTCTGCTATTTTGTCTTGGTAACCTGTTGTCTCACCTACCATGTGAATTGTTCATACATTGACCCATAATACTGAACATGAGTTAAATATATGCAACATTGTATAATTGTTCTCCTTACCATCAATGACTGAATTAAAATTATTTTACTGAAAATATGTACTTATATAATCATGAGAGAATGCCTCCATTATTTATAAAAATTCCATACAATAGTACTCTTTCCTTACTAACACTCTTGTATAGCAGATTATGAACGTTTATCTGGACTATACAAGGAACTGTGTGATTGGGCATCTTGGTGTGGATCTTGGGTCACAGATGCCCTCATCTAAATCTTTAATTTAGAATAGTTAGATAAAAAGAGATTTAAAGGCCTTACAAAATGAGCCTTAATTTGTTAGAACATAAACAAAACTGTTTCATGTTTTCCAGTACTGATAGGATGGCAGGGACAGCTGAGATCAAATGGATTTGGGTTTGTAAATCTGCCTGCCTTTTTCACTCAGTGTTGCTGGAGTCAAGTCTGTTCTTTCAGGCTTACTTTCAGACAGCCTGTAGTGACTGAGGGCTGTAACAAACTGCACACAAGCCTCTCTGAGTCCCTTTGAAGCCTTTCCATGACTACTGAAGCTGTGTCTGTGCTATGCTTTCTGGTGGAGCTTCCCAGGGTTTGCTGTTCTCCAGGCCTTCTTCACACTTCACCAGTGCCCTTGCCCCAGTCATTCCTTTCTGCAGCAGTTTATCCCTGTCCCAAGAACCTCTCTGTTCCTCAGATAGGCTACAACCTTAACCCAGTGATGGGCAATGTGACACTACAAACCCATGTGACACTACAAGTCATGTGGAAGATGCAATACACGCATATATGCTTGAATAGGTTGATCTTGGTAACTGACAGATGCCCATCCAGCCACTCTCAATCCCCTGCAAGAGGCAGATGAAAAAAAAGAGAGAAAACCTTGGGGACCATGATAAAGAGAGGGGCATTTACAAATTATTGTCATGGAAAACACAGAAACAACTTGAGGAGCACTGATTGAAGTAACTGACAATTAAAACTAGCATAGGATGGTAAAAAACAAACACAAAGCTAAAATCACCTTTCTCCACCCCTCTTTTATTCCCAGCCTCAACCTCACTCCTTCACTTCAGACTCCTCTACCTCCTCCTCCTCACCCATGAATAGCACAGGGGGATGGGGAATGGAACTGTGGTTAGTCCATGACATCTCTCTTCTGACCCTCACACTTTCACCTTGTTTCAGTGCAGACCCCCCATAGGCCACAGCTCCTGCCAGGAGCCTTCGTAATAATGGAACAAACACTGTCCAAAATGCCAGCAGGATTGTAGGTGAGCTGACTGCTTACTCTAAGACAGTCACCTAAGGGCTGAGTTCCAAATGCTTTTAATAACAAGAACAACAAGTAGGAACAGAACTGAGGTTAAAAAAAAAAAATCCAACAACCCTTTGACCCCAGTAATGATGCTAACAAATGAGGGAAAAACAACATAAGTTGTTCCCTGCCTTTATGCTTATGATCTCTCTGATGTGGGATGATACTGCTAAAGACAGCCAGCACTCTCAGATCTGGAATTCATGAAATTGCACAGCAAAAGAAGCCATATGGCTCATTGAGATTTTGCCCTGAAGTTTCCATATTTATATCACAACAGCTTGACATGAGTGAAAACCCTGCTGATTCCTAAAGTGGAATAACACAAATAAGTTTAACACATGGCTCACAATCCTAAATGGAACTGTCAGATGATCCAGTAATGCAGTACTTAATTTTCTTTACCTGGAGAGGCAACTTTACCTTTGCATCTACCTTCTGTGCACTTCCTTTACTCTTTAGGCTCATTCAGGAGCCCATTTATCTGTTTTTCAGCCACACCTGCTTGAGTTTCTGCACATTGGAAAGAACTGTGCTTTGAGGAAACGGTCTTTTAAGATAAATCAGTGGATTCAAGACAAATCCTTTTTCCCTTCAGTGCAATCTCTAATGGGAGCCTGCAAAACAGATTTCTGAGCAAATGAAACCAGCTCACTGAAGTTTGGAATCATTACTATGCTATTTGAATTTTTCATTTCTTTTAAGATTATGATCTCTATCATCTTACTGCCATTATTGACAGAGTTGTTTTCTACCTCTACATCCCAAACTTCCTTTCCTATTCATGAATACAGAATACAGATAAATATCTCCCCTAGGTTTCTCACCCTGCAATTGCTTAAAAAAATTGTCACCATGATCAAATATTTGTGTCTTTCTATGTTGTCTTTCCAACAAAAGCCAGTGTGGTAATATCCCAAGGAAAACTAATGTTCCTAAGCCTTTTTTCCAATTTCCTAAAGATGATTTCAGAAACTTTTCTTGATCAAGCTATCTGTAGAAAACATCCACCACAATATTTCTTTAAATGGTTGTCATTCCACTGTGCCTGTTCCACTTGAGTGATGTATCGATGAAGTCTTGCCTCTGACATTAATCAGATGTTAACCCCCAGGATGCTTATCTTCCTACCAGCAGTGCTGGGAAAACTCTATCTGGACTCCACAGTTTTTTCCCCTGCTGCTGAAGTCCCCTAGTCACCTTTGATATGCTCTGGGTCTCTATTGGCATTGTCATTGGTGCATTCATGGACAAGCAGGAAGAGTAAGCAAGATCTGGTAATCAGCCAAGATCTGCTAATCTCTTTCCCACATTGAGATCTCTGACATGCAAATAAACCTCTTCAGAGATCAGGTCTGGTCACCTGGTACCACTCTCCCTCAGAGAAGCGTCTTATCTGTTGTCAACCATTGCTTTATTTTAGTGGTAGAGATGAGGATGTATGAGTCAGGCTCAGACAGCTCCCTTGCCCTTCCAGATAAAACCTCTCATCCAAGTAATCAGAAGGAATCTTCTTCCAGCCTTCACATGTAGAGCCTCTTTCTCCCCATGCCTAAGTGTATCCTCTACCTGCCCTGATCTCCTCCCATCCTGCTGCAGTGGATATCAGGCTTTCTCTCTCAGGGAGCCTAAGAAAAGCTTCTTCATCTTTCATTTTGTTATCACTGATCCTGTGTAGACTATTCTTATTCATCAGGTCCTTCCCCTGGCAGCATGGAAACTAAACCTGGATGCATGGCAAGGAACATTAAATTAACCTGACATTTATAAGGAATGGTAAAGTAAAATATGGTTATAAACTAGTTTAACAAATGAGGCTAAAGCATGTGGAATGATGTTAGTTGCTATTAATATTATAATTTTTTAGTGCCTTATTTCAAGCAATATTCAACACTCTTTAATTAGATAGTCAACGACTTTTTCCTCCCACCCATCTTTCATGCATATCATTGCATGAAAAATCTTTTCTTCTGCTACTGTCAGAAATGGCAAAGGTTTCATTCCTATTCTAACTGGAAGATTTGTAAAACAAAAAGATAATAAAACAATAAGACTCTCTCCATCCCACTCAGTCCTTTTCCCTGAATTCATTAATTTTTAATTATCAGTGTTGAGAATTAATAAGTAAAAAGACTATTCTCTTACTCAGACAATCACAACTATTGATATTATCCTAATACATTTCTCTTAAGTAATTAATTATTAATGCTAATCAATACAAGAAGCAAGAAAACGAGAAAATAAAATTGGATGAGTTAATGAAGATTTTTTTCCTAAATGCATATTCAAACAAAGATTAAGGTCGGATAGGAGTAGGTTGTATTGTAGTAGGCAGGTGGTTGCACACCAGCAAAACAGGTTCACTTGCTGCAGTTGTTCTTATATCAGCGTTTTTTTCACAAAGCTGTAAAAGTCATGTATGATTAAGGATAAATCAAACAGCAAACAGATTACAGGTTGATTTTTTAAAATAAAAATAGCTTAATCAGAAAACAGTTTTTGTTTTAAGCGTTTTCTCTCTCTTTTAAATGTTTGTGTAAGAATTTCTATACAAATATTTTTGCACAAATGTTTCACTGCAGCTGATTGATTTTAATACATCTATTTTGTGCTAAACATAAAACTTCTCACTGGATCTGAAAAGTTTCTGAAACAGCTGGTCTGTGATTGTTGACAAAAAGGAATGCTGTGCCAGAAACACAGTTTATAAACTGTCTTCTCTCACTGACATGTCAGAATTTTTAAATTCAGAGTAAAAAATTAATATTCACTAAACATTTAAATGACAAAATAATAGAATGTCCTACAGATGAAACGTGAAAGAATTGATCACAGAAATTCATTAATTATTTAATAAGTTCAGCTCATCTTTACAACTATGCTTATTTCCTTTAGACAGATTTAACCTTTTTGCTTGTTCAATTCTTGGCTACATTTTATTGATTGCAATAATGAATTGTCTTTAATGGGCAACTAAAGGCATCTCTATTAGGATAAACCTGAACCTCAAAAGTACATGCAAAAATTATTATATTAAACAGTCAGCTGAAGGACAATTTCCTTCATAGTTGCACAATATATTGCATTAAGTATGACACATCTTTATCTACATATAAGCATATACTAACAGCATATAGTATGCTTCTTTATCAGTATACTATATATATATCAATGAATAATTTATTTGGAAAATACTGGTTTTTCTGTTATTTTTTTGTTGTTGTTGTTGTTTTTGAGTGAGAAGCATATTGAAATTAGAAATTTCATTCTGCAGATATTAATGAGTTTCTTTTTCTACTTATTTGCTTATAATATTTGTAGTGCAGAATTTCTAAATACCGTAAATGAACACTGAAAATAGATTTTATTTTGCTGAAAAAGACTGTCCTTTTAAGGCAATTACTGAAAGTCAAAAGCCCCATTTATAAAAATGGAATAGAAAATAAACTGCTGGATATAAATTTCTATTTCTTTATATGAAGCTATTGATATTTGTTTTATTTGCTCATCATAAATGCGTACATGAAATGTTTTGATGTGTAGTACTGAAGTCTCCTATAATCAGAAGTGACATCTCTTCAATGTTGCTATTCTTTAGGAAAAGAATCTAATAAATAAAACATTTTCTACTAACATTTTAAGGAATGAAACCTGACAACAGGTCTCAAATTCAGCATTTTGCTATAAAAATATGGCCTGCAAAATGCATCTCATTTCAGACTGATGGTACAATTATGACTATATAGTGAAAATAAAATATCCACCAGAAAAACAAGTGTGTCATTTAGATAGCAATTTCCTAAATTATAACAAGTATTCTGGTAATGGTATTAAATATGCATTCATGACGACCAGAAACTTTCAAGAACAAGCAAGCAGATAGCAGGGCCAACACTGATTTTGTGATCATAACATCACTGCAACAGCATTGTTTCAATCTTTTTTAACTTACCTTTTAACAACAGAGCTGAAAGACCCTTCTCTAACTTTGAAATTAATCACTACTCTTTTCCAAGATAAATTAGGTCAACAGAATTCTTTGAAAAAAAAATAGAAATATATTTAAATATGGGAAATAACCCAGTGTACAAAGGCACTATGAAGTTATATAAAGACATGTCTGTCCACCCCCTCAATCTACATTCAATTTACTGTTTTTCCCAAGATTATCCCTTTAAAATGAATGGATACAACAATTTTAATTCAAAAGTTATTTGATCACTTCAGAGAAATATATAGTTTTGTTTTCATCACCTTTACACAGCTCAGTAGCTCTTACTCCTAAAGACCTTCACAGACTTATCATAAAATCCCAGGAACACTAATGAGCAAGAAGTTAGATACCTAAAATTTGAGTTCCTTGAGACTGTAAATATTAAATGTCTTAATCTTAAAGATAAAATTGTCTCTATTAAAAGTTCAAAACTTTGGTCTTAGATGTACCTCTAAGCTTGCCATTATTTTAAAAACTGCCTGCTTATCTTGATCTGCTATAAGGAAAGAAAATATCTCCACAACTGAGATGATTAAGGATTAGTAAAAGTAAATAAAAAAAAAACAGAAGTACCATTGAAGTGGGTAGGAAATAGAAAAATAATTGAAGCATGCATATTTTTGTATTACTTGAAATTAAGCTGAGTATTATAATATTTTAAAAGCATAACAAGTGCTTTCTTTCACTTCTAGTTTATAAGCAAATTCATTATTTTCTTTGGAATACAAATTCTACTTTCCATTTAAGGAATTGCTTTGAGATTCTTTGTATAAACAGTGGAAAGATATTTTCTCTGAAATCCATACTAATTGAAAATCATGTACTTTTTTTTTTAAGGAAGGATATTTGAAAAGAAATACTTAGCACCTTTCAAGTAAAAATAATTTCCTTAATTATATATGATAATGCAGAGCATGCAACAGTGCTAAAATGGAGTATGAAAAAGACCCACATCACAAATTTTAAAATGAAGATCACAAAGAGATGTATATATTAGTGCTCCATACCTGTATAAATTTCTGTAAAAATAGAAGAAAGCAGAAGTTGAATGTATTATTTAGGTACAGTTTTTTTCTTCAAAATATACAAGTTTAAAATGAACAAACAATGAAGATATATCTGTATCCACATCTCTGAGTTTCACATTTCACACAAAAGCATGCATCTCTCTTTCTCAGAAACAAAAAGAAGAATTTTACTATGGAAAACAATTAACAAAAATTTGTTCTGGACTTAAATATATGGGAATGCTTTTATTTTCATTCTTTATTTTATCTGCAAGAGCATTCAACTGAAATTAATATTATGTGTGAAAAGCTTACAGAAAACTTGTATCAAACTTAGGTTTTCGTTATGGCCTAGGACTTGTGGGTGTCAATAATGAGTTGCAATAATGGCTACCTTTAGTTCTGGTGGTCAATCTTCTTTGTTCCAAGATCACACCTTCTTTTCTCAAAATTTGAGTTATTAGAAAGATATTATTCATAGCATTTAACACCACAATTATAATTTTATTACTTTCATTTTTCGCATTGGCAGATGACCCAATGCCACAAATAGTCTCACTATGTAGAAAAATAAAGCTAAAAACTATTGCATCAGTAGGCAAAAAAACCCCTCTGAAATCTGATAAACTTTTATTTGAGCAGCAGCAACGCCTTCATAATTTGCAGGGCAGCCTTGGAAAAGGTAACCAATCTTTAAAAATGTTGGTTCGCACATATTTTCTGGATAACTAAGGGCCAGATTTCCATTTGCAATTAATAGAACTTGTATAATCTCCATAAATTAAATCTGCTTCCTGTATAGAGGATCTTGTACACCATTCTCACAGAATGATTGATGAAGTTCAAACCCATTATCAGCTAGCTGTAAGGTGACTGGATTTACGCATGAAGTATTCCCAGATCACCCATGGCTGTAAAGGTTCAGAGAATTTTTCTTGTGGATTAAGATGTGTCAGAAGGTGCAAACTACAAGCAGAGTTGAAACTGCAGCACTTGCCTCATGGATTTGTATGGACAGAGTTAAGCAAACATGGTTTTTAGAGATGCCTTTGTGCTCTCAGTGCTGTGCTGAAACAGCACAGCTCTCCTACAAACCTTGGCATATCTGCCAGACTCTTGTGGATATCTAACATACCCAAAAGCTCTTTAACAGACACTGGAAATGAGTAGGAAAAAGGCTTTCTCTCAGAATTGATTCATTTTGGAGACAGAAGTAGCTGAGAGTATTCAACTAGATGGCAGCTTTTAGAAGCAATACATAACCCTTTAGAAATATCAGAAAGAAGTTCCAAATTCCTGCAGGGACTTCATATATGAGCCAACAGCAAGTCCCAGATCAAACTGATTTGCATTTAGGCATTACATATCCTTTATTGCTCAGAGACAATGGATGTTTTCTAGGTAATATAACCAAAATATGTCCACTCTGCTTATCTGTCCTCAAAAAGCTCCTATGTGATACAGATTGCCCTTCATATGTCTATGCATATATCTTCATATATCTATATTCAGAGTCAAGAGAATGGCAAAACAAGATAAAACCTGATGTTGAACAAAGTATAGTGGTTTATGGTCTAACACAGAGTTATTCTAGAAAGAGCTAGAGGTCTTGCAAACCTGCCTGTCTGCATGGGACTTGGCACAGGAAAGAATGAGGTTTGGCCAATGAGCATTGGAAAAGTAATAGCTCCATTATCCCTACTATAGCTTTTTGCCTTCATGAGCACTTACATTTCTAACTTATTTGTTCTGTAGTTCGCTGTTTCCATAATAGAGTGCCCTGTGATGAAATCTCCGTAATTACTCTTGTTTCTCAATGGACTTCAGCATTCTTTTTTTCTGCTGAGTTGCGTTTCCTTACTAGTTTACTTTCTTTTGCAGCATGTTTGATGGCCAATTACCATTTTTGCTTTGATCTTAATTGGAACACATTTGGAGACGTGTCATTAAGGCTGCAAGAAATAAGTAGACATTTCCTCAGAACTGAATTGCAATTTTCCTCTACCATTGCATATATTTGATTTAAAAGGTCATACCTATTAGCAACATCCAGACAAAACACATGTAGTTCATTTTTTGAAATGAGTAATGTAAATAATTTGGATCAAATGATAAAAATCTTGGCTCCATTTATTAAAAAAAAGTTACTAAACAACTGGTGTTGTTTCTCCTTTCTTTTTTTTTTTTCTAAGGAAAAAAAATCATGTCAACTCTCATAGGATTATCCCATATCCAATATATGGTCTTTAATTGAAACTAGAATTTTAATTCTTTCTTCCTTCCTGAGCTTTCTTTGGGAACAACAGATTACTGTCTCAGTCCGTGTTTCACAGAAATGTTAGCTTCACCTTTACCTTAAATACAAGTGTAGAAAATGGGAAAAATTTGCACTTCTGGTGTGGGATTGCAAGATCTGTTCTTAGTTATCAATAATACCTAAGAAGGAAAAAACAACCTTTTAAGTCTTACTCTATCTTCTGTAAAAATGAGCAGGTCTAGAAACTGTAGTGAGATCATTCACCTTTTGCTTGCTAGGAATGCTGAAAAGCAGCTTGCCTGATACAGGGAGAAACTTGCTCTGCTACATTCTCAGCAAGGACTGCTGTCTAATAATGAAAAGCTTTATTTGCAGCTTAAAAAATGTTGGCATTTCAAAGCTCTGGATGGTAAGGTTCCATAAATTACTATGAACTCAACTGTTAAAAGAATATTTGAATATGCTTCAATGTTCTTACAAAACACTAAAACCACCAATAAAAACAGCATGGATAAAAATATAGCTAAAACTATAGCCTTTGCTAAATGCAGTAGTTTTGAATACATTTGAATTTTTAATGGACAACTCAGTATTTTCTGATAGAGCCATGGGAACTTTCATTCTACCTTCTGTGAAGTTGTTAGGACCCCTAAATGAGATACAACCTCACCATATATTTCTCACTCCTGCTCTCCGCCCAAGGACTTAACATCAGTTCTGTAATAACTGTGATTCTGTTATAGGCATTAATTTTAGAATCAAAATAATAATAGAAAAGTTATTATAATAACTTCCCAGCTAGGTCACTTGAATGGAATCAAACTCTTAACAATATTAAGAATATTAAGATATTTTATTTGTCTTGTACCCAAATCAAGTTTATCTTCCTTCCTTCCTTCCTTCCTTCCTTCCTTCCTTCCTTCCTTCCTTCCTTCCTTCCTTCCTTCCTTCCTTCCTTCCTTCCCTCCTTCCCTCCTTCCTTCCCTCCTTCCTTCCCTCCTTCCTTCCTTCCTTCCTTCCTTCCTTCCTTCCTTCCTTCCTTCCTTCCTTCCTTCCTTCCTTCCTTCCTTCCTTCCTTCCTTCCTTCCTTCCTTCTTCCTTCTCCCAGTTCCAGTTGCTTTGTCAGCAGGAAGTTCAACAGCTTGTCTCTTCTCTGTTTCCAAAGAACTTCAGAATGTCCACTGATACCAAATGTCCGACACACACCACACTATCACTGTTGTACCTCAGCTATGACAGGCAGAAGTGGAGATATTTCTAAAATACATATTTGCAGGTACTGATATATTGCAACCAAGCAGAAGCAACTGTACCAGACATATTAAGGTTACGTCCTGTACACAAAGAACATCTGCAGTATATGTTCGTGGCAGCACAGCCATTTCAGCTTTAAAGTAGGAGGTGTGATAATGGCTTGTACTATGCAGGTTAGTGGCAGAACACTGCTGAAAGCCAACAGATACAGAGAACCGGACTTTTATATGTGGATTGTCATGTTTGATTAATAGAACATGTTCACAAATGCATACAGTATTTCTGGCATAGATTACTATTATAAATGGCAAAAACATTATACAGGCCTAGATGCTATATTTTTTCTCTGTTTAATGTTAGTCACAGCACAGGCTCAGTGGGGCTCAGTAACTTGTAGGATTTCTGTGCATTTACACAAGAATCTCTTTAACCAGATTAATAACATAATATGGCATAGATTGTCTTCTGTTAATCAAACCTTGAGCTTCTCCAAATCAAGGTCAAAAGAATTGTGATATAAAAGTACAGGGACTCTGAAGTTCATTATATTGTACCATATTGTGCCCAGGTAAAACTCAATGATTTTGGAAAACAGAAAATCAATTTTCAACTCCACAAGGACAAGGAAATAGGATGAAAATACTTCAGCTATCATATTTAGTAATTAAAACATTATTAGATATTGACAGGATGTTATTTCATATCTGAAAGTTTCATAGGTTTATTCAGTTTTCTCTTGAATTATGCGTAGGTGGACAGCTAATACCCTCAAGCTGTTAGCCTGAAATTTTGGGAAGTCAAAAGTAGTAATTTCAGTGGCAAAAATTCCAATGAAATACTAGAATTTATAAAAAGACCATGATCTACATAAAAGCTTTTAAAACATAAAAGTACCCATTCAGGATATTATAAAATTTGCCACACATAAAAATGAATAGCATCTATCCTGATGTCAGAAGACTTGAAATGTGAAGAAAGCAAAAAAATTGCTTTCCTTTTTAAAAAATATGAGGAAATGAAGGGGAAGAAAAAAGGAAAAATCAAAACTTTCTGGTCATAATCTTCTTTTGTCTTTTAGTTAAAGTAAACAAAATAGTTAAGGAAATAAAAACAAAAGCAAGATAAATGTATGTAACACAGTTTCTGTATATAGAATCATTTTCTAGCTTAATCTGAAGCTGCCTTTTCTATGAATGCACTTGAATGTCCAAATTATGCTCTGAACTCCTTATTTTTACATTCTATATAGTAAAGGTCTGCTGTACATCTCCTGATCAACTGGTACATGTTCCTGATATATGTTCCTAGTAATAGTGAGGAAACACTAGATTTTGTTCCTAGATTTTGTGATGAAACAACCAAATAATTGCAATATACTATGGAAATACATCTTCAGATTGCTTTCCAGGTAAATGACAGGGTTCATAATACAGCATTTATTGTTTTCCACTGGGAATATCAGAAGCAAGAAAATCTGTGAAAATACTCAAAACTAAAACAGGTGTTCCTACACAATTTTTGCCATTAACATCATGTATGTACTTTCTTAACTAAGTCTGTAATCTGTAATTAGAGCACAGAAAGCTGTTCATTATAATACCCTGAATATATCCACACAATTAGAAAACATAGTTTAACTAACCATTATGTTGGCTTCCTGTGAATCTGTTAAAAGCTACATTTACAGCAGTTTAACACTAAATAAACAGATGGTGTGAGACAGAGGTAGCGTTTCCATATTAAACTAAATCTCCTTTTATTTATACCCCTATAAATCTAGGCAAAATCAGTATAAGAACTTGATCATGGAAGGCATTGAATAAAGCTGTAAAGAAGTAAACTGCCTCAAACATCCTGTATCAAAAATATTATCATAGAATGGAATCATAGAATCATTTAGGTTGGACCTAAATGACCTACAAGGTCATCTAGCCCAGCTTCTGACCAATCACCACCTTGTCAATTAACCACAGCACCAAGTGCCTGTCCAGTCTTTTCGTGAACACCTCCTGGGATGGCAGTGCTGGTACTTCCCTGGACTGCCCATCCCAATGCTTAATCAATGGTTAATTTTTCAGTGAAGAAATTCCTCCTGTTGTTAACCTCAACCTTCCCTGGTTCAGCTTGAGTTAATGCCCTCTTGCCCTGTTGTTGCCTGCTTGGGAGAAGAGAGCAAGCCCCACCTTGGTACAATCTCCTCTCAGGAAGTTACAGAGAGTAATAAGGTGACCCCTGAGCATCCATCTCTACAAGTTAAGCAACCCTAGCTCCCTCAGCCCTTCCTAATACAACTTACACTCCAAAATCTTCACAGTCTCTTTTGTCCTCATTGCTGTGACCAAAGTGTAGGACCCTTCACTTTGTCTTAGTGAACCTCTTATTGGACCTCATACCACTGACCTTGGCCCACTGAACCAGCCTGTCCTGATCCGTCTGCAGAGCCTTCCTAACTTCCAACAGATCAGCAACCCTCCCCCCCCCCCCAACTTGGTGTCATCTTCAAATGGTTTAAGGGTTTAAAGGGCCTTGGGGCCCTTCATGCAGATCATTGACAGAGATATTAAACAGGACTGGACCCAGTATGGAATTCCTGGGGCACCCCACTGGTGACCGGCCATCACATGCATGTGACTCCATTCACCACTACTCTCTGAGCCTGGCCATCCAGCCAGTTCTTATCCCAGTGAAGAATGCTCCTGTCTTAGCCATGGATTACCAGCTTCTCCAGCAGTATGCTGTTGGAGACAGTGTCAAAGGCTTTGATGAAGTACAGGTAGACAACAGTCACAGCCTTCCTGTCATCCACCAGGTGGGTGACCTGGTCATAAAAGGAGATCAGATTGGTCAAGCAGGACCAGTCTATCTTAAACCCACATGTCTGGGCCTGATCCCCTGGTTGTCGTGTATGTGTCATGTGATCACATTCAAGATAATCTTTTCCATAACCTTTGCCAGGTGCTGAGTCCAGGCTGACAAACCTGTAGTTCCCCAAATCCTCCTTCCAACCCATCCTGAGAATAGGCATCACACTGGTCAACCTCCAGTCATCTGCGGCTTCCCAGTTAGCCAGAACTGATGGAGAGTGTCTTGGTGAGCTCTTCTGGCAGTTCCTCAATACCGTTAGGTGGATCCCATCTGGCCTCATAGACTTGTGAGTGTCTCAGTGGCACAGCAGGCCATTAACTACTTGCTCCTATAATGTTCTCAGAGGATCTCAGTTACATTTTATGAGTCTTGCCAACAGGGCTTACCTTTTCCATTGTGCATATGAGACATTGCTAGTCTCTTGAACGATGACTAGGGAAAGGTTGACTTTCTGATTTTTTAATTACTTACTTAAATATCTAAATGAATATCAAAGTCTGCTGGAAATCTGGTTCCTTTTGTAAGACATGCTCAAGAGACTAGTATTCCTAACCATGTACTAAAAATTATTTTACATCTTTCTGCAATTCTGATACTGCAGTAGTCATTTGCTTGTTATTGTACTGGATTTTATTCAGTAGAACATAAATTAAAACTAACAAAAATGACAAACTAAATTTTGACCATTAATTAAAATAATAAGAACAAACATGAGTGTTTGTTCATGTACTCATGAATAATGAATTTTATTCCACCATCTTCCCTAAAGGGGAAAAGTCCTGCTGTCTCAACATACCAGGAAAATTGCCTTTTAATGATTGTTCTGGAATCCTAAGTAAGTATCATTATATTGAACTGCTGGAGGAAAAATGTGTTTATATTTAATTTATAAATCAATAGGTCCTTTCAATTGAGACTATCACTTGAACTAGATTTTCTCAAGAACACCACACAATTTGTTACTCTAAATTATTTTAGCAGTAAGTTTAAAATTTAACCGCAAAATTTCTATGAAAAAGGTCACAATAACCTTTGCAAATTAAGTGTATTTCTTTACAAGCATCAAGAGAAATAATCTCACAGTTTCTGGGTTCCAAGATAGGTATATTTTATTTTTAATTATTAAATAATATAGAGAATGCCAATAAAATTAGATAGAAAACTGTGCAGAAAAGCAACCAATCTTTGTGATGGCAGCTTAATGTCTATATACCTCCTATTATCTATGTAAGCAATTTTATTCTGTTAACAAGCTGATTTTAAAGTACCATTTTTGTTTCATAAAGAAATACACCTAGCAGATGCATAAACAATGTTTCCTTCACCTCACTTGCAGCTAAAGGCATATATGGCTGGTCACTTTGAAAGCTTTGAGAAAGTCAAGGACTACTAATGCTGTAGGAAGACTGAAATGCATTTAGATAAGTGACAGAAATACCTTCTAAAGTTAATTATGTTTACTTTCCTCTCTCCCTTGGTGTTCATTACCTTTAAACGGAGCCACACATTGGCAGAAATAATTACCAGGTTGGTCAATGCAGGTGGCTCCATTCTTGCAGGGAAATGAAGCACACTCATCTATATCTGTTTCACATCTTGCACCTTTGAAAAGATGAAAGTTTTGAACGCTTACCAAGAAATCATCTGCCAATTTCTAATTAATTTGTACCACAAAAATCTCAACTTGTGAAGATAAGCTAACATACATCAGTCAAATAAACAGCCACACTACTCATATCAGCATGCATTTTGTTCTTAGAACCACAAATACATACCAATTTATATATGAGTTGCTAGATGGTAGCTAGTCTTATGTATGCAAGCTTTGAAGGCCTTTTTAAATGCAGACTAATTTATCTTGTGCTATGTAGTTTACAGATGCAGTCAACATTCCAGTTTGTTGGAATGCAAATTAAAGATTACACCAGGGAAGGTTAAGAGAAATGATAATAAAACACAAGCAAATTAATCAATAATGTCTTAATGGATGCTTTGTGGACTACCAAGCTGTGGAAAACAAGGTTAACTATGAAAACTACTCACCAGTAAAACCAGGTAGACAGATGCATTCATAGCCACCAATAAGGTCTGAACATGATGCATTATGAAGACATGGAGAAGACTGACATTCATTTATATTTTCTTCACAAGTTGTACCTATGAATATAGAATTAAGGAAAGGGGAAAGATGTTAGCCCATGGCACCTTTAGGTAAAGACTAACATTTATTTTAACTGAATATAACTCATATATCAGAATCTATTTGACACACTTTATATTCAAATCTGGGTGTTTATGAGAGATGTTCACCTTCTGAATGTTTAAGTTCTTCTCTGATTTTTCAAAAATATTAAAAGTACAGTCATCAAATAGTTTACTAAGGTTTAAAGCAGACAGTTTTCTTATTATATAAATACAGAAGAACAGAAACCAAATTACATTAAGTATAACAGACTGCATTACAGAGGCATGAGAGGAAATATTTCTTATGTTTATGATAAGGCAAAAGATGTACTCCCAAAAAACTGTGAGAAAGAATCTGTGTAGACAAGAAGAAAATTCCTATCTAGACTATAAAAAATCCACATAACTACTCAAAGTATAAAATTACTTTATTGCTAATATTTTCAGTGAATCAAAACTCTTTATCATTTGAATAATAAATTTTAAAAATGCATCAATTGCGCTATTTGGGAAGTTAAAAGCATTTAAAGAAATAAAAATGCAAGAGATAATTTTTCTGAATATATGAGTGGTAAAAATGTACTATTTTGCACTGGGACGTTTGAATTATGGATTGATTTGTATTTTAATGATTAAATATCCATGATATTTTTAAAATGGTGCTTTAAATAGAAAATGGGTATACTTTAAATCCCTGATCTAAGCTGATAGCATAGCTCCAGCTATTAATGCATCCACTTATCAAAGAGATTAAATTTTTCATATAAAATGTACCAATATACCAAAACAAAAATGTTTACCACACAATTGGATCTTTTTTTCTCAATTTGAGGATATTTTCTCAATTCAAATTACTATAAAATCTTGTAGAAAACAGTATCTTCTATTTGCAGAATTTCACTGAACCCCACAGATCCATTTTCAGTCGCCAAGACAGCAGTTACCAGAAAACACCTAGTTCCATGCTATCATGAAAAGAAAATTGGTAATATAGTCAAGATACACTTCTTCTATCTGACATGTTTATGACTTCAGAAGACACCCATATATAAAAACATGCATCTCATCTGATAAGTTAAAAAAATGGTGTAAAACTCTGAGTAGGTTTACGAAGTCATCATTCAGTGGATTTTTTTTTTTATACCTTCAAATCCATCCTGACAGATGCAACTGAAGGCATTGAGGTGATCAACACAAGTAGCTCCATTTTGACAAGGGTCACTAAGACACTCATCCACTTCAATCTCACAGTCATGACCTGGAAACAAGTGGAGGATTCATTTCATCAGGAACATGCCACTAGTGAATCATCAGTGCAGGCAGCAACAACAAAATGAAATAACTAAGGTTAGGTACAGGCGGCTTTTACCAATGACCCATAAATTGTCTTTGGGGAATTCATTTCTTGTTGATAAAGGAAAAAGCAGAATATAATGTTCAACAAAGATTTTATAGAGTCCTTTACAGATGTACTCAAAAATTTGCATTTTTCATATTTTAAGGGCAAAAAAAGCCTTGAGTTTTCCTGAAATATTGCAAGTGTAAGTACGGTTTCCAAGAAAAATATAATACAATCTTTCTCTATCATATTATTTTTTTCATTATTTATTAATTTATGGGTTTGTTTTAAAGATTTCTATGGGAAATACTGGAAAATGCTTTAAATATGGACAAATATTTTCATCTTGTAAAAATTAAAAGTCAGAAAGTTAGATATTGGCATGTATTTGTAAATATGCAGAGGAGAAAATATTGATGCTGATTTCTAGTTGTTAATGATGTATTTAATATTTTTTCTGTCATCAAATCAATTGTTACTAATGTTTCAAGATAGATAAAGTTCCTGATTGCTTCTGAGGTATTTTGGGGGTTTTAATTGACCGCAGAAAAAATATAAAAATACTGATCCACTGTTATATAGATATATGAATTTAAACAAGCTTTTCAATAAAGAAAGCTCTCACCAAGGATTATCACAAGTAACATCATTCAAATTTACTTTATATTTTTATAATACTAATAAAATAAACCAACCACAGAATCAGGAGAAAGCATTTCATTGCATTAAAGAAATAAATACTATATGTCTAAAATTACAGATTATTTAATCTAAGTGAATGCCTATGTAAGGATGTAGAACAGCAAGTTAAGAAGTATGCAGTCTTCTCAAGACCTCAATTCATCTAGTTGTCTGTGTCCTCCTCGACTACTGAGGGAGATTTTATGTCGTCTTATTCCTGCATTTGGAGCCCTGCCAAAGTCCCTGGAGTTAGACAGGATGGATCTGGGTAGCACAGCTGGTCTGCCACTCCAGGAATTCCTACTGCCTCTGACTATTTCGCCATATAGTCAATCAAAAGTACCTGTATTACGTATATAGAAAGAATTTTTTTACACTGTCATCTGAAAATATCATATTAGTATGCTGACATAGCCAAAGTAATTTTAATCTCGCCAGTCTAATGACAATGGCCTGCAGAGTAGATGCAAATATGAGTAGCTAAACCTGCCCAGGATCTTGGATGTATGTTTGGCAGTTGAGACCCTAGTTACTACAGCCTTATTATTACAGAGAGCAGAAAGGAGATAAATTAAGGCCAACTTGCATATGGCTGGGACTTCAAATCACATCAATGTAAGACAGACACCATCTCTAAGATAGTATAAAGAGTAATTGGAGTGGAAATGCTCCCTTGTAGTCAGTAATTTTTATAGCAGCATACTCTTACTTAGCCAAGTATTTTGTGTGCCGGGAAACAAAAGTTGTTGCTGCCTGAATCAGAGACACACTGGTAAATTATCTGTTGCTGCTTTTGAACAAACTTATTTTCTCTGGCTGACTGAAACATGCTAAATAACACTTCTGTGAACTCACCTATAAAGCCAGGTGCACAGAAACAAAGATAGCCACCCACAATGTCTTCACAGATGCTGGAGGCTCCACATGGTTGTGATAGGCAGGCGGAAACATCAGCTTCACATAACTCACCAGTAAAACCTGTCGAAAAGTAGAGTAACAGAAGACTTAGGAAATTTATTACATTTAGTCCAAGAAAACAGACAAGTGATAGACCAATTAAATGGGTGGTTTTGTTATGTTTTAAAATCTTATTTAGGATATGGTAGAATATTCCAGTTTCCTTGAAAGTTTCAGTTTCATATACAAAAGAACTCTAAATGGAACAAAGTCATAATGATAAAGTCAATGATAAAGCTGTACTTCAAATTTTAATAAAAACCATTCAAAATGCAATGGGCATCAAGGGAATAATTTTCATTGATTACAGCATATTTGCTTTTGAACATTTACAGTAAATAATTGCAAGTAAATATTCTTTGTATGAGGGACTTTTTATCAAGACAAAAAAATATATGTAACTAAGTAATATAAAGCGGTTGAAAAGTCAATCCATGTGTATGGACTTAGTAACCAAATGCTGAACATAAATGCAAAGTTTCAAATTTTAGACATTTTGGTTTGGTCACAAAAACTCAGTGAGCTAAAGCATAAGAAGTACAGGTTTCTGGTCTCCTATTAGCTGAGCACTTAAAAATTTTCTAAATATTTTTAGTGCAACAAAGATCAAAATAGATTGGACCAATTTATTATAATTAAACAAGTGCAGCATGAAAAGCCACTAAAGACTTAAACCAGAGATTTGGTTCAGTGAGTTAAATATAATGAATTCAAGTGTCTTACAAACTTAGATACCAAATCTGGCTGAAGATCTGAATTTCACATTTAATTAAAAATATATATTTACAAAGTAATGCCATGCATCAGTAGGATAGGTATTGTCAGGACAGATTCCAGTGTGCCATTGAGTTGCCCCATATCTGACATTGTATTAGTCAAATTTTTAGACAGAAAGGAAGACTCTTCGGTCAAATATTCAAATAAATCTGTATTCCTACAGTATACCACAGCAGGTTTAAAAAGGAAGCATAACCTTGTTTTAATAGTGTTTATTAAGTGCAATTGAGTATAATAAATAATTTAAAAATTCAAAAGTTCAGTACTGCTTGGACATAATCTTTAAATTAAAGGAAATGTAAACCATGTTCTTAAAGCATGACTGAAGAACTCCTGATCTGGAAGATATTTTAACTTTTTAACATCTTGTTACATGAGGGAAGACCCAGTTTCTGACCATCAGGGTAAATTGCTGGGACATGCTGCACTTTACAAATTCTGGCTTGTTGAACAACCCTTTGAGGCATAAATACAAGGCAATGAATATTAAAACTGCCCTACACATGCACTCATTTTCTTTTCTAAATCAGTAGGTCCAGAAAAGTGACTTTAAGTTATGTTTCAATTCCATCCTAAACACCAGCTGTGCAACATTCTTGCACAGCTGAAGTTTTCCTCCTTGTTGATTGCCATTAAAAATTTAAGTCTCTCATTTTGCCTTTGTAAATATCTCTAAACATCTGCATAATGAAGTACTACATAAACTGAATATAAAAAATTATGATAAAGAAGTAAAATGGAAATGTTGATCAATGATGGTAACAGCTATGCACAGATATATCTATAGCAGTTGCATGTGAGGCTTTCATCTAAGTAGAGATAATGAATATTGAAAAGTCAACAGGTTTTTCTCCTTGATGAAATAAAATTATTATTCATAATAAATTTATATATTTGAAAAAAGGTCTTAACCTATTTAAGTTTTTATTTCTGTGTTTTGAATTAATTATCGAAGTATTACAGCATGGATTATTGGGCTTTGAGCAATCTGATCTACTTAAAGAAGTCACTATATTAAGTTAGAACTAAGAAGAACAAAGGGTAGCAATGGTTTCATGGGTCAATTTTAATACTAAATATCTGATTATGTATAAGGTTTCTCATCAAAACAGATTCAGTTGCAGTACTTAAGAATATTCTATTTCCGACAAAAAAAGAAATGAGCATATTTTGATTTATTTCTCTGTTACAGATATCCAAAAGATACTTCATAAGTTTAGATAAGGAGAAATTTAGCAACAGAATATTTAACTTTTTTTTTAAATGCCACATTTACATTCTTGAGACATTTCATTTTGACAAACCCAAATGCCTCATGACAAAAGTGATTTTTACTAGTCAGACTGTGACACTTAAACTCTCCAGGGAGATCACTGAATTGTGATCGATTCTGACATAGTCCAGCCACACAGTGATTTATGGCAATTTCACTACATGGCTCCTTATATTCTGGATGGCAGGTACATCTGAAACTATTAACTGAAACCTCACATTAAGGGTTATTGTCAGAGCCAGCAGGATTTGATGTGCATTCATACGCTCTTATTGAACAAATACTACTCCTGGGGAAAAGGTTTTATGGTTCCTGTTAAAATTTCATCTGAGAAAAACTTAAACAGACTGAAAGAAAGAAAGAAATGCCAGAATTTAATAAATTCATGTAAAACATTGTCATTAGGATTCTTATATAATGGGGTGCCAATTTTTCCTTTTTTGTACTGAATGCAATAATAATTATATATAGAACCATTTCATTAATTTGATTTTTGGGATAGAGTGGTTGCAATTGTTTTTGTCATTTGACATCTATCATAAGGAAATTCTGCTTTTGTTTGGGTCCTCTGGACTTTCAAATATAAAAATTGTACTTACTGAAAAAAATGTGTAAAAATTGTAAAACACGTGCAACTAATAATAGCAGTGTTGAACAAAATAGAGAAAGGGTCACAAAAAGGAAAAATCATTACCTTGGCATGTGTATTGGGTTTGTTTGGCCAGTTTTGGGTGGCAGGGTGAGCTTATAGGGGTGGCTTCTCTGAGAAGTTGCCAGAAGCTTCCCCCATGTCTGACAGAGCCAATGCCAGCTGCCTCCAGGACAGACCTGCTGGCCAAGGCCATCAGCAAACAGCAGTAATCCTTCTGTGATAGTATTTGAGGAGGAAAAAATGATTGCACAGACGTAACTATGGCCAGGAAATAGTGGGGACAGTGCGAGACGAACAGCTCTGCAGACACCAAGGTGAGTGCAGAAGGAGGGGCAGGAGATGCTGCAGGTGCCAGAGCTGAGATTCCCCTGCAGCCCCTGGTGCAGCCCATGGTGAGGCAGCTGTGCCCCTGCAGCCCATGCAGCTCCTCCATGCTGGGGCGAGGTGGATGACTGAAATGAGGCTGTGCACTCTGGAAAACGCATGGTAGAGCAGGCTGCTGGCAGGGATTTGTGGACAGAGGAGCCCACTCTGGAGCAGGTTTTCTGGTAGGATTTGTGAACTTGTGGGGGAAATCACATTGGAGCAGGCTGTCCCTGAAGGACTGCATCCCATGGAACAGAACCCAAGCCTGAGCAGTTCATGAAGAACTGCAGCCTGCAGAAAGGAGTCACACTGGAGTTCACAGAGGACTGTCTCCCATGGGAGGGACCCCACACGGGAGCAGGGGAAGGACTCCCCTCCCTGAGAGGCAGCACAAACAGCCTGGGGTGAACTGACCATAACCCCCATTCCTGTGTTCCTGCATCACTGGGGGTTGGCAGGTAGGGCATGGGAAGGAGGGAGGGTGGGGAGAAGGTGTTTTTAAGATGTTTGTTTTACTTTTCATTTTCCTGCTCTGGGTTGGATTAGTAGTAAATTCATTTTTCTGTCAGTTCTGTTTTGCCTGTGACAGTAATGTGCAAGTGATCTCTCCCAGTCCTAATTTGAATTCACGAGCCCTACCGTATATTTTAACCCCCCCCACCCCACCACCCCCGTATATTTGCCAAGGAGAGAGACAAAGTGCCTTAGACAGGTACCTGGCATCCAGCCAGGGTCAGCCCACCAAAACTTGAAAGGCAGGGGAAACAAATAATGCTCTTGCCTCAGACAGTACAAGAAGAAAGTGTTTTATTGTGACCATCTCCTCTAATAAATAGATGTGATTACTGTATTGAAGTAACCAATCACAACTATAAGAGACAGAAGATGCAATTTTCTCTGTGGTGTCCTTCTTACACATATGGTGTCTGCAACTCAAAGAACAAAACCCATTAATTCTCAGTAAAGACAATTCAAACTTCAGCAGTTAAATTAGAATAAGCTTCTCTCTAAAAGTTTTAAAACTTCATGCTCCAAAAGGTAAGAGACTGAGAAATTATGGCAGTGCAACTTTAGGAAAATTGTGTTCTCTGAAGACTGCTCAATTTCACAAGCACACTTTCTGATCCAACAACAGCAGGAATCTGAAAAATTCAGATTGTTCTGTTCTTGTGAAAAAAGTCTGCTGCTTTATTTCTCAGTAAAGGTTGGGGAAAAGTTAAAATTTGTGTTTAGGTACACATAGAAAGTAAGTTTGACAAGTCATAAGGCTGTATTTTCATGAGTACTTAGAGTGTTTGTACATCAGCTTTTTTCCTACATATGTCAGTCCTGCAATAAATAAATAAATAAATAAATACTCTAAGGCAAAAGAATTTCAAGAGTTGCAATTCAATTTTCTGTCATAAGCTTTGAAGTATTTCAAGAGTTTTAGATTTTTTGCAAAGTTTTTTCAACTAAGTAATAAGTGAAAAAAAAAGAAAGCTTCTGGGCCAAAAGCCTGTTTTTATCCATCATGTCAGCATTTTCTGATAAATAATGTTTCATTGGATATCCCTCAAAAGAAGCTGAAAGCTTCAGCTTTCTGGAAGCTGAAAAGTAATCATTACAATTTTGTAATTGCAATTGGTTTGAATTTTGTGGTACAATTTTCTGGTTGGAAGATGAAAATGTATTTTTTCAGCAAAAACTTCTGTCCATCATTTAAACTTAATTCAGTCTGGGAAGGAACTTAAAAGTACAGTCAGTACATCTACTGCTTACCACTAACTCAATTTGGTATCAACAGATATGTGTATATTTTAAAATATTCTTGATATCCTAGAAGTACTGCCTCAGTCATATTAGGTTATTTACTAAGTAAAAACTAATATGACAATGTCCCTGTCACAGGCAACAAAGGTGATTTGATAGAGGCTACCAAAGGATTTAGTCCAAGATAATTTCTGATTTAGGCAGTTCCCAGGGGACAAACATCACAGGCAGAGTTTACAGACCCAGCATCATATCCTGTATGAGCCTGAATCCACACCCCTTTCTGGCCCTCTTCTAGGCTTTTACTAATTAATTAATGTTGGCCAATTTGTCCCAGTCAACTCTGTGCTAAAGCAGAAATTCTTGGCACAGGCACATTAATTTCTCTTCACTGATATATTTGCAGGGTCTGCTCAACCCTGGAGATTCATTTTTAGCTACACATGCTTCAGTTATGCTCCAACACAGGAGACTTGAAGAGCATTGTTATTTCCATTGCATGAATGCAGTCCATCACAGAATCACTGTGTACCCAAATATGAGTTATCTGACATATTTAAGTATTTTAAAATTGTCAGATTAAATTTAGTTCTTTGGAGGTGAGAGAGAAGCTGTTCTCTGATAGTTTGGTCACTACTGGTTGAACTCCAGTGCTTCTCTCCTAATACTCTTCGTCCACCAATGAAATCTAGCATTTTGGATATTAACAACATAATGTCATGATAGAAATCTGAACACCTACAGCTCCACATAGAGGCACAAACCCTTTGGAGCAATAACTATTAATAGATTTTGTGAGATATGTAGTGGTTGCCAACACATATTCCGGTCATATCCAGTGCTGACTCCGTATGCTAAGTATATGTCTTAATACCATATTTTAAACTACTGTGTTCAGATAGTTTTAATTTAATAAATTTAATCAAATTTTATTATTCATGTAGGTCATAGGACAGCAAAGCAAGCAGGGCACAACTCACTGACAAGCAGTCCAGTCCCATAGCAGTGAAACAAGAGAAGCTGGGCAGGTCCATTGCTGATAGCCATGTCTAGCACAGACAACCTGCAGTGACAAGGGGCTTGAGAAGGAGCCTGGAAGTCAAAGTCAGCAAGGCAAGGTCAGATTGGCAGGAGACTGCTGGAACACTGGTGTATGGCAGGGAGCAACAACACTTCTTTCACAGTCAGAACTCTTGGACAAATACCTGAGGGTGGAGATTTCTTTTTCAACAACACCAGTACATGGCTCAATCCCATTCAGCCTGAAATCTCTGGATGTGTTTTCACAAATTGCTGCCCGGTTGTTTCCAATTTTCTGTGAATTTGTTTATGACTGCCAAAGAGGATTCATCTTTTCTCAGCTGAACCATCTTTCTTTTCCAGAACACTGCTAGAGTTTTTGCCTGTCTCTCTCTGGGATTGGTGCCATCTGCACAATCAGACACAATATTCCTAATTCAATAATCCAGGTCATTGATAAGGAGCATCAATGAAGAGCATTAGTGGATCCAAAATACTTCCAGTGATGTTCCTTTCCTCACTGAATCATTATCATATTTTAGTACTTTTTTCCCAGTGAGTTACATGTGGTTTAGTGGTAGTTTCACTGAGACAGTGTCTCATTGGTGTCCTAAAAAGAATGATGATGCACTCAAGATATATAGAAACTTCTTCCTTATCTCAAAAGTTTATTACTACCTCAAAACAGAAATTACAATGGTTTCACACATTTTACTCTTGAGAAATTAATTTTACCTAGGGACTGTCATATTTTTGTTGGCTTCAGATGCTTACAAATAGTTCAACTTCACATTTTCCGTAACTCTTTTACAAGAATTAAAGTTATACCTGACAGTTCTACACTTCTGCTCTTTTCTACTTTTCTGTAACTCTGTCTTAACCACAAGTCTACAGCTCTGAAACTGCTCTGAATCCTTTTTAAATACCACAGCTGAAATTGTAGCCAAACAGATTTTACAGTATGCATTTTCGTTTGAACACTCTAGGTTCTTCTGTGACTGATAAAATAATGAAGATTTTTCTGGGGTTTATAGAAAAACTCCTGAAAAACAGCACAGTATCAGTCACAGCTTCATGAGGGGAAGTTCCTCCCTATCAAACACGATTTCCTTGTAGGACAAGGTAACCCACTGATTAAGGCATGTCAATTGATGTAATATTTCTGGATTTCAGTAAAGCTTTTGATATTGTCTCTTACAAAATACCCAGCACACAGCAGGATAAACCCATCATGTGATGGGTGGGCAGCTAGCTCATGGGTTGGATGCAAAGGGTTGTAGTGAATGGGTTGTCATCAGACTGGTGACCTGCCACTGGTGGGGTTCCACAGTCTCCATCCTTGCCCCTGTGCTCTTAAACATCTTAATAGATTACTTGGACATAGGACTTTAAGGAATATTAAGTAAGTTTGCCAATAATACTAAACTGGGAGGAACTTTTGACTCCCTCAAAGGCAGAGAGACGCTGCAGAGAGACAAATTTGAGTACTGGGCAATCTGTGACCATATGAAGTTAAACCAAGTGCCAGATTCTGCACCTTGGTCAGAGCAACCCTGGATGAATTTGCAGATTTGGGTATGAGATGCTGAAAAGCAGCACTGTGGAAAGGGTCTTGGGGTTCTGGTTGACAGAGAGTTAAACATTAATCAGCTTGCTGGAGCACGAATCAGCAGCCAGGAGAGCCAACCCTTTCCTGGGAACATCAGGCACAGCATCACAGCCAGGCATGGGAGGGATTGTCCTGCTCTGCTCTGAGCTGGGGCAGCCTCACCTCAAGTGCTGGGGGCAGTTTTGGGTGCTACAATATAAGACAGATATTAGAACGTCCAAAGCAGGGCAACAAAGATGGTGAAGGATCTTGAAGGAAAGCTGGATAAGTGTCTGAGGTCACTTGGTCTGTTCAGACAATTGCTTTTTAAGGGTTCTTCATCTATTCTTGATTATAGTGCAAAACAGTGGAACAGAAGTTCTGATCTAGAAAGTTCTTTCAAAAGGAATAAATGTGATCTTTCTGTAACATTTTTTCTGCTCATTCTACCCCACTTAGAATTTATTCCTGCCAGTGAGCGCTAATGAGTCCATCATATCTCTTTTAGCTACTTGATTTCAATGATCATTTCTACTGCTTTGGACAAACTGGATCTTAAGCCATACAATTTAATGTGAATATGTAGGAGAGCTATTGCTCTACAGTGGTTTTTTTTTAAGAAAAACCCTTAAACCTAGGCAAAGGACCACAGTGGCTAGGTACATCTTCCAAGACTCTAAGAATATTTTTGTCAGTTCCACTAAAAGTTGGATTAGAACTAGAGAAAAATTAAGGAAAAACAGAGACATACTCTACTCATCTTACACAAATGAAGAAGAAGACTTACAACTATTACAAAAGAAGTTTGATAACTGTACCACAGCAGGCAGCTTCAGAAACTCTCTTATTTACACTAAGAAAAGAGAATAAGTTTTTATTCTGACTATGCTTGCTGGATTGAAATGTTATTTTATAACAGTGTGGCTAAAAGGCTATCTTACAATTTTGTGGTATGATGCATTAAAACAGCATCTAATGATGCTTTACATCTGCAGGATAAAATAAGTGCAGGAGTAAGAAAAAAACACTTTATGAAATAATATCTGTTATCCATTTTCATATTCCCATGAGGACTGACAAGTTGTCAGTGTCTGCTGCTTCTTTTGTGATGATGTCAGGATCTGCTGAGAAGATGATATGTATTGTATAACATAATTTGATTGTTACTAGGAATAGTAATTTATTATACTTTCCTATATAACATCTTCCTGTAATTGATATGCAAATCCTGTGGCATTTACAATTCCCTTATGGATAATGAAAAATGAGAGCAAGAAATTGCTTAATTGAGATAGCTTTTGCCAGTTAGAATTGGGGTAAAAACATTGCTGCTAGCAGATCAGTATAAAAAAAACAACAAACAAAAGCAATGACAAAACATAAACAACAGTAGCAATCATTAATATGAATTACCCAACTTCTGAATTACACAGATTCTCAGCTTAATGTCTCTGAAAAAAATAAATCTGTGAAATGTGAAGCTCCCAGTGAAATAAGCATATACAGTGGGTAATGTTGCTATTCTTCCTCAGCTACATCTCAGAGGTATTGCACGCTTTCAGATGTCATGTGTCAAGAATAAGGAGATAAGAGGATGAGCTGCCCCTCATTGTGTAATACGACAGTGGATTAAATAAAGAGCTCTTCAGTTCAATATTCTTATTTTAGAGATGAATTAATTTGTTACAGAAAATAAGTTCAATGGCTTCATTAAAAAGAGAATGGTTTCTGAAGTGCCACATAAAGTGTATAAAGGCACATAAAGGTATACATTTCCTCGGGAGTGAAAGACCTTTTTAAGTAGAATTTAGGAAGATAAATATGAAAATAAAAAGAAACATACATTGGCTTGCTGTTCATGTTGTTCATGGAATTAAGATTGGCAGGCAGTACAAAAGCAAAATTTTGGAGTTGAATTATTTCTTAGAATTTAATGATAAGGAATCTGTTGGACAGAGAGAAAATACACAGACATTCCTTGTCATCTATCATATATTTTCTAGTCTGTCTTTTGTAAATTTTAAAGATAATATGAGTTCCAAATATGATCCTTCATTTCTCATCAAAATAGAGCACCATAGGGTACTAGAAAAGCTGGGGGGGTAGGGGGAAGGGGTTGATTTTACTAACAGGTAAGTAAAGGAAAAAAATGGTGATTAAACCACATAAAGCAACAACAGTAGACTTTGCTGAAGTTCTGGTAAGGCAATTCTCTTACTTGTTAGAAATTTTATACAATGTTTTTACCCCTTATAAATGCAAGTAGAGACATAGGATATGAAAATTGTGCAAATGCTAATTATTTTTCAGTACACTGTAGGACCACATTAGTTGGAAAGTGAGTTGTCAAGGAAAGGAGTTATTTTAGAGAAGGGTAGAAAAGCATAAAGACAGAACAAAAACATAGATGAAGAATTAAATGAGTGGAAATTTCAAAGCAAAATAACAAACCATATCCAAAATAAAGACTGTTAATATTTCTTTAGAAATGGCAGTAGGATAAAGATTATTTCAGTTTTGGCTATGAAAATACACTTCTGAATTGTTAGGGTTTTTTGTTTGTTTGTTTGTTTGTTTGTTTGTTTTCTAAATCAGAGATGGCCAAACAACATAGCAGACTTCAAAACCTTTAGATCATTTATTAGAAATTTAAATATATTTAGATATGTGGTGGCCAAATAACCTGTTATCTACTTTTTAGAAACAGAAATTTTGGACTAAACAATTTTTAAACATATAAATCAAACATGTAAAAAATATGTTTAGTAGACATAGCATACTAACATCAGGGAAAGGTCATAATTTGATTATCATTTTAAAAACTCCATGAAAGCATGATTTTAAGCCTATAGACCAACTTGTAGTAGTTTTCTGGAATGTGATGTCTGAAAACAAGTGTTATTTGCATTTCTAATGTCAGAAATGGAAAAAAAAAGGAGCCAGAGATTACATCATTGTAAATCTTATTAATTTCATATTAAATGTGAATGGGTTCATTCTACAACCAATAGGCACTTAACCATGGGAATATATTCCAACAATGTTTCAGAAAACAAACAAACAAAAAAAAATAGAGATATCAAAAATAAGAAGCAGCAAACTAAAAATTAGTCGCAATTGGCAAATTAAATCTTTTATAAAAGCTTGTAACTTTTGTGAATTGTGAAATACAGCTATGATGGTTTTAACAGGTTTTTAAAATAGCTGTTTAGTATCAAGTAATCATTCCTTTCCATCCTGGTACTGCCATTACAGTACTTTTAGAAATTAATAGACTCAGGCTAAAGGCTGTCATAGAGATATTTCCTTACCTGGGGGATTTGTAATGGGTTATTACAGTGTTCCTCAAGACATCACTCTTTTGTGTCTGCTTTTGGTAACTGTAGCTCAATGTCTTATTAGACACTTTGAAATAAATAGTGTTGTTTTTATTAGAAACATGTCAAATTTTTAAGTCGTCTGCTAGGGTTAGTGGGTTGAATTGATGTTACAAATGAGCTATTAATTGATTTTCTTCCCTGTATTTTTAGCCTCATAAATGACAGCACATTTTTTAAAGCATGAGTGGTAGTCGACAATTTTTTCTTGTTCTATGGCAGGAAGATTTCATTTACCACTGGCATGAAGAACTATACCGAAAAATAGGAACACAGGTAGAAAATTGGAATTATAAAAAATAAGATTTCTTTATAAAGCTATTGCAGCTAATAAGGTATCTTTTTACAATAGCAAGAAATTTCCCATGTGGACATTTCACCATGTTTACTTCCTCTTTCTTCATCACAGCCTGCCTTAACTGCAACTTCTTATAAGAGACTTTTTAGTGAGCTTTTCAAAATGTGCTGCTCTTCCCATTTGTCCTTTCCTCCTTACTAATTTCATATGATCCTCTTGGATTCCATCTTTTCTTCTGCACTTGGTTGCAAGTATGTATATATATATAGCATGTATTGATGTATGGTTTTCAGTGTCACCATGTGAATTTTCTTCTTCCTTCTTAATTGTTTTAATTTTAAAACTGTAATTAAAAGCTATATCTATTTCAAGAAATTTTTTAACCATTGCATCTTGTTTTACATCTTAATTTACCAGTGTTTTATATTTTTCAGTATCTCAGTGCAAAAACCTCACTAAATACTTATTTCTATAAGAATAATATAATGAAATCTCACTGAAGTAGAAATTACAGTTTTATTTGCTCTTAATACCTTTATGTCCAATTTCTAACAGATAATAAAGATTAAGTTTAAAAGTTTAAATCTTACTGTGCTTCTGGGAACATTTTGAACAAATAGAAGTTATAGATGCCAATGTATTACAGAATACACATTTTGATATTTCATCATAGTGCACAGTTTGAATACACAACGTCTGAGCAATTACATGTCCACTAGAGGAATGAGGTATTGTGCACTTTTTCAGCAGCATTTTTATTTACATAAGTCTCAAAGACTTTCATCTGCATGAAACATGTATATTAAGGTTAGCATTACAACTTGAAACATGTATGGAAACTTAATCCAAAACTATGATAATTACAAGTGAGGAAACTTAGGATTTCTCTGCACTGTTCTCTTGTTTTTCTAGTGAAAAACATGAAAGTAGAAAGAGGTATGTATATCTTAAAATTTGATTTACATAGAGAATTGGAAAGGAAAATAGGAAAACTGGTGTCATGATAAGGACAAATTAGTGAGCTATGAAAAACCTCCCCAGAAAAACCAAATAACCAACCAAACAAACTATAAAAAAACAAACCACCAAGTAATGCAAAGGCACTCTTCATGTCCCCTGAATGGCCGTAGGGTCTCTAGCAACAGTCACTCTAGAAAACTCTTTCCAGGATTTTATGGCTTACTATATTATGGCATTTGGAATAGAATATCTCTTTGGTCCATTGGTGTCAGCTGTCCCAGCTTTTTACACTCTCAACTATTTGTTCCCTCCAGCCTACTCACTGTCAGGGTAAAATGAGAAACAGAGATGGCCATGATGCTGTGCAAACACTGCTCAGCAGCAGCCAAAACATTCCTGAGTTAGCAACACGGCTTTGGTCATAAACCAAAAACACAGCACTGTAACAATTTCTATGAAGAGGAGTGGTTCTATCTCAACCAGACCTTGTATGTAGGTCCAATCAAGTTTTTTGTCTGGGCAGAATACCCATTAAAAATTAATTTCCTTTTATATTATCCAGTCTTTCTTTTCTGATAATGAGAAAAATCAGGGAATTTTTTTCCAATGTGAAAAAATAAGGAATGGCCTTCAGTGATTATTTTTTTCATCTTCCTAATGTCAAAAATACTGTAGAATATTTCTGACTTCTTTTTCTTCATAGAAGGGAACCCTCAGTTTGTGCCAATTTTAGAATTGCTGCCTTTTTGTGCTAGATAATTTATGAATAAATTGTTTCATGTAATGTAAAAAATAAATAAAAACAGTTAAAATTTAACTAATATTGAAAAGGGCTCCATGAAAAAATGAGGTAAACAATCAGACCTTCAGTGGTAACAAATGACTGGACATGCTCAGGAATAGATCTATTAGAAAAAAAAATCTTAATACACTAAGATTTGCTAAACTGAAGAACAATTACTGGGGTGACTAAAATACATATTTAGTGTTTCACAAATACCAGAGAAAAAGATACTAGTGTATGGATGAGCTATAAATGTAAAGAAAAACTTGTGAAGGACCCCTAATAATGTTCCCTGTCACTCACTGATTGCATATACTGCTTTTTCAAGGGTTGGTAACAATGGCAGGTCCTGGATACCCATCTGCATAAGCTCTGCTTCTCCAACATCTGACTTTATGTGGCCTCAGACTTCATCCTGGATTAAGAGCCAACACACATTGCATGGATGTAACTGCCTACAGAAGTCTCAGTATTAAGACTTTGCAAAACAGACATCATGCAAATATATTGGCCTCTATTTCCCTAAAATATTGAGTCCACTAACTACTGCTACAAGCAATTCTGTATTATTTGCTATAAGAATGTTGAAAGTATCTTATGTGTCAGTCTGCTGAACAACCTTTCTACAGCTGATTAGATGGACTTCTTTAGAAAGAATTCTATCTCAGCACAAGTTAGGATGTTAGGTAGAAGAAAAGCATGATTTATAAATTGCATAAGTGAATTGTGACTTGGACCAAGAAATCAGTAATTGAAATTTTAAGATATGCATCAGGTAGTCTTTTTGGCAGGCAGAGCAACAGCTTCATGTAAAAGATGCTGCACTTTCTGATCAAGCAACTTTGAAATCAAAGCAAAAAAATATCATTACAAATTCTATGTTAAGGATCATTGTGCAGCAGTAGTGTGAAGAACTGAATGATTTTGTAAACTTTTTCCATCTGTAATCTTGATGATTCACTTTATTTCTTGAGTCACAGCATGCAAGAGTTTTTCTAAGGTCTCTTCCCGGAGTAAAAACTTTCATGTATAAGCATCTACTTAGTAACAAGGGTTGCCAGAAAGGTTTGAAAGAAAGTACAGTCTTATTTCATGGTACACTAAACTTTAATAACAGCAACACCTTCCAGAAAGGAAGGATTTGATTTACAATTTCTCTGTGTGCATGTTTACTCTTAATCAGAAGTACTGCTCCTTTGATTCAGTGTATTAAGTTGAACAAAAATTGATTTTAGGTGGAATCCATCAACTGATAGGATTTTCTGCTTCAAAATCAGTCTCCTTTAGCAATCATGCTAATCATCCTGTAATCCCATTTAAAAAAAAAATAAAATAATAAATATTTATGTATTCAGTCAAGTCTAGCAGGAATAATGCATCACTGGGGCAGAAACAGGGACGGGAAAGAAGCTGTGTAGTAGCTGTAATGTTTTCTAAAAGAGAAAAATTGTGCATCCAGCCTATAACTGTCTGAGAACAGAAAAAGGGAGACTGTTTAAGGACAGATTATTGGTTTAGCAACTTCCAGCAGTCTGTTCCCTTTGAAACCTCCAAACATTCAGGAGTTTTAAAAAAGGCAAAGGATTATTTAGTATTGACTTACAGGCTTTTCAGCTGTGAACATGTCTAATCCCTTACCAAACCTTCCAAATAAATTCTCTAGTTATATCACATTCTGTGGTAACAAACAGAGAAATGCAATGTCATCTGTTAAAAGTTATTTTATGTTTCTAAGATTCATTCCCTCATGCTTGTCTTCTACAAACTTAAAGAGTCTTTACTTTTCCATAAGGAACTTGCTATATTCCATTGAGCACCTTTGATGCTTTTCTGAATACATTGTAAAAATCCAGCATCTTGTAGATTAAAATTTCTTTAAGTATCACATAAATATTGCCAATGGACACCTTATAAATTTTAGAAAGAGGTTCCTTACTTATTTCTCAAACTATGCTTCTCTACTTGAGCATTTCAAGGCATGGTTTCCAGATGACAGACTGCTATTGTCATAAAATATTACACTTTTTTCCACTTAGTTTTCCCCCTTTATAAAATTCAATATGCATAGATAACCATTTTCTAGTGCAAGAATAAATTAATACTCATGAAAAAAATACAGCTGATAAATCCTTGAATACTCATAAAAAAATCGGTTTTTGGAAAAACATTGCATATAAACAAACACTTTTATACTTCTCAACCACACACTTGATAAAATGTAGCACTGTAATTAAGATCATGAAGAACTTTTTTTAGATCTTTTTTAGGTCAAAATGCTTACAGCCTCAAAGACTTAGTGTCGGTACAGTTAGTTCAAATTCATCTTAAAGTATTACATTTACAAAGTAAAATTGGTCAAAAATCCTTATTTAGTAATAGAATCACAGGAAAAATTGAGTTGGAAATGATGTCTTGAGGTCATGTAGTCTAATACTCATTGCAATCCCAGCTAGATCAGGTAGCTAAGGGAACTGTGCTGCCAGTATTCAAACATGATTCCATAGATGGGGATACCACAAGCTTCCCAGAAAATATTTCCAGTAGTTAACCACTATCATAGTGTTGGATTTGGGGTGTTTTTTACCTTAATATTGAATTTTCCTATCTTCTGACTTGTGCCCATTGACTCTTGCCCTGAGAGAATTTTGACCTGTAAGAAAAACCTTGTTTTGTCTTCCCTGTATCTTTCCAGGAGATAGCAGTGAACCCAAATAAGTTCTCTCAGCCTTTTCTTCAGGGTGAACAGTTACAATTACTTCAATGTCTTTTTGTATATCATGTTCTCCATTTTCATGGCACTTTGCTGGACTTGCCTCAGTAAGGCAATGTCCTTCTTTTAGCAGAGAATGCAAAACTTAGATACAGTAATTCAGATGCAGTCCCACAAGCCTGTAGGAGGGCATCTCACCCTCCCTCCCCCCCCCCCCCCCAAAATAATTTATCTGTTGTTTGTTAACTGGTCAGATAATTCAAGCAGGACAAACTGTCTTGTAGTGAGTTACTTTGGTGCCGTGAGGTTAACCCTGGTCTGGCATCTCCCAGCTGCCAATGAACATCTTAATCTTGAAGTGAGATCTGTGAAAATAAGCCAGGATTTTGTCGGACCTTTTGATACCTCCTTTTATGACTATAAAAGCAACACAAAACTTTCACAAAGCAGAAACCTGTACATTTTCCTGGAAGTGTGTGGAGTTTCTCCCATTAGTAGGGATTCTTCACAGTTACTCCTCAGGCATTAAGTGGAGGAATCTGTGCACATTATTGTCATTTCAGTGGTAAATTACATTTGGTTCTTAATAAATATTATTTCTTTCTCTAGCTTTAATGTTGGTCCCCTGATGTAGTGCACTGTTTTATGTTATGCTGTAATCCACTAGTAGTTCTTTAGAGTTATAATATGTAGTAAAATAGTTCTGATGAAGATCTTTCATCTGTTGTCTGTGTAGCCCCTCAGCTCCCAAAACCTGGCTGTGCAAACCCAGAAAGGTTGAAGTCCTCCATGAGTACTAGTACTTGTGAATGTAAGGGCCACAACCACTTGGACTCCCTGGTGGAAGAGCCTGTACCAGACTCTCACTGAAATGTCGCCCTTTCTTTAGTCCTGACCCATAAACTCTTGGCTGACTCCTCATTCATCACCAACCAAAGCTCCACGCACTCCACTTGGACATTGACAAAGTGCAAACACTGCCTCCTCATCTGCCTTGTCTGTCCTTCCTGAAAAACCTGTATCCTTCCACTGCAACACTTCAGTCACAGGAGTAATTCCACTATGCCCCTGTATGCCAATAATATCATAGCCATGCAGGCATGCACACATCTCCAACTACTCTTGTATATTCCCCATTCTGAATGCATTTGCAGGGAGCCATTTAAATTGGGTTCCTGATGAAACCAATTTAGTAGCTGAAATTCCTTTGTGCTGTCCTTCAGGTGCTATACTGCCTTTTTGCAATCCTAAATACTGTCTAAATCATTGCTTTTCTTCCTGCATTTTGCAGATGGGTGAATTCTTCATAAAGACTGTATCTAACAAGTGTTCAAAATGGTAATAGAAAATGTTTATAGTCTGAGATTTCATGTGTGTACTTCTTACAGCATTTCAGTATTCATTTCATGCATATGATCTCACTTTTTAAATATAACAGGAAGATGTTTTCACACTTATTGATGTGTTTGTGATTTCACAGACCAAACTACACTGACAAAATGAGATGTGACATTTGGTTTATCAACAGTGGAAAGAATGATGAAATATAGTCACAGTCTTTTCAACTGAAAAAGTAAAACTAACTTATTGCAGCAACATACAAGAATTTAGCCTTAAAAATTATCCAAAATAATTATTAACAATAACAATAACATTTATTATTAATAATATATATAATTATTATAATTATTAACAACAATAATAATTAACAATAATTAACAGTAATTATTAACAATAACAATAATAATAACAAAAATCATATAAATCTTCAATAGTCTGAATCTTGAAAATCTATTGTAAGACTCATAACAAAGTAGTATGAGTATGTATATGTATGCACATGTGTAAGATGCACATACACATACTTCTATATGTAGTAGTATCCATAAATATTCATACATATATTCAAATTATATTCATGCTCTTATACTATTACTTAGTGGCAGTGATGGCTGTGAGTTTCTGTATTCCACACATCAATAACTTTCAACCTATTTGTATATTAGGCTTGAAATAGCTTCTATATATTTTAAAAACTTATATAACTCTTATAGGAACATAATTTTAAACCACTTCTTTTGCCTATCTCCTTTAAGTAAATATTTCTGTCTTAATACAAGCTTGATCATTTTATCCTTACATTCTTGACATGGTAAAACAAGGTTTAATGACTTAAGTAACTGACTTAAAAGTATTAAAAAACTGCAAGTGAAAAAATACTATTGCTTTATGTTTTGCTCACTACTTTCTGATTGGTTGACAACCAGTTGATCCACAATAAAGAAAGCAGTAGATTTTAAAAAATGGTCATAATATGCAAGTGTCACATATTAAATTAGCTGGTTATGTTAAAAGATACTGTATTTCAATGTGTAAATGCTTGCCCACAGTACCAATCCACGCTGAAAAGCCACACTGAAGCATATATGTTCATATCTTAGTAAGATGCTGTTTATTTGTTGGACTCTATGATCTCAGAGGAGTTTTCCAACCTAATTGATTCTGTGATTCTGTGAATAAAATTATGTATGTCACATAAAGACAGAAAAGTTGGTCTACTCTTATTGCCAAATTCAGACATTGCTGGCGTCTCTCATCACTGCAACTGGGTTTGCAAGGCAATGTTTCAGTGGGGGTAGGTACAGGGGTGGCTTCTCTGAGAAGCTGAGCTGCCAGAAACTTCCCCCTGGTCTGATGGAGCCAGTGCCAGCGGTAGCAATTCTGGGATAATAGAGAGAAGAAACAAACTGGGAAACTGCAGCCAGAAAAAAGTGTGAGGATAGCAAGAGAAACAGCTCTGTAGACACCAACATCAGTATAGAAAGACAGGGAGTGGGTGCTGCAGGCACCAGAGTGAGATTCCCCTTAGCCTGGGGGGAGCCCACGGTGAGGAAGTTGTGCCCCTGCAGCCCAGGGAGAGCCATGGGGGTGCAGAGATCCACCTGCAGCCCACAGACAACCTCATGACAAAACAGGTGGATGTCCAAAGGAGGCTGTGACCCTTCCTGTGGGAAGCCTGAACTAGAACAAGCTTCTGGCAGCATCTGTGGCCCCATGGAGAGAGAAGTCCACACTGGAGCAGGTTTCCTGGCAGGAGCTGTGACCATGTGGGGACCCACACTGGAGCCGTTCCTGAAGGACTGCACTCACTGGAAGAGAACCATGCTGGAGCAGTTTGTAGAGAACTGCAGGCCATGGGAAGGAATTAATATTAAAGAAGTTCCTGGAGGACTCTCTCTCTCTCAGCCCACACTGGAGCAAGATAAGAGCATGAGAAGTCCTCCCCCCAAGGAAGAAGGAGCAACATAAATGATGTGTGATTCATTGACTGCACCCAGCTCCCAGCCAGGGTCAACCCACCACAGCAACCCCTATGACAGCTACTGCATAGCCTGTCCATATTTTCTTTCAGAAATATTAAAAATAACTTTTGCTACTAGAAAAGATGGTAGCAAAGTCATGCTACTGGAAGAGCCTCTCTTTAAAGCTCTCTGTTCATCAGTTTGGAAGGCAGGACTTCCAGAGTACAAGTTATATTCTGTAAACAGATTCTGCTGACACCACCTGCATAACAATTGTATCATATGCTTAGGGAATACCTGTTCATCCTTCTATCTTTTCAAGCAAAATAAATTACTAGTTAGTTGTGTGCTTATGAAAGAAAATTTCTCAACTTAAACATTATGTGACTTCTTACCTGGCAAACAGCTACAGTAAAAGTCACCAATCAAATCATGGCAATGGCCTCCATTTTTACAGGGCTTGGAGGAACATTCATCAATATCCGTGGAACAGTTTTTGTCTGACAGAAAAGAAAATTAAACATCAAAACTATAAATCATGCTAGGAAAGTAGAAAAGCTGCTTCACAGTGCAAGTGACAACTGCATAATTTAACTTTTCCAGGTTGGAAACACTATTTTATTTCTACTTGACAGTTTTAAAACCAGAGATATTCATAGATCTTAGATGATAGTTAACAAACAAAATATTTTAAAGGAATAAATATGAACAGCATTTATAAACATGTCCTTTGTATATTCTAGCATCTCAACTCAATGCCATAATTAAGAGAGCTATATGCTACTTTGAAAAAAAATTGTTTTAGAGATTTAATAACCTTAGTAACAATAGCAAGAGAAAAATATTTCTCAATGTTGCATTCATATTTCCAGATGAATTAAGCCATTTCTCAGATCCAAACAGAAACCCATGAGTTCACTCAGCTGTTTCTTCATTTTTCTACTTTTAAAGAGATTTAATTGAGCTGTAATTCAAACTTACTCAAACCTGAAACAACAAAATTATAGGCAAATATACAGAAGATACATAGGGGGAAAATTTAGGAGACCATGGAATAGGTGGCTTATGAAAACAATTAACTCACTTGACATGCCAAAGAAAATTCAGTCTCCAGTTTCTCTATTGCTCACTACATTCATTTAGGGCAATCCCTGCCTATGCTATTATAAATAATAGTGGAATCTTTCTGAACAAAAATTGATCAAAAATAGATGGGACAAACAGATAGGGATCCCAAGGCCCTCAGTCTAATTAGATGAATTAAAGGATTGTGTGGGGTTTCTGGGGTCCCTCTTGCACAAACAGAGCTTGGACAATTACAGATTCATTACAACATTAAACACGTGGATGGCAGAGGGTGTCACCTTGCAGTTTTTTATTCCTTAACCATATGATGTACTATGATGTACTTTCAGCTAACATGCAAAAGTAGAATGTACACAAAAATCAAATTAAATGGGCTGGAGAGAAAGTGGGGAGAATACAGAGGAAGGAAAAAACCCGATATTTGGAAAAAGTTTTAAAGGGATGGAAGCAGAAGCTCATAGACAAGAATAATGATAGAAAACAGGTAAGACTTTGACATTTTGTGGAAAATACTGCACAGCTAAATATAACATGCTGTATTTAATAATTAAATACAGATCGCAAATCCAGTAGAATCACTTTAAAGGAACCTTATATTTTTTATAGCTTGTGGGCTTTTGCTGCTTTTTTTGCTGTTGTTTGTAATATTTTAAATAGCTAAAAGAGCTAGCAGAATCCTTAAAAACTCAGGACTTGGATCCATAGGGTATTTAATTATAAAACCATAATTTTTGAAAGGAATCATCATTCAAAAATTCAAAGATATTTGAATATACTCTTGGTAATTTTTCATGACATAGTGGAAAAGGTAACTACAAGTTACTTGATGAAAAGTTAAAGGGAAAAGTACTCTCTGACTATAAGGAAAGAAATGTGAAAAACTTGTCTGAGAGCAGTCAAAATCCATTGAAAGGGAGAGGATGGTGAACAATGTAATAACAAAGGGAATCAGAAGAACTGAAGAGAATGTAGAAACGTTCTGATTTGAAACCTGATAAAGAGTGAACATCTTGTTTTAAAAATGTGATTAAAAAAGCTGCTGTTTTCTATAAGTACACAAGGATAAACTTCCTTTTTGTGGGAAAAGTCACTGGATATTAGGAGACCAACATGGCACTTCCTGGTTTTCAAAGCATCACAAAAGCCCAACTGACAAAAAAGCAGGTTAAGTTGCTCAGGATAAACTAAAAAGTATTATATGAATATGCAGACATGAAATCAGACCACCAAAAGCATGTAGCCATTATAGGATGGTCAGAGTAACAAGAAATTATGCTGCAAATACTTCATATCAGAGATGAGGGAAAGCTGCAATTTGCCATCCAGTGAAGAAGGATGGCTACTGATAGAGGCAGTCATGCAAAATTTTTCAATGATTCTTCAGCACCAATCATCAGTAAAAAGACAAGCTGTAAAGCAGGTCAGTATCATAATTAATACTTATGAGTAAAGGGCAAAACTTCGTTGTTAACTACAGAAGAAAAGCTGTAGAATTGTCAAATGAGTTAAATAGATAGGCTGATTTGATGAACTATACCCTTGGGTACTAGTGGACAAAAACTCAATAGTTTTCTTTGTGAACATGTGAAAAATAGGTAAAGTACCTGAAGACTCACTAAAATCAGCCTTTAGGAAAATAATAAAAGTCAAAGACATGAAATTATAAATCCATTTGTGAAACTTCTGTTCCTAGAAGAAGTATTGGGAAAAGTTTAAAAGTGTTTACTTGCAAGAACCTATACATATAAAACAATTAATAAAAAAATCCCAAACTTTATATAAGCAAATTTATTTCCTTCTACACAAAATTTATACACTTTGTGGATAACAAAACCCAGTAGCATATTTCATGCTCCTTCTGTTCACTAAGGTTTCTGCCATTTTTTGTAAAATCCCAGTAATTGGTCTACATAGAAACTGAGTGAGAATATTACCAGATGAGTAAAACTTTATGGAAAGCCATATTAATGCATTAGTTATCAGTGGTTTTGCTACCAGACTGGATGAATGAATTGCACAAGTTTTGAAAGAAATCTACCGCCCATTCAATTCCACTATTTTTTTTTACAGCAATCTAGATGGCAAGAAAAGGAAGCTTACTGATGGCAACACAATAAGGTACATTGAAGAGAAGGATTAGAAGTCTTCATTAATTTCAACCAATTGAAGATAGAGTTTGATATAACTAATGTAATCCAATCAGAAAAGAAGATACGATACAGAAAATCACAAGTAGGAACAAATGCAAGAATTTTGTTTTAAAACAAATAGTTTGCTGGGATACATAGAACAAAACATATCTACTTAGAATCATAAAATTACCCTTCCATTCTCATCTTACTGGAGCTTTTGAAGTGCTTTGCATTGTGCAGTGAGGTGCATCCACGAAAATTGTGTGAGGTGCATCCACGAAAATTGTGGGCCAAATGAGAGTCCATATGAGCATGTTAAGAATGACAAACAGCTCAGAAGTATGACCTTTTAGGATGAATAAATGGACCTGTAAAGTCTCAATAATGAAAATTTGCATAGAAATGTGATGACAATCATAAAATAAAAATGTACTTTTGCAAAAATCATCAGTTTGCTGTATTCATAGTTGACAGGGTGAGAAGTAATGCATTTAAACTGCAGTGAAGTATTAGACAATAAGGAAATCCTTGCAATGGTTAGTGTAACATCACACTGGAAAGATTCCCCCAAGAAAATAACTAATTGTTTGACATCTTCAAGAAGATGCATAGGTGAGAAAGCAACATAGTATATTATATGTTTTTTTTCTGGATAAGAATGAAACAGATTATAATTAGCATTTTGTTCTATTGTTGTGATTATATAATTTACAGGGCATAAATTCTCTTTGTAACACTGAATGAGGTCTAAAGGCTTATGTTTGTGTAATGAGCTGGATTGTCTGGAAACTTGCTTTGCCTTATGGTAAAGGTCTTAAGTTACTTCGTGTGTGATGACTGCTCTTATTTTGGAACCTAGTGCTTCTATCCAAATCTGTGTCTCTATTTCTCCATCAAAACATGTTTCTACATTGGTGGTATAAAAGAGAGGTGAGCCCAGGCTAGCAGCAGATGAGAAGCAGTCTAAGTGTAACACTAGCAGGAAGAGATGAATACATTCTTCCTGCACACTATAAATGCACATGGTTGAAATTACACAGGGACAACAGATACAAAGGCCTATCTTTCCAAAGAAAGCAGTACAACTCCTGGCGCATTTCAGCCCTCAATTTTTTCTCTTGAGAAAACCATAATGAGGCAAGTGAGGTATTTTATACTTCCCTGAGTCTCTTTTCCTGTAGGCAAATGTGAAAAGACCTTACTCTGTTATTTCAACACTGACTTTTAAACACATCCCTCATGTCCACTCTCCCTTCTTTTCCTGCATCTCCTTTCTGCTGGGGACCAAGCCTATGCACCAAGTGAAATCTTGTGATAACTTTTGTTTAGCTAAACAGTACATTTTCCAATGTACTGCAGGTCACTTCTGGTCACTTGTAGTTTTCAGATACAAGCACAGAAAAAAGCATGCAGATTATAGCTACTGAACTGTAGCTGAGCTGTATGTGGGGAAACAACAAAAGCAATTTGAAAAGAACTGCTGAAGATTTCAATGTACGAGCGCTATTGCAGTGCTGTGAGAAAAAACATAATCTCAGATGTATTTAAATAAAACAAAAGACGAACAGTGATGTGTGAAATACCTCTGTATAAAACATTGATTAGAATGTTCCATATTTAAAAATAAGTGGGAAGGATGCAAGAAAAGCTACAGAATTTATTCAACAACTGAAGAAATCATGCTGTCGGCAAAGGCATAAAGAGCTCCATCTGTTTCATTTAGAAGAAACAAAACCAAAAAAGTGACTCGATTAGAGTGTATAAGTATCTTTACAAAGAGAAAATAACTTGAGTAGCATGAGCTTTTTCATTTTGTGTTGAAAAGGTAATGAGATGCAATAGCTCAAAGTTGAAGACAAAAATTTAAATAAAATATTTGATATAAACTTCTAAATCTGATGCTGATTACTACTAGGAAAAAATGCCAGTGAAATTCTGGCTTCCTTTCATGCATTCAAATCAGGGTTGAATGGTTTTGGATTCATTGTGTGTTTTAATCAAAACTAGAGTAATTAGGTTCAGTACAAGGTGGTTAATGGCCAACATTAACTTCCTTCTGGTACACAGACCTAATATAGAGTGTGCAATCAGCAATCTATGGATTGCTAGAAGACTTGCAGGATAAATACACTCATCCTGTAGCCCTCTCTGTGTCTTTCCTGGGAAAACATCAAAACAATTTAGTGAGACAGGTGACAGTAACAGCCTATCCTGAGGCACCGGGCTCTGTAGCATCATTGTCACCGTGTGAAATGAGTATAGCCTCTTCTTGGAGGTTTTGGGGGCTACTAGGATAACTAGGAGCAAGGTATTGTTCTACTGTTACCAGAGCAAATTGCTAATGCTATTCCATTTTCTGCCTGACTTCCAATGTGCCAAGGGGAAAAAAAAAATATGAAAGTTGCGTAAACAGCTCTAAAACACATCATTGTGCAATTAACACATTCGCCCTTCTGCCTCAAGATTCCTCAGTAGTCTCTGGTGAACTCACTACTTAAGTGAAGACAGTCAAGCTGTGGTGACTGAAGCCCAGTAGACGTGGCACTGCCATTGCTAGCCACTGCTCAGGTGTCAAGCTGAGAGCAAGGGCCTCAGGACTTGTCTAGTGGCCAGGTTGGTGTTAGATCCATAGAATCATGGGATGCTTTGGTTTGGAAATGACTTCACAGATCATTTAGTGCCAACCCCCTGTGATAGGCAGGAACACTTTCCATGAGACCAAGTTGCATAATGCCTCATCCAGCCTGGTCCTTTACACTGCTAGGGATAGGGAATTGACAGAAAATAAAGAAAAAAAATCGTGACAAATATGAAAGCTAAAGAAGAAAAACAAACAAAAAAAAAAAAGTCAGCAAGTTACTGAAGATGGCACCAAATGATGTTCCTATTTAGTGTGGTCATACCAAAACTGATAGTGTCATACCTTTTATTGTATGGCTCTATCAAAGCAAAGGCTGTCAAAAGATAATTGTTTCATTCTCTAAAAAGGCAACCCAGTATATAATGATTAATATAATTTAGTATCAAAAGATCCAGTATTATGCCAGTTGATATTGCAGAGGCAATGTTAAACAACAGACTTTTCCCAGCATCAATCTCATAACACCTTCAGAAGAGCAAAGATAAAGTAAATTCCACAGAGCTAATTAAAATTTTGACTGAAGAATTTACTTAACTTTTGTCGGGTGGTTCCAACTATTATTATTCACCCTCTAATTTAAACCAATCATGCTAAGTATTTGCAGGTGCAATACTATTGGAGCAAGGTGCCATTTGATTTCTCACAAAAAAAAAGAGCAACTTTGCTTATATTTAAAATGACTGGGAAAAAAACCCAACTGGTTTGCTTTTCTTCCATGCAATTAATTAACTTTTATGTATTATTTTCTCAAAATTTTTATGTAAAGTAATTTCCAGCATGATGAAACTTAAACAGATTTTTATCCACTCTACTGAATTTTTTTCCCATTCAAACGTTCTAACCTGAATTCCTTCCAAGGAAAGCAGGTACACTTACACATGACATGACAATAAATATTCTCTAATAATTCAGAAATACATAGTGGATTCATTTCCATGCATGCATAAATGTTGTTTATTCTTCAGTATGTTAAGTTTGCACACCCCACCGTGGGAAGCCTGCTCTCAGCAGCCTGCCATTTACAGTGTTTGTAGCAACCAGCAGCCCATCTGTGCTGTTCCAGCTGAGCAAGGGAAAGGAAGTCAGCCCTTCAGTCCTCCATGGCCTGCTATGAGCCAGAGCTCTGCTGGCCAGGAGCCTGGGGAACCATCCCTCTCTCAATCATCAGCTTCCAGGTTGTTTTTTGTTTGTTTGAAAGATCTTAGCACCTTTATTAGAGCTCAGACAGAGGCATGCTGTTTAAATTAGGGTCATTAGGGGACATTACAGAGAAGACCTGGCTTTTAAGCTGCCTTTGTGATGGCCATAAGGGCTGATTGATGTGGAGCAATAATGTGGTGCACAATATTCAAGAAAGACTGAGTTTCTGTGGCTGACTCTAAGGGTGGATCAGCATCCATGGACCACAATGAATCAATTAGATTCGAATAGACCACCGACATCAAGTCTAGCCGTTGACCAATCACTACTATGTCAAACTAAACCATAGCACTAAGGGCCATGTCCAGTCATTTCTTGAACATCTCCAGTGTTCATGACTCTTCCACCACTTCCCTGTCAGCCCATTGAAATGCTTGACAACCCTTTCCATTAAAAAATTCTTCCTGATGCCCAACTTGAACCTCCCCCCTAGGTGCAGCTGTCTGTCACTAGCTGTCTGGGAGAAGAGACCAACCCCCACCTTGCTAGAACCTCTTTTTGGGTAGAGGTAGATCTCTCAGACCAGTTTTTTGGGTTTTTTTTGCCTTGAATTGTTTGGAATTGTAATTTTTATGATTAATGAGGAAAAGAGGATGTAATTGTGCAATTGTGCAGATACTAACTAAAAGCATCTATGTCTGGTAAAATATATATAAAATAGAACAGCTTTTGCAAGCTTACTGAATACAAAGCTTAGAATACCACAGGAAAAGAATACACAGGAAAGATTTTTGAAAGTCCAGAGAAAGATATTATCCTATGTCTTGTGACAGCTTGAGCTGAGCTGAAAGACCTTGCACATCCTTGTGTAATTTTGGTTTTCAAATGTTCAGTGTTGCAGTGCCCACTTTCTTAGCCACAATATCTATTAGAGAATTCTTAAAGCCCAATAGTATGAGACAAAGGAAACTATGCAGATTTGATCTTCAGAATACATATTAAAGGGCTTGCATATTTATTTAGTCTCTTGTGTAAATTTAAGTGAACACGTGACTGATGGTAGATTCTGACTGTTAATGCATACTGTCTCATTAAAACGGTAAACAGTGAGACATGGGCAAAACTTAGAGGAAAGATAATTTCACACATAGAGAATTCATATGGGCCATGATATAAGTGAAGAAGTCAGATTAAGAATCTCATGCATATAAACTATAACTACAAAACACTGCTAGGTGATGAAACAAAAATCACTTTGAAATCATGTTTTTTTCTACCCAGTATTCACTGGGGTCACCTTACTAGCATAGGACTCATCCATTTACATGAACAGCTTTGAAATGCTATAAATAAATAAATAAATAACTAAATAAATAAATAAATAAATAAACCTTTTCAAACATTTAAAATAGGAAAAGGGTTTGCAATGGAAAAAATATAATCCAATCATTCATTTAAGATTAAAACCCTATGCTTTCTCATCCAAAACCACTGAATTAAAGAGTTCTTTAGTCCCAACTGCTTATAAAATTCCCTCAAATGATGACAATGGTCAGTAATCATACCTCATAAAATTGCCTTCTCCTTCTGTATCATTGATGAGTTCAGCACCTTCCCACTGATGTTTTAATTTGAGGTTTCTTACTACCTAATAGACTAAAGGTGTCCCACTGCTCAATATTAAAATTCCTGACTTCACCTATCTTCAGGTTTGGATGTGTTAAGCAAGATGTTTTCTAATTTTGAGGCTAGCCAGTTTAACAGACTTGGACTGTCTTTACCTATCTCAACCTCCAGATGTTCTCAAAACCCTTCTAATTGGCAAAATCGAATAAAATACCTTGAGGGAAGGAGGTAGCAGCTCTGCTATATGTCTATTTGTCCAGTAGCTCTTTACTATGGGATAATTACTGTACCCCCAACACCTGTGTAAGCAAATTGCCATAGGAGGGCATTTGAGAGAAAGCTTTGATTGTAGAGAATGTATTTTCCTGGTCTTTCCCAGGAGCTGCCTGTCTTGGACAGAGTAATGGAAATTCTATGCAGCAAGTTCCAAAGGCTGCCAGAATTCTGGTGCTCACCCTTTCAGTAACAAACAATTCAGCCACAGGAGAAGCTGCAAGAGGGCTCCCTCAAGACCCTCCCAGATGTTTTGGGTGTTCCTGTTCTGCCGGCTTTCCTCAGCAGGAGAGAATTGCTTCCACCATCCAGCCCTGCTCCCTGCTGCACACAGACACTGCCTCTTCCCAGCTCTGTTCTCAGGGAAGGACAAAGATCCACCACCTGTGGGGCACCACAGCCTGGTTCAAGGGGGATTCATCCTAGGCCATTCCAGGAGGCTCTCCTGTCCAATGCTACCCTTCCATCAGAGCTTTAGTGCATGAGGCATGTGGTCCCAATCCCAATTTATGTTGCCATGCACAGACAGTAAACAGGAAAGTAAGCAAACAACCAGGCCTATGACAATTTTGTACCTGACCAGCTAAGATGCTAAAGGTAAACTTTTTTTTGAAATTGCTTTTAACATGATAGGAAAACAAAAGTGCATATAAAAGAAAATAAAAGGCAAACATCATTCTTACACATTTAGTGGACTTTTTCTAATGCTGCTTCGTTGATCAAGTTCCATCAGAAGTCTGAAATATGTGATTGACAGGATGTTAGCAGATCTGTTGATGAACTTTGCAACATGTGCCTTCATCAGAGCTAATTGTTATCAGTTAACTGCTCTGTTTATTGTGCTTTTCTACATTAATTGTGCAATTTCTACATTGCTTAAATGTTAAGCAGATAAAAATTTTATATACATACACACTATGTTTCCTTTAGCCCTTAAATAGCATTTGAGTGTATCACTAAAAGTGATAAAGTGTTATCTTTGCATGCCATTTATATAAATCTTTAAACTCAGAAGAACATGGAACACTCTTTTGCCACTGTTTGCCTTTTGTAGAAGATAGAAGCCCAAATATCCAGTATTTTTCACCACAGACTCTTCCTAGAGAGGCTGAAGCAGTTGTTGGAAGGCTTGGAGAGAATAGACCTAACAAGATATCCAAAACTATTCAGTATAATCAAGAGCATCCTCATCCCTATTTCTCATTCCAGTGAGTAAGCTTATTGGTTTTCTTGTGGGAGCTGTCCTGTCTCACAAAAAAAGAGACAATATGATGTGAGATAAATGGCATATTAGTGGTGGAAAGTCTCTCACATAGGAAACACAGGAGAAAATTGAACTTTTTTCATATGAGCCTGTTATGCAGTAATGTGAACTTGTATGTCTTCAATGTAAGGCCTCAAGGTATCCCTTAAAATCTACTTATAACTCACTAGTAACTTTTTTACTATTCACAGATCCTGAATCCTTCTTGTCTTGGAATGAGCAAGGATGGTACTGGCAAACTGTTTCCATCAGTATGAATATAGGATAAAGAGTTCCTCCTAAGGAACATATACTCTCATATACCAGGAACTCATATACCAACCTTCCTTAGTGACACACATTAATTTGTAGTTCTGGTTCTGCAATGTGGACTCCATCACATCCCAATACAGTGTTGCTGTATTTTCAAATGAACAGCTTTCCCTGCATTACCCAGTTCAAACTGACAGTTAACAACCTACTGCCAAAAAGTTACACTTTTTCCATTTTAATTCTAGTAGTACCAGAGAGAGTTTTAAAAGCTTCTTTTAAAATTGTTGCATTAAACTTCTATCTATAGTAACAAATACTTTGTAATCACCTTTGTTATTTTCAAAATTGATGCCAAATAGACATACTATACAAACTCATGACAGCAAAGCCAGTTGCCAAAGTAAAAAGAATAAGATCTTATGGTAAATATATCACATCTCAGGTTTTTAATGCTGAATAAATAATACAAGAATCTGTTTGCACAAATCAAGAAAACTCACAGATGTCAGTGGCAATTGCAACTACCATTATTTTCACAGATTCTAAATCCCTGTATAGTGTCTTAGATTTCTTATGTCACATCTTCCTACTTTTAACCAATGACAAAATATGAATGAAGAATATCTAAGTTGAACATCACTGGTGTTACTACCAACCTGAAATGCTCTATTTGCAACTGACTTAATTTTGTCTCCTCATCCTTCACTGTTCTACTTGCTTTTTTGACTTTTCAATTTTCCCTAATGGATCTCTTCCATTTTTTCCCCTTTCCTCTCCACTGGTCCCCACACATTTTGAGCTCTCTGGACAAATCTCTTTGGCTTTTTAGTGCAAGATCCACTAATTGTTTATGATTTCTTAGATTGCTAGTACTTGTCTTCCTGTTACTACTTATGACTAGAGCTGCTCCATTTGCCTCTGAAATCAGCAGCTGAAAATCAGTGTTCAGTGCCTGACATAGTTCTTTAGATGGCATATTTTGTAGGCAGTTTTATTTATTTCCCCATAATCCTGTTAGCTGCTTCTGGCAGAAAATAGAGCCTTGAAGATTCTTCCTGATGCAAGAGCTATTTTCTTAAACCTGTTAGACATGCAAATAATTGTGCAACTTAACAAGAATTTATCATAAGGATCTGATGGCACCTCTCTTAAAGGGAACAAAGTGCCATCTTGCTAAAATTGTGTCCTTGTTTGGCTGTGATAAAATCTTCTGGAAAAAAAAAATAGCACGCTCACCTATGTTTCATAGACTAAGTGTTTTTGAACAGTTTTCTTTTCTTCTATGCAAAATACAATTTTGCTTTCTATGCACAAAATGCTTTAATTATCATATTAGTATAGAAATTAAAACAGATTAGCAATCACACAGTTGATTTTATTTTTATTAATGCTAAAACACTGAGCAAAGTGCAATTAATTTCAGAAGAGAAAATAAGTAGTTTAACTATTTCATGTCTTTTCCAAGTTAAAAGAAATCTTACCAGTGAATCCTGGAGGACAAGCACAGCTGTAGTCTGCAACCAGGTCTAAACAAGTGGAATTGCTTTTACAGAAGCCATAAGTGCACTCATCAAAGTTGATTTCACAGTTCAGGCCTTCAAATCCTTGGAAATAAAACCAAAGAGTTATGCATTATTCAGCTGTATCTGTGCCTTATTTTTCTGAAGCAATGTCTTAGCTCCCTTGTTTTCAATTTACTCTTGAAAAAAAATTATCTTGAATCCTTACGGAAAGATTGTTTGAAATTTTTTTTCTACTCTGTCATTAATAGGAAAGTCCATTTTTTTCTGTCAAATAAACTTTAAAAGGAGTCAATAAATTAAAGCACATTTTTAGGATTCACTATGTTCATTCATCTAGTTCAATTTTTAGTTGAGCAGAGACTTAATAATTTATGCATCTGCTGCCATTTTGACAACTTTACAGATGAAATGAAGCTGAGATTTGGACATCTGTCAAAATAAGAATCAACTCTTAAAATCTCTTCTAAAATCAGTTCTCAAATAGCTGCTTTTCTAATTTCTCTTTATTTGTTTTACAGAACCCCAGAATTATCAAGGTTGCAAAAATCTTTCTAGATCATCCAGGCCCACTGACAACCCAGCATCACCACAATGACCCCTGAACCATCTCCCCAGGTGACATATCCAGACGCCTCTCGAAGACTTCCAGAGATGGTGACTTCACTACCTCCCTGGAAAATTGTTTCTCTTTCTAACCACTCTTTCAGCGATTTTTTTCCTTAGGTATTAATTTCTAATCTGAACCTCCCCTGACACAATTTAGGGCCATTTCCTCTCATCCTTTCACTAGAGACATGGCAGAGAGACAGATCCCCACTTCAATAAAACCTCCTTTCAGTTAGTTGTGGAGAGCAGTGAGGTTCCCCTGAGCCTTCTCTTCTCCAGACTAAACAACCCCAGTTTCTTGTTTTACAACAACTTTTAGCAAACCCAGAGGCCCAACAGTGTTTCTTTGTATTTGAAATTGCTAGAAAACCTCCTCTCCAATATCTGACATTTCATGCTCTTGTAAATGTATTCTAATTCATGGTCATGGTACAAAATGAGGGTCATTAGTGCTGCCACAGGCCAGGGCTGCAGGAAGACCATGACTAATGCTAAGCTATCGGTACCCTCAGTGCAACCCATATTCCTATAATTTCTCAAACTGACCAGGGAACCAATTTCCACTGATCCTTAAGTCATAAAGCCTTAGAATTACCCTTAATTCATTAATAATGTATAAAATAACAGCTCTTATTTGCATTTTAAGTTTAATCAGACCCATGTCTCACAGGTAACAAGTAAGCCACAAAATCAGCAATGCAGATGCCAGGATTTATTTTTGTATAAGCTGGTCAGGCAGGCTTAAACAGCAAAATTATCTTTTCCAAGGTTAATTTCCAGCTACTTTCCAGTATCTGTTTTGGCTTCTAATTTAAGCTGACTAATGACAGAGGCTGCTCTTATGAGAATTATTTGTGGAAATTTCATTTCCTGTGATCAGTTTCTGAAGTTATCGCTACTGGAATGCCTTTTATAACACATACATACTTGAAATATTGTCAGCTCTGAAATCAGCTACCATGAGTCCATATTTAGAAAATAGTATAACTTGAAGATTAAAATTTAAAAAATAATTAAAACAGACCATACCAGGTTATAAATGACCTACCTTGGCTTTATTTTTAAGTAAAAATCCACTTTAAAATATTCATAATAAACCCATCTGCTAAAGCATTTCAGAAAGAAACTCTAATTTTAAATGTTATAAAACATTTTAGTTTTTCTTTGACTAATTTTTTTACTAAAACCACTAATTTTTCATACAATGCTGATAACAACAAGCACTGTGCATTTTTAAAGAAACGGACAACAGGTGCTGAAAATCATATTCTTTTTGTCTGTGAAAGTTCTAATAGAGTTTTTTAGTGATTGCCTATTAAAGTCATTATGGTCATTGTAGCTTGCTATGATCAGTCAGAAGTCTGCACATTATTAAGGAATGTAAAAATATTTTTTGTAAGCTTATTGATGATATTTTCCATGGAGCTCATGTACTCTTCATTTGTGTTTTCTCCACTGCTTCAAACTTTGCTAAAATCATTATGTTCTCTCTGAAAAAAAAAAAAAAAAGTAGTATTTGCAAGTATATGTCTGTTCTTAATTTGCCTCCAATCTTGATGATCATGGTTGTTTTGGTAGACACGGTGGACAAAGATGCCAACATGACTTTGGAAAGGAATGAACTTTCATGGAAAGGCAGTTTTAACAATGGCTTTGAAGCCTGTCAAGAAGATGTTTTGCAAACTGCAGGAAGTTTTGAAAATTGTCAAAGATAATAAGAATAAATTATTTTAAACAACTTACCTTCAGGGCAAAAGCAATCATAGCTGTTGACATAATTCTGACAAACAGCACCATTCAAGCAGGGACCTGAATCACACTCATTCATTTCTGTTTCACAGTACTGGCCTGAAAAACCTGCAAATGAAGTGAGATAAGTTTTGATTTTCTTTTTCATTATGTATGCTATTAGCATGAAACATATATTTCAAATTATTTAACTAAAACCCTGTGGACTTATGATCCATATTTCCCTGGAAAAGGAAATTTTAAGTCAGATTTTCTGTATTTTATTTAAAAATAGTTAAATTTTATCCATTTCTTATTCAATATTACAAATGCATCTCTATTGATGGAATAAAGCAATGAATCAAGTAGGAAATGCTTCCAGAATGCAAGAAGACATTCATAGCTGTATGAAAACAAGGTAGAGATTTTCAAGTGTTTTTCTTGTATTAGAGTAATTTTAGTATTTTTTATGATATAATCACAGAATGTTTTGGGTTTCATTGACCATAAAGATTAAATAGTTCCAAGCCTTCTGCCAAGGGCAGGGACACCTTCCACAACAACAGGTTCCTCAGTACCTTTTTATAAATTTTGCCACATCAATATTAGAAAGAGCTTCTAGATTATATTCTATCCACCGTGTTGTCCTTATTGCTGTGGAGAGTAACAAAATACAGAGTACCAATGTACTGAGGCACAGCAAAGATGTGCTCACAAGTCACGTCTCAGGACATGTGATGTGCACGGCCCAGTTATGGCACATAAGGCTGTTGGGTTTGTTTCTAAAGGAAGGAAAGTGCACATCATTAGAACAAAAAATCTGAGGGCTAATTAAACTTTCATAAGGAAAGAGTAGCTCAGTTTCGTCATTTCTTGCAGGTACTTTGAGACACTGTACAGGGCACAGGCACTGCAGCACCAGCAGTGGGGGCTGCCATGGTGTCCCGACAGGAGAGGAACACAGGGAGAGAAATTGTTTCGTAAACAGACAAAGCAAAAAAAAAAAAAAAAATTAATTAACTTTCATTGTGGGGAAACAGAGCAGAGTTGCCCACTTGTCCCTAAGTTACATGTGCTAATCGAAGACAAGATGAATTGATATTTTCATAAATAGCAACCAAAGGTGAAAGATTTAATCTGAAGTATAATGAAAAATTATTCTAAAGGGCATGTGATGTGAATCAAGACTTATTTTTTTTTTTTTGGTGATACTCACTCAATATCAAAGAAACTTTGAGGGGAGGGGGCTTAGAAAATTATTGACACCAGTGAAATGATCTCATGCTTTATACACTTAAAATATTAAATTCAGAGAAGAAAATAAGAATAAAAAGCTGTTTTGCATGTGAGTGTAATAAATAACTGCAAGACAAATTCCTTTTGCCTGTGGTTTAGAACATTATGACCTGTATGAAAATAAAAGTGGTTAGGCATAGCTTACAACCTACTTTAATTTAGCTTTTACACATGACTTTTTAAAGTTTTAACAAGATAGGATTGTTTTCTAGAAGTTATGTTCTTCTGAAAATGTTAGCTTCTAACACCTATAACTGAGAACTAGCTATCTAGTTGGAAACTAATTCAGATTGGAAACAACTATCTGAAGTCTGGCCTAAATAAGGTTTATTTTGGATATTTTTATTTAAAAGGACAGAAAATTAACAAGTACAGATGGACAGAGAGCAGCACCTCATTCTTAAACGTGGGCAAAAAAAACTTTTCAAGCTGTTCTTTTTTTTAATCATTTATGCCTATTCATAAATTATTTTTGCAAAACAACACCTGGCGGAGGACTTCTTAAAGGAGCTATTGGGAAGCACATTAGGTAATTTTTAAAATAAATACTTAGCATCTTTATAGGTCTTGCTGATGGCATTAAAATGTTTTAGGAGCTACAGCTGCCATTTCAGGATCAGAAAAAAATCCCCACATTTTGATCCTACCGTGTGAACCATTATGAAATCTGAGAAGTGACTCCTGATGCCCCAGCTCTCAACATGTGTGGCAGTGATGCTGCAGCAGCTCCCTGTGGTGTGCCATGACCAGGTCACCCTTTCTCAGGAGCGATGTAAATATCCAGCAGTTGCACCTGACATTCTGAGGATTTGTGTTAGAGCAGGACTAGCAGGCAAAAGGAAATATCATAGGGGAAAACACAGAGCTGAGGGTAGCAGAAGCTAATTTGTAAAGTTTTTCATTATATGCTTTACTTCGTTGCTGTTTTGTAAACTTATGGATCAGAAGGGAACAAATGGAAGGCATAACTAAAAATCTGTCTTTAATAGAATTTGGTGCATACTGTGTGAATTATCCAGTCTGAAAGAGCTGGAAGGAAAACATATTGATAGAACTTTATTTCTTCTTTTCACATTTTTAATATATCCTGCAGACAGAGAACAATATAAATGTAGTTTGTATTTATCTTAAATTGTTTCTGCTGACATAGAACATAGAATTATTCTAATATAATGTAATGTAATGTAATGTAATATAATATAATATATTTTGATTATGTTTATTTCTTGCTGATCAACATGCCAACAAATGACACTTCTTTCACAAACATTAAATAACTCACTTAGTGGGCTGAAAGAAGATGAGGGAAAAAAGCTTCACTTGTATTATTTTAAAATCAAGAGTGAGCTGAGGAATGATTTTAGCTGCGTTATAATCCATGTATTCATACTTGCTTGTGAAATCATAACATTGTTAGGCAACAAAATAAAAAGAAATTATTTAATTAAAATATAAATATTTCTGCATTTTTATATAAGTTAATCACTTCCATACATATGAAAATATGAAAATAAATTTCTCTGTATGAGTGCTCCAAACCTTTGTGCTCTACCCTCTAATCTCATGAGATGACTTTGGCAGAGCCAACACAGTGCTCTATGAACCCGGAAAAAATTTAATTCCTTCATCTATCCAGCTCCTCTCTCCATTAGCCAATGATAAGAGATATCACAGAGACACCTAGTCCTGAATAAATATTTCCATGCAGTTAAATTAAAGGCATGTGTCCCATATATAAATCCTTTCAAGCAGTTGAGAAAACATTTATAGGAATCTTCTATGTAAAAATGTATTGATAATATTTGTGATTTAATCTAGAGTTTCTGGGGTCAAAACTGAAAAAACCATATAATTATTTACTAAAGATATAATTACATCCCTTTTTTTGTCAACACACACTTACACTGCACTAAATATTTTCAGTTCTCAAGTTTTATAGCTCTTTATTTGGGCTTCCTCCTCAGATGAGGATGAGATCTTTATTTCCATTGGCACTAGCCATAGTTTCCTTATCCAATATAAATCTAAGATAAAGCAAACAGTCAAGAAAAGTAATAATATTTACTGGGAAGTAATTTTGTGAAAGCAGCATTGCTTGCAGGACTCTTTTACATATATGAAGTTGTTTTAAACATAAAGTAATATTCACAGAATTGTAAATAGTCTGTTAAAATATATATGCAGTTATCTGACTCATAAACATATTTCATATGTAAAAGCCTCAACATTATTTTCTGTTGCCTAATATTAAGGAATAAATCATATGTGGAAAAATGTTTTCTGTGTGTCATACATAATTCTAGAAACTCTAGGTCAAATCTAAAGAAATCAGTTGTTTCAATAGAAATATGAAATAAATATCAGTTTCTAATATTTATAGATACCTGAGAATTATGATTCTACATTCTCATTCTTAGCAGAAAGTCATCAATGAAAAAAAGGAAATCTGCATTATGAATATGTCAGAAAAGTGGGACACATCCTCCCTGGATGCTTAAATCAACTGGAGCTAATCCTTATTCACTAATGGCAAGAAATCTTTGCTATTAAATTCAGTTTTTAATATACTTGTGTTTGTAGAAATAAAACAACATATGTCCAACTTTTGTATAGCTCTATTAGCTTCTACTAAATTTTACCAGTACAAATGTGGTCTAGGATTATCTAGGAGTTTGAATTTAGACACTTTACATCAAAGTAATAATTTCATGTAGTGGTGAGACTCCTAGACATTTTTAAAGGATAAAAGCATAAAACTGGAAAATGTTTTATGTTATAGTCTTTAAAGTCTCAACTCTTAAAATGTCAAATTAAGCCAGTTACTAAAGTATGTTATATATGAAACTCTTGCACACAGGTGCAATTGAAAAATAAAGTGCATTGAGAAACTGAACTCGAGTTGTGAAACTCACACATCAAGTAATGATGTGTGAACTCTTCTTGCTGAGATTTTTTTATGTTTTTGTTCCAAAAAAAGATCATTACTTCATTAAAAATCTCAGCGGTCTCAGTCTCCAGAGCTGGTTGGATGTTAGGCAAAAAAAATGTCACAGTATTTTCTATTTCAAATGAATATTGGCAAAACAAAAGGAAGGGTCTCATCAGAGAAAAACACAGCTTTTTCAAGAAGATGTAAGGAAGATGCTTCTTCCAGTAAGAACCTTCACGGGGACAACCTCCCAAGGACATGGTAGGTTCACTGTCACTGGGGGATTTCAAGAGACAATTGGACAGGGTGCTAGACACTCTCACCAAGGCTCCCTTTCTAATCAAAGGTTGGACAAAGTGATCTTGTGAGGTCTCTTTCCAACTGGGTTGTTCTACGGTTCTATAACAAAAAAAAAACAGGCTGGCAGAACGACCTGGGAAATTGAAAGCCTGTCACGGAACAGAGGACTCAAAAATTCTAGTTTTTCTGGTGTAGCAAAATGTAGGCTGAAAGGCGATACAAGTGTTTCTGTTAACTTTGTCAATGAGAAAAACCGACAGAAAATGTGAACTATTTAAGTTAAAGAATAAATATTACAGGTATAAAGTGATATTATCACTTACAAATTTAATTTACATAGTAGAAAACATCAACAGAGAGATTCTACCAGCACACACATGCATTACAGGTTGTTACAGAAGTACTCATCATTCTCACGAGCTTCTTAAATTTGCATATATGAATTGCAATAGTATTTAAAATTAAAGAGACAATATAAAATTCCTTGCAGAACAATTTTCATAGAACATGCCAGCTTTGTATTAAGTACACATATTAGTAACCCAAATGTGATTAAATTTTTTTCTCAGAAAATCAAGATTACATTTATAATTTAACTGTCACTGTACCCAATATTATTATTAATAATGAAATTCTCCTCAACTGTTAAAATCCAGCAAAAAAGCAGAGAAAGGAGTTAGTACCACTTAACCTAAAATTTTAACTAATCCTCTAGACAGAAGACACACCCAGTATTCTGGAATTTAACTGACTCATAGGAGTGTTGAAGTACATGTACAGAAATAGCATAATGTAAACAAAAAGAAATTACTTATCCCCAGATTAGTAGAGAGGAACAGAGATGGTACAGGAAATCACACTGGCAACATTAATTCTGGCTTTTCCAGATACTGAAATCTTAATCACTCTTTTAATATGGTTTGTGTGTATATGCATACTAGGTGAATTCAAGTATTAAGAAGGAAATAATAAAAACATGCAAGAGATACAATATAGCAAACTGTTATGCTTTTATGAAATTCCACTGACCTAGATTACTCTAGAAGAGTTAAAGAACAAATCTCATCTACCAGATGTTTCAGTGTTCTAAATCTCCATATAGACGATTTCTTTTACATCTGGCCAATCAAGGTTAAGCCATTACTATTTCCATGGGGTGAAGAAGAGAAGGGGGATATCCATAATTTAGTTATCTTGTCTTCTGCAAACCACCCTTCATCTATAATAGGCTTTCATCTAATATTTTTATTTTTGAGCCTTCAGTTGTCTGAGGCAAGTATTAAAAAAAAAAAAAAGCGGAAAACTTCAGAACAAGGAGACAACGGGCACAATGAAATTATCTTGTACAAGTGTCAGAATTATTTGTATAGGAAATAAAGCTTTCTCAACAGCTGGTTGAAGACTACTGAACAAATTTCAATAGGAATTATGAACAAACATATAGCAGATAGTACATGTATTGCATTATTTAAAACAAAACAAATCAAGCAAACAAAAAACCCACACCTGTTTGATTTGCCCTTGCAAACAAAAATAAAGACAGATTTGTGGGTGGGAGATGTCCCACAAACCGTACACTGGGCCTGAATACAAAACCATATCCTCTGACAGGGTGATTTTATAAAAATCGTGCAAGCTGAGGCTTGCTGATTTTACTTATGCACTGCAGGATATTTCCCAAGCTTTTCCTTCAACCTATTCTAATTTTCCATTAAATGCCCCATGAAATTTTTGTTTAAAGATGAAAAGCATCAGCAGGGTTTCCTCCATTCCTGTAAAAAAATATTTCCTTGTTTTTTTGCCTTTTTTTTTTTCTTTTACCATTAGTATCTTTCTTTTTGAGAGGATGTCATTGCAGCAGACAAATTTATAAAGCCACATCAAAACAAAGGAACAGCATAGGGGTACCTCCCACAGATAAAAAGCTGCCACAACAGGACAAAGAGCTCTGTTCCAAGAAAGATGCTAAACATACCTGTTACTGCAGGGAGCACAGTAGCAACTAGGGTTTCATTTGTGTATCTAGGCCTGAGGAATCTCTGCTAACATTTGTGACTTTCAGGACTTGCAGCTCAAGTGAAAAAAATAGCAAGATTTATAGCTTAAATATAAGGAAAAAATATGAATTTTTTGAATCAGTTGTAAGAAAATGCAACATATTTATATATTCAAGATTTGCCTTGGTGAAAAGGCATTAAAGGCAGTATAAAAGGATTTAAGGAAATGTTTTTACTTGCCATTTTTTCATCTGGGTATCTGCTTTCCTTTCTTATTGGTGTTGTTCTGTTTCTTGGGGTTTTTTTTGGTTTTTTTTTTTTTTGTAGAGTTGTGTTACTCTATTTTTCTATTCTGACTGTTCTGTCAAAGAGAGCAAAATTCTCATGCAAGAAACTGTGACACTGCCATTGCCCAGCAGATGCACAACATGGATGTTGCATGGATTTTTTCCCAGATAAGTATCTCAGGGGACATAGAGCATTGTTAATTTATTTTAAATAATTCAATAGTTCATTAATGAATTCACACATCCTTAGATTTCTAAGTTTATTTAAATTAGATCTCCTTAAAAGCAAACTACTCAGGACAAAATTTTACCCTAGCAAAAACCCAAACACAAATTTACAGATTATCTGAAGATTTACCTTAAATCTAAATGACAAATAGTTCACAGCATGTAGCATTTGAACAAAGTTGAATGTTATTTTTTGCCTCTTGCTGGCAAATTCTGCATTAATAAAGAATGTAATGGAAGCTCCCAAATTTTCCACAATTTGTGAGGCAAAGTTGCTGAGTATGAATCCCAGTGAAACTGTTTGAATTGACATCCCTGAAATTTGGTAACCATTCATCAGAATAGAAATCCTTAGTGTGACTATCAGAGGGAAAAAACTAAAAGCTTAAATCATAAATGCTAGCAGACAGTAGATAATTGGGGATTTGGCTGTGGGTAGCGCACTCAAGCAGAAGTCTGCAACTTCTTAGCTGCACTCACTGCATGGCCTTATTGTAATCTTTGATAACACCATGATCAAATAAAGGTTGCATGTCATGGATCTTCCAGTTGAGATGCCATGACAGCAGCATCCATTTAATAATATGGTTAGGCTGAGGGAACAGGGGAGAGAGGGCCGTTCAAGCTTTCAGAGAGAGTTGGCGCTGAACAGCAGCAGCTCCTGCAAACAATAAGTGGTGTTGTAGAAAAGAGGGGTAATAAGAAAAAACTTGAAGATCTTGACTGGAAGAAAGATTGTGGAAGAGTAGCAGGAGCCTGTAGATCAGAGAGATGTGTGGTGAAAATAAAAAGGCACGTTATGCACAGGGACTGTGCTTGGTAAGCTCAAGACTGATGACTGAGCAGCAGCTCAGCATGAAGCAGCGTGCCTTTCTGCCTGATGGTCCCACAAAATCAAACCACGGCAGACGTAGCACTGAAAGGGTGTAAGAGGGATAGCAGCTACAGTAAAAGTTCTCATCAGCTTTGTTTTGAAATAAACCCCATTATCCAGATTCACTGGGGAGTGTCGATTGCTTTGTTGCCCATGATCATGGCTGGATTGGCACCAAACAAGTCATTTTGAATAGGCTCAAAAAATGTGGCTTTCCTTGACAGAGAATGTAGCTTTACTTACAATGAAAAAGGAGTGTAACTCTTATCTTTACCACTCTTATATGTGTCATTAATATACCAAATATAAATTGTTTGGTAAGTAATCAAAGATAGTCCAGCTCATTATCATAACTTTCTGGTATAGAAAGATGCTGCTTTCTAGTTGCGTGATTAAAATGGGAGCTTTTATTAAATAACAAAAGATTTGACCTTAGAGGCAACCTATTGGTGTCAGAGTAATTTTTTTCTCTTATAGTAGCAGGATAATAAATTTCTTTTCCATCTAGGATTTCAGTGAACCAGTGTGCAACTATGGTCAGAATAAAAACAAAAACAAAAAAAACCCCTGGGAAATGAATATCCAAAATATTTTTAAAAATCAAGTAAGTATCTCTGAAGGGAGTAACTGAGCTCTGTTTAATATGAAAAATAAATAATCATAAGTAAAAATATCCTGTTTAGCATATATTTAAAATGGCTGGAAAATCAGGGCAAGCCAAAGTACAAAATAAAAGAAAATGCTTCCAAATTTGCTACTGGGGTGGTAAAATGTTGGTATGATCAATCTGAGACAGCTAAACAAGCCAAAAAAAAAAATGTTTAATTGCTACGATCGCTTAGTATTGAAAAATGTTTTCCCTCCCATATAAGTAAATGAGTAATCTGGTTTTACAGAGCCACTGAGTATGGGCAATGAAGTCATTATTTTTCACAGCACTCAAGATGTAGTGTCACCATTTCCTGAAACAGAGGATTTTAACAATGATGTGACAGTTTAATGCAAGACCATGGAGACCAACTGCTTTCGGTGCTGTTACAAGGTGAGATAACCACGACAAAATGATTTCTCTATGTGTCTACAGGGAGCCCATTATGAGTCTATCATTCTGGCACTACAGCGTGAAATTATGATGAGGAAAAAAAAAAGAAGTCATTCAAATTTGTACTGCATGACAATGAAGATCCAGCATGAGTTAATGATACATAGCAACTGAAAATCAAGCCTTTTTTTACCCTGTATACTGAATAAAACTACCTAACCCCAAAGTTTTTATTTTCATGTAGTGTGAGAGAACTGAATGTAAAACAAATTATCAGAATTACCTTCAATTAATCTCTACTAAGTGTAAAAACTCTGTTTTTAGGCTGAATCAAGATGTTTCTTTGCAAATTTACCCACAACAGAAATTCACCAACTATAGATAAAATATGCAAACAAAGCCACTTAATAAAAAAATCAATCATTTGTGTCCCCATAATCTAAAAAAATAGAGTACATACTCCTCATTTACTCAAATTTCCATCTGCTTTCTCCAATCCAAGTATTCTGAAACCTCATCATCTTGGATTTCTTTAAATAAATAATTTTAATCTTGCTCTTTCACATGTACCCATATATGTGTATATATATATTTATATATATATATATACTAATACCTCATTTATCACCTCTGATTATCTTCGTCATCAGTGATTTTCTTTAAAGAACCATTAATTCCTTACTCAAAGACTATTATCTTTTTTTCTCATAAAAGCCTGAACTACTCTAAATATGTTTAGTCAACATTATAGTCAGTTAATTTATTAATAGACATATATTTATAGGACTTTCAATTTGAAAGTGCTTCATGCTACTTCGAAATTGTGCATTTTCTTGATCACTCCTCTGTCCTTTTCCATTTTCTAGAGTTCATTTTAAATTTCACCTCTTTGCGTAATTTGTATTTGATCAATTTTTTTTTCTGATGTCTTCTCTTTAGTGAAATACAGGCCTGAATGTCCTTATTTACTGAACAAAAATGAAGAAAATGATAGGAAGTCTGTCTGTTCAGGATAAATTTACACAGCATGAAAACCTCATTTAGCATTGTTTAATATCTCTTGTGCCAGGTAACAAAGTAACTTTCTGACATTGTCCACAAGGATTCTTGTTTCCACAATAGGTAAGGAAACATGGCAGAAAGCAATGCAGTTTGAAAAGCCAATAGTTCTGTGTTTTCTTAGTTATGTAGTTAGAATTTTTTCCTTTTAAAAGTGAGCCTTATGCTGGTAAAAACATCAAACAAGCATTGTCCTAAAATACAAGCACTTAAAACACATTTAATGATATCCCACAGGCAACCTAAACAATGTGACTCATTCACGCTTTGGAGGGAACCACCTTTGAAAGTTAAATTTAATTTCATTCTCCAATATCTGTTATATTTTATGATTGAAACTACCTAGTGGGAAAGCATGACGTAATAAATTAAGAAGGAAAGCAAAATAAATAGCTCTCTGGTAGAGCTATTTATAGAGTACCAGAGAGAAAAGGATCACTCGAATGTTAACACAGATTTGGGATGTGACAGGTAAAAATCAGCATATTGTTGTCCACACACATTGTACAACTGACTTTCACTTTAGGTTTAGCATTCTAGTTGATTTTGTAAAAAAATATATAGAGTTTGTAAAGCAAACAAAAACATCTTTGAATTGTAACCAGTTTTGACCTAGCCACACTGAACATGAGTTGCTTAAAGTTCTGAACATAACCTATACAAGTCATAAATATGATCACACTTCATATGCTTCAATTTAAAAATTAAAAGTAGGTTGAAGGTCATAACAGATCTTAGAAAGACAGTAGTTATTTCTTAATGGAAATGTTGTGGGAATCAGATAATTACAGAAGCACTGTAAGTCACAGAAATACGTGACTGTCAGGAACTACTCAAGTCATTGAATCAGTGGTCACCTCTTTTCTCACTCCTGAAAGCTTCTGGCTGTGAAATAAATGCTTCTTTTGGAAGAGTTAACATGGTCTTCATATTTCCTTCAGAAATATTTTCAGTACACTGAGTTACACAGAAATATTTTCAGTCATAAAATTAAGATCCATGACAAAAAAATCAATTGCAGGGGGAAGGGAGGACAGCAGAATTTAAAGGTCAATAGGCTGGCTAAAATCTTTGATATAGCAACAGTAGAGAATGTATTAGATAACATGGTGTGTGCTGCAGATAAAGGCTAAAAATATTTATTGTTTATAAAAGAACCTGATACAGAGGGAATCTTAAATACAATTTAATGAATTCAAGTACTTAGATATGTGACCTGTGGTGTTACTTTCAGTAAAATCTGGTAATTCTCCCCCACCTACTTTGTGAGGGGGAAATCAGATGTTTAAATGCAACTAGTAGTCAATGGAAATCAGGCACTTATGACCTTAGGGTGCTTTGGAAATTATCATCCCGAACACAGAAAAATGAGAAGTTAAGATTTCATTGAAGTATTTTTGATAAACTAAATTCACATGGTTAGATGAAGCATTAAGATGATAGACAACAGCAATGATTAGCTACCAAAGACAGAGCTCATCTCTATTATCCACACGCTTTGTAAAAAATTGTTTTGAGGATTATCACTATGGCGTATTTGAAAATAAATTAAAGATTAGCAAAGCAAATAAAATCTGAGGTTGTATCAGACCTCAACAAGTCCCATCTAAAAGGAAACACAAGACATCTGCCAGCAGATAATTTATTCATTGAATCTTCCGCACAGGGTATGGTCCCTATTCAAGTTCACCTCCTATCACCGATGTTATCTCACCTGTGTGAGAAGAGTCAGTCTGTTATACACATAAAGTATGTGTATAAGTAAAAACACTGCTTGAGATCCTGAGATCTGCTTCGGTTCCTTTGTACTTCCATAGCCTAACGGTATGTAAGAATTTATCTTTGTTTTTACAAAGACTTAAACAAATTCCCTTACATCCATCCCTTTTGCTAACTTCCGTGAGCATTGGTTCAAGCATAAAGTTTATATTTCTGATTCCTATTTTTTTTATTCAAATAGGGAGTACTTCAACCTACTTCTCAGACATATATTTCAATAATCTTTTCTTGTGGGTAACAAAGTGCTGTCCTGAAACCTGACCTTTATTTCCCATAACTCTGCTCAAGTGATAACCACCAGTAGCAGTTGTGATGGGTGCACAGGACTCATTGTGTATATGAGGGAGACAGATAACAACACAATAGCCAAGAGCTAACCTAAGGCCCCTCTTATTACCCAAAAATAATGGGTCAAGATCTGGCTCAAGCCAAGTATGATAGAATAACTTCTGTGATCAGAATGTAGTTAAATTAATAATAATTAAATTATCTTTCTCTCTAAGGAGTTGAGCTCTTTTGTATGACAGTGAACTGTACAGCAGGACATTGCTCTTAATAGGGCCACCTCTCAAGGTTACTCCTAGTGTCTGAGACACTCCTTGCAGCAACAGACCCTTGGTAAGTGATTTATAGCATGCTAAAATTTGAAATGTAACTGATATAATTGATTGATTATGCACGTATAAACATTTAGACATAAATATTGAACAAATTTCAGACTAGTAGAGGGTCACTTGCACCCAAACTCCTGTGTGAGAAGACTTTTAGAATTCAAGGGTGTCCTTCCTGAATCAAAGGGGATATCTCCCTGATAATTTAGTCTGACTTTATTGTCTATATAATAAATTATCAAGCATACTGTTGCCACTGAATCGTGTTTAACCATTGCACTTACTATCAAACTTGGTCAAATTGCTGTTTTATATTAATAAATATAGTATTGAATCTCTTTAATGAGTGAAGCCACTCCATCTGTGACATTCTCATGTCAAAGCTGTATCTTTTCATTCAAAGAGAAAAATTATTTCTAGGGAATCAAATCTAGATGCCCATTTCTAAGTATTCCTACCACAACCTTGAGAGCAATTGTGACTAGAAATTGCTGCTTTGTCCTTCTCAGTCATCCATTCTATCAACAAGTGCTTAAACAGCAACTGACCAAGAATATAATAGCTTAAATTGCTCTTGAACAGGTGTTCAAAATCGTGTTCTAATAGGTGATATTTATTTACTTAGAAATTATCAACACAGATGCTCTCACCCACCGTGCACATTCTTTCTTCAATGGTTTAATGGTTTTTTGTACAGAAGTAGTCCAAGACAATTACAAAACTAATAAATAGTCACAGTGGAGGGTAAATTGCCTTTCCTGCTTTCTAGAAGCATGTGTGCAGCTATAAGATAAGGTGTTGTTAGTCTTTTAAAATCTCAGCATAATCTTTCCTCATCAGATGTTTATAGCAGAGCATACCTCAACTTACTGGAAGTACTGAAGGTCATTCTTCCACATGAGGTCATGTCTTGAGACCATAAGCAAAATAGTATTACTTGTGCATTACAAATACAAGGAATAATATTTAGAATCTATTACTTTAGAATTGACTAATAGATCACTTTTAATTCATCTAAGTTAAATTACAAAGACCTATAACTAAGATTAATGTTAAATTAATAATAAGATAATAGCTTAGTGAAAATAACAAAATGCTGAAAAGGAAATGCTTTAGATATGGACATGCTACAAAATTATCTCAAATGCAAGCAAACTTATTTTTCCTTATAATTTTTAAAGCATTTTTAAAAATAATATGAAACTCAATTTTTACTTTGAGCTTAGGAATTAGTCCTGTTTATACAGTAATCATGAAATATTGACTATTTCCTTAGTGTTACAGATAACATTAAATGACAAGTATTGAATTTACTACCTTTTATAGTCCAGGAAGACATGGAATCCTCATGCAAGGTTATGAAAAGAATTACCTGAGTCATCCCTGATAATGAATACTAATTATAAGAAAGCATAGACTAACACAAAATCTTTAGAAGTTTGAAGGGAAGAGATATACATTTTACTGCTATATTAAAAGTCCCAATAAGACAGCTCTTAGAAATTGATATTTGTTACCTTGGCAGTATTTCCAGAAAACGATTAGAGCAAGTTTTGGAGAGCACTTAGAGATAAATTGAAGGACAATATTATAACTGAAAGTAACTATCATTATTTTAGAAAAATAAGCAATATCAAATAAAGTTGACCTTTACAGCATCATCACAAGTACAAGTTAAGAGAAAGCATGACCCAAAACCATCACTGAATCATAAATGATTAGTGTTGCAAGGGACCTTGGTTCCAACACCCCTGTAATGGACAGGGAGTTCTCCAGCAGAAATATATTTGGCTCTTTTCTTTTTTTTTAACCTTGGGATCATAAAATATTCTAGAAAACACTTCAATGCCATCCAGAGGAAGGGGTCCCAAGATTTACAGAAATTAAAATCAGCTTACTGAGACACAAGTAAATTTGACTACAGAACCTCTGCACACCAGAAATTTTTTTAGTCAGATTTGGAAGAATTTTTTTCTTGGAATGAAGATATTATGGTTTTTAATAATAAAAAATAAATAGTTATTAACAAAATTTGCACTTGGAAGTAGGCTGGAAGAATAATAAATATTGATGCAAACATACAGGTCAAAAAATGTCATGGATTTGTAAGAGCAGGGTCTGAACAAATGGTTCCAAAATCAAACAGAAAACAAAAAGTAGGCCACACCTGCAGGTAAGGTTTAAAACATAGTTCAGAAATACCTAAAAAGACTTTATATATTAAAAAATGTCATGTTGTATGTAGGATGTCAATGTATGAATAGAGAGAGGTTAAATGTGAAAAGGAAGGTGCTAGAGAGACAATTATAGCAATCCTCTAACCCAGTGCTCTGGTTGGTATTTTTAGAATTATTTGGGAAGGCTTCAAATTTTCAGAATTTTTTCCTGCAAAGACAATCTTAAGATCCTCATTCAATCTAATTTGAACAATTTAAAATATTGCATTCAAAGCAAAGATGAAAAAGACAGCCTCTAGCACCAAACTTCTTATCATGTGTACTCTTTGCCCATTCTAGTAGCCAGAAAATCTTCTGATTATTACTGATTCTGTTTACTTTTAGCTGTTTATTTCTAAGATGTAAATTAGTTGTTCTGCCTTCCAGCCAAGCAGCAGTTCTTGCTAGGACTCACAAAAGTGGCAGAAACTGCAAGCTGTATAATTTTCTTCAGGTTTAAATGAAATTTGCATAGAATTCCATTATAATTAACCTTAATTCATACAAGATTATGTAGAAAAAATTAATTAAAAATGCCCATATTTGTAATGAAAATGGGCTTCTCAAACTATTTAAAGGTAATCAATAGACATATTAGATTATACTTTTTTGTTTATAATTTTTATTAATGCGATCCATTGACTCAACCTGACCTTATAAAATGAGCATGCATCTGAGATGTGAACGTTTTACAGAAATGCACATTTATTGTTACATTTCTCTGAAATACAAAGAGACACGTTTTCTAATGACGGTATTGTGGGCCTGAATCCAAGAAAGCACTTAAGTAGGGGTACAATTTAGGTGTGTGAGGAATGGTATTGATTTTAGAGGAGGCATTTATATAATTACAGTTACTTGGGTGATTAAAAATTCTACTGGACTTGGAGCCCATTGGCATAGCATAAAATTCACATTTATGCAGAAATTCATAGTCAACAGAATGAAAAGAATCACGTAAATCTTTAAGAACAAGAGCTCCATTGTGAGCTTAAACTTTTCATTTTGGAGGAAGAACACCAGCCCAGCTGCAAAATAAATCACATGGCCGAAGAGGGATGTAGCTGAGTAGCAGCTCTTATTTAAAAAAACCTCAAATGTTTTCCCCCACGCTTATCTTTCAAGCAGGCCAATCCCAGGGTAAACCAGAGAACAGTCTCCACCACTGAACTTTCAGAGGACATGGAAGAGCGCAGGAAACTGATTCATTACATTTGAAAGTTGGAGATTTCTTATGTTGTGCTCTGGGAAGGGGCTGTCAGTGGGTGGGGGCGTAGGTTGCCCACTAGGAACACAGATATTGGTGCCCTTGGGAGGGTGCTTATGGGGCTTCTTAGATTCAGTGAGGCAGCAACACAGTGCCTCAGACTTCTAATAAAGGGACACAACATGTCGCTCAGAAATGGGGCCAGAATTCCCTATGTGTCCCTGAAGACTGGAAGGGAGGATGTCCTGTAAGACTGTACAGAAGAGCAAGACAAAGGATTAGCAACAGAGTGGTCTGGGGCAGGAGCTGGTTCTTCAAACCTTGCTCACACTGTGCGGGATTTGCTCCATCCTCATGTTGGACAGCATAATCAGTTAACCATTTATCCTAATCTAATATTCATTGAGGTTCAAAGTGGGGCATAAAGCTATAGCATAGGCATTATAGAAATGTGCTGCCATTTTCATTACTGAAAAGAGGTGAGAGACATCTGTGTCCTCGTTCTCCACAGCTTTGTATTAAAAGTGTATGGTAAAACCAGATCAAAATGTTTATAAAAACATTAGTGGCATTAATTTAGAATGCTACAGCATTTTAGCACATGCCTGCTTTTAGGATTTATAAGTGAATTACTTCAACATACATCTGTAGAATTTACCCTACAAGCTTCTCCCTGAGATTACCAGAAAATCTAGATTATTGGGGTTTTGCTCAATCTGATTCAAATTCAAATGCCTCCACCTTTTTTTTCTGTTTATAGAAACAGTTGCTGAGTGCTTTGTGAAGTTAAATAATTGCTGAAGCAGCTTGCTACAGCAGACTCATTTAAAGTTAAAATATGCTTTAAAGTTCAGTACTTAATGTGTTCTGATATTTTTGATTCTTGTCATTATAACTAATTTATGCGATTACATAATTCACTTTATGAGAAAATTGATCAGCACTACTTCTTTAAACTGTTATTTAACACATCTATAGCTCTGGATTTCAGAGATAACTACACTGGCACTAGACTGTGTTTACTCTCATCTAGTCTATACATGCTTTCTTGTGAGTCTAGAACTGGTTTAGGACTGAACTTAAATGTCTATACTCACTTTTGGAGTTTAGCCATTTCGTGCCTTATTTTTTTTTTTATTTAATATCTTGGTGTTAGAATAATTATCTCAAATATTCACAAAGGTCACTCAAAATGCATTATCTCTCAAGGATTGACTACAGTCCATTCACTCTTTATTTTTTTTTCCTCCAGTTTTGCACCATGACTTGTATTTCTGGGTTTCTTTTTTAATAATTGCCAAAACTAAGGAAGTATTTTAAAAATTCCTCCAGGCAGTTTTTGCATCCAAGGAAAGAATCCTTTTGATTAGAGATTTTTAGGTTTTGTGCATATTTAACCTTTCTTTCTCTTATGTATTATTTTTACATTGTTAATTAATCATGATGCCAATTCCAGTTTGCTGAGATGTTTATAATAATTTCCTTAAATGAAAGTGATCTATTAGGAAGAAATTCTTTACTGTGAGGATGGTGGGGCACTGGAAGAGTTTGCACAGAGAAGTTGTGTATGCCCCATACCTGGCAGTGTTCCAGGCCAGGTTGATTGAGCAACACAGTCTAGGGGAAGGAGTCCCTGCCCATGGCAGGGGGCTGGGATTAAATGGTCTTTAAGATGCCTTCTAACCCAAGCTATTCTATGATTCTAGAGTTCTTTATGCACAGATGCCCCACACAAATATGGCAGTTCTAGTATCTTAGAACCCTAATTTCTCATATCTTGAGAGGATTTTAAAACTCAATCCAAGCTTCACTGACATTATTCATAGCTTTGATGGTGTTAGCTCTTGTTTTTGCAAATGAGAAATTAAATGAGAAATGTACAATGGCAGTACAATGGTTTGAGAAAGAAAAGAGGAATCTGAAAGCCAGCAGGTTGCACTGCAGCTCATTAACCACTGATGAAAATGTTGCAGCTGAATATCTCTGCAAGATGCATAAACATAAGAGAGGAAGCAAAAACAGCTTGCAATTTCTGTAACCCAAAGATGAATGAGAAATAATTCAAATATTGGTCTCCAAGTCAGAGTTTTCAGAAAGGCAGTACTCACTACCTATCCATTTGCAGCTGGACTCTGTACTAGAGGTGGCTCACAGTCTTATGCCAGTGCAAATACAAAGAGTCCCCAGCAAAAATCAGTATTTATCAATATATAAAACACTTAAATATATAATGAGCAACAACTAGGTTTTCATTTAAAGAAAAGAAAGAAGGTAGGGCATGCGTTATATTGCTATGGCAATATGCTAGTAAACAAGGAGTGCATTCTGTACAGGGCCAGATTTTTTTAGATTTTACGGCATGTAAGCATTGCAGAGTCTATACCATAGCTGAACCAGATGTATAAAACCACGGCATGGCCAGAAAAAATGCCTAAAAATGTGGTTATTATGGAACTAAAGACTGAAGACAGCTTTATTCAGTTCATTGACCTGTATGCAATTTTCTTATTTGCAGGATTTTCACAGCTTTATTTTACAGTGTTTTCTCTTCTACCTATGCCCATCTACATCCTTGCTTAATGCTTCTTAACTACAGTACAATTACGTTTCTTCATTATTGCTTTTTATTTTGCAAATGAGTAGCATAACTTGGTTTTCTGAAAATTTGTAAGGACTCCTATGGCATATATTTTTCTACATTCCTTCATAATGGAGCCTTACTGCTTCTACTAAAATATTTCCACTCAACATATTTTAAATTACTTATTCTGGATATAGCAATTTCTTCTGTCACATCAGTCACATGCTTACTCCCTTTCCATTTGTAAGTCAACTTTTAATGTTCCTTTTATTCTATATTATTATGGTGAAAATCAGAGTATAGACAGAAGAAGATGCAGTCTATAGCCAAGTAGAACTTTAAATTTCAAATGCTCAAAGACCTTAAAGTCCTTATAGAAAGAAGATTTTTATTTTTTTCTTGCTATGATACTGTACACTTTGAGATAATTATAGATAAGTAATTATAGATAGATTTGTAGGTCATTATATCTACAGAGCAACTCACTCTCTGTACTTCATTCCAGTCACATACCAATGTGATGGATTGCAATGTTGGATTTAGGGAACAGAGTCCTCAGTTGTATCAGAACAGCTATTAAATTAAGATTGTTGTTATTTGGTAACATGTTTTATAAAGACAGATATATTAATCTTGGTCTGATTCCATAAATATCCCCAAATAAACAGTTCGTGTAACCACATATTTTACTGTGGCTAGCATACATCTTTCCAGTTATACTGATAAGTCATTTTAGTCTATTGTTATGTCTAGGTGAGATGCAGTTTGAGATGACCAGAACAAATCTATTAAACAAAGACAAAAAGCAGTAAGGTCCTGCCATCTGAAGAGTTTAGATAACTGAAAAGAATTTCTAACCTGAAGCATATAAAACTAGAAAGCAACCCAGCATTTTTTGACACATTTGTTTTTACTGCCTATCCAAGAAAACTGACAAGATTACCCTGACTGACAATTCCAGTGCCAGCTGGCTTGTGACTGCCAGCTAGATGGTTCTCCAGGAAAAGAACAAACAACAGCTCCAGCCTGGACAGAATCGGATGCTGCGGGTAAACTGGCTGGAACTGGGGTCCTTTAGGCTCCTCTCCAAGGATTTGATCCCACTGAAGTCAATAAGATTTTCTCTTTTGTTTTAAATTGTCTTTGGCTCACATCTTAACTTCCCAAGCCAGGGTCTCCATAGTGAAGATTTCACCTGTTAGTCCAACAGATAGCCAAAGCTCAGCAAGATGACACAGTACTTCATTAGGAGGTATTTGTTAAACTTTGGATAATAAGGACTGTTTTCAACTTAAATATGAAAATAGCTATAGCTGTGCCTAAAATAATGTCAGGCTATCAGATACTTCCATAATTAAATGTTAGAAGATGACTTGTCCAACCACAACTGCTAGACTTTTAACATTTTTCACACATTTTCATATTTATGAAACTTTTTGTGATAACTCATCCTAACTCATTAGGCAGAATGTTATGAAGACTAAATAAGACATAGGGAGGTTTGCAATTAAATTAATAATGACATCAGAATAAAAGGATTTGTTATAGAAAGAACTGGTCTGTTCTTTATTCATAAAACTTGCTGGAAGGATAATTATTTGTGGTTGCATATAAATGCTCAAGAATACTTATACATATTTAAATTCACTAGTGTTTGCTAGAATATTAATTATGTGAAGAAAATAGCACTTCAACACTCTTTAATGACTGTTTTTGCAGTATACATGCCTTAAAAATCAAAATAGAAGCAAAGTAAAGTTTTGTACTATGACCATATCTTATCTGATATACCTTATAGATATTTGATGTTTAAGCCAATAATTTCTTCACTTTCAGTAGTTCAAGTATTTTAGTCTCTTCTCTGTGGATATCAACAGAAATTAATCTTAATTCCTCCTGACAGCTCAGTAGCAGATAAGTATCTAGAATAATTGCAGCTTTTGTGTTTTAAGGCATTGTTCTGGATTCTCTGTTCACAATCCATTCTATTTAGGTCCCCATTGTGTGATGACAGTAAAAAAGTTGATTAAATACTTTGCAGGAATTCTTTTCTTCCTCATTGATTTTTTTTCTGTACTGAATGTTCTTAATCAAGAGTGAAAAGCATTTTGTGAAGAATTTTTTATTAGAAAATCAAAAATATCCAGCAAATTAACTGCAAAGTGGACTGCATCAGTTGCAAGTGGGAGTATAAAGTTAAAGTATGTGCATTCAAAGACAAAAAGAAAAGAAAAAAAATAAAACAAAAATTTATGACTATTTATCTTCAATGGGTACTAGGAGGATGTGTCTGTATTCAATTGTTTGTTTGAGGAAAGATAGTATAATACTGCAATATGGATATACAGGCTGTCAGATTTGCTTCAAGACAAATACATATAATAAATTCATTGAAACTTTATGTATTTTGTTGATCTGACATTAAATCAGGTGTTATAATACACTAAGTGTTTCTAGTATACTGCGTTTTAACATTTGTGTGACTAACTATGTAAACCATATGACTTATGACTTGTCTACTGTGATTATTTAGCACATAAGACACAAGACTCAAACTTTTAATGCTTAGGACTAGTAATATTTATTTAATGGGCAATAGAACCAAACATTATTATCAATTATTAAATTATAAGTATTCTAGAAAACCCTTCACTGCTGAAAGTCAATGGATCTCATTTTTTTCATAATATTCTTCTGCCTCTGTCAAACAGATGTCTTTGATTTGTTATTCTAATTGCATTTGAATTTTTACTTCATATTAATCAAATTCTTAGCATTATGCTAATCATCAACATGTATTTTATGTTGGTGCTGTTATAATAACTAGAAACTATAAAAATAGGTGTATATGTCTTTCACCAATGTGAATGAGAAAAATCTACATTTGAGTAACAGACCTGATCTGAATTTAAAGTTGACTGGGTACTCTTGTATAATGTCAAATGTCTTTGTACATCTGGGTAGGCTCTGCAACAGAGCAGAATTTAACAACAGAGATCAGCCATGAACAAATCCCAAGAGAATGTGTGTGAAGCATCACTAATTCAAAGGGTTCTTCTGGGGCAAAGGGCTATCAAAGGCCATCACAGTGTAAACAGGAACTAATCTGCTGCTATCAGGAAGTAATATAATTGCACCTTTGTCAAAATTCTGACAAGTACTTGCTGTGTCATAAATTAATTTGACAAATTACAAACTACACAAGTCAGATTTATTAGTCATGCTAAGCAATTTAGAGTGTATGGTGACCCGTTATCCCTGCCCTGCTGACATCAATTTGCACCTAGGTCTCAGGATGGGAATGTGTCTGTGCTCCTGATGGTTACACTTTCCCTACACAACACAGCTGGATGAGTTACAATGGCAGGTAACTTGTCAGCTTGTAATTGGAAGCTATGGCTTCAAACATGATGGGGTGAAAAAACATGTATGTGCTCACTTATACTGGGATAAACTATCTGGAATTTCTCTAATATCAGCCTACCTTATGAATGAGAAATATAAGTCCCACTCTTTACAGGTTATGTCTCTCCAGATTGTCCAGATGTTTGTTGCTACATAAAGAAAATATGCATAAGGTAGAAATCAGTTCTACCTTACTGATCATAACAAAGGGCTAGTTGAAAACATACTGCATTGTCATCAACACCTGTTTAAGGTGGAGGAGAAAGGACAGGACCCCCCTATTCCTTGCCCCTACTTTTGCTGCAATACAGGGGAAAAAAAACCATAAAAAAAAAAAAAAGAAAAGAAGAACTATGCAAAAATGCCACTCAGACCTTCTCTCAAGTCTGTTTTACTCAGTTCTGTTCCAGCCATGGGGGTCAGACCACAACAAAAGTGATGGCTTGGGCTGAGACCATCTCTGTGTTCAGCAGCCCAAGCTGATAAAACAGGGATATCTGAACTTACTCCCCTGCTCTTCTACATCATACCAGAAGGTGAACTGAACAGAGTAAGGAAAAAACTTGCACAAAGGCAATATAATGGGCAGTCTCTGGACCCCGTTAATGCAACACTGATTGAAGCAGGAAGGATCCTCCCTCGTGGATATGGAAGAGGTTGTTTTCAGGACTGTTGGTATAATCGGCAAGGTTTTGTATTGGAGAGGATGATACCAAGAAAACTCCTCTGAAAATGTTCAAATGAGTCACACAGGATGCTACATAGGCACTGAAGATTGTAGAGAATCTGTGCGGGGACTATGGGAGGAAGAAGAGAGGTTTGGACTGGACAGCAATTATGTCAGACCATAACAACTGAGGAATTGCAATATATAAAGAAAAGTAATACAGATTGTTTGCATACATTTTGTTTAACTTTGCCCAAATTATTATAATAAAGAAGTAAGGAAATCTAAAAAACATTATGATACCATCACATACAGTAGGGGTACCTCAAATCTCTTATGTATATTTATTCAATTAAGACTGAATTTTCATTTTTACCTGAATTGTAAATTGAATTCTGTTTACTGTGAAACTAATAGAGCACATTTCTATAATATCTAAATTTTCCTTTTTCACAGGAGTTGTTCATTCTTCAGAACTGCACAAAATGATGTGCAGCAGAAAGACCTCCACGTCATTACAAAGAGACTATTGGACACAACACTATTGGACACAGTCAGTGTCAGCAATCTTGAATATAAACCTAAGGGAGAACAGCCGGTACCTTGAAGCCAAAGCCTCATTCCTTTTGTTGAATGCTTCAAAGCAGGGGGAGACGGAATATAATCAGGATCAAGGACTAAGAGGAACCTCAGGACTTCCTTCTTTAATAGAGGCATGAATCTGAATACTGAAATTTTCACCCAAGTCAGTGAAAATTGTTCTGGTGATGACTTTATTTGTGAATCAATCTTCTCTTAGGTATATTCTGATAGACAAACCACATCTATATAAATATTTCAATAGAGTTAGACTATTTTTGAAAGATAGGAAATATATACAGTCCAGTACTCTATAAGTTTACTGAATTTTCCATAAATCTCTGGGTACTGTCTTCAAGGCAATGTAAGTCCTTCTTGGTTCTGTCACATAATTTGCAATAGCAATCCACTTCATAATATTTTTAACATTTTAAAGCAGAAACACCAAAGGTCCAGGTTGCTAGAGACTAGCCATGCCAAACTCATTGAAACAATGCAATTTAGACAACCACCAAGAGCTATTTATATATCATTTTTCCACATAAAGACATTATTCTTAATGTAGAAAATCTCAGCCTTTGTTAAAGACTGTTTGAGATCCTTCCTTCTATTTTATTCTCTGGGTACTTAACTTTCACTCATTCCAATAAATTAGGTATCTTTTAGTCAGATTCAAGCAAAATGTGAACTAGTTGAGGAAATTATAGAAAGGATAAAGGAATAACTGACACGCAATAAGATGCTTAAATTATTGACTACCATAAAATTTTCTTTATATTCTCAGAATTTTAGCTTGAGGGAAAGCCTTGAATAGGCATAGAATCATAGAATTATAAAAAATGGTGTGTTGGAAGGAACCTATGAGAATCATCAGTTCCAACTCGTGACCCTGACTGAGCAGGATGCCCTAAGAATCACAGAAGATATTGTCTGAGTCCTTCCTGTGTGTTTGTTGCAGAAGTAAGAAATAGCAGTCATTGTCTTGGAATTATTGATTCTGCTTTACTGCTGGGATGTCAGTGACCCAGGCCTTCAGGAAGATGTGGTAACAGAACTAAGGCTGAAACTTCCTGCTACATAATTTTAACTCCATGTAACAATCCAAGTGGTATTTTAAAAGTGAAACCCTTTACCAAGCTCTTCCAACATTGCTTCATTCTTTTTATCAGAAGAATTTTCTTATCTGACTGCTCTGTTGCTGCATTACTGAAATGTTTAAGTGTTTGCTTAGTGAGACAGGCAAGGTGCTGTGAGAATTATGTTTTCCATAGACTGTTTTGGGAAGAGATACTGGCCATCCTATATGACACAGATTGCTTTGCAAGTTGGAGAGAAGAAGGATGGCATCGAAATATCCACCCAGCCAAATCCACTAATTTTCTGATGACCTCCAAAGGTTGTTTATACTCTCCTGTTCCTCAGCTGTGATCAAAACGTGACAGAAATTTATATTAACTGAAAATGAATACAGTATTGGGTAGACAGAATATGAAACTGGGAGCACCAAAGTCCTCTGTTGTTATATTCACCAAGAAATTCCTGCATACATACTAGTGGTCAGGTTGATCATTGGATTTTTATTTGAGAAAAGATTTTCCTCTATTCTACATTGCCAAGGATGTCAAAATTTGTCAATTTTCTTTGGCATTAGCTTTTTTTTCTTTTAATGACACCAAATCAATATATTTCTTTCAATATTTTTGTATCATTTCAGGAGCTTAAGACTGTTTTATTAATACATTTCCTTTTTTAAAAACAGTCCACTACAACTGTACCAGAGGATTGTGATGTTAAATCTTCCTGATTAATATAAAGAGGTTGGAGGAAGATGAAAGCTTATAATATGAAAGTGGAAATAGATATTTTGATGATACCTTCTGGAATAAAACTCTTGTATAACATTTCTTCTTCACCACTTTCTTGCACAATTAGAATAAAATAGAACATCAGGAACATTTGACAGAAACACATTTCTTAGATCATCACTCCCATTGGACTTATGCTTATCATCTGTTCTGGGTAAGCTTATTCTAATTTAAATGGCTCTCATGTAAGTGTTTTTTTGCACAACTTCCAGACTCCTGCTTAAAGCCAAATTTAACATTTTTAGTTGCTCTGGAGTTACCTTTGACTACTCCTGTCACATTTGTTTTCTTGTTCTTCTTCTTTTCTTGGTGTTCTGGTTTCATTTTTTTTGTTTGTTTTTGTATTTGTGTATTCATTTTTTGTTTTGTTGGGTTTTTTGGGGGGGTGGGGTTTTTTATGTTTTTTAAATATTTATTTTAAATCCTATACACATATTTTGTGCCTCAACTGTCTGCTGCCAATGTTTTTGAGAGGAAAATAATTTTTTGATTTACAGCTGTAGAGGTCATCTAAAGTAGAGATGCTAAAATTTAAGACTGAACATCTGCCTACAGAATTCTAGAATTGTTCAAGTTGGAAAAAACCTCAAAGATCGAGTGCAACCATTAACCTCACACTCCTTCATCACTAAACCATGTCCTCAAGTACCACTTCTAGACATTTCTTGAACATTTCTAGAGATGGTTTTCTACCACTTCCCTGGGCAGCCTGTCTCCATGCTTGATCTTCCTTCCAGTTAAGAAATCTTTTCTAATATAAAATCTATCCAGGACTGATCTCCTACATGAGCCATTTGATGTCATTCAAGACAATCTGCTTTGTAACCTTTCCCAGCACCAGGGTCAGACTGACAGGCCTGTAATTCCCTGGGTCCTCCTTCTGGTCATTCTTGTAGATGGGCGTCACATTTTTTCATCTCCAGTCACCTGGGATCTTCCTGGTTAGCCAGGACTGCAGGTAAATGATTGAAAGTGGCTTGGTGAGCTCTCCCAGCAGCTCTATCAATACCCTTGGATAGAAGAAATCCAGACCCATAGAATTTTGTGTAACTAAGTATTATAGCAGGTCACTGACTGTTTCCCCTTGAATTCTGGGGGCTTCATTCTGCTCCCCATCCCTGTGATAATTTATCTTGAAAAGAAAAACAGTTACCTTCATTCACATTCTGCTATTTTTGCAGATACATTGTTTACAAAAATACTCTTTAGAAACATTTAAATTTGTCTTCATCAGATTTTTTTTTTTTCAGTAAGGGTTAATCTTTATTTCTCACCTATTTGTCCTGAATTCAGGGTCTTGCAAACTTGTTTGCTCCCACAGATGCCAGGATACGTAGGAATTACTATTATGAACAATCTTGCTATTTCCTCTAACAAAGTTTGAGTGCCCCTTGGCAAGGTCTCTGCATTCAAAATGTTATTCAGCATAAAATGAACTTGATTATCCACTACTTAAAAGCAGGCACAGTTGTTTCCACTTTTGCAGAGTATGTATGATGTCCTGAATTATTTTACACAGTTTTACAGGGACTATATACACCCAGGGAAGAGATTTTACCACAGAAAAATATGTTCAGTACAGGCAGTAGAAAATTTGTGTTTAAACTCTAGATATTAAAAACTGAAATATAATTGGAAGAAAAAGAAAAAAACAAAAGGTTGAATGGAGGAAAAATGATCTAATAATTGATAACAATAAAGTATGAACACACTACTTAGGTACTGCTAGTATCATAGAATCATAGAATGATTTGGCTTGGAAGGGACCTTAAAGGATCATCTGGTGCAACCCCTCTGCTATGAACAGCGATATCTTTCACTAGACAAGATTGCTCAAAGCTCCATCCAACCTGGTCTTGAACACTTCCACAGATGGATCATCCTCAGTTTCCCTGGGCAGTCTTTTCTGGTGTCTCACCACCTTCGTAATAAAAGATTCCTTCCTTTAATTTCGCTAAACTTCCAGTTTTCAGTTTAAAATCATCACTAGTCATGTTGCTGCAAGCCCATGACAAAAGTCTCTATCTTTTTTATAAACCCTCTTAAAGTATTGAAAGGCCCCAGTAAGGTCTCCCTGGAGCCTTCTTTTCCCCAGTCTCGACAATATTGTCTTTCTCAGCCTGCCTTCACAGGAGAGGTATTTCAGCCCCCTGATGATACTCATGGCCAGCTCTCAGCCTATTTTACCAGGTCCTTGTCTGTCTTGTGCTGGGGTCTCCAGAGCTGGGAGAACTTCTAATGGGTCCTTTCCAACCTGGCTTATTCTATGATGCTTGATTCTATAATTCTGTGATATTCCAGGGGAGTACTCCAGGTGGGGTCTCACAAGAGTAGAGTAGAGTGACGGAATCACCTATTTTGGCCTGGGGACCACTCTTCTTATTATGCCATCTAGGATCATAGAATCATAGAATAGTTTGAGTTGGAAAAGACCTTTAAAGTCCAACTTCTCTGCAATGAACAGGGATATCTTCAGCTAGATCAGATTGGTCAGAGCTCTGCCCAACCTGACCTTGAATGCCTCCAGGGATGGGGCATCTACCAGCTCTCTGGACAACTTTTCCAATGTTTCATTAACAAAAAGGATGTAGTTATCTTTCTGGGATGCAGGTTTCTACATCATTCTATATAATTTATTATGATTAGCCTCAATTCCTTCTCTGCAAGGCTGTTCTTAGTCCATTTGTCACCCAAAGACAATAACTTAGCTCTCTACATAAATCTACATATATGAAAAATATTTTTACGCATAGATATTTGACCTTGAACAAGCTATATTTTGGCATTCAGTAGTTTGTTTTAAATTTAAGTTAAAACTAACTAATTCATGCAAAATAATTTTGAATTTCATCATAGAGTTTAATGATTTTAAAAAAAATTATTCAGGCTAGCTGAGAAAAGAATATAGGCCAAAACATCCATAGGGAAGTAGTTTTGTGTCAGAGAGGGAGATTAAAGAGAAAGCCAGAAAGGATATCAGAATGGATAAAAATACTGATATTCCTTAACATCTAATAATGCTAGCTTTATCGAAAATAACTGTCTATAGTGATAATAAAAACATTTAATGGTGTTGATACTTTTATAACTGTATCCACAATGAAAATTTTGGGTTCTTTAAAAGCAAACACAATACCTTTATTATTTGTTTCTAGATGTGAAATTATTTATGCTTGGCTATAGTGATATCAGTAAAAGAATCTGACAAATTTTAAATAAAACAAAATACAGGACAGACAAATGTCATGAGGAGATAACATACTTTATTTTTCTTTGAAATTAATTTATCTCATTAAACTAGAATATTAATTGTATCACTGCTGCTGCAAGTTTGAAGTTTTGTTAGGAGTTTTTTTTAAATTTAATGTACATTAACTCATTTTGATTTTTCTAGTGGATACTGAGTAATTTCAATTTTCATGAGCCATCCAAAAGGACAAAAAGATCAAGAAGAACAATTTGCCAGCAACAGACAAGAAAAAGGCTGTATCTCATTCACGCTGAGAACAAATGTCAGCTGTCAACTTCAATAGTTACAGCCGCAAGGCTTGTCAAGTTAGGGTTAGTTGTGAAAATCAGAGAGCACTGAAAAGTCCAAACTGAATGAAATGTTCCAGTGCATTCCCTGACATCTGTAGATTAGCTAATTACACCTCCAATTTCTAGTTCAGAATTACAAATTCTGACTTACAAATCTGGAGTTCCACATGAGAAGATGAAATACTGAAAGCAGAGTCACACAAGACTAGAATGGGCCACAGTGCAAGGTTAATTCCTGCACAGGTGTTATTTCTGAGTTGTTGTGTGACTTGGAAAATCCTTTTCAATCTTTTTCTCTGTTCCTTTTTATTAATTTTCCTTCACATGTCATCAACGGGTTTCCAAATACACTTGAGGCTCATAGCCATAAGGGAAACATGCTTAAGGGCACAATAACAGCCACAGATATTATTTATGTGCTATTAAAAAAATAGGGGCAATCAGCCTGCACAAAAATGTTGTGCTCTGGACAAGAAGCCCAAATTCCAGGCTACATCTGGTAGGGTTGGACAGAAGGCCTAAACAGGGAGAAGGCTGACAGCTGATGAGTTAGTTCACACTAGATCATAAATGGTCTTGGAAGATAAACCAATTTTAGAACATATGGAATAGAAAGCCTGAAAAAAAAAATAATTTGGAAAAAACTGAAACGGCTCATGATGTTGACAAGATGATATATACACTTCTGTTCTGTGAATGCCTTCAAATTATTTTTTTGTATTCTAAACTGTAAAAATTATTAGATGATGTACCTTTCCACTCCACTGAAAAGGCAAAGGAACCTGGATATTCAATAAGATGGGATGAGAGGTGGGATTTGCCATGGTCATTGGGGTTTTCTGACTCTGAGATATTTTCTAGGGCTTCTGGATCCCCTGGAAATTCAGTTCAAGCCACAGACATTGAGAGATTCATGTTCTAGGAGAGTAGAAAACCTGGAAAATTTCACAATTAGACAGAAGGTTTTTGAATTCAAGGGATTTTTATTAAATGTTTGGATTCTACAAACCAGAACAGAATACATAAACATACTTTTGCCAGGTAATTTCCAGCTATATCTTATGGTGATTAGGCTCACAAGTTGAGGGCACTTCAGTATCTAATTCCAATGTCTTTGACTTAAATTGAAAGAAATTATTAAGGTTCATAATTTATTAGATACAGTTCCATATATAGTCTGTCTAGTAGAAATAAACATTAATTCTTATAACCACATCTCTGTTTTTCTGTTAAATGTTTTTATCTTAACAAATTACTCTTGGGTTTGCTGTAAGAGTGTTGTAAAAAAAAAAATCAACTTTTCAAAATGCATCTTTCTGAACACTCACACAGTGAGAAGTATTCCTTGTCATCCTATGATGTAAATTTCCCTAGAAATTAGCCTTTTCACTTTAATACTTCATAAAACTTCATGGAGAAGGCCCAACTGCCAGAGTTTTTCACCTCAAATTTCAGAAGAAGATTCTAAAAAAATAAGATAAACTCTCTTCTTGACCATTTTCCAACTGAGATGTAAAAAATAGAGTGTAAGTCTCTGAAATTTATTAAAATACCTTAATCAGATTATTAGTTACATTTTCTTTACTGAAATCTGTTTTAAGTCGGAATTTACCACCAAGTATTTTCAGTGCAGAATAGCACAGACTAAAAAGCAGTATAGATAAGATTTAGTAAGATTGTCTTCAAGCATTAAAAGTACAGAAAACAGGAATTGAATTGCAAGCATAAAAATTATTCTAAGTCAATACAAAACTTTTAGAAATTGTATCAAGGACATGAAGAGTCGTTTAAATGCCTCCTGCCCAAACAAACCCAAAACCAAAATAAAAACCAAATTATTATCTCTTGTACAATGACACAATGACATAAACCTACATCAACTTAACTCAGAATGATCCTAAATCACTCGAGACAGATTTCTATTAATGAGGTTTTACACCTAAAATAAATATTTCAAATTTCACATGAAACTCAAGGGCTGCTGCAGAAAATACAGTCATATTTGAACAAGAGCAACAGAATCTAGCCCACTATGTCTACAATTTCATGCAATATAAAAGTTGCATCTGATTCTTATCAGGTCAGATACAGTTAGTCCTATATTTCTGTGCAAAGCATTACACTGAAACACCTTTCATTACATGCTTCTGTAGTATCTTAGAAGAGATAATTTGATAGACATGGAAAGCCAAGAGAACAGCAAAGACTTCAGAAAGTCCAGAGATCTCTTAACAGAGTTGCATCTCCACAGAAAAGGATGAGGCTCCTAAAATTGAGATGTTTTCTTAATATATACCAAGAACATAAGATAAAGGCTACTTGGAAGCTATGAACAATTCCATCATATTCTTGGCTCTACCATTCACACTCTACTGTAAATATGACCAGAAACTTTGAGAAGCAGCAGCTATCTTTTTTTTTTCAAAGTAAGTTTCACTGTGTGTCTTCCATCTGCTGTTTGGACATTATATCCACTCAGGAGAGCTCCAGGGCAACAGGCACTTTAATAGCCCAAAGAACACTCAGTCTACCTGTGGGGTGCAGTTACAAAGTCAATTCAGTTGAGATGCATTGAATCTGAATGAAAAAAACCACAATAGGAAACCTTATTGGTAGCTAAAACCAGCTGCACAAGAATTAAGTGTTAAGCCAAGAAGTCCATTTGCTCATACTGACTTACAGTTACTTTTGTCAAAAAATAAAGGAACCCCCTACGTTTCTATGTGATTAGGATATGACAAAGACAGAGAACAATCATCTCTCTCCTCATGCAAAGTCCATTTATTTCTTACAGTGCTAATTTGTCAGGCTTTTAGTTTAGCACTAGGTAGGACCAAGGTATAAATTTAAGACCTTCATCCATGAGAGTGATGTTTATTTCTCATCATAAGAGTCCAGTTTGACTGGCTTGGCTGGCTACATAAAGTACTGGTAAAATGCTCATCCATCCCTGTCATCCTTGTACCTAAAAATAAAGGCAGCATCTCATTGAAGAAGTGCATAATTCTGGGCTGCATGGCAACATGCAAAATTATTCAGACTGTTCTGAAGTACTCAGAGGGAAAGTTAGGACAGGGTTGAGAGCCCTGACTTTTTGTTTTGCTGTGGTTTTTTTCCCTTTCTTTGTGTTTTATGTGGGTTTGGGGGGCTTTGTTTTTTGTTGGTTTTTTAAATATTTTTGTTTATTTATTTGTTCATTTTGGGGTGTTTTTGGAGGGGATTGTGGTGGTTTTATCATTTTTGGTTAGGGTTTTTTGGTTTATACAAAGACTTAGGAAACTCAGATAGAGAGAAAGCAGACATTCTTTTGTAGAGTTTGTAAAAAAAAATATCTCTAAGGGTTTGAAAATTTAGCAATTTAGTATAAAATATGTGCAACAATATGTGTAATTTTTCTTTTTTTTATGTGACACATATACTTGGTAATACCTGGTGAATTTCTTTTATTTTATTTATAATGTTGGCAGGCAGTTCAGGAGAACAGCTCAAAAGTTTATTTTAAAAAATTATTTAATCTATAAATTCTGAGGAAAAGGGAAGGACCATTAACTGCCTTTGTTATCATGACTTGTTCGTGCTGCGAACATGTGAGTGAGTGTTCAAATGTGCTAGTGCCTAAAACTGTGTAATTTGCTTTTTGGTCCGTTTAATATTCTGTAATTTTCTTTGCTTCACAGGGTCCATTTCCTAAATGTCTCTTGTTTTGCTTTGACAATATGAAAGATAATGAAATGATGGAAATACTTTTCACTGTTTAATTACCAAAAAAATCAACCAAACAAACAAAACAAAAAAACCTTTAAACAACTCAAAAGAAAGAAAAAAAGGAAGAGTGAACATAAATCCCATAAGAATAGTGTTATCTTCTACGAGATCTGCTCATAAATATTATGCACTGCTGCACACTGGTATATATTTCTTAACAGTTAGAATTAGTTTGCATATATTAAATGTGTTGAGTATGATTGAATATGAAAATATTTAGTAAGTAACTTTACCAGAAATTAAATACTAAGGCTCGATAATAGGCAAATTTCTTTATGGAATAAATAATACTTTTAAAAGATGGAATTGTTTTAAGTACCACTTCTTCAGTTCTATTTGACAGCAGCACCATGTATGTTATACAGGAGAAGTAACACATTGTTGGACAAGAGCTAGAGAGACAAGGGTTGGAGAGACAGCAAAAGCAATCTACACAAGAGCAGTGTTCTTAATGGCTACAATGTGTAACAATAATAAGGACATTTTGACAATAAAAATGTTTCTATTTTAATGGCTTTGTATTTAGTTCCAGGTACTTAATTCATCCAGCAATACGTACCAGAGCATTTGGTACTGTTTTCAAAATAAAATTATATAATTTCAAAAACAAAACAATGAGGAGAAGAGATAAAGACAAGATAAAAAACAATTTAGGGGAAAAAAATATAATTTGAACTACACTGTTCCCATTTTTACAATTGCTGTCCTACAAGCTGAGTCTCTACAAGGTAAATAAAAATACCTTTCCTGCTGCCCTATGGCATGTCTTGGCATCAGGATATGATCTAACTCTTCTGACTCTGAACACTTTAACGTGAAACCACTGTTATTTTCTGAGCTCCTTGCCCTCCAGAATATTCCTGAACTAAATTGCACAAAGCTTTTGGCAGAATAGAAACTGAAAACCCACAGGCACAACAGCTTTTAGCAGCCTTCAAAGTCAACACACCTTTTAGTATTACTGTGATGAACTTCATTGTTTTTTACTGATATGGTTTTTAATTGTTATGCTTTTTGCTTCTTTTCACCTAATAAACATTTAATGAGACATTTTAACAGTTACATAAGACCCAAAATATCTATTAAATTTCCTATTCTTCATAGGAGCAGTCATATTCTCATCTATCTAATTTTATTTTCTTTAGTAAAAATCTTTTTCTTGGTGTCAGCTGAGGTAGCCAAGGTTCCCATTCCAGTTCCTCCAGAGGTTAGGACATGCCCTTGGGAAACTAAGAGAGGTTTACAGGATGTCTAGAATTCAGTTCCTGCAGGTTCTTGTTTTGTTCCCTTCTGTCTCCAACAGGGTCTCTCCAATCAAGACAGGTTTAAATGTTAGAGCAATTTATTCCAGGAGCTGCTCCCAAAAAGCAAAACTAATAAGACTGAAACTGTTATGGCTCTTTCAGCCCTACATAGTCCTCTGTAAAAACACCAGAAGACTCTGCTCTCAAATATGGACTCATGCATTCATATTGTACTCTAGGTTGGGGAATACGTACTTCCAATTTCAAGTGATTGTGCTGTATTTAGGCCACAATGTTTTGTGTGGTTAAAATACAGCCTTTGAACCGAAAAATATGTCCTGTACATGTAGCTTGAGAAAATATGAACAGGTTCAGTGGAAGAAGCCTGTCTATTTTTACATGGATCTAGACCCACACAGGGTGGGTACAAGTCCAGCCATGGTGCACACAATAGCCCCAAAACTGAAGATGGATTGGGTGAGGCAATCAAATTGGGGTTAAACCAAAGACATTCAGCTCAGGCCATGCTGAGACTGAGCCCTTGCCCTGCATCCCCCTGATGGGGGCAATAATCATATTTACAGGGCTACAGACTGTGTCCCGGCACTGTTTTTTTTTTTATGGTATCAAAACATCAAATTAATAAAGACATTTGTTTTCATAGACCCTTTCTCTGAATAAATCCCTACATACTAAATGATTTCTCAATTTTTATTGAATGGAAACTCTCCTACCTCCTAAACAAGTTATTTTGCTTGTGGTAAATTTATAATGAAAAGTTTTGCCTTTTGTTTTTTCTAATTTATTACAAACCATGGATTTGGGAAGTAAGAAGTCTAGAAAACTAAATAAATATAGGTGAGATACATGAGGCCCAGAGTACCCTGCTGAGTAAAAGTAATAGAAAGCCAGAGTTGGTAAAAAATAACCTAAACATCCTCATGTGGATGAATTTTGCATTTTAAATATGCTCTGAGGGACAGAAATAATAATAATTAATGCTTTGCACTTATATGTGACCTATCATCTGAAGATTTTGAGTTCTGCACATTATTATCTCATTAAACCTTACTATACCCTTGTGAAGATAGAAAGTGCTTTATTATAGATATTTTACAGAGGTATTAATTTAGGAAAAAACATGGAAGCACCATAGCAATATTAACTCATGTTGCCACATGAGTTAGAAAGCAAATGTCACAATTTTGCTCATTAAGAAAGGGCAGAAACAAATAAAGAAGTGATTAAAACTATTCTCCTAAAAAGTCGGTAGGCCTTCATTTAAATTAGAATTCAGCAGCTTTAACTAGTACTTTGGAAGGACTGTTTAAGAAGGCAAAGACAGATAAAGAGCTGTCCAGAGAAGTTTGAGATGTTCTATTCTTAGAGATTTTCAGAAATTTACTGCACAAGATTCTGAACAACTTGTATGCAGCTCTCTTTTGAGCAGAAGTTGAAAACATTATCTCCTAAAGGTTTCTTCAAACCAAATTGTTTTGTGATTTGTTTATAATCAATAATACACTTTAGATATTGAACTCTCAACTACATAACAGTTTTTAATAAAAATTAATCTATCATAGCCATTTGCCATCTACACAAGAATAAAGAAATAACCTATCACAATTTTCACTCCAAGGAGAGAATAAATCATAGATTTCCTATGGGGTCATAGCCTCCTTGTGGTACATCCACCTGCTCCAGTATGGGCTCTGCTCTCCTTCCACAAGCTGCAGTGGATCTTTGATTCCATGGGCTGCAGGGGCACAGCTGCCTCACCATGGGCTGCACCAGGGGCTGCAGGGGAATCTCAGCTCTGGCACCTGGAGCATCTCCTGCCCCTCCTTCTGCACTCACCTTGGTGTCTGCAGGGCTGCTCCTCTCACATGTTCTCACTCCTCTCTCTTGCTGCAATTGGCACTGCACAATAACTTTTTCCTCTTGCTGAATCTGATATCCCAGAGGCACTATTACTCTCACTGATGGATTCAGCCTTGGCCAGTGGCAGGTCTAACTTGGAGCCAGCTGGCTTTGGCTCTGACAGACACAGAGGAAGCTTCTGCAGTTTCTCAGAGATGCCACCACCGTAGCCTTCTCTGCTACAAAAACTTTTCCAATTGAACCCTAGGCAGGTGTTATAATTTAAAATATTTAATTTAGACTTAGATATTTTTTCAATCCTTTTATTTTTTTTTTTAGTGTTATAGCAAACATATTTTTGTTAGACTTTCCATTTACCTGCTTACTACCTATATAAAACTACATATGTGCACTGAACAGTTTGATTTTTTTTTTTTGTTTCAGTTTTGGTGGTTTTTTTTCGTATATTTGTAAGGATAATGATAAATAAAGTATGTCATATATGCAGTTTATTGACAGAAGGGACTTCGAGCTGTCTCTCTGTAGACAAAAGAGCATTACAGTTCTAAAAAGACATGTAGCCCTATTTACAGACACAAAGATAGAAAATACAGAGGACTTTCTCATATTTTCATCACTAAAGAGACCACTGCTGCCTGTTTTCTACATCACAGTTGTTTACTTACAAGCTATGACAAAATGCTCCATTATTTCTTACTGATAAACTGAACCCTTGTATCTTTCTCTATAAACTGTTTAATCACTTTTGGACATTCAGCACTGTCCACTCCAATTTTTCATCAGACGTTTTAAAATGAGCAGACAGTGTGCTGTCCTGGCAATGTCTCAAGTGTAAGGGAAACTGAATGTCCATACTAAACAGGCTTTAGTTTGTCTATCTTGTCTAGACTAATAATCACACTTGTAGTAGACTGGAGAACTTCATTACAGCACAGCTATTGTAAAGGAGGCACAATGCAAATAACTTCCTTTAGCCATGCTTACTCCACCTTCAGCATTGGCTACTGGCATTATTTAAGTCTTGATATGATGTATATTTTGAGCCTGTCCCCTTTCATGATAAAGAATAAGGGAAAATGAGTTGTCGTTGTTTTAAACTTAGTTTTGCAGCTAATGAGCCAAGATTTTTAACAATAGCAGTCTTTTAAAGAATTCTTTTTAAAAATTCTTTTTTTAAAAAATTCTTTTAAAAAATTAGACAAAATACAGCATTTGATCACACATTAAAAAATTCTATCCTAAAGTTAAATTTTAAAATATATTGTCCTGGTTAAAAATCGAGCTTCTAAATTACCTAAGTGCTTTTGATGATTTCCATTTTAAACACCTTGAGATTAATCTGCTTATGAATTATTCATGTTGAAAAGAAATTTGCCTGTGATAGCCTGCTCTCTTAAAATTGCTGTTAGCCCAACTGTTTAGGCCATAACTTCACAAATACTTCTCTCCCCACCCTAGAAAAGAATTCATATAGGAAAAAAGGAAATGAGAAATAGCATTAGTTTTGAAGAACTTTGAAGCACCTACAAAGGCAAATGGATATACCAAGTTTATATTGTGAGCATTCTTTTCAGTACTTCTTTTAACAGTGTCAAAGTTTAATGCTAATGTTTCTCCCAAAGTACAAGAGTAATTGAAAACAGGCAAGAAATGGAGATACAGAGTAGTGAAATTAATCCAAAATTAAAATTCAGAGACTTCATAAATAAGCTAAAAGCTCTCCTAAAAGTATTAAATAAAATATATTCAGGTGCCAAATTTTAAAATGGCCAGTCAATTGAAATTATTTTGTTCTCTTTTCTTTCATCAATGTAGGTTTATTTTTTTCAATTTTCCTCAGGGACAGGTTAAAATTGGTTGTGCAGGTAAGGAGTAGGAACATTTGGCAGACAGAAAACCTTTTATTTCAGTCATTTATTATCTACAGTTTTTTTGTTTATAAAAGCTTATTTTTTAAAATGTCACTGATAAGGAATCATACTCCAATGACTAAATTATTGTGTAGCCCCATATGAAATTCTAGACACTCTTTGCTGACTTGAAGTAGATTATACAGATTTTAATATGATGAAGCAATTTTTTTTACATCGTTTCCATTAAGCTCAGTCTTGAAGCCTTTAAAAACAGGGGAACTTACCAAGAAACACAAAAAAGGACAAAAAATGCCCTTCATGAGGCTCCCCAAAATGAAGATTAAAAAAAGACATGTTACATCTGTACTACTTAGTTTCTGACAGAATAAGTAAACTATATATGGTAAGAAAACTACAATTCTTAAAATAAAACTAGAATAATGAAACTGTAAATGTACAGCTTTCTGTACTTTAGATTATCCTGCCGACTAATTATCATAAATATTTGAAATTGTATATAGATTATAATTGCTGATTATGTGTTCTTATAGATAAGACCAGACTCCCAACTCTAACCACCACCTATATGAGTTCTGAGATCACCAGTGGATGAGATCAAGGTTCCTTAATAATTCTCTTAGTTCCCACTCTTATTTTTCTTTCTACAACAACATTGTTAAACTGTATAAGAAGAAAACTACATTGCTTCTACAATTAGACAAACAAACAAACAACAACAACAACAAACCCTATCTTGTCAACTTTCTTTTAAATTAGTTTTGACACTGTAGGATAGAGTAGAAGAAAAGGCTTCTGTGACAGGAAGGTCAGCCTCATATGTCAGTACATATAACTTCAGATATATTTATTCTCTGTTTTCAATTACAAATGTTGTATATTGAAACTACTGAATATTTGCATTTCTTTTAAAATATAATGTTATTGAGGTCTAGGGATCCAGGCTATCTTGCTGCTGACCTTGAACAATCTGCTTTCCTGGTTAATGATCATATGAATAGAAAAGAAGTAAAAGGTAATATAATTTACCATTGTTCTTTTTCATTGTTTGCTGTACAGTGGAACTTTCTTTTCTTCTTATTTTAAAATGAGTTATGACTTGATAAAAGCCCATCTGAAAACAGCCCTTGCTTTAGAACAAAAGGAAGGCAAGCTAAATTCCATTTCATTTAGTAACAATCAAAATAATAGAGGTCATTGTACTCAATTTCAGCTCCCTGTCATGATTGAACAGAGGCTTAGAGGCTTAAGGTACTTTCCAGGAAATTATATAGCAAGATGAAATCTAGTATATAGATTTGGCACTACAGGAGATGAAAAAGTTGAGATAGATAATGCAGTCTCTTATAAATCTTGGAAGAATCTCCCTCATCTTTGTATGAGGTTGATATAGCCCTTTGGATATTAACTGATATTTGGCATAACTGCAGTAATTTTATCACTTTCAGCATGAGATATTTGCCCCTGATCTAAACATCCATACCTTAATACATAAAGATGCTGTGAGGTAATGTGTACAAACAGAATGAAAGTTACGTAAAATTACTAAAAATTACCTTTATAGGCAAAAATCTCAAGGGGTATTATTAACAACTCTTTACACATATTCAAAAAATTCTTGACAATATAAAATACTCTGCTAAAACAGAAAGTGCTAATTATCGAGGTAGCTCATAACTAAGCTTAATAATGACAACCACATAATGGGTTCATATTAAAAAGAGAAAAAAGTCTACTGAGCATTGAGAGCAAAAGGGACAAAGCACTACTGCAAACAGAGATTACATTGAGAAGAGCATTTGACATTTATGAAAACTTCATAGGTTTTAATCCCTAGCAGACTTTGTCCTTTTTCACATAACACTATGACATTTTGTCTGACCACAGCCTTCTCTTTGCCAGATATCTTTTCTTGACTGCATAGGCATGAAACAGAACTAAATCCAATATGTATTTAATAAACTTGTGTTGGTATAGAATTAAAAAAAAAAAAATCAAAATTTTTAAGTCTGAGGCAGCAGCAATTAAAAAACTTTTTATGATCTATCATTTTAGCTCATGACTCAATTCTTCCACAATCTATATGCAGTCAGATGAGCTTACTAATTAAAAAGAAAGTAAGTCTGAATTCTGGAACTGAGACAGTTTCTTACCTTCTATAAGTTAATGCCTTTAAAATGCAAGTTATGCATGCTAAAAATATGTTATATGTGCTTAACTGTACAAAAATTTTCTGGTATATACAACTCCAACTAATTACAAAGTATGTAGAATAAAGTGAGAAGTTTGTTGTTGTCACTTGTATTTCACGCCTAGTCAATTAAAGTGACACTGTTTTGTTTAAGTGAATGGAAACCTTAGTCTTACTTTTTTTTTTTTTTTTTTTTTTTTTTACTTTTCACCATTTAAAACTAAAAAAATGCCTTACAGTTATTTTAGTACTGAATAAATATTTAGGGAGGACAATGGTCACAATTCTAAATTTTGCAAGATACTACATTCCTCTTGAACTGATGAAAACTTCAATGCAAAAGAACTCTATTTAATATGTTATTGCCATATGTTAGAATATGGCTTCTTTGAAGTTAAAAAGTCAAACCAAATCAAAAGACGGATATATGTCACCCCAATTTAAATTGGAATATTTCATTCTTGAGTTTATAGCTTTTAAAAGGCATGTTCTCTACTATAATGCAAGATAACTGAAAAAGAGATTCTTCAAAATGCTCATGCTTTCCCCCTTAAACTGTAGATCTGTAGAAAGTCATCTGTTACACAGTCTAATAAATTACCTCAATGTTAAATTCCTAAAGTGAAATATGAGAGTTCTCATACCAGAATGTGGGGTGACACTGGTACTGTGAATAGGCAATAATCATATGCCAAATGGGAAATCACTTGGAACCAGATGATAAGAAATACCTTCAGAAGGTCATGCCTTGAATCCCTTTCATCCCTAATATCTGCCTCCAACCTCTTCAAGACTAAAGCCTGGAATCCTTTATTGAGAATCAATAACGCTACTCATCTTTCAATGTTTTAAGTGGTAAGACACAAGAGATTCACTGGCATATGTCAGAGCATTGTGAGCACTAATAGACTTTTGTGACCCTGCCCAGCCTCCTTACTGCTTCCTCTGGTGCTTTGACATGTCTCCATGAGCCCCATTTAATCTCAACACTTTGTTGTGGTCGTGCTTTAGTGGGATGTTTCCAGTTGTGTCTCTGTGCTGTCTCCAGGATGGACTTCAGCCCTACAATGTAAGTGGGTTCACCCTCCAGCCTTACTCTGCAATCTTGTCTGCAGTTTTTCCACTGGCCCTGTTTGCTTCCAGCTGAACTTCGTCAATGAATTCCAGACCTGGTTCATTGCTCACTCTGGATTGCCCTCTACTACCAGTCCCTTGCACTGACCACAGTTTTCAGCCCCTAATTTTGTAGCACTGTTTGTGATGATGTCTGACATTGTTCTGCTTCTTTTATAGCTTTGTAATTTTGAATCACAACCAATTACATGAAAGAACTTGATTTACAGGGTTTCAGATGCTGAAGTTATTTGCACTGACATAATCTATTACCAGGAGAATGTCCTAGCCTCAAGGTCATCAGATATCCTATGAAAGATGCAACCTTTACCTTTATCTCTTCCTCAGTGAAGAAAGTATAAAAAGGTAAGGAAATGTAGAGGTAGAGACAAATATGAATGGCTTTTTAGCCTAGTGATAAAAAAAATGTTAAGGGAGAGAGAGAGCTCTAATAGTTTTGAGAAAACTTGTGCCTTTGCAGGAAATCTATGGAAAACACCTAGCAGGTGTGAGTCATCCAACCACAAGGCTACAAAAGCAATCCACTTTGGTTCTCAGGTTATGCAATCTCTTTGAACTCCCATGTTGTGGCCGATGTGCTTCTATTTTGACTGAGTCTTGCTTTAAGATTGTTGCAGAATTTAAACCTAAACCAGTTCCTTGTATCATATGATCACAGAAAGGTTTGGGTTGGAAGGGACCTCAAATCTGATCCAGTTCCAATTCCCCTGCCATACTTGGCAGCTATATCCAGTGATACCATGAAATTTAAGCAGTATAAGAATGGAATTGTAATAAAAGCAGACTGTTTTACACACTAACTGAATACTCAAGGCGGAGTGATTTTAAGACCAAGCCTAAAGGTTCGCACTTCCCCAAAGGCAACTGAAGTCTTCCAGGTTAGCCTCTTACTAGTTTGTATCTACAATGAGCATCCCAGATACTACATACCACAGTTTACTTCAGTGTAAGAAGTTAATAAAAAATATTAGTTTTAACATGCAATATAAATTACCACCTCTTCTATCAAGTCAGTCATTATACATGATACAGAAAGTTCAAACCAGCTTACGATATCAAGTCATTTTTATATCAAAAATTGAGGTTCTTATTTCTGTATTAAACTGTTTTCTGTGCATTTATATGAGAACTATAATGGTCTGAAAATGCCATATCACTAAACTCACAGAAAGCTGAAAAATGTACATTACAGAGAGAAAGAGTGAAAGGGAGAGAGTATCAATTTTATAATACATTTATTTCAGAGCAGCAAATATGTATTTACTGATATGCTGATAAGCATGAGGTGCTCCAGTTTAGGAACAGAGCAAAATACAACTGTATCTGCTATTCATGCAAATATATCTCTATAGGTGCAAACTTTTTCTAATGCACAAGAAAACTTAAAGGCTTATGGAGAAAATGCTCCTTTTCTCAAAAAATCCCGTGTGAAATTTTAAATAATGAAATATTAATATCTGCAGATAGAGAAGTGTGGAATAAAAATTACCCAACACAGACTCAAGTTCTAAGCAACATCAGCTAGCAAATCATCCACCTAAGATGCCGTAGTAAGGACGTAATTTCAAGCTACATTGAGTATAATACAAGCCAGTTTGAAACAAAATTAGATGCATAATTTCCTATACGGACTGCATGAGAAGTCCAATAAACTAAATTTGTTGTTCTACTGACACATTTTAGCTACCTGTATTGTCAGTTTCCTTCAATTTTTTTTCCTCCCAATGTGTTATTATTTTCTATGAGGAAGAGTGCCACAGAGCCAGGAGGTACATCTTGCACAAATCAATATACCAGAACAACAGCTGCAAAAAATACTACATAAAATTTGAAGAAGAGACAGTAGTGGGCAGACCAATAAATTCAAATTTGTATGACTGTCTCCTACTTTTCTCATTTACTTACATATATTTTAATTTATAACAAAGGCAGAATTGTTATGAGATACAAATGACTGAGACATTTATAATCTTATATTAGTAATGCCAGAACTGAAAAGATAATATAAACACTACAGGCCTTATGAAATATAACAATAAAAATATCTTTCCATCAGGCTTTAAATTCTTATGTCATCAATATATTTTTCTGATACATTTTATTATAAATTCTGATATCAAACTGTAAAAACTATGCCATTCCAATAAATCAACATTGTTTTAAATCGGTATGTCAAATCAGTATGTCTTTTTTTCCCTCTCACACATGCATGCACACTTATATAATTTGAGAAGATGTCATTGAAGTTTACTCAAATTATAAACTCCTTGTTTGTGGTGACAAATATGTGTACTTTGCACTAAGAATAGTTAATTAATTTCAGTATTCATTATCTTAGCTTTCAATAATCACAGTTATAACCACAGTTATAACTGGGCAGTAAGCCTGCCTGTGTGGACTGAATGCCATTTATCTCTGTGCTCTATTTTCTTTAAATGATGATTATTCATTATGTTCTCAAGGTTTGTTTTTTGTTTGCTTTGGTTGTGGCTTGTTTGTTTGCTTTCCCCCACAGGTACAACAATAACATTATGCTGTTCTTGAGTTTTACTAGGTCGTGTCTTTGGATGTCTGAACTTCCTTGGTCACACAAAGGAACCCACTGCTCAAAGCTGTGTCTTACCCTGTAAGCAGGAATCATCCAACCTGTAGCACTCAGGGTTCCAGGCAGCAAGTTATGACAACAAGTCAAGAGGAAATAGGAAAGTGATTTCTCTTCTGATAAAAAAGTGTTGAACTGAGATGCACATACCAGAATGTGCATGACAGGGCTGAAGTAAAAGGAACAAGGACTCTTGTCCCAAAGGACAAGGGCTCTCAAAGGGAAACATATACTCTGTATATGCATTAAACAGTTTTGTAAGAGAGCACTCATGGGGAAAGGGAGAAATATAAGGAAAAACCATCTTGTCTCTTGTCAACTAAACATGTTAAAACAAATTAAGCTTGACTGTTGCAGTAGCAAGCCCTGTACAGCAGGGTAACTCTGAGATTCCTGTACTCTGCTTCATTCTGGGAATGAGCAGCAACAAATGCAATATTTGGGAAATAAAACCGGAAAATATAAGCTTGCGGCTGATGGTTCACACAAGGTTTTGACTATATCTGTTCTTGGTCAGACCTGTTTGAGGTAGAGTACAGAAACATTCTGAAACATTCTGAACAAGAGCTGAAAGCAAGTTCATAAGACTCATTGGGAGCAGCATTAGGATGCTGAGACAGCACAAGCTCTCTTGCATGCTTTTCTCACACCTGTGAGCCCTGAATCCCTCACCATGCAGCATTATGGTTGATACAGAAGGGGTTTATACATCTTGCCCAACTCATATGCTAATCCAGTACGTAAGGCTTGGCATTGTTCTCAGTAGTGGAAGATGTATGCTGGGAAGGGGACCAAAACCTTGCAACCTTGCATCCTTTTTTCTGGATAAATGGATGAACATTTTAGTAAATAGTGCTGTTACAGAAAAACAAACAAACAAACAAACAAGCAAACAAACAAACAAAGGTATTTTTGCTCTCTATATTATTAAACAACAATAAAAGATGCCATTTTTCTTTGATTGATGAATGTTTCTAGTCCTCATCCATCAAACCTATATCTATCTGTGCACATTCCACATGCTACTGTCTAAATAATAAATGAACATTAAAACAGCTGAAATGTTAAGCAGGGACTTAGATTTGAAATCTTACTTAGTCTTTCTGATAGGAACAAGAATATTTGGTGGTACATGTATTTGCCTAATGTGACAAAAATTGTACAAGAATATTTTTTTCAATAAATGTTTTTATTAATTTATTTCTTGCCAGTAATTCCTGCATCAACTGAAAACCAATACCAAATACAAAACCACAAAAAAATAAAAAATCAATTTACACCACTAATGGCTTTGGTTTTCATAGTAAATACTGAGAAATACAGTGCAGTGATTTACTCAATAAATCACTAGATGTACCCTATTCCAAACCTGGCAGCAATTGAAGTTTATTCTTTTTGCCTTTGTTTACAGACTTTGCTTCCAAGTGTCACATTCCTGTCAGAGATGTTTTGCACCAGAGAGAAACTACTTCTACTTCAGCTGAAGTACTGAATTGCAATAATTCATCTAGTAGTGCATTTTCAGTTTCTGTTACCTAACTATGTCTTAATTATATCCAGTAAATGACCAGCTATACAGTATGGTTCCTTATCACCAAAAACACAGAAGCAAAATATCTTAATATGTACATCGTTCTCTTCTGACACCCCTCACAAGTCTGATTTGAAACAGTTCTCTACAGGGAGCCTAGAGAGATGATAATGTAATTGTTTGCAATTGGAATGTAAAGAAAATTACTAATAGGTTCATGGATGCTACTCATAAAATGATGGCACTTCTCATTACAGGATTCAGCATTTATAAATGTATTCTGACCTAGTTTGGTATAGTGAGTTTTCAAAGCAAGGACTGTTACCTGAAGGTACCTTCATTTGGGACCTATGAGCTGACTGTATAAAAAAATGTGTAGAACTCACCACTAGGAAAAAGCCTGGAATACTATGGTTACCTTTATGTAAACTTTAAAATATCAATTGGGTATCACATGGCTGAACCAAGCATCCGCTGAAAGGACTGTGTGATGGCAGAGCCACTTGCCCCATTCTGTGCCTGGAAATGAATGTCTTTTGAAGAGGCAAAACAGGGGAGATACATTCCCTAAACATCCACAGGTGTACCCCTAAGCAATAATCTCTATGCAGAGTAGACACTATGAGAATGAACATTCCTTCATCTTACTGCTCTTCTGCTGAATGGCAATTGAAATAAGTGCTCTATTAACTATTTTCTACTGGAAGGGGCATTCTGTGAGGTAGCATCTGCATATGTCCTTAATACATTTATCTTGTTTATCCATAAGTGGATTCACAGGTCTGCTGTAGCACAAACAAGTGCCTCTTGCTGAAATGTAAACCCCAACACCAATATCCAGTCTTGTATATAGCAAGATTAAAGCATACACCATGTTTGCTTTCTTTAGCACTCCCAAATAAAAACCAAAACAATTCTGAAGAAAGAATATAGAAACATGTTAAAAAAATGCAAGAACACATCTGCAGTGTATGTTTCAGCACAGTGAAGCATTTGTACTGCTACACTTCATTCTAGCACTCCAGGGGAGCAGGCAGGCTGTGTCTAACTCAAGCTACCCCACACACAGTGACATTCATTAGCTCCAGCCATTTCTGATCTGTCTAGGGAGAGTATCCATGAGATGATTCCAAGCCCATCTCACTCTGTGTGTCTGTGAAACAGTACAGTGTTACTGTGCCAAATGAACAAAAAGTGGCAGATCACCACAGAGCACTTTCTTTTTCCTAATTTCATGCATATGCCTATTTCATTTTCTATTTCCCCCTTTTGGGTTTATTCTTTACAGAGATGCTTTCTTCATTCACTCATGCATGGACAAAATGAAAATGTATTAAGACCACTGGGAGCTCTATACTTATCAAAACAACAGCCATGTAGAACTCTGACTGCTACTAAAAAAACTGTTGATTTGATTGCCTAATGCTGACTGAGCAACTCATTATCTTGTAATGACAAGTCTGTGCACCCCCTTCACCAGACTTCTGGATATGGAACATTAAAAAAATGTGTAAATGACAATGGAGAGATATTTCTCCAGTGCTTGGATACCAAAAAAAGGAAAAGTGGGCACTTACTGTGTCCACTACACTTTTAATAAAAATTATGCTGATAACATTACAATAATTTCAAAGGAAAGAAGAGCCTACCATTTAATTTTGTCTGATAGTTAATTACATGTGATAAGCACCTTGTAAGAATACATACAAGCCACTATTCTTGAGAAACAAATTTGAAAATCAGAACTCTCTGAGTCCATACTGGGCTTTGTTCAGTGTTAATTTCAGAAGCCTGATATGCTTGTGACTTTGGTAAGAAACAAGGTTTGGGGAAATTTTAAGTGGGATATATATTTGCTTCAGAGCATAAATAGTGGAGGTTTATGCCTATTTTACTAAGCCTTCTATCTGCATGTTTATTAGAATAACTCCAGTGAAATAAATAGAATTCTAGCAAACTAATCCATCTCAATATTATAACAATCTGCCATGAACAGGCACAACAGACAGATACACAGCATTTCCTAAGGAGCATTTTCCACCAAGCCTTGTTCCTCTGTACAGATGGGGTTTTTTTTGAATGCACAATTCTTTCTACTCTTGCCTTCCTTTCTCCTCCCCTCTGCTTCCCTCCTTTTTCCTTCCTCTCCCCTCTTCTTCCCTTTCCCACCCCTTTCCTTCCCCAACCCTTACCTCCTGCTCAGTTACTCTTCTTAAAAGTCTGAACTCAAGCTTTAATATATATGAGCATATACACTATATTGAAAATTAAACAAATAATACTAAGACTGGCAAAATTCTTAACCACGCAGAACTGAATATGCTGATCCTTTAATGTACTTTTTCTGAAGACACTAAAAAAATTAAACAAAGAGGGATATATTTGTTACTCCATCCTGTGTGGTTTATTTTCTCCTATATAGTTGTACACTTATTATGACTGATGGCAATAATTTATTATCACACTCTAAATTATGTGAATGGAAAAAACATGTGTTTCCTGAATTTAATTTAACACTGTCAAATTGAAAGGGTATGTGAGATTATAATAGATGCATCAGAGGCTCCCTATTCTGTGAATAAATTCCGAGTAAATTAATATTGGTATGATGAACTCATGAATATTTACATTGTCCTTGAAACTGATTGCAAGAATAAATAATCATTTGTGCAAAATTTATCAAAGTAGACAGGTGTAAAAAGATGATAAAATGTGTTTTCATAAATATAGGAATAGATTTCAATGCAACATACATTACAAGATATCACTTTCTTCTTTTGACTAAAAAGACAAATTTTCATTTCAGAATATGTTGATAAACCTGGCAGTAGCAAATGCCATGCTGAAATGCAAAGTCAATGGAAACTGTAGAAGAGATATTAGAGTACCCAATATGCAGTTATTCTGACATATATCAAAATACACATGTGCTGAGTGTTTTAAAGTACAACTCAGTGGAGTTTATCAGATACAAAATAACATATTTATAAAATATTTAAATGGCAGCACTGTATGGAAAAATACAGCTACAGAATGCATTTACATTTTTTTTAAAATTCTATTTTTCTTGGAAAAGCCAGAAGTTGAGTATTTGATGACAAATAAACAAAACAGGAGCATTATGAACTAAAGCACTTATTTACCTCTAAGAATTTTGTAAGGTATTGAATTATACAATGCATAAACAGGGTAATTAATATATTAAACATATGAAAAGCATATCTAGTTGATGCTTAGACAAGAATTCAGAGGAACTCAAATTCACTTACAGTGATTAGATTTTAGAATAAATGAAAGTTGCCTAGTGAAATCAGGAATGGATTAATCTGGTACTGGCATGTGAAACTGCCCATCTACAGATGGAGTTTTCTCATTAAGCCCAAATCAGCACACCTCTTATCACTTTATCATCTATGAATGATTATATCTTCAGTCACATTCATTTCAAAAATAATTATCTTCTTCATGTGATACCTTGGGGGTCACACAAATTACATATATATGCTTTTTCCTGTTGTAATGAAAAGCATATTTTTTTCATATACATGAATCATGTACATGAATCTTTTCATGTATACGTTAAAAGTTATGTTGCTCACTAAAACAAGACATAAAAAGTTTTGTATTTTTTTAAACAAGAGGTAGAACCATTTAACTGTACATTTGCATCACAAAACATATTTCCATTAAAAGAATAGCATTAGTAGGTAAATAAAGTGGTACAAACTGGTTGTGATTGAAAAGAAATAAGGTGGCAAGCCATAAAAGTGATTGAGTTTCCATACTTTTAAATGTAATTTCATTGATGCACTGGAGTGTGGCCAGGTTTTAGTGACGGGAGGCTACAGGGGTGGCTTCTGTAAGAAGCCTCCAGAAGCTTCCTCCATATCCAACACAGCCAATGACATTCAGCTCCAAGAAGGAGCAGCCACTGGCTAAGGCTGAGCCCATCATCAGCAGTGGTAGTGCCTCTGGGATATAGTAGTTAGGAAGGGTGGAGGAAAACTGATCCACAATGGCAACAGAAGAGAGGAGTGAGAGTATGTGAGAGCAAAAATCCTGAAGATACAAGGGTCAGTGAAGGAGAGAAGGCTCTCCAGGTGCCAGAGCTGAGATTCCCCTGCAGCCCCTGGTGCAGCCCAGGTGAGGCAGCTGTGCCCCTGCAGCCTGTGGAGGTTGCAGGGTGCAGAGATCCATCTGCAGTCCATTGAGGGTCCCACACTAGAAGTGCTGAATGCCCAAAATAGGCTGGGAACCCCTGCTGGAGCGAGTTTGCTGGCAAGAAGTGTGTGACCCCCTGTCCTTCTGTGGGCTATCCACACTGGAGCAGTCTGTTCCTGAGAGGCTATATCCCCTGAAACCACCTTATGCTGAAGCAGTTTGTGAAGAACCGTAGCCAATGGTGAGGACTCACATTGGAGAAGTCATAAGAGAAACCCCATGCTGGAGCAATTAACTCATGAAATGTGAAAATGGAGGCAATGATAGAAATTTCCAATTTCATGTGGTGTGTAGACAAAAATAAAATAGTTTCAAGTGTGATTGTGAAACATATGGTAAGTCTGAAAAATAGACTTATGTTTGTACTGGTATAGCTCCTGAGTAGTCCTGTTTAAACTTAAACAGTGACTTGAATTACTCAGCACAATTTTAAGTGAATGCATAATTTACTCGAGTCTCTGAGATACTTGCAGAGCTCACAGCTACCTTTCTTTGCATTTTCATGCCTTGACATTTTACTTTTTTCCCAGACATTTTCTTCTCATTGCCTCTCCTGTCTCAGTTGTTTTTTGAACTACTGGTTATTCCACAGACTGAACTGGCTGACAAGCAAGTCCAACCAATTATTTTAAATTAAGCTTTGTTCAAATTTGACCTTAACCTCACCACTTCAGTGCATGATCTTTGAAGAACAGTATCTTTTCAAGTTTCTAGTACTGTCTGACCATCAGCCAATAATGTCAATATATTTAGACTAAGTATATTCAAATTTTTGAGACAAAATTAGCATGCATGCTTTTTGACATATAAGGTGCATTTGTAATATGATTTAAAATAGCTGAGTTATAAAGTTCTTGGAAATTAAGGTTAATAATGAAACCATGGAAAGACACTTGAAGACAGCAATAGTACACAATGACTTCTTGATATATAAAAGAAAATTCATATTATCTTTTAAAATTCATAATGATTTTTCATTATGCTTTCTCAGTATCCCTGAAATACAGCTTCAACGCTACGAAATACCATCTAATAGTGGCTTCATCCTGTCACTACTTGTCATCATTTAGAAGGTGTCTCAGGAAAGAACATATTAAGACATCTTCACTTCCTCTCACTAGTTCAAACCTTTACAGAAACTCAATTTTACAGAATCTGTATTTCAAAAAATTTATTTCTGCAGTGTTACAGCAAACAAGTACTTTACCTCAGCAGGTAGCAAATCCAAATGACTCATATTTACTTACATAAAGGTTTTACTTCAAAGATAAAAGGACAAGGAGTGTTTGATTCTCTTAGCTCCGTTTCAGGGACCTTTAGAAAACCTTTATTTTTTCCCACTTTAAATGATAGTATCTTTAAATGGTACAGCAGAAAAGTGCTAACATAAACATGTTCCCTGAAGACATATCAGTACAGGTAAATTAATTCTGTATTAGATAGATACAAAGCATCTGCTTGTTAACTCTATCTGGAAAACTGCATGAAACTGCTGGGTTTTGTGCTAATTGTAAGAAGCAGAGCCGTTGTGGAAATAGCATCAGAAACAGTTCAGAAATCTTCATAAGAGACTGTGAGCTCATGTGTTTATATTCATATGTTAAATAATTCAGGTAAGAGGCTCTTTAAAGTTAAGAAGACAAAAGGATCACAGAAATAAATCCTGTATTTTCTTCCCAACTGGTTGCAGTGAGTAATAGGGAGAAGAAAGAGACAGTCCATTGAATTATGTAATTTAGGTTAGAAGGAGAGAGGTCATCTAATTTAAGCCTCCTGCTTAAAGCAGGTTTACCTTCAAAGGCAGCTAAAGGTGCTTAAGACTGTGTCGAGTTGTATTTGAGAAACTCCAAGAATGACAATTCTGCAATCTCTGTGAAAGCTCTGCTACAATTTTTGGTTAACAACCCCTGCCCTTTTGTTGTACATGTCAGGGAAAAGTCTGCTCCACCTTCTCCACTGGACTGGAATGAAAGCTTTGTCTGCTTGAGTTCTCTTCCCTGAGTTAAACAAACAAAGCCTCTTCTTGTCTCCCCTCAGGATATGTATTTCATCTGTCTAACTGCCTTAGTGATCTTTGGATGGATTTTCATTCCTTTATGAACATATTTTTTTCCCTGGGACACAGAAGGAGACATATTACTTCAGCCATGGCCTCCCCTGTGCAGTAACAGCTCCCCTCAGCCAGCTGGCAATGATCTCACCAATACAGCTGTGCTGGCTCTGCCTGCCATGGATGTGATTCCATTTGTAACATCTCCTATGCTGCTGTTTTGATTTTCCCACCAAGGCAGTGTTAACATACCAGCACTGCTGAGCAGTGCTTTCACAGTGTCAAGACCTTTCCTTCTTCCCAGTCTGCCTCCTCAGAGAGGAGGCTGGAGATGCACAAAAAGCTGGTAGAGGACACAGGCAGCACAGGTGACCCCAATGGAGCAAAGAAATATTCATACCACATGACATTGTGCTCAGAAGTAAAAAATCAGAAAAAGAAGGTAGAAGTGGAGCCAGGGCATTTGAGGAGTTTCACAGTATTTATCTTCCCAGCTTAGGTGTGCTGAGGCCCTGCTTTCCTGTAAGTGGAGAAACATCTGCCTGTGATGGGACATGGTGATCTCATTTCTTGTTTTGTTTGCACAAAGAAAGCTTTTCTCACTTTCCCCCCTCTGATTCTCTCCCCCATCCCCTTGCACAGCAGCCTATGCACACGCTGGGGGACTTGAGCTGCCAGCCAAGGTCAAGCTACCACTGGAACCTTCTGTGCCTTTAGCTTTTATCGCCACAAGAGTGCAGTCCTGGCTCACACTAATGGGTTCAAGACACATACTGAGGACCATTTCTGCAGCCCTCTTCAGCACATCAGTCTCGGCACTGATGCAAGATGCTCTTTCTCGGTGGCCGAATTTCCCGTTTGTATTTGTTGAACTTCCAGAGGCTCTGTTGGCTCATTTCTAAATCTTTATTAGCTACCCTGAATGGCAACGCCTCCTTTCAACATATCAGCTCTTTCCCCCAATTTGTGGTCATCCATGAACTGCTGAGGAATGCAGATGTGGATTCCTGAATTACTGGAACAGGTCTCTCAAGAGAGGCCATGACATCTCTGCCAAAACTGGAGGTTGCCAGTCTCTGCACTGGACAAGCCCCTCAGCAACTTGATTTAACTTTCAAGTTAAAAGTTATTCTGACACAGATGACCTCCTGAGGTCCTCCCACAACCTTAGTTATTGCTACAAACAGAAAATAAAAGATAAAGTCTACTTTCTTCTCAATTTTATAAAGTTGTATTAGATCATTAGTTAAAGAGGGAATAATTAACTACTTCCAAATAGAATAATCCAATTTGACAATGCTTTTATTACAAATCTGGTAGCTTTATTCTTATAAAATTTATTTGAAAGAGATAAGATTTGGCAAATCCCTGTTTCCTGAGAGAAAAAGTGTGTTTTTGAATAGGAAGACAGCAGAAGTAAGACTCCATAATTATTTGAGAAAGGCCAGATATTTAAAATGTTACATGAATTCTATCATACGGCAGTGATGAACACCACACTGTAAAACAAATTATGTTATTTACATGATGCTGTCAGGAGGCTTTCATTCTTCAATTTCTTCCTTAGATGATCCTAAAAATTAACGTTTACTGGAAGTAACTTCCATTCTGTGTGCTCTCATCATAAAAAAAACCTTTTCAATTCAAAATTTCCTTTACAGTTAAAAATCATTCCCAAAGGCATGTGTATAACTTCTTGTTCCTCGTTCACCATTCAGAGATCTTAGAGTTCTGGTTTTATTCATGAAGGAAGGGTCCTTATAGCTCAAAGGATATTATCTGAAATTCTCGGAGTGGCTCAAAGATTGAGCCATTCTCAATATCTGAATTAACTGGACAAATTGCACACCCTCTTATCTCTGCAGTCCTGTTCCAGTGCAATGGAAACCCAGGGCGGTCCAAGCTGAGTTATAATTTCATATCTAACACACCCACACAAACTCACAGGAAGCCTTAGGAGAAAGCTCAGATAGATAGAAGGAGATAAAGTTATTTTCTTCCAGAAAACTACATTTTCTGAAAAGAAGCTGTTCATGAAGTTTTCAAATGGGATTGATATACTACAAAATAGACATCTAAAAAGTTTTAGATTAATAATTCTCTAAAAATGTCTCTTTTCCCCTGCTTACTATGCAGCTATGTAATTTATCCATGACTGTTTCAGAGGAAGGTAGCTCAAGATGAATTAATTAATATCATCTCTAGCTAAGGAACTCATATTAGGTACTGATAGGATTGTTATTAGAGACTCTCCACATGCTTCCAGCTTCTGATCTTATCTACAAGGTCAGGTGTTCTTTGGGAAACTCTGCCAGGGTGAAATTCTCATCTCACTGAAGATGTCTGTACTATTATCATTACCATTTCAAGGAAAGCCAGCAGCCGCTAAAACACCTGTTTCTTCTTGAGGGAATCTGGAATACAAACAATTTTGTTTCTAGTACACCGTAAAACAAAAAAGGATGCCACAGAACTTCATACTTGCAGTTTTCACCGTGGTTTAAACACATGTTTGCCCAGAATCTGATTAAGGAAAACTCAAAAAGCTAAATTATTCACAGGTTTATACACAAAACTTTAATTTGTCTTGGCAAGATTAAGAAAGCCATATATTATCATAACACCCTGTACTTTTGTTCATGATAGTGTACAAGTTTGTATTCACTGGTTTCTATTTTTCTCTTTTTACAACCCCCAAGACAAGGGTCTATGGAAGGAAAAGCTTGGAAGTGTAAGAATCAATGCAAAAAACCCCCAAACACAGATACACAAAACGCACCCCAAGCCTGATCTCAAAAAAATCCCATGTTCTAAATGTTATGTTGGTTTTTGGTGTAGTTTTTTTTTTGTTTGTTTGCTTTTTTTTTTTTTTTGGGTTTTTTTTTTTTTATTTTTTTTTTTTAGGTTGTTTATTCAGTTTTGTTTCCAATCCATGAATAGGAGGGGAATTTGGTTTGATTTTGTGATCTTCGGCTGATTTTCTATTTCCCATGAGGTCTGAAAAGTCCCTGCTCATGGTCTAAGCAATGGTACAAGCTGAGATGTTGGTATGAGAGACACTATACGGGGAGAAGTGGCAGCAGATACTGGCCTGGCTATACCAGAAATTACTTGCATAGAGAATTCCTGGCAAGTGCACATTATCTTCTTCCTGAGCCCTAGGCCAAAGACTGCAGTATAAACAGTGATAGTAGATGTGACCTATCTGGAAAACTATTATAAAGAGCTGATCTTGTACGTAGAACAAATACTCACTGTAGCTTTTTTTTTCCCCCTGTTTTCCTTTGTTTATCATTAAAATAAAAAAAAAAAAGAAAATCAACATGAGCATAATTATTGCACCTACTTTGTTTTGCCTTTTCAATTGAAGAGTTATGTTGGGTCTTTCCTTTATTAGCACTTCAGAAAAGGAAGATTGAGGCACAGAGAAGGGGGAGAAATGTCTCTTCTAAAAGATTAAAAAAGAGAAAATCTGCAACTTTCCATATAGAATGTATTTCCCACCTAATGCAATGGAAAATATTGTTACTACATTAGCCTACTTACTGGATATATTTCTTCATTCATATTTTTGTGAAATTTGTGTACTTACATATATTGCATATAAAGAACTGTCAGATTATGGGATCCTCACTAGGAAATGGCTTGATGTACAATGCACCAAATAACTAATTCACATTGATGATGTTTATCCTTTATGCCCAGCACTCCTCCTCCTCCATCTTTTGTCTGTACTATTGAATTATTGTATAATATTTTTACTGTCGTTAACATGCTCACTATTTAAAAAACCAATGAACTTTAATAAAATTACTGATTTTTCAAATACAGCCTACAGATTATTCTGTAAGAAATTATTCTTGTCTTCAGGTATGGTTTTTTTGGTGTTTTTTTTTTTTTTTTTTACACTGCTTGGCAAGGTATAATGTCTGGAATTTTGTTTTAGTAAATAAATGTTTTAGTGAATAAGGAGAACCAAGAAACCTCCTCCCTTGTTCTCCTCACCATCTGTTATATGCTGCAGTCCAGGGTGTGGTTTCTGGCTCAGGATGTCCATTTCTGCTGAAGTATGGAAGCATATGAAGCATATGCTGAAGTACGCCTCACAGGCTCACGTTCAGCTTGCTGTGCACTCTGGTCCCAGTGCCTTCCCAGTAGAGATTTATTTCCACCTGCTTGTAGGGGTAAAGACCCCAGCTCTTTGGGGTTATTCCAGTTACTGGACTTTGTGTTCTACCCTGTTGAACTTTTGTAATTCTTGCTGACCCAGTTTTCGCACCTGTCAAAATCTCTGCCTATGAGTGCTCTTCCTTCTGACTAAACCACTTCACCCATTTTAATGTCATGCACAAACTTGGCAATGATGCATTCAGTCCTGTCATCCATATAATCTAGAAAGTTATTGAATAGTATTGAACCCTGAACAAACCCAGTCATGAGTGGGTGCCAGTTCAACTTTATCCACCTGTCTTGTGCTCAACAGTATAGACCATCTAGCTCCAATTGTGGTCCATCGGTGCAGTTGGTTTCTTAATCAAATTGTCAGATGGGATGTTATGGGAGGCTGTGCCAAAATGATTTACTAAAGTCAAAAAACTAAATTCACAGCTCTCTTATAATCCAGTGAACAAACTGTTTCATCATTGAAAGCATCAGGTTGGTTAACCCCAATTTACCTTTGTTAAATCTATGTTGGCTTTTGCCAACAAATCTGCCACATAAGAATGTAAACCCACACCACTCAGTAGTCAGGCTGTCAGCAAACAGCAGTGATACTTCCAGCAGGGTGAAAGGCTGTGGTTCTCATTCTGTGTGGACAACAAATATAATTAAAGTATTGGTGGTGGCCTCCAGGATTCTTTCAAAACACCATATAATCATATATATCAAATTACGTTTTTCAACTCTAAATTACAGTTCTTCATTTTCACTGAAGTGGGTGGGGAAATAATTTAGCTTTATTCTGTTCCTTGATTTATTTCATACTTCTGAGAATTTTATTTGGGTTCTAGAGAAGTTTCTTGCCTTGTGATATTAACCCTCAAAAATTGAGGAGGAAGTTAGGGCTTTAGCATTACTTTTCAAATATTGCTGTACACTGTGATCACAATTTGGTATTAATTAAATGGTAAAAGCTACTATAAACTTAAAAAAAACAAAAAAAAACAAAGAAAACCCCAAAAACAGTAAAGAGGATTTACTTAGTTAAAAATCAGTTAATATAGCAACATCATGCCGTGCTTTGCATAGTATTTTAGAACATAACTATATTATAGACCTATATCACTCTATGTCCAAGACAGCATGTTCTTTGGGAATCAGTCTCTTTATTCTTTGGGGATCAGTCTGTTTGTTCTGATGCATATGTCCTTAGATCTTTAATTGTGTTCAAGTAGAATTCATTATAATCAAATTGAGGTGACTTAATATATAAGGGTCAGAGTCTTGATCCTACAGTCCCAGTGTGCCAGACAACCAGCTCTTTAAGTTACAATCCATATTTTCAAATAGCAGTTGAATTCTGTGAATATTAATATAATTCATGAGTGATGGACTACTTAACATGGCGGCAATTATACACTGTGATTAAGTAATCATTAAAATTTAGCTAAAAGAACAAAATTTACTAATAGCATAAAATCCATTTTGATTAATATCCCTAGCATTAAGAATACATAAACTGTCCTTTGAAAAATGAGTGTATCTCCCAACTGTAAGGAAATACTGGAGCAGTAGGTTATTTTAGCTTTTCCATCATGGGTAGCTACCAGCTTGATCCATCTGTTAACGTGCAGGACACCATAAAACAGATGTGAAATAAATCCATTTTTCATGATCTTAATAAGGATAGGTACCAAAATACACAACTAAACCCAGAAATATTTGGAGGAATTTCTTGGTTTTCTTCATTGCATTTCTATTTTCGGGTGTATTATTTTTGCATAGAGCATGCACCTCTATTATAATTTATTGTAATATGTTTGTTCAGCTTATAAGCTAAATTTATTAAAAATACTGCATGTAATTGGTATATATTTATATATGAGGAACAATCACTTGAATGACAAAGCTTTTTTTATCAGATTCTTCTGCCTGCCATTTAGACAAAAATAACATCTACCAGTAAAACCGGATGAGACAGGTCATTCAGAGGGAATCAGAATGGGTATTCTTGGGCAATAAGACTGCAGAAATAGAAACAGTTCTTTCTGCAAGATACAAACTAGATAAGATTTAACTGATTTCAAATATTATAATACCAGTTATCTTTCCTGTTAATATATAGAAATTTTGACCTGCAACTAGTCAGTGTAGCCACCCACTGAGCATGCTGCTTTCCCCTTACTGCAGAGAAACCCTAACGTAACATTGTCTGTCTCATAGTCATACATTTTTTAATAAAAATTTTGCGCTCCATTTTTATTAATACTTTCTTCTCATATTCTTTCTTTCTCTTGAGAAAAGTTATTGCATTGGCTTCCTAGGTCTAGTACCTTTCCCACATGGATATGTTTTCAGTGTTAGCGTGCTTTATCCTGACCACCTCTATCAGCTGGTGGCTCTACGGTTCTGTCCATTCTCCAGCTCGCCTCCCTGCTGTTTCTTGTGGCAGCATAACACCACTTCAGTCAGATCTATACCCCAGGCTTTACACGTATTATTCACATTCCTGTTGCTTTACCCAGACCTCTCACTTGTTCTGCACTGTTTGTCCAGCCAATTGCTCACTCACATTTTGACAATACGAAGTTACCATTTGCTTCTGTCATTTTGTCAGGGATAGCACTGCCAATTGTTCCAGCAAAACAGCCTGTCTTGGTGAGAAAGTTTGACTTCCAAGATGTAGCTGTGAGACTCAGAAGATGCAACACGTATCTCACAAAGCATGGAGACTATAATTCAGCACTGAAATGCAATCAGATTTAGTAGGTTATGAAAGAAATAAAATGAAGTGCCATGGCAACACCACTTTTTTGTTGTTGCTGTTTGAGGTTTGCTATAAGGCATTATTCTTCCAAAATAAATTTTTCTATTAGAACATTCTTCTTTTCCTTCTCAGGAAAATACAATGAACTGAACCCAGTTTGACATTCAAGACAACATTTAACACTGATATTTTTTCCAGTGATTCTAAAGCTAGCAGTTCATAAAACATTCTCTTTTTCAAAGATATAATCACCTTGAAAAATGCATAATTCACTGTAAATAACCAATAAATTCTATAATGTTTCACCAGAGTCAAGATTTCAGCTTATCTTTCTGAGGCCTTTCTAATGAGATGCCACTTGGTATCTATACCTAATTTTTGAACACTTACTATAACTTTCCAAAATAAATATTTCAATAAACACAGTAACCTACAATACAAAAAACTCCCAGAACTTGAGAACATGACTGTTACTTGGTCTTCTGTCAGCAAGAAATTCCCTTCTAATATTTTTTTTTGTGGTGTGGGGGGGAAGGGAATGGACAGGAAGGAGAGGAGGATGTAAGCATGTACTGCTGAGTAATTATAATTTGCATTATTTCTTAATAAAGCACTTTAGAAAGTGCTTTAGAAAAGCAGACTTTTAAATAGGTTTCAAATGTCTCAGTATAGAAGTGAAAAGCAGATAGGACCCTTCTGACATTTGTGATATTAATTTGAAAATCTGCTAAACCTCATAGTATTTTAAAGAATAAAAACTCTAATCAGTTTCAACTTGACAGTAGGTACATCGTCGAGAAATCTAATTAACTCACTGTTATTCTTTCCACTACTTTTAAGGTTGTTCTTCTGGAGGAATCTCACATGCGTTTCACTAAGTAATCAAGTTTGGTTGGTAATGACTGTTCTTTTGGTGATCTGAAATGCATTAATTCTTTTGTAGAAAATTAATAATTAGAAGACATTTATTGCAACTAATTATTTCTCTGGATTTCATTAAGTAGAATAAATAATTATTTAATTCATCACATGCACAGATAGCAAGTACAATTATCTGATCGATACACTTTCATAAATGATAGTGACATTATAGACATTGTCACTTTTTCCTGATATTCCTTGAGATGTTCTAAAAACCAGCTGCCTTTATAAAAGACAAAATGATAACTGATGTATTCGACTTAATACAAGTCACGATAGCCTATCTTTTATAATAGGTATAAATCTACCTGAAATGTATAATTTTTCCATTTTTTTCCTTTAAATTACAATCAAGCTTTTAATGAAATATTGTCTCATTATCTCCTGAAAGTCTTGACTATTAATTTCTCCTTCTAGAGCCAGATAATATTTCATATGCTAGAATATATGTGAAAATCTATTCTTTTTAACTTGTTAAAAAGTTCTGTCCTTGTCATAAATTTGTCAGATAATTAAAATCAGAAAATGGAGACTAAGACATGATGCTTTAAGCATTTAAACAATTTATTATATTTACCCTGATACCTTTAAAAAATAAACTTTATGAGTTCAAGTTTATGTAATAAAACTTTTTGCAAGCAAAATCTCATTAAATTCTGTGAATAATTTCAAATTCAAAAAAGTCACAGGCCTAAAAGTTCTATTTCTATCTACTCTATGGATGGTAAAATTGTGTTCTAATGCTTCTAATGACTGAAAAGCTACGTCATTAGCTGTCCTTTTCTGTCACAGTGCAGAATTCATGATAAATTTTTGTCTTCAGGGAGCTAAAATTGAACATGTTACCTTAAATGTAGAAAAATTGAATCTATGATAAAAAAATCACTATGCCTTAATATGCAATTACTGCTGTCAGTCTTTCAGCTCTCAGTGGTAACTTGTGTTATGTGTCCCAAGGAAAAAAAAAAAAACAGAAAAAAAAAAGGGGGAAAGTGAAAACTATTCCTAAAATATACCTTTTAAACATATGTTCTTAAAAAAATAAAAGGACCACTAACTCAGAGATATGAGGGAGAAAAAGGAAATTTGGATAAGTAACAGCTAAGAATGGGATTTGTGTTACTAATCATTACTATTTACAACACACATTCACATCATATAGTGTATTGAGTCTGCCTGTGAATCCTTGTGGATGAAAATTTGTACATGAGCCACAGCGTGCATTTAGAAGGCCAACCATAAAAAAAAAAAAACCAAAAAAAACTGTAACAAACCCCAAAAGCTGATTCAAAGTAGGAATGAACCATCGGCCAAGGAAGGGTATTCTCCCCCTCTACTCTTCCCTCTTATGCTCTCACCTGCATTACTGCACCCAAGTCTGGGGTGGACAAAACAAGGGAGACTTGTTAGAATGGGTCCAGAGAACAGCCATGAAAATGACCAGAGAACCTCTCCTACAAAGACAGGCTGAGGGCTGAGACAGTAAGTGTTGTTCAGACTGGAGAACAGAAGGCTCTGGGGACACATCGTGTGGCCTTCCAGTACCTTAATGGGGCTAGTAAAAGGAGGGAAAGGGAGTTTTGTACAGGCATACAGTGACAGGACAAGGGGCAATGGTTCTAAACTGAAAGGTGCAGGTTTAGATTAGACATTGGTAAGAAAATTTCCACTGCAAGAGTGGTGAAAAGCTGGAACAATTTATTCAGAGAGGTTGTGGATGTCCCATCCCTGGAAGTGTTGAGTTCCAGAACTAATGGGGAGTTGAGCAAACTGGTCTAATGAAAGGTGTCCCTGCCCATGGCAGTGGGGTTTGGAACTTGATGATCTTTAAGGTCCCTTCCAACCCAAAGCATTCTATGATTGCATTATTTCAGTGCTGCATTAAAACAATGCAAAAACAATACATTTATTGGTGTTAATGTTAACAGTTAAGATGCTACATTTAGTTTACTCAGTCACATTAGAATAAATGGAGAAAAAAGGTTTGAGAAAAAGGTAAGTGTAGCTAATGATGCTAAACGCCCAGCGTTCAGTTCACAGCTATGGCTATATACATTTACTACAGCAATGGATAAAGGCAATCTCTTTGCACTTTGACGAATATTAAGAATTCTTTTATTTCAGCAGAAGTCCACCGGAATGAAATGAGCATTCAATCTCATACAGAAACTTCAAGAGAGACACACTATCTCTCTTGTAGCAGAGTATGTGGGTGGCAAATACAAGTTTGTGGTGTAATATGACAGAGAAATGCAATTCAATGAAGGTAACATGTAATGGAGGATGAAGGCAGTTGTCATTCTATACAGCTCATATGGTACAGAATCACCCAAACACGCCATTCTATTGCATGTAACTTGACATCAGAGAAGTTGTTGATATACAGCTTGAGAAGATAATTTGCATTGAAAGACTGCATATTTGAACTAATATATATATATATATATATATATATATATATATATATATATATGTGCTATTAGAAAGATGTAGACGGGGGGCAAGAGGATTACTCATTGATAATTTCCTTTATATACCTGAAGAAAGAAAATGACTGGTGGGATTAACTCTTTGTTGTGCTACAATGGAATGATACTGCAGCTCTACAACAACACAGCTAAATTTATCTCAAAGGGTACCAGAATATGCAACGAATCTCTTTCACGAATATGTTGATATATTAATGCCTTTATTAATCTTTAGAATACAATTGCATCTTATTTTATAGAATGAAAACAAGGAGGAAAAGATATGGTAATGTGATTACCTAATGCTGGTGGGTAGCTGAACCCAACACAGCTGCTCACTCAGTACATCACAGTGGGATGGGAGAGAGAATTGGAAGAGCAAAAGTAAGCAAAATTCATGGGTTTGGACAAACACAGTTTGGGAAAAGAGAGTTTAATGGGGAAAGTAAAGCTGTGCATGCAAGCAAAGAAAAACAGGGAATTTGTTCACTGCTTCACACCAGCAGTCAGTTGCTCAGCCATGTCTAGGAAAGCAGAGCTCCATCATTGACTTGGGAAGACAAATGTCCCTCATGTCCTTCTTCCCTCAGTTTTATATGCTGAGAATGATGTCACATGTTATGGGATGTCCCTGTGGTTAGCTGGGCTCAGCAGTCCAGCTATGACCTCCCCTAGCTCCTTGTGCATCCCCAGCCTACCTGCCAGCAGGGCAGCAGGAGAAACAGAAAGGGCCTTGCTGTGCAAACACCACTTAGCAAGAAACATTGGTGTATTATAACATTTTGTCACAAATCCAAAACACTGTCTTTATACGACATGCTATGAGGAACATAACTCCATACCAGCCAAAACCAACAGAAAATTATAAAAAAAAAAAAGAGTAAAGGCTTGTTTTGGATGACAAAAGTTAATTTCATAAAGAGGAAGTTAAATGAACTTGGTGAAAAAAATAAACGTGAATTTGACCAAGAAGTTCAACTGAAGTTTAACTAAATCCCAGTTAGCAAAGCTGAATAATTCTCTTGGAAACATGCAATCTGTACTGTGCTCTCTTTCCCTCCTGGTTGATATCCAGACTCCCCTTCTAGCTGTCAAAGCATGTTTTTTATTCTCTGAAAGTCCAGCTGACACAGTTGGCACAGTCTCAGTTACAACCATGCCTAGTTATGAAGGCATTAGAAGTTCAGACAGGTCTTCTGCACTTCTAACCAAAATGGATTATTATTTCATTGTGTGACAGTGCCCATCAGTGATAAATTTGTCATTTGAAGTGGGTCTGCAAAGGTATCTTTTCTCTACAAGGATAAGTATCTTTCCCCAGCTCTTTTATCAATTGCAATTCATAAACAGTAAAGAAGCAAAACATATGTGGCAACACATAGGAGTATAATAAATGGTACTAAAAGAAGGCACAGAAATTATACGGAGTGATGACATACACCCATGAAGTACAGCATAGTTTATTTATTTTTTTTTCTCATTCAGGCCAATGAGAATATATTTCTCATTCAATTAAAAAAAATAAGGAAGACAAAAGAATTTATGTGCAGGGTAAATCAGTAAGTTTATGTAGAACTTAGTCAAACATTTCATAAATTTTCTTGATAAAAATTCATCATCTATAGAAAGGATAAAAGGCAGCAGACTTTCTATTTAAATATTTCCCTGAGAAAGTACATACAGACTTTTTCATCAACCTACTATTTGTTTATTAAATCAAATAAATTTCCATAAACAATTTCAATTTCTTACATGAACAGTCATAAATATATATTAATATGGAGCTAGGGAGATATTATGTGCATATTTTAAGTGCTATCATTATGCATTTTTGTTTATTCAAATTTGGTTTTAACATTGATATATCAATTGAATTTCTGGCTATCATAAGAAATGTGCAAAAATGAAAGTAAAATTACATGTGTAACCAAGAAAGTTTATACTGAAATTATTTAATTAAAATATCAGTAGGATGCAGTCAATCGCTCAATGTCCAAGTTGAGACCAGTGACAAATGGTATTTCTCAGGAGGTGTGTTTGCCCAGCATTGATTAACATCTTTGTTGGTGCTAGGACAACAGAATTGAGTGCACCCTCGGGCAACTTTGCTGGCTACACCAATCTGTGTAGTGCAATTGAGATGCTTCAGGGTAGGGATGACATCCAGAGGGACCTTGATAGGTTTGAGAGGTAGTTAAAAAATATGAAATGCAAGATTCCACACCTGGGACAAGGCAATCCCAAACACAAATAGAAGGCAGAAGTTTCTCAGAGTTTTGGCAAGGTTTGCAAGAATAGGACAGAAAGGACAGAAAAGGACTTTAGGGTATGAGAGTATGTAGTGAGAGGACAAGGTGGGGATGGATTCTAGTGACTGAAGGGGGGTTTATGAAAGCAAGGGAGAGGGATGTTTTCTGCAGGTAGATAGAAACAAAGACAGGGGGCAGTGGTTTCAAACTGAAAGAGGGCAGATTTAGTTTAGATACTGGGGAGAAATTCTTTACTGTAAAGGTGGCAAGGCACTAGAACAGATTTTCCAAAGCTGCAAATACCTCATCCCTGGAAGTGTTCTACATGTAGTAGTTATGTTGAGACAGACACAACTGGCATCATTACCAGTCCTTTATTAAAAACTTCTCATGACTTCTCTCTGACAACTCCACACAACACTGACTCCTTCTCTCTGCAAGTTTCCTTCTGAATGACTGGCTCAACCCCAACCTGTCCCTTACCCAGCCGCCTAACCCTGTCATCCCTCACACTTCTTCTTACCTTGTCTGTCTCTTGCACAACCCCATGTCCCTCACCTCCTCACTGCCCAGCCAGCAGACTCCATCCCAAACTGCAGCAGGCTCTGAGTCTCTAGCTCCAACTAACTCTTGACTAGCTGACCCTCTCTTTTCCAACACCCATCCTCATTGGGCTGGCAAGGCTGTCTCCACTTCTCAGCAATCAGTACAGCTGTAATTCATTGAGGAAATGAATTACACGTCTGCACTATCCTTACAAACTATCCTCCCACAGTGGGTTAAAACTTGGTTCAGGGGAAGGTTTCTCTGCAGGAGTGCTGGAATTAGAGGATCTTAAGGTCTCTTCCAATCCAAGTCATTCTATTATACTAGGTTTATAAAAATATCTACACCAAAAAAAAAAAACCAACAACAACAAAAAAAAAACCACCAGAAACCCCAAACAAACAAACCAAAACAAAACAATACCCAGGCACAGGGTGAATACATGAGCAGGTTGTCTCAAATGTACAGGCTGCGTTTAAGAAAAGACATACAGAGAAGTACTTGACATAACATTCTAGAATTAGAGAAAATTAAAATATTTTTTAGAAGAATCAATTAACCTTGGAAGGGGATCACAACTTAACCCCACAGATGATCATTAAATTTGATCATGGGTAAAGCTGCCCCAAAAATTGATACATAAGGCTGTAGTAAACTCCACTGAGTTGTGAAGGTGCTCCTTTCTTAAGAACCAACTATGCAAAATTGATCATTGGTGACCTTTCTGTTATTGCTAATTATATCAGCATTGCTTTATTGTTTTTAAACTGTGAATCTGGTCTCAGGGCTTTGTGGTTCTGTTTGCACTGAGTACTTGATTTGAGGACTGCCTATGGAGGTAGGATGCAGCAAGAGATTAATAGTGTGGGCAGCCTAGACTACAAGGTGGCTGAAGTAAAACAATGCTATTAATTATTTAAATTTCTATTTTTGATTGCTGAAGTCATAACATATGCAGACAGGGTTTGTTTTGACTCAGTGTGCTTTAAAAACTTGGGTAGTAGCCTCACTATTTCAGTCCTGAGTTATCCTCTATAAAGGACTGCCAATTATGTTGAACATACCACAGTTGTGTGGTAGCTTTTGTGAGGTTTCATTTTATTGAACTCTTTAATTGTGCCTTATTACAGCTAATTTTCACTGTTTGTACAGACTGCTATCCTTCCTTTATCATCCTGCTACACATATCATCCTTCATGTTATGTTTTTGGTGATTCACATTTAGTTATAAGATATATATGCATTTTCCATTCATCCTTTTCAGATCCAGAGAGTGGATTAAAGCATAATATTGTACTTTATTAAAGTAGATAAACTGCTTTATGAATCTTAAAGGTACAATGTGAAGTATATGGAAGAAAATTATGTGAATTGAAAAGAAAAAACAAAAGTCCTAAATTCATTTGTAAAGATGAAAGAATGGCATCAGATTAATGCTAAGGAGACCTTTGTCTACTTTTACTGTAGTGTCTTTAATCACAGAGTAAATCACATCAGCTAGTATTCATCTCACCTCATCTACCTTCTGCTGGCTAAAACTTTGTTTTCAGAATGCAAGTTCTCTCAGTTTAAACTCTAATACAAAAAGCTGAAACTGGTACATCTAGCAAAATGATCATCTCATCTGCATTAATGTTGGCTATACAACTACAAAATATGGAAATTAAATAGCAATATACCCAACTATTTCCTATTTTGTTTGCAACAATGAGGATTGCCCTTAAAACAAACAAAAAACCAAATAGAACCTACTGAACTCTCTGGTTCATATTAATACTAAAAATGAAAACAGTATGAAGAAAGCATGTTATATGAGTGCTCCTTATATGAATCAGGAGCCATGACACTGTTATAGCACCAATAGAACAATACTTCCTGTCACATGCTTCATCCAATACTCTATATGTATAAAATGGAAACATATATCAATTTAAATAACATACAACAGAAAAGATGAGTAGCACAGGAGTAATGCAGAAATGTTTTTCAAAACCTTAGAAGGGAGATTGTCATGGAAACAGCTGGGTTAGAAATCTTTTTCTTGCTACAATTTTATCTAGCTGATGCTTATTTTTTATGATATTTCAATAAATTAATCTTCTTGAGTCATTAATGATTTTAATTTTTCAGAATACGGTGTTACGCTAAGAACTTTTCAGATGTAGAGAAAAGACTAATGGCATATTCATGTACACTGAAACATACAAAAATGAAATATTTCAGTTTATTCCTACTCTCATCTAGCTGAAAGACCAAAAGAAAAGCTGAATAAAAGAGTGAGTCATTCCCTCCATAAAAAGCTATCATGACACTCTACACAATATTTTCCCTCAAGTGAACTAAAGGAAGAAGTAAACCTGTAAAAAGTCTTACCAACTTTGAGATACCTAAAATATTTGTCCCACATGAATTAAACAGGTGAACTGAAAAGTTCAACAAGTGGAAGTCATCTATAAATGTAATTAAAACCAAAAAGGTTTAAAATTAAAACAAGTAAAATAAACAAGTAGCAGGTTAACCAGAAAAAGAACACAAGTACTCAGTGTCAAAAAAGAAAAAATCTTGCTAAATACCCCTGTCTGCAAGAAACAGAAATTTAGTCTTTATGAGCATACCTGCAATAAATACAAATTTCTAAATATTAATTTTCATAGAGAATAAAAGGTGAAATACCAAAGGAAGCAGAATGGAAGGGATGAAAAGTGGCATGTCTTCAGAAAACAACCTGAAGGAAGCAATATAAAACAAATGTAAAAGCAAACTCAAAGAATTAATAGTGTTTCAATGAGCAATATAAATAGCCAAATTGAAACAAACCACCAGGGACTAATAAAAGCATTCTGAAGACTGAGCCACATAAAAGAAGAAGAATGTACAAAGAAACTACAAGGCAATAAAACATACAGGGAATGAATCCATGCGTTTGAAAATGTACATTATTTCTTGGAATAAGAGCTGATCTAAGAGTCTCCATGGATACTTTTTTCACTGCTAAACATGCCGGTTCACTGATAGGTAAAAAGTTTCCTGGACACATTAATCTTAACAAAGATTGAAGTACAGCACAGGTCCTTCAGGACTTTCTCATCAGTTATCTGCCCTTCAGTTTTCTGATAGATTGTGTGGAGAATTACATTCACTCTATATTGAGCTAAAACCATGTTAGTTCCAACATCACCATTAAATCAAGCACTGCGTATATATCATCACTTAAATTTCCTTGGTCATTGCTTCCATCACTTAAGATGGCATTAGGTTGCACTTTTATTACAGTGAATTCAGAATACATATTAATTAATACTAATCAATCCTTATGTTTCTAATGATAAAGATTACATGGGACAGCAAGGGATGCCAAGAGACAGTGCCTATTATTTTCCTCACTATTTTTGATACTGACTTGAAGTTTTCACTGCTCCAAGGAAAGAGGCCAGAGTTTCTTATAACAAAATTGATTACAAGCATCAGATGGTATTATTTAACAACACAAGATGCCTCGTTATGTTGGAACAAATGTTTCAGAATCCTTGGAATAACATGCTTTTTCTGTGTCATCTTCCAGACATAGCTGCTGTAGGTCCAGAACTTGGCTCTATCACAGTACTGAGCAGAAGGTTTATTTAGGACCTTTCCACCCTGCTTATAGGACTTATTGTTACAGTGCTTTCCCCATATTTCAAGAATCTTATAAAAATTTCCTTATGTTACTTGTATCAATGAATAACCTGAATTTAAATATTTTAGAAATTTCTTCCCACAAATTTCATCCTTTCTTGCAAGACAGATTAGAGCAGGCTAAAATAATGAAGGTTCCTATTTTTACTTTTCTTTTTCTTAAATCTGCTGATTCACAACACTGATGCTTGTGGGTTTGTGGTGGGTCCACTTTGGATGGCTTCCAGACCTCCATCTAGCTAGCTGCTTTCTTACTCCCTCTCATCAACAGGATGGGGGGAGAAAATTACATTAAATACATCATTGGTTGAGATAATGACAGTAAGATCACTTACTAATGAGAATTATGGGATAAATAAGCTCAGCTTGGAGAAAACAAATTTAATTTATTGCCAGTAAAACCTAGAGTAGGATAGTGAGGAATAAAGCAAAAACTAAAACATACTACACTTGACCTGACCTGCCTAAAGTTCAGAAATAATACTTGTAAAATCTCCTGTACAAGGTCATCAGGATACAGCAGTAACTGGTCACCCAAGCTATATTATGACACAATTACTTTCCTATCAAACAATTTCCAAAGAGGTTTACAGTGTTCACCTGAAAGGAGCACATGTCTTTTAAGAATAGAGAAAAGGACTTAGGTAATGATTGCATACAATATCTGAAGACATTGATTCTATATGATGTACTTGTATATTACTCCCTCTTATCTTTAGGTACAAAAGTAAAGATCATACTCCTTCACAAAAGTAGACCCTGAAAAGTCCATTACTTAAAGTAACCCATATCTTTTGATGCACAGGATCCCTATGTTGTGTTAATAAAATTAGAATATAGTACAGGGAAATTAGAAAAACAAATCCAAAAGTAAAACAACAAACCAACCAAACAACAGCAACAACAGCAAAGAAACCTCCCCCCCAAAAAACCCAAAAATAATAATAAAAAAACCCAAAAAACCCCACACAAACATAAATTAAAAAAAAAAAAACCAAAAAAACAAAAAACCAAAACATCAAAAAGCCCGAAAAAACAAAACAACAAAAAATCCCCCACACCAACATCATCAACCTAAATTGCTTACAAGGAAAGAATTTTGTCTAGTTATCTACTTTTAAAATTTGACTCTAGGTATTTCAGGTTTCCAACATTTCTGAGATACTTGTACATGAATTAATGATCTATATGATTAAATGATCTCATTTCATCCTATTTAGTGACAGTATCTTATCAACAGCTGGATGGACTATTGGAATAATTTCTAAGAAAGGTCTCAGCTGTATTACAGAGAATTTTAATGGATTATTTTTAAAGCTCCTGAAAAGGGATTGATTTGTCATATAAAAATAAAAGTTTGAGTATTAAAATTGACCACATAGTAAGAAATTGAACTACTTGAAAGTAGTTATTAAAGCATAAGATATATTTTAATAAAATGACATCATAGAATTAAATGTACATATTTTAGTTTTGTTAAATATATGGAGTTCTGGTGTATTAACAAGGAAAACCAATTGTGCTTCTCAAGGATAAACAATCTCTATACGTAAGTTTGAAAATTTAAACTAAAAAAATGAAGGCTTTTGGATCATTTTAATGGACTGTGTAGGCTGCAGTAGCATTTGGGGTACATCTGGTAGAACTCTTTAGAAGAAAAAAACTGCTTTGGAAAGTTCATATGGACATAAATATGTCAGGCTGATGATTGCCTTAATATAGCACAGGTCAATTTGCACATTCTGTGTGCTTTTCCCACTTTAAGCTCTTTAAATAAAATGAAACTGGAGGACCACAAGTCTCAATGAAAAGCAATTTTATCAGATTATGAATCTTCTCTGACAATTTAATTCTCTTAACTCCCCCCAATGGCAATATGTTAGTTGCTCTGCATTTCTTAAACACTCTATAAAGACACAGTATCTGAAAGATCCTACTTATTATCAGAAGCAGCCTAAGTATTACCATAACATTACTGTTGAGTTAATGAACCTTGTTTATTAATCAGGCTAATCAGCTTGCTTTCTTTGGAAACAACCAAATATCTACAGAACAAAGTACTGTGAAGAATCCAGCCTTACATTTTTCATGTCCATGTTCTCATTGGGCCAGTTATTAATTTTCCAAATGCAACACTGTCTACCATGTATAACCAGATAAGCTTCTAAAAAAAATAAATATCTTTATAAGAGAAACTTGCTAGTCTTACACCCACTTTGAATGGAAATTCTATAAGAAAAAATATAAAAATTACTCTTTCCTTTCAAAACATATAGGTTTATTCTATGTTTACTATTATACGGCAACTCTTAATTATTAAGCCACATCAAGACCATTAGTTAATCTTCACCCATTGCTGATACAAAACTCTTTGGGAATTTTTCCACATCTGTCTTAGCTTAGTATAAATGTTTCTGAAATAAAAACTAAAAATAAAGAAATCCTTTCCTTTTAAATTGTACTTTAAGAGGACTTATGCTCTCTTATATTCAAAGAAATGAAAATATAGTTATGCCATAGTTTGAAGAAAAAATATTCAATTAATTTTAATGTATACAACTCCTATCTCTGATAGGAGATCGTTTAATGTATGTAACTCCTATCTGTGTTACTCCTGAATACAAAGGTTGACCTTTTAGTCTAAGGTAAAAAACAGTGCTGCTCACTTTTGACATGGCAGAGACATTGAATATTTCTTGCTCAAAGTTATCTTTAGATGTATCTATTAAAATAGTTCTTTTACTTATAAAATAATAATCTAAATAAAATTAGAAATAGAACTTCCACTGAAGACAGAGGAAACATCTTTATGTTCATTTTTTGTAGCATATTTGATATTGAAAGGTCAAATGTGAGAAGCCATCATTATACACTTAAATAATGTGCAGATACTATTTTAGACAACAGAGGCGAAGAAAAGTGCAAAGAAAGCAGCAGCTACATGCCTAATGAATAAACATGTTATCAGTCTAGTCAGAAAGACAGTTACAGATACAAGTTTTTTGATTTACAGGAACTTGATCATTAGGGCATATCCAAATTCTCTGTCTTCCCTTGTCTGTTGCTATTGAATACAATGATTTATTCAATAATTTTATTTTTTATTGTCTTGCTATTACTTTCTAAAAAGCCAGAAACTACAGTTCTTTTGATAAGCAAAACTTTTTTTTTTTTCCAGAAATCCAGTAGGACACTGGCTGTCAATGAAAGTATGCAGGGATAAATTGTCATTTTTCACTTAAAGATTAGTTCAAGTCAGCTGTGTTATCTTTTGAAGTGATGTGCTTGTTAGAACTGAGCTAGCAGTAAAAATATCCAGCAATGCAGCTACTTGTGATTTCAGACAATTTACAGACATGCTTTAATGATAGCAATGTATTTGTAAGATGGTTACATTTGTTTATCCGCACCTTCACCTAGAGTGAAGGGATATTAATTAATTTAGCCAAGGGCAAAAATGGAATGTGTATCACATTTAGATTAAAATTCTCCTCTTTTTTTGCTCATTGTTAAGTATTCACATCAGTACAAAATTTTCCCCTTCTCTAATTCAGTTTGCTATTATATTAATAATGAAGCTGCAAATTATGATACAGCAAGTCTTAACTCTTTTCCGAAAAAGAATGATTTCTGCAGATGACCCCTGGTTCACTATGAGTTTTTTTGATCATTTGACTGATGATGATGAATCACTGCTATACACAGCATTTTTTAGAGTCACTAGAAGGAAAATCATAAATTTTGGTATATATGTCCATTACATAAATGTCATTGCTCCAGATGACACACACACACTGGGAATTATAATGAAAATTAATTGGGTAAGGAAACCTTTACAAAGTGACGGGCTTTTCTTTAAAGGAAGAGGCAGAGACTAACACAATGCCAAAACAATTTTGTTTCCTGTCACTCACATTCTGCTGTATGAAAGAGATCTCCTTCTAGGTCTGTGGAAAGAAAGAGGTGGGGACGCTTCTCTGTAAAATGCACTGTAGATAAAAAGTTTGGTGAACACCAGCAAGAGTCAAAACACAAGACAGCTAAGTCGTGCATTGAATGTGATAATCTTCATCTCAGAAGAGCAAAGGAGATAATGTTTGTGTTAATGTTTTGTTACAGCCTTTATTCAGTGAAACATCTGGCAGCCTTACATTTGTCTCAGTGAAGCAAAAGCATCACCTTATCTTTGAAGATATAACTCAGTATTGTCTTCAGTTCCCAACTCGGCAGATACCAACCTTAAAGCATTCAAGGATCTCTTGTTATTAAATACATTAAAGTTCTCTTAAAATAAGTTGTTCAGGTTGAGAGGGTTCATTGGAGACCTGTATTTTGGTACTCTGACATTTCGAGGTTTCACTAATCACTATCAGTTTATCTTCAAAACAACACAGTACTATAAGTATTTATTATCCCATAACTGTATAAAATTAGTTTTCTTTACCTTATTTTCCATAGGAACAATGAGCTTATAAATGCACACATCAAAGCAAAAACAATTTTAGAATTTATCAGTAATTTATCATTCATATTTATGAATGAACTTACGAGTTCAAAATCAGTACCCCAGGCTCCTTGATCAAAGCAACTTCTAAGGTTAGTTCTTAGTCAAAAAATTATATGCAAAATCTCAAATTAAACAATGTATATATAATTATAATAAATTTTTCAGTATCATATATATCTTTCTCTCTAATTTTGATCGGTCTTTTTGCATTGTTCTTAGTTCACTAGCTACCTGGCCTAATGCATCTTAGATGTCTCTTATATCCTCCAGCGTATCTTCCAGCCTTATACAATAACTTGAATACTTCAAGACATTTCAGATGCCACAAATATCAGGCAACCAGATCAAGGTCATATAAACTTTAGAGCAATGTTCAGTTTTTTTGGGAGTTAGTGATTTGACCAGTGGAATAGGATTTGAAAGATTGGGTTTTTCATGTTCGCTAAATTTCAACATTTTGCTGCCTAAACCCTACATTTTTTGAAAGAATGTGTTGCTGTAAAGTTTCTATACACATATACACCAAATAATTAAAAATTTTCAGTTCTGTCATATTTCTTTCCCAATATGTTTCAGTACAAGTACTTTTTTATCTAAGTAATCTATAATTTATAAGAATTTCTTATGATAAATCAGAGATAAAGTTTATTTTATTAGGCTAAATAGCTAGCTCTGTACATTTCATGATGCAAGCAGAATTTCTGCATTGTAGAAGACTCTATAGCACATAAATAGCAAATGTAGGGCTCCCATATTGTGCCAATGTAGCAATTACATAAAAAGTGTAAATGCTTACCAAAAGGGCAATTGCATTTGAAGCCACTTATGTCCTCTTCACAAGTTCCTCCATTCCAACAGGGTCTGTCTTGACACTCAGTGATGAGAAGAGAACATGTTTCTCCTGAAAATGTGAAGTAAAAAAACCAAAAAATCAAACAAACAAAAAAGGACAAATATGCTGATGTGTTCAAATCATAGAGATATGTTTGAAATGAAAAAAGTCTATGGGATTGTCACAGTTTACATGGTGACCCCACTGGTCACAGTACACTGCATACACAGGACCACTGATGGACTCCCTGTGTGTCATGAATTTTCCTGCTTCATTGGTTACAAGGCACTCCATTTTGACTGACAAAGTTGAAAGCATTACAGTCAGGAAAACAGAAAGCTTTCCTACTGAGGTTATACATAATCCAGAAGCTTTTTTTTTTTTTTTTTCAGTATACAAATATACAGCATACAAGCAATTTTTGTCCAGTTTTGTCAATAATTTTCTTTCATTTTGCTCTCTGACATCTTTGAAATAGAATTGTGAAGTATCATTGCATATGAAAATCAAGCCAACACTGATTTACAGACATTTATGTGCAATACAACAATTCAGTCTATGTTCTTCAGGAGGTTGTTAGTACTGTAATACTGGACAATTCTCTTCATCCATGTAAAATAAAGGAGAAGATCAAATCACTAAAGAACATTTAATGAGGCAAAATGAAGACAAAAGGGGATGAAATAATTAAGATTAAAGTGAAAAAATATAGTGAAATGTAGATTTGTAATCTACAAAAGGGATTGCTTTGATGTGTAACAGAAAAAGCTATTTCTAGTGTATTGAATTTGCAAGGCCAGGTTTTGGTAGAAGGAAGAGCACAGGGATGGCTTTTGTGAGAAGGTGCCAGAAACTTCATCTATGTCCAAGAAAGTCAGTATCAGTCAAGTCCAAGATTCACACACTGCTGGCTAAGGTTGGGTGGACCAATCAGAGATGGTAGTAACACCTCTATGATAACATATTTTAGAAGAAGAAAAGTTCTTGTGCAGGTGAAACTGCAGTCAGAGGGTGGCTGAGTGAGAACATGTGGAACAGCTCTGCAGACACCAAGGTGAGTGCAGAAGGAGGGGCAGGAGATGCTCCAGGTGCCAGAGCTGAGATTCCCCTGCAGCCCCTGGTGCAGCCCATGGTGAGGCAGCTGTGCCCCTGCAGCCCATGGAGGACCTTGGGGATGCAGAGATCCACCTGCAGCCTTGGAGGAGACCCATGCCAGAGCAGAGGGATGTCTGAAAAGAATCTGTGACCCTATTGGAGGTCTGTGCTGGAACAGGCTCCTGGCAGGGACCTACAGAGCCATGGACAGAGGAGCCCACACTGGAGCAGGGTTCCTGGTAGGACCTGTCACCATGTGGGGGACCATGCTGGAGCAGCCTTCCTTGAAGGACTGCATACTGTGGAAGAAGGAACTATGCTGAAGTAGTTTGTGAGAAACTATTTCCCATGGGATGGACTCATGTTGGAGAAGTTCACGGTGAACTATTTCCTGTTGGAAAGACCCCATGATGGAGCAGGGAAAGTATTCCTCTTCCTGAGCAGTGGCAGAAGCCACAGATGGTGAACTGACCATAAGTCCCATTCTCTGTCTCCCTGTGGAAAGGGAGTGCTGTTGGCATGGAGCAGGTAGAGCTGAGAAGGAGGGATGGGTGGGTGAAAGTGTTCTCAAAGGTCTTATTTTAATTCTCTTTATCCTGTGCTGATTTTATTAGTAATAAATTCAATTAATATCTCTAATTCTAGCCTGTTTTGCCTGTGATGGTATTTGGTGAGTTATCTCTCCTTGTCTCAAGCCATGAACCCTTTGTTATATCTTCTCTCCTCTGTCCAGTTACAAAGGGGAGTGATAAAGAGGATTTGGTGCGAGCCTGGTGTCTAGCCAGGGTCAACCCACTACATCCAGCTATAGGAATACGGAGGTAAATCACTTTCAGTAGTTATAACAAGTTAGCAGCATGGAAAGCATGCTGGGCTTTCTGTGTATTGTACAGAAGAAGATAAAAAGAAACCAAATGCTAATATTCCTCTGAATTCTTTGCATGGTGAAAATTATCTGGTCTCTTCTCTGCAGCACACCTACATGCCCTCTCATAGAGTCATACAAACCAAGAGTCTTGGCTCTCAAAACCTGTATCTGCTAGATACAAAAGGTCTTTATTGGAGAAATGAAGCACCAAGATTCTATTCTACACTTAACCTTGTGATAGAATGGCTCCTTTGGCTTTTTTTTTTCTGCCTCTAAATATACTCTGCATTTTCCATATGATTTGAAGATACATGGATGAAAAGGAGGAGAAAAATCATAGTCCACGGAGAGTTCAGGTAACGCAGTAAACTAAAAACTTTCTGCTAAGAGCAGCTGCTGAGTGCTGTCTAACATATGCCATGGCACCAGTGAGCATTACAAAAAGGACTGGCCAACTTATAAATTAATTTCTGAGTTCCTTAATTTTTTAAAGGATTTTCTTTGAAGTGCTGATAAGGTAATGGCACTCTACACAGCCTTGATATTCTAATTCTGGCATTTTGCATTACTTATGCTTTTGAGTTCAGATCCTTGATTATGGTGGGTCTCTTTTGAGGGAGATAAATAAAAATGCATTGGCATCTGTTCTCTTCCTCTGAATAGGCAGGTGGAGAGCAGCACAAATAGCACAGTTTCCTGCAGAGGTAAATTATTTGGCCAAAAGCCATAGGCAAGCTGAAGCATGCATTAGAAAAACTCCTTTAAACAGATTCTTTCACCTCTCTCAAACTGTTAAAGGTTAAAGAAAATGCAGATTCAAGGGAAATAATAGAGTGAGATCATCCTCATATGTTGATGATATCTAAGATAACATGCAAGGGGGAATTTAGGAATTCATGTTCTCAGAGTACAAAGGTAATATGTGGGCCATATTTTAAAAATATTTCAGAAGGAATCAAAGAATCTATGAAGCTACTGTGAGACCATATTTTCTGAGACATGAAAAATGCTGGACAGATACAGAGAAGCTTTTTTGTTTTCAGTATGCATCTCCTCTCAACTACACATTTGAGAACCTTCTTTGAAAGTCAGATAAAAATTGTTAATTGGCTACAAATTACTTTCAACATTAAAGTATGTTAATATAAATATTTTTTGATTTATTCTTTTTAGGTTAAAATTAATACAACATATCCTAACATAATTGCTAGTAGAACATAATATTTAATTAGCTATTTAATAAATCATAGCTTAAGGTCTGAGTTCTATACACTTTAAAGGTATCATATCACCAGTTCTGAAGTACAAAAAGAATGTTAAAAATTACCATGAGCCAACTCCACTTCTATTAACGCTATAGAATATTTTATGCTGTATAAAATTGCAGTGTTCTCAAATATATAATAGACAATTACAGGAAAGTCTGTCACTTTTGCAAATTGCATTGCCTGATCTTTAACAGCAACATTTTCTACCGGTATATTGATGATATGCAAGACATTATTCTGCAGGAGCACTAAGGTGTTGAGAAGAATGTAAGGACCTGAGAAGGTGAATACTAAAAAAATTAGCAAAAATATTTCATCCTCCTCCAGTGTTACCAATATAATTTACTCTCTTTAAAACATTCATGTTATTTTAGCAAATTGAAGGGCTCTTCTCAGGTAAATATAACTGCAGATGAAAGACAAAAAACAAAAATTAAGTTTCATAAATGTAATGGATGATGTCTCACTGAATATTCCTTACTTTCATAAGTGCAGCTCTGTAAGATCACTAGATTGAAAGTTTGTACCTTTCAAAATTTAGATGTCTTTTTTCTACTTAACTTAAATACATTAACTTTGCACTTTATCTGAACTCACCAAACTATTGTTAGATCTTGTGGAATAACCATAAAACTAAGGTTTTTTTGATATTGAAATAAGTTTCATTTCAAACTACTATCAAATATAATATTCAAACATTAGAATAAATGTCTGAAATTCACTCAGAAATTAGAATAAAACTGAAATAATTTGAGAGCTTATTTTCTTAATGTAATACACATTATATTTAAAGTAACTCTTATTAAGTGCTACCACCATTATAACACTTCCACCTGAATCACAAAAACACATGCAAAAAGATGAAAATACGAAGTTTATTCTAAATACTATTTATGCCAATTTTTTGAATAGGCAAAATGAAATATAATGTTTGACAATGTAAAGGCACACAGAATGGCCACAATTAAGAAAAGGATGTGTAAGAATATTTTTTTAAGTATAACTCCTTACTTCAGGAGATATTCATGACATAAAATTAATCTTTCTATTCTGAGATCAAATGAAAAGCAAATTATTTAAAATTCTGTTTAATGTAAACTTAATTAAGTACTATTTTAAAAAGGAAAAAGGATACCACAAGGGTTTTATGACGTTCAAGGAGTAGCTAAAATATTAACGGTGTATTTGAGAATTGCCTTCACAACAACCCTGTCTTACTGTCCACCATTTCATAAAATATGTATAATTGCAAAGCATTCAGTCATGTACCTGATAATGAATTGTGTAATTTTGTTGCTTGCTAAGCAACATGAGTTATTCTGTTAGATAAGGGACACATCAAGCTGAGTAATGCTTCTGCAGAAAATGCAGTTATGAAAAAGAAAGGCAGACGGTCCCGGTGAGGCTTTAGTTAACTTGAAAGACAATTTTATTTCCCAACTTGGTTGTTCTACACACTTGGTCATTTTTAAATTTTCTTTGAAGTCTTTTCTATGTGAGACATTGAAGTAGTTAAAAATCCAAAACAAATCTAATTTTTATTTACTTCATCAAGAGTATTTCTGTGAACGCCTATTATAGATTGAAAACAATCTATATGATATGTGGTTTTTTATGATTTGTATGACTCCACCCCCTTAGCTTCCATGAAAGAGTTTTAACTCAGAGAAAGTCTCTGAATGACTCTTCAAATGTAAACTGCCCAGAGCCCAGCGCATCTATGTCCACGGGACTACATTCGACACTTGACAGGCTGCACTGGCACAGTGTGCCAGCAATAATCAATCTTCCCTAGCAGAAAAAGCTAGCCAGAGCCCCTGGAAAGGTTGCACTACCCAAAGGCCTGAGCTGCGAAACCAGCCCAGCCTTGGTGTGTGATGGAAATGTAGGAGTGGAAATGAGCTGTGCTTCCAGGATAGCTAGTCCTATCAAGATGGGAACTGTATGAATGGAAAGGGAAGCAGGTGTTTCAAATGCAGAATACATGTGAGGAAAAAATGAACGCAGTTGCCTTCCTTTGTCAACAAAACCAATGATTTAATTTTTCCAGATGACCCTTCTTCAGCCAATTCCTATCAAGCAGCTATCAGAGCCCTGAGAGCACTAGTACACCCAAGTTGTCTGAAGCAGACCCACCGAGGTCCTTCCCACACACCCTGCCCATTGTCAGAGTTCAGCTGTGGGCACCTGATCTGGCCTGAACTGTTCTGTAGATGTCTTAGTTACCAATCCTGCCTCCCTCCCTATCTCAAGAGTGAACTTGTAAGTTTTTGGGGTTTTTTTTCTTTTTGGATGGATTGCTTGTATGTACATTGCAGATTTGTCTCTGGTTCTGTTTCTTGCTGCTTCTAACTTGCTTCCCTAGCTGGAGCCTGGATCTGGTCCATTGCTTGTATCATTTGGGGCTTGTCAGGAAACCTGTTACCAGACACTGGTTCTGACTTCCCCGCTTAGATATTGCAGGACTGTTCCTTGTTTAGTGATGGCAATGTTGCACTGAGGTTAAACTTGAATTCTAGTTTGTGATTCCTCTCATGGAGCAGCCTTGATCTTGCTGCTCCCTGTAAACAGGTTCAATTTTCATAATGTCTTAGTGTGTCCATCAGCTGTTCTAGACTATATTTGTATAAGGGCTTAAGCTTTCTTAAATTTACTTGTGTCAAAAAAGATTGGCTTTCGCATAGCCTCAAGTACTTTCCTTCAAGTTTTGTTTTACTTGATGGCATGGACGATATACTATTCACACATTACAGAAGGAGACAACTATTTAAAAATATCCAATGAATGTAAAACCAATTAATAATGTACTGAAAATACAAACACTAAACATTTCCTCTGACTTCAGATATCACATGGGTTTCTCCGGTGTATTTGAGGAAAAAAAAGTAAAAACAAGGCCCAGAAATTTAAAGTAATGGAATGATTTCAAAAAACCCATATGCCATTTTTCTCTTTTTGGGCAAAAAAAGGAATGCTGAAGAGCATGACATAGAATATACGAATGTTAAAAGTAAAAAGGCACTGTGAGGCCTACATTAGTGACGAGTTTTAATACTGTTATTTATTAATTACAAACAGGTGAAGAAATGATGGACCATATTTTGCTATGTGAGGTACAGCATGTATTCAGAATAAAGAGATTTTTCCAAGTCTTAACTTTATAATCAGTATTTAATAGATACAAACTGTCAAGAGAAACCCATGAGACAACACTGCCTATCTGCTTAGAGTTGTCAGTAACTGCCTTCATATTTTTGCAGGCATCTAAACAGAAAAGAGTTTTAATGAAGGACATGTTTGAATAAATACGTGATTATTTTTCCAAATAATTCCAAGAAGGGCTTCCTTTAAACCAGAAATAAATAGAATGCTGTTTCTTTAGACATACCGGTCATCATGAAAGATGGAATTATCTGATGTTGAACATTGATGTATCGAGATAGAGTTAAAACAAAGACATGGGAGAAAGGATAGATTAGGAATTAATCTGAATGTGAACTGGGAATTACTCTGAAGCATTATGCTACGTTAGAAGGATTGAACCAGAAGATGGCAATATAGGGGTTCATCACATGATCAGAAATTTAAAGAGTTTAAAAATTTATTGATTTAATTTTAAAAATCATACTTCAAACTTCCAAGTTTGACATATGTGAAGTTCTCTTACAGGCAATGGAGAGTACTTTTATATTTCATCCAAAAGAGAATTTACTATTTATGAAGAAAAATTAAGTACATCTGGATTTGTCATAAAGCTAAATTACAGACAAACTCATAGCAAACATATAAAAATGAGATAACAATAAATGTGGGGGTTTTAGTTGTGCATAGAGATACACATCACTAATTCATAACATGCAGTTATGACTGAATTTAAAATCTGTTTTGTACTAGAAAATATCCCAGCATCATAAACCCTCAGAGACTATGAAAATGCAATTACTAGGGTTAGTGTTTTTATAAGTTTAAACAGTCTTTTATTAATTGTTTGTGGTTTATACTCTGAAAAATCAGAAAATATATTCAGTACATGTGGTAATGACTTACACCTAATGGGTAATATTATGACATTTCTATTTTCTTTAAATTTGTTTCTAGGGAATTCTATTATATAATATCTCATAATGTGATAATAATTTTTAAAGTGTTTTCTAGAAATAAATAATTATATTTTTTATATAAGCAAGTCCTCACAGTACAAGTCACAGAATGGTTGAGATTAGAAGTGACCTCTGAAGTTCATTTTGTCCAACCCCCATTCAAGCAGGAACACTCTGAGCCAGTTTCAGGGAGCCATGTACAGATTGCTTTTGAATAACTCCAAGGATGGAGACTCCATAACCTCCATGAACAATCTGTGGCAGTGCTCAGTCACCCTCACAGTAATAAAATATTTCCCGATGTTCAGAGAGCAGCATCTGTGTCTCCCTTGAAAAGAGCCCAGCTCCATCTTCTGTACACCCTCTCTTCAGGTATTTATATACATTGATAAAATCCTTCTCTGCTCCTTTCCTCTTCATGCTGAAGAGTTTCAGCTTCTTCAGCCTTTCCGTACAGAAGAAATGCTCCAGTCCCTTCATCATCTTAGTGTCTTTACTGTCCTGTCTCCAGTGTGTAGATTTCTCTCTTACTGGGGAGCCCAGAACTTGACACAGTCCTACGGCTAGAGCCTCAGTTCCAGTGCCGAGGAAAAGCATAACTTTCTTGACGTGCTGACAAAACACCTCATAATGGAGCCAGGCATGTGCCTTCTATGAACAAGGGCACACTGCTGTGTCACATTGAACTTTATGTCCACCAAGACCCCCAGGTTCTTCCCTGCATACCAGCTGATCAGCCCATGGTATTCACTGGTGCATGGAGCTATTCCTCCCCAGGTGCAGCATTTGGCACTCTCCCTCTGTTGAACACCATGAGGCTCACATCAGCCCATTTCTCAAGCCTCTGGGTGGCAGCACAATCCTGTGGCATATCAGCCACTCCTCCCATCTTTGTGCCTTCTGCAAACTTTCTGACAATGCAATTTACCCCATTGGTCAGATCACTAATGAAGAAGTTAAAAAGGGCTGGATCCTCTATTGACTCCTGGAGTACATCACTGGTTACTCCTGGAAAGGTTGACTCCATGACAAACATCTTCTCTGGGCTTGGCCACTCATCCAGTTTTCAGTTCACAGTCTATTCATCCAGCCTATACTTCATTAACTTTTTCATGAGGATCTTGTGGAAGATCGCGCAGAAAGCTTTGCTAATGTCAAAGTAGAAAATACACAGTGCTCACCCCTCATCTACAAGCCAGTCATTTCACTTTGAGAGTTTAACAAGTTGGACAAGTATGACTAACCCTTGCTTGAACCATGGTGATTATTCCAGATAATTTTCTTGTTATTCATAATTTCCAGGATTAAGTGCTCCATTACTTTAATAAGGATAAAGGCAGGAGTGAACTGCTTGAAGTTTTCCAGGACTTCATTTTTGCCCTTCTTGAAAAGTGGCATTTGCTTTCCTCCATTCTTTGGGTGTTTCTGCTAATCAATATGATCTATTAAAGTTAAATGACAGAGACTTTGCAATGACATCTACTAGGTCTCACAGAATTGCATATCCAAAGAAAGGCAGCAAAACTGGTGAAGGGTCTGGAGTACAAGCCATACCCAGCAGCTGGAAGGGAGCTGGCGATGTTAAGCAGCAGAAAAGATTGAGAGGGAACCTTATTACCCTCTTCAGCTTCTTGTAAGGAAGTTATAGCAAGGAGGGGGCCAGTCTCTTTTAGAAAGTTATAAGGCAGGATGAGAGGAAAGAGCTTCAAGTTGTGCCAGGGGAGTTTTAGAATAGATATTAGGGAAAATAGTCTTCACTAAAAGGGTGGCCATACATTGAAATAGGTTCCCCAAGGACTTGGTGAAATTGCCACACCTGGAACTGTTCATAAGGTATGTAGATGGGGCAAATGGGTATGTGGTTGAGCAGTGAACATGGTGGTACTATCTTAGCATTTGGACAAAGTGATCTTAGAGGGTTTTTACAGCTTTAATGACTATAAAACCCTATGATGCTATGATTTGTGGGTGCAGCCCAACAGGACCTGTGGGCATACTTATATCCAGCTTGCCTAAGTATTTCCTGACATGGGTCTCATCCATCAAGAGTGTGTCTTGCTTCAGACTTTTTCCCTGGATGGTGGATTTTTGAAGGACAATCTTACCAGTACAGACAGAGACAAAGGCAGTAGCACTGATCTCAAACTTTTCCATGTCCAATCTCATTAAGAATGGGACTACATTTTCCTTTCTCTTCCTTTTGCCACCTATATACTCACAGAAGCCCTTTTTGATGTCTTTTACATTTCTTGTCATAATCAGCCTGACCTTTGACCTTCCTAAACTTATTGCTGTATGCTTAGATAGTGTCTCTCTATTTCCTGCCAGGTTACCTGTCCTTCCTGCCAGGTTACCTCTCCTTCCCTCCACCCTCTTTCAGTATACATTTTTGGGGAGTTTTAATTTGGCCAAGAGTTCCTTGATCATCCATACAAGTCTCCAGGTATTTTTTGTCCACTCTTTGAAACAAGGAGCACTTGAGCTTAGAAGTTGTGATAGATTTTCTTAGGCTCTTCCCATGAAGGTTTTATCCCATGGAACTCTTCCAAGAAGACCTTATACTATACTCCACAGTATTGTCCCTGTAGAAGGTATCAGGCTGGCTGAAGTTCCCCATGAAGTCCAGCAAAGTACAAAATAAGGCTCAAAGTTTAAGCAGCAAGAAATACATTGTGTTAGGTTTTGGACAGGTGAGCCAAGTACTGTTTTCTTCACTTTATTCAGACATACATTTCTGCTATCATAACGGAATTTAAGTCAATTCAAGGACAATTCTCTGTTTTATTGTACATTTATTAATAAATGAGCATGAACAGGAAGTTACATCTTTTATTAAATGTGTAAGCAAATGACCAAGAGATTATATAACCAACCAAAACTGAGGACAACAAATCTGTGAGTGTATATCACATACATAAATGTGTAAATGAAGATATGTAAATGAAATATGCAAATGAATATAAACATATTTGAAATTAAAAATGTTAGTGCCTGAATGTTAAAATTATGTGTAGCAAGCCAGAATGTATAATGAAAAAAATAGAAGTGAAGTTATATTTACTTAATATTTCAGTGGTTTAACTGGGATTTAAAAATCTAGTACTAGACACTCTCTGCATTGGAGCAAAAGCCCTTGCAGCTTAGAAGAAGAAGAAGAAGAAGAAGAAGCTGTAAGTTAATGTTTAGTTAGTACAAGTGACACAGTGCATACCATGCGATCTATTTTTTGCTTTTGTTATTGATGCCACAGATTGTCAATAGAGAAACATTTGGAGCATTAATTGCTTGTTCTTGATGATATAGACTAAAGGTTGAAAATGCAACACTTTGGTATTACTGTATTCAAAATTATTTTATATCTGCCACATGTATTCTGGATATTACTGTTATTCACACAAAACAGAAATTGGTAAAGAAAATCATAGTGTCAGGTTGTGTAGGATTTATCTAATGCAATGCAGAAATCTACAGCCCATCTCTTCCTAGAGAAGATGTCTAGAACAGGCAGATGCCCTATCTCCCTCCAGTGTATAGAAGGGGAATCTGAACCACTCACTCAAATATAGCTGATTATACTCTTTACATGCAGAGAGGTGATACTGCTGATCTCATTCCTCTTCAAGCTTACATTTTCCTGTTCTGTACCAAAACATTTATTAGCCTGTGTACAACTGAAGCCATAACACGTAAGACTGCATAAGTGTGAAATTAAAATAATGCAATTTAAATTGTGTTTTTGAACTTCATTGATTTTTTCCCCAACAGAATCAAAGCTAATACTCAGAATTTTACGTTTAGTGGAGGGCAGGTCACTGGGGAACTGTTAGGAGGGACAACCTAAGAATTTCAATGCTAATTAAGTTAAAACTCCTCTGAATCATACAATTGCAAATGTATATTTATATTTATATTTATATTTATATTTATATTTATATTTATATTTATATTTATATTTATATTTATATTTATATTTATATTTATATGTATATTTATATTTATATCTATATCTATATCTATATCTATATCTATATCTATATCTATATCTATATCTATATCTATATCTATCTATATCTATATCTATATCTATATTTATTTATATTATTTATAAATTGTAATTAAACAGTCACATAAACATTGCTTACATAAAGTGGGACAATCACATCTGTAATACAAGGCACTTCAAAAGACCAAAACTTACCTTTGAACCCAGCAGTACAATGACAAGAAAAGTGGCCACTTAAATCCATACAAGTAGCTCCATTTTTGCAAGGTGAACTTGAGCATTCATTAATTTCAACTTCACAGAAGGGTCCTTCATATCCAGGAATACAGTAGCAGCTGTAATTATGCAAGTGGTCCTGGCAGAATCCGTACTGAGAGCACTGGTTTCCAATGCAGTTGTCTATATCAAGTTCACAAAATGTGCCAGTGTAACCAAGGGGACATATGCACCTGTTATTGAAATAAGAGGAGAGGAGGGGGAACAAATTCCAACTAAATTGCTAGTTTGGAATATATAGGTCAATAATCACTTGATAAGGTTAACAATACTCCCCCTTTGAATTATTCACAAATGAATCACAATTTTTTATTCAGTTTTCTTTCTTTACCTTTAATTAGTCACTAAGTAACTTCATTTCACATTCACTGTTACCAATAATTAATTTAAAATCCTAGCTATTTACATAGGACCAAGTAGGAGCTATATTAATATTAAGCTTCAAAGGAAAATATTGAAAAACTCTTATAAGTATTAGTATTATGTATTTTATTGGGTTTTTCTGAGAAAATGGTTATTTGCTACAATATCTCTAGGAAGAAATAATATTACAACTTGTTTGGATATAAAATTAATATAAAATTGCTTTATCATTAGCAATGATAAAAATTACAATTTCAGTCTAACAAAAATAAGGAATCTAGAATCTATAGAATTCTATAGATATTTTCAGTATATTTTGTAGAAATTGTTCAGAGTATTTTTTTTCCCAATATTTAGACAGACATCTAAGTTTTATAAGGTTGGAGATGACTTTTCCATGCTACCCTTTCTACATGTTTCTTTTCTTTTGCTATGTGAATAAATACAAATCAGGATTATCTCATAGCTCACCCACATCTCATAAAATTAGATAATCCCTTGTACTTGGCAGTATATTCTTCGATTGATCCTCTCCTTATCATGTCCAGCATCCTGTGTCCTTACACAAGAGGTAATTTTACAATAATACATATTCTTGACCCACAGAGATATTATCCAGAAGATGGAAAGGACTAACAAGTTAAGGAAGCCTTGATTATAGTAATTTTTTCTACCAAACCATCTGACAGAAAGAGTATTTTTCCCTTTATTTTTAACAGAAGTGAATGTTCATGTGGCTCTTTGCTTCTGTCCTTGCTTACTGTGCCTGCATTTTTTTATAGTGGACATATGGAAAGTAAATCAGGAGCTGTTTGCCTTGGCGTACAGCTAATGGACATCAACTGCAAATGGGCTTTTAGTCCATGGACCAAAATAGAGCTCTCTTGAAGTAAGCCCTCCATATCTCATTTAGTGTGGTTGTGAGTTCTTAATCACTATCATTTTTGCTCTACAGATTCATTGCTAGTGCAGTAATGACTCAGGTATATATAGCTGTTGTATCCTCTCTTCCAGCCTCAGTCACTTCTTAGCAAAAAAGAAATCTTTGCCTTCTCTTGAGTGCTTCAGCTGATTCTGTTTCCCAATTTTAAAGGAATGGCGTGCACAAAAAGAATATTGCACAGTTTATAGTTTTGTTACAGTTACTGTGCTTGTTTTGGATGGGGTGGAGTTAATCTTCACAGTGAGTAGTACTAATATTCTTTTGGCTTTAATACACTGTTATGGATTTATGCTGAACACAAGGTTGATAATACAGAGTTGTTTTTGTTATTGCTGAGCAGGGCTTACACAGAGCCAAGGCCTCTTCTGCTTTTTAAAGCACTGCCAGTCTGGTGAGGGAGTTGGGGCTGCATGAGAGGCTGGGAGGAGACACAGCCAGGACAGGTGACCCAAACTGACCTAAGGGATATTCCAGACTCTAGCCAGGACAGGTGACCCAAACTGACCTAAGGGATATTCCAGACTCTGTGACATCATGCTCAGTATATGAAGTGGAGGGAAGGAGGAAAAAGTGCGGGACGTTTTGACTCATGGCATTTTTCTTCCCACGTACCTGCTATGTGTGGTGGGGCACTGCTCTTCTATATGGCTGATACACCTGCTTGCCCATGGGAAGCAGTGAATTCATTCCTTGTTTTGCTTTTCCTGTGTGCATGGCTTTTGCATTTCTTATTAAACGGTCTTTATCTCTACCCATGAGTTTTCTAACTTTTACCCTTCCAATTCTCTTCCTCATCCTGCTGGTGTGGGAGTTAGGGAGCGACTGTATTGGGCTTGGCTGCAGGTGGCATTAGACAATTACATTTATAGCTAAATATAAATTTTGACTTGCACAAAATGTCATTATGCATGAACATTAAAAGCAGGTGTGCTTTTAGTTACTTATAGTTGCACATTTTCTGTTCCTACCTACAATAACCTGGTAAACAACCAGTCATATGAATCTTTCTGGTGCAGTCAATCACTTTATTTCCTTTTTTTTTTTTTACAGTAACAATTAGTGTGTACACTGTGACAATGCAACTATTCAATCATTCTTTATAAAATGTGGCTATTATTGTTAGCATTGAATGGAAAATTTAACTTAGAGCTCTCCTTAACAAGAATGGGAGGATGAAGAATTTTCTGTCATTCCTGACTATTATTAGTTGTACAGCTTATCTTCAGAGGCCACAGAAGAGCTACACAGAAACAGATGTGATGTAGAATATTCTAGTTTTGTTTTCATTATTCTGATTCCATACTACAAGAAATTTTGTCATGCATATCTTATTTTTCAATGCTTTGGTATCTGAAGAAATTGAAAACAGCTAACAGCGAAATGAACTTTTCCTGGTGAATTTATACTTTGATGTATTTTAATTTAGTATGGGTCATCTCCTACAACAGTGTAATTAAGGGTTGTACTGTTATTATTATTAGTGTTATCATTATATTTTTATTATAAATCAATTTCTTATTGTTATCTTCAACAGTACTAAAATAATGAGCATGATGTCAAAAGCTTTGATGCATGGATTGATTTTCAGTCTTATTTGCTTCAAAGCATAAATGTTTCTCTAAAATAAATAAATAATTAAAAAATGTATACAGACATATACAATCCCAGAATTTCCATTTGTAAGTATATTTCTAGCTCAGGGAACTCGCATTTTGCCCTTAGCAGACTAACGAGCTGGCTGTCCACTGGCATCTCAGCACAGGGGCTCAGCCTCTCCATGGTCTGTTTGGGTGTCACTCCCTGTGCTGGAGTCAGTAACTTCTGCCTCTCCTGTTCCAGCTGCAGCTCTGGGATGGCCCATCTGGTGTGTGTGTGAGATCTCCCAATAGAAACCAGGAGATGTTAATGACACCTCCTCAGCCTCTTTCTTAAGGAGGACTAAAATGTCAGCCTTACAAAATGGGGGAACAGTGAAAGCAGAAGCATGGCACCAGAGAACAGCATGTGAAAGGGTTTTGTGTTAGCATTAATAGGAATAACAACATTTTCTTAGCTTCACCTATGTCCTCTTTCACTCACAGCAAGAATTTAAGGGCAAGAGGTGCTAAGAGAGAAAACAAATACCTCAATGCTTTTGTTACAAATATGGATATTAGTAATGAGTAGCAAACACAAGCTATTTGAGGATTACTGTGCTCCCACACATATCATGCAGATGATTGTATGTTACAACCCAGAGCCTAAACATAGTTAATGTTGCATGATAATTTGATATGCTTGAGAAATAAATGTTAAGTGGCGATGCAAAGACAGGCATGGAATTTACTCTAAGAAGGAAATGTATTACTAAAATGAGAATGCTTATGGCACAGATGCAATGTGTTGCTACCAACTTCTTATGACTAAGAGTCTCGAACAGCAGATGTGAGGGTAAGTCAGTTGGTGCTGGTTAGTCCAGGCAGTATAGCTGTCAAGCTGTCACCATAGACTGCCTGCACTAAAGATGTAGGGGATTTGTTTTATTGAGTAAATAACCATGTACATCAAATGAATCTTGAAAATGGCTGCAAAAAGACAAAGACCAGACAGAAATGTGTCTATGCTAACCTGTGTTTGGAGATAATCAAGCTATTTTCTATATTAATTAGAAGAGGCATATAGGAGCATTCATGACTGGAATTAGCAAAGACTTCCCAGAATCCTTCTACCTTGTTTTCTTTATATATATATATATGTGTGTGTGTGTGTGTGTGTGTGTGTGTATAAATATAAGTATTATTCCAAGCATATTAGCAGGAATTATTGAGTATTGATTATCTCTTTTTGTCATTGAAATGTGAACTATACATACAGAAGTGGTTGAAATGGTTATTTAGTTTGACTTTTTATATGCATTTCTATTTTCTGCAGAAAAGCTGTTGTATAAATTATTGCAGACTTATTCCCTAAGAAATTGTGACATAAATTCACTGATCTTCTGGAGTTGTAGAAAAGTGAGGAAAAGTATTTCTCCTCTTTCTCTGGTGGAAGAAGCCTATTATTGCTGCAGAAAACTCTGTATATCACAGTACTAACTTTATATGGCACTGTCAACTAGGTCTTGCAGTCAAATTGCATATATAGTATAGGATGAATAAACCTGTAAAAAAACCCAATTAGATATAAAGAAATAATCTAATCAAACAGCTCAATCTACCCAGCTGGAAGAAAATTGAAACAGCCAGGAATGAATAAAATAATAAAAGCTTTAAATTTTATGATAGACAGAAATTATCTAAATTATGTTTACTTTTCACAGTCTTGCTGGCATCATGCAAAGAAGTGTTTCATATTCTAAAGCAATTTACTCTACAAAGTGTCACTTTACTCCTTTGTACTTAGATTAATTAATTATTTAATTGTATGTACTGAAATTTGTATACTGAATACTGAAGAATGTGTTGGCAATTCGTTTCAGCCTGTGCCAAATCTAATTTCTTAATGAGTCATTTTCCTGCATAAAAACTAATGAAATTCTGACATCATAGCTATAGCTATTGACTAAAATAATTTTTTAAAATATATTAGTTCATAATGAACTTTTAAACAGTAGCTAATACTATAATACAGCTTCTGCCAAAGTCTTAATCTAACAGTTCTCAGTCCTTCTTGCTGGGCTTTCTGGGCGTTGTGATAAATGTAGGACTTCATCTGAGTACACTGGACTGAAGAAATGAAAACAGGACAGGTAATGGAAACTACATCAAGTTTTAAATAGTGTCTTTTCACTCTGTTGCTCCTTTCCACTGAATAGACAATAGTAAAGTATCTACTGTTATTGTCTTATTTTGGTTAGGATCTTGGTTGTCCAAAATGTAATATTGACTGGAAAAAAATCTACAGGTGTGAAGAAAGCAGAGTAATAAATTTCCCTCTTGGTTTTCAAAACAGGAGGTTATACTCCTTGAAGATCTCTTTCACTTTACTTGTTCATTAAATGCTTTTCATTGAGCCATCAGTTCTCTCTCTTCTCCTACACTGAACATAATCAAACAATACTGGTTCTTTAGAAGGGAAAAAAATATTAATTTCTTTTTATGTAGAAATATTGTCTATTGACTGAGGTAATGAATCTTATCTTAAGTATATATAACCAAAGGTCAAGAGATTCTTTTGGCATGTGTATGCAATTAGTCTATTGCGTGGTATCTGCCAGAATCAAATTGTCACCTGCACCATCAACCCAGTGGCAAGAGCAGTAATTCTTTGAAGTTATTCTTTTAAACACATGCTGATTGACTTCATGATATTGCAAACAGCACAGACTCAGCTGGTAGTGCAACAATTAATTTAAATTAATTACAGGTTCTGTGTCATTGTGATTGAGGCCACTTTAGTTGTAAGAGAAGGCTCACTAAACCGACTTCTTTAGACTTCTTACTGTAATTATGAGGATCTTAGTATGCAGCCTTGGTGAGAATAACACTATACAAAAGTTTAAAACTCCCCTTCATTTACTTAGAGCAATTCCCCAATCTGAACTCAAAGGAAATTCTCTGCATATATAAAAAATATACCTCTATGTGACACTGCAGTATGGAACAGTAATTTCAAAATGGGAGGAGAAAAAGAACATGCCATGGTAAGGAGACAAAAAGTTAGAAATATTTCATTCAGTTGACAGCTTATTTCCCATCTGGAAAAGAAATGATGGCTTGCAAAATATGAGATCTTAAAAGAGGGGGATATTCTTGAATCAAAGTTAGATATTTTCTATTATTTCACTGTGTTAGCATTATTATATCAAGCTACCACTAGAAAAATACATTATGACCAAAATGTAATAATTTAAGATCTCTTAACTAGGAGAAAGGTGTAGAGTTTTATAATTTCTTTTGCAAATAAAATCTAATCTATATAAAATTTTGGCACATCTTTATCTTCTGCACTCACTAGGAGAGATTTTTGAATGGCTGTAATAGTTTAAATGGCCGTAAAAATGAATCTCTGTAGGGTTTTTAATGACACTTATACATTTCATTCTCCATATATTCTGCTGACAGTTTTCTTATGTCTTCTTGAAACAACTGCATCAAATATAGCTCTTGATAAGTACCTTAATAAAAATTATACCCATTTTAGGACAGAAATGCAATTACAAGCCTTTAGAAAATGTATGCTCACTTACATTCAGCATTACCTCTTGTATTATTTGTTTTTGTATCATGTATTGGAAAGGAGAAATATTTTTTGTTTCACTTGCTAACAATAACTTGGGAAACATCATTATTTTTAAGGCAGGCATAGATTAGTTATTTTAAAAAATGTTCCACCCTCATTGAGAAACAACCATGCTCTTTCAACAGAGCAGGTATTACACAGTAAACATGCTACATTTTGTCTTGACAAAATAACCAGTTGTGTTCTTTTAGGGTCAAGTTCTCTGTTAGTAAAACCGACCATCTCAGATTCAGATCTTAATGGTTTTTTTCCTGTTCTTTAGATAAACAGACTGATCTGTCAATTTAATTTGTCTTTCCAAGACTGAAAAAGTAAGAGTTAAGTGTTTTCTGTCAGTAAACTGAGTCTGAATTAGCAAGTTAAAATCAAAAGTTCTTTGTTACCAGATATCTTCAGAACTACTAATTTCTCAGGAAATGCTAGTGAATTTTGTAACATAATTATGGCTTTGTACTTCTATCAGAATTAATCTCCTGATAAAGAAAGAAAAGCCACAGATTTAACAGTTAAATAAAGTGCCAAAATATGGTCCAGTATTTTGATACAAGAGTTGATTGTAAGGTGGAAAAAGGAAGTATATTTACTTTGTAAGGATTCTTTGACAAAACCTCCGTTAATTCTGGTATGCTGAGAATCAATCACTTTATTCTGTTTGTGTGCCTGTTTGGTGATTTCAGATTTTTTTACAGAAGATACTTTAAAAACAGAAGTGAAATTGAAAAAAGTTTTAATTGCTTCTGTTTTTATTTTGTCCACTTTTACAATCTTGTCTAAGTAGAAACACTAGAGCATACTAATTACAAGGGTTCTAAGTAGGGCATAGCACAGCACAGAATATTGTCTTTTAAAATACATTTACAGATATTATGGAGAAGTTGTATTTATTCTGGATTTTTAAGATGAAAAATGAATAATTCAATTCTGATAAGAACAGCTGAAATCTGTTTATTGAAGAAAACATTTCCCATTTATTTTTTCACCATATTTTATAAAGATCTCGTCTTTAAATATCTACAGCATGTTACAGCTCACTAAGGAGAACACATACTTTGGTTTTTTTCAATAACTGAAATGATAATAAATTATCATTCAAATTTTAATAAGACACTCTATGACAGGGTCCAGGCTCACAAAGTGTTTGCCATTTAATAGATTTAAAATAGATTATTTGTTTATGTGAGATTCTGCATAATTGTTTTAACTTACTTGATCAGCAAAGAGGAATATTTGTGATTCCTTCCTGCAACATTTTAGATGACACAGTTTTACTGAATGCATATCCTTATTGAAAATCAGTATTCCATGGCATTTTTGATATAAAAATTATATCACTGCATTAACAACACCCTTTGTAATTCTTTCTGAAAGTCAAAATAAATTCATATGGCATACAACCCTTTATGAAAGCTTGTACAGAAAGCAACATATTAGTACCTGTATTTATTAATTCCATCTTCACATGTGGCTCCATGTTGACACTGGTTTATCTCACAGTCATTAATATTCTCAAGACATGTATTTCCAGTCCATCCAAGAGCACAGACACAGTGAGATCTCTGATTTTCTTCGTCATAGAAGCAACTACCTCCATTTGCACATACCTGAAGATGAGAATTACAAATACTCTGTATTGGGTTTGTGTGGTCGGGTTCTGGTAGTGGGGACGGGGTGGTGTGGGAGTGCTGTAGAGGTGATTTCTCTCTTTTTCTGCCAGAAGCTGCTCCCATGTCTGACAGAGGCCAGCCAGCTCCAGGATGGACACACTGCTGGCCAAGGTCAAGCCCATCAGTGACGGTGGTACAGCCTTGGAGTAACAGAGTTAAGAAGAGGGAAAAAGTTTATTTCACAGAAGTAATTGCAGCCAGGGAAGAGCAGGGTGAGAACATGTGAGAGGAACAGCTCTGCAGACACCAAGGTGAGTGCAGAAGGAGGGGCAGGAGATGCTCCAGGTGCCAGAGCTGAGATTCCCCTGCAGCCCCTGGTGCAGCCCATGGTGAGGCAGCTGTGCCCCTGCAGCCCATGGAGGGCCTTGGGGATGCAGAGATCCACCTGCAGCCCATGGAGGGCCTTGGGGATGCAGAGATCCACCTGCAGCCTTGGAGGAGACCCACACTGGAGCAGGAGGATGCTCAAAAGAAGTGTGGGAGACCCATGGTGAAGCAGCCTGCTCTTGAAGGACTGCGTCTTGTGAGTCACACACTGTAACAGATCAGGAAGAACTGTAGCCCTTGTGAAGGGGTCACAGTAGAAAAGTTTGTGGAAGACTGTCATCCATGGGAAAGGAACCTACTATGGGGCAGGGGAAGAACTCCTCTCCCTGAGGATGAAGCAGAGGCAAAACCGACGTAGTGAACTGACCACTGCTCCCATGACTCATAACCCTGCACCACTGTAGGGAAGAGAAGGTAGAAAATTTGGAATAAAATTAAACCCGGGAAGGAGGTATGGAGGGGGGAAAGGTACTTGTAAGATTTGTTTTATTTCTAATGATCCTGCTCTGATTTTGTTAGTCATAAATTCAACTAATTTCCCTAAGAGAAATCTGTTTTGCTGTGATAGTAATCATTAAGTGATCTCTCCCTGCCCTTATCTCAACTTATAATCAATTTTCTCTTCCCTGTCCTGTTGCAGAGGGCACTGATGGAGTGGCTTCAATGGGCACCTGGCATCTAGCCTGGGTCAACTCACTGTATACACAAGGAGTTTTTCTTTGCATGTTGGATTTTTTCCCCAAGAGTTTAATGGAATAAGCCATTAGCAATAAATATGGTCATTTAATCTTTTTATGTTGTAATATTAAAAAAGATTAATCACCAAGAACATAAAATACTGAATGCTATTAAATCAATATGTCAATTTATTGTTTAGTTGGTAAAAAGCATTTCTACTTTAATTTAACAGCATCATTTTTACAACTGCCCTTAAAATATGCTTGTTTTAGGACGGACAGTAGTGAACTGGACTGTTATTTTTCCATTGAAAGAGTAGAGTAACTGTTCTTATTCTCTATAATTTAGCTTAATATGTGGTTATCAGGAAAATACTGGTTTCATTTTAATTATAATGTTTTATATGTTCATAAATTACATCTAAGCTGTGGGAAAATCAGAAGCTGCTTTATTTTCAATTTACAGATGTTGAAATATTTAGAAAATTTAGACTGGAACAGCTTTTTCCCTTCTAGTTTTTAATTGCTAATATAACTTGCTAAACCAGTATTTCCTGTATTCTTAAAAAAAAAAAAAATAAAGGCAGTTATAAGTCTGAATTAATGCTCCTTTCTTCATTTTACTTTTAGGTTCCATTTTCATTTCCATGAAAATTTTGCCAGTATGAAGACAGATAACTACATATTCATTTCAAAGCAATTAAGACCCCTCCTTCTAATCAATTGATTTTTAAAGAAAATGGTGTCTGGAAGATGAGTTAATGCACTAGCACTTCAGTTTGATTGAGTCTGAATCTCTTTATAATGTCATTAAGATTTGTAATAATAACAGTCCTTGGCAGAAGTATTCTAATATTCATTTCTCTTTGATTAAGTTTCAAACTGACCTTAAAATGAAGAGATTTTTGTTATGCTCTCTGTACTGAATTTTAGACTTACCTTGGGATACTTATTCACTATAACAACATCTTGAAGAAAAATGCAGTTCAACATAAATGCAAAAACACCCCTTCTATGTGAATTGTATGGGAATTGTTATCTCCTTTTAAAATTATTTTCATGTGTTTTCTACTTTTGTATTTATATGTTTTTGCTGGATTTTGTCCTGATGCTTACTATTTGCTCAAAGCTCAAATAGTTCAAATAAGCTTATACTCAAGAAAACCATCCAGAAAACCTTAGGTGATTAAGACAAATATTTCAATTTTACCACAACATTATGTTTCATTTATTCTTATGCCATTTTGATACTTTATACTGTGAAGAAAGGTGTTATCCTCTAAGATTTTACTGTAATCTAAAGATTTAAATTTAAATGAAAGCTATGGAATTTATTTAAACACAAATCCTATGTTTCAGCATACCATACACAGGTCTATTCTTACCAGTCTCACCATCATGCTTCTGTCTAGGCCTTAGAGGATTTTATTCTTCTCCTATCTTTCCTTTGAAGGAATTGAGGGGTATAGCCCTAGTATATGTCTGTCTCTTCTCTAAGTATCATGTGTTGTCAAATGCTCAAGATAAGATGGCAATCATTATTTCCAACCCCTCTTTCAACTTATATTTCATGTAATTCTCTGCAGTTGGAATGAAACTGCATTTTACAGACATAAAAAAATACACATGAATGTATAATTTCCCCCAAGCATATAATTTTACTATAGTCTTCAGGTTTTATTACTGCAAAGTCAATTGTACCTGAGTATTCAAATTTTTCTGGCAGTGCAATTTTATTTAATCTGCCCTATATTCTTTCCTAGACTGGTGGTACACTAAGCAAGTAGATAAAATGTTTGTCTTAAAAATATTGAAAACAGAAATTGCCTTACTTTTACAGATGAGGAATCTTTGTAGCGTTGCACAGAATGTGGGGACCAGAACAAATATGTAAGTGGCAGCTCCTCTAAACACTAAATATATATTGAGTACATAGGCACTTCCATTGAAAAGGTTGGAACTATGGTCTTGAATGCAAGTGCAATATGGGATCTTGGCTCATAAAAAGAGAAAACCTTCAAGCAAAATATGCGAGTGAAATTCAATAAATTTCAGTATTATAAAGCTGTAGATAGATACTGGGCGGGACTTTCAGATGTGATTTAGTTCCTAATTCATATGGGAATTATTTTTGACAAATCAGGTTGATGTCTGCTAAGCACATCTGTTTGCATCTTAAAACTGAAAAGAGAATGAAAAATAATTGAAAAGTGCTTTTTAATTCCTAAGCTTCCTTTTAAAAAACAATTACTATATGTCAACATCTTGCAGTTCCCATAGTTTACAGTTATACTTTCAAATTTTTCATAGTAACAGCTAAAGGAAACAATGATTTTTTAAGCTTGCTGACAGAATTTTAAAAAAAGAAATGTTTTAAGGGAAGCAATAAAATTTGTAAGTAAGATGAAGCTGTAGCCACTAAAAATAATCACACATAAAATAATAGAATTAAGGCTGAAAAAGACCTTCAAGATCATTGAATCCAACCTTTGATCAAACACCACCATGCCAGCTAAACTGTAACATTAAATCTCACATCCAGTTGTTTCTTGAACACCTCCAGGGATGGTGGCTCCACCACTTCCTTGGGCAGTCTATTCCAAAATTTAACAGCCCTTTCTGTGAATAATTTCTTCCTGATATCCATCCTTAACCTCCCTTGTCACAGCTGGAGGCTATGTCCTCTTGTCCTGTCACTGGTTGCCTGGGAGAAGAGGCTGACCCCCACCTGGCTGCAGCCTCCTTTTATGTAGTTGTAGAGAGGGATAAGGTCCCCCCTGAGACTGTTTCTCCAACCTAAGCAACCTCACCTCCCTCCGCTGCCCCTCATAAGACTTTCTTTCCAGACCCTTCACCAGCTCTGTTGTGTTTTTCTGGACACACTCCTTCACCTCAGTATCTTTCTTGAAGTGAGGGGCCCAGAACGCCTTAGGATGCCTCCTCACTTGTGATTTTTAGGGTCACAGGTGGACTTTCAAGGTATGTAAACTATTCAGGGATGTGGAACATCCATCCCTGGAGATTTTCAAAACGCGATTTATAATCCAACCAAGACTTTATTTTCCATGAAAGGTTGGACTAGATGGTCTTAGGAGGTCCCTTCCAACCTGGGCTGTTTTATGGTTCTGTGATTCTACTACCTAGGCCTCTCATGTTGCACTCCAATTATTTGCTATTTTGAGTGATCCTATCAATTCTCTATGAGCTCCTGTTAATAAAAATATTAAAATTTGTAGCATACATTGAGTATTCAAATGGAAAAAAGAGATATTTTCTTTATTCCTTTTCATGTCTACCTGAGTATATTCCAGAAGAAAAAGTATTGTAACACAGAGTGGCTAAATTTGGTCCTGTTGGAAGTCACTAATTTAAAGATGACAAAATATTTATTTATTCAGAGTTTTTTCATAATTTTTGGTCCAGAGCAAGCAGGCATTATCCTAACTACAAAGTTAGGAATAGATTTTGAAGTTTAAAGGAAGATATTCCCTGTCCTAAATTGTTCACCTCATTTTTTTTAATATTTGTTTGAAAAAATAAAAGGAAATTAAAACCAACTGCAGTGTATTAATTGTGGGGCTGAGAAAGAAAAAAAAAACCTAATGCATTAATACAATTATATATTTATGCAGAGAAAAAAGATCCCCAATTAATTACATCAATTTTTTGTTCATTGAGAAAACATTACATTACAAATGGTAGCATTCTTTTCTATCTATTTTGCTGAATACACAGAGGTTAAGCAGTTCACCATAACTGAGGTACCACTAGAAATGTAAAAGAATTGAAAGGAAAAAATATATGCAAAAATATATACTTATTTTCTATCTAGAGCAAATAAATTAAGAATTAAATGTTGAATAATGAAATCTATTGACCTATATTAATCTTTAATTTCAAGTTATTGCTTAAACTATTTCAGAAATATATGAAAATATTTGTTGGAAAGCAGCCTTTGTTTTTCCAATAAGGAAATTATATCATTTTAATGATCTGCAAAACTCAAGTATATAAATGCATAATTTTATTTTCTATTCTTTTTCCCATTAGAAAATCTACTAATTATTCACATTATGCCCAAATCAAGCATCTCATACCATGAGTGTATATTGATACATATATATGTATAATATTTTTCCCAAGTGACATTTATGATAGTCTATAAAATGTTTGTATTAATAAATTAAATGTGTCTGAGGGCATTTAAGTGAATATTACAATAAAATGCTTTACAATCTCCCATTAGCATCCTTGGCACACCATCACTTCCCATACTGACTAGCCATAATGATGATTGCACCATCATGATACTAGGCCATGTGCAATATACTTGCTCTCAGTATGACACTTTAAATCATAAAAATGTTGAAATTTACCAGATGCTGAACAATTTAAGTATAAACCTTTGAGCCAGTGAGTTTTTCAGTGCTATATTTCGTATTCACTGTTAAGTGTCTACTCATGGATTTCAAGGTGACATAAATACTGATTGTTCTTTGTAAATATGTTGCCCACCATACACAGTAAACTTTTATGGTGCATATATTTTGATAAAATAATTGATAAAGCCTGTAACACTCATTATCATGTTTGTGTAGTTGTTTGGAAGGCTATATAGCATTATGTACAGGGCTTTCATAATAACTATCACAATAAAAAAGTACAACAGTATTTTAGCTTAACCCATACAAAAATCTCATAGTCCACCCTGATATGAAAGAATCGTGCCCAAATTTAATTTAAAAGGTCATAAAGGATCGTGAGAAGGATGCAACAAATGCATTTCTTCTAGATAACTTTGAAAGTGCAAAAGTAGTATTCATTTCCATACGCTGTGAGCATTGATGAACAACTTGCAAGACAAATTTAGGTCTTTATTTATATTTAAACGGCCTTTTCATATCTCATTGAAGTGTAATTAATCTTGCCTTTTTGTTGTTGAATATAGTTTTTATTTTTGTTTGCAATGGAAAAGAAACTTTTGTCATTATTTCTGTACATTGCTGTACCATTAGCCTTCTATCTCGTAACTTTTAAACATATCAAAGATTGCAAAGAGATTTTGCCTACAGTATTTTTCAAGTTTCATAATGTAACAGCAGCAACTAAGGGACAGAAGGAGACATCAGTGACTAAATCTATAATGAACAAGGAAGGCAGAGCTCAGACATTAGATGTTTTGTTAGACAATGACCATAATAGTTAGATTATGGACTTCTACACAGGAAAAAAGTATATTAACATGAGAATATATAAAGAATGAGTCTTGTGTTTAGGAAACCCATGTGAAATGAGGCTTCAGCTCACTGCTATTAGAATAAGTTGTTTGATTTTCCAAAAAACACTGGGAGGAATATATTGGTTTATCCTACCTCTGTGTTTCCAATACATGGTGATAAACATGTGTAATTAAATCCATGAGATTTATCCATACACAGTGCTCCTGGGGCACAGCTTATATTGTTGAATAAGCAGGCATCAATATCGAGTTCACATCTCTCACCTTCAAAACCTGCACCACAAAGAGAATGTTTAATCACAGTTCATTCAGAATATTGACATTATGTCTGTTCAGGGTGTTAGCAGTTAACACCACTCTCCTAGAGTTATTTGGCAGTTTTATTTCCTGAACAAAGAGAAAAAGTGCTTTTCTTCATAAAAATGTTCACTGCATTTGTTGAGATACATTGCTATTTTTATGTCGCTATTTCTTAGCATAAATACTTGGATGATATTTTATTTGTTTTGTTAGAAAATAGAATAAATTACCAATGGCTCACCTATAGGACAAATGCACTTAAAATGTTCTTCATAGTCAATACATGTTCCTCCATTTTCACATGAATTGGAATGACAGCTGTCAATTTGCACCTCGCAGAATTTTCCTGAGGTAGGAAGAAAAGTCCTAAAAAGATTAGGAATTAATATCACATTCTCAAGGAAACAACATAATTCATATTAGCAATATTGATAGAATAACTTTCTTTAAATAAGATCTCTGGAATATTGGTTAAAGATCTTGAGTATGTTTTCAGACTCTTTTTTGCTTCACTTATACATCTAAAAATTAGATCTCAGTGTTTTTTAAAAAAGGTCAAACCAAAAGTAGTTTTTAAGCATCTGAAACAATTTAGGATGCCACCTGGAGAGTATACAGAGCTGAAGAGGGTGGATTTTCCCTGGAAATAATTAACTGAAACTAAGGTCATGCCTTTGTATTTTCTTCTTCCTCTTTCATGAGTCAATCTTGATAGCTACTCAAGACTTTTGAATCTATTATAAACATATTTTTTTACATATTTTCTGAGCTCTGTTTTCCCTAGCCCCCATTTATCTGAGGTAACCTTCACTGTGATTCACTGAACAACTTGCTCATTTATCTGAAAACTGGTTTTAACCCAGCAGGAAGAAATAATTAAGCATATAACTGGACAGTTCTAAAAAAACATACTGAATAGAAATATATCTCTGGCAATGTGATATGAATCAATAAGGAAGATCATCAGGTTTACTATTAGTCTTGGAAAACAAGTTCCCAAATTTAGAAAGAATAAAGAATAGAGGGAAAAAAAATGTTTACTACTGAGAAATTAGAAGAAGGTGCAGGAGTTGAGATTTATTGAAGAGGAAAACTTCAGAAACTACAATAAGTGTAAATTAGTGATGTTTTTACCACCAACTTCTTTGTAATCAGTGTTACTTTATGGCTTAAGCAGAATGCATGGAAGAGCTGTATAGAAGAAAAATGTTTGAGAGGAATACACAATAAATGTGGATAATTTCTTTGCACACAATATGTAAAATTTTGAGTCATAAGTTAGCATTTAATTTGAAATTCTTTATATGTCTAAAAAAGGAAATGAATTTACTTCAAATAACAAAATTGTTTTAAAATTTTTAATCATCTATCCTTTTGATCTAAATCTAGAGACATCAGGAAAATGCAAATTAATAGGCTAAAATTTAGAAAGAATATGACTGTGTATTTCAGTATTTTCTTCCAATTTAATTCACTTTAGGTATGCTGGAACGGAGTGCCAAATTAAGACCTAAAGACTGCTTCTTATGGACTTCTGTAAATGCAAACAGGAATATGCTGTGATTTGGTGGTCAAAAATCTCTATTTTGGGCCAACAGCTGCTAAACCACAAGTACAATCTGGTGTTTTTCAGAGTGAGTGACCAGCATGCTTTTAAGGATTTTTAATACTTATTCTATCCTATCAGTCCTCAGTTAAAAATCACACACTGATAACATCCATCAATTTTTTAACAGCTGAGATATTTTTTTACTCTGTATTATAAAGCTTACTGAGATAAAAACATTTTAAAATTATATGTAATAATAGAGAACATAGGAAAATAAGAAATTATTTTTGTATAAACAAGAAATTCTTGCTATTTATTATTATTATTATTATACGTAATATTACATAGGAAACTATGAGCAACCTGACCTTACATTTACAAGACTCTCATTTGCTCTGTTCATATTGACTAATGGTAACCCAAATTATCTGCATTTCTGGGGAGATTTCATCATGATTAATACTTTTAGAAAGCCACTTTTCCTGTAACAGCGGCCAGCAAAAAGGCGTGCTAACACATAAATAGATATTTTAATTCCAAATGCAACTGAATGTGCTGAGGAAATTGCAATCTCCTAGGAATTTGGAGGTTTGGTTTGTTGTGCTTTTCTTAATGAGGTTTGGAAGGCAAAATCAGGAGCAAAAAAAAAGGCTGGGAAAAAGACTTCAACTCAATATATATTTTGGATCAATTTTTTCATGTTTATTCATGAGGATGGAATTGTCTTGTCCAGGAAACCCTTATGAATAAATATTAGTGCAACCCAACAGGCTTTAAGAATTATTTTGCTATAAATCTGAAATTCTTATAGTGACTGTACCCTTTAACAAACTTTATGACTTTCCCTGCCACAATGACGTCAAGAAAACCTAGTAACTCCAAACTGTTACAAAATTTACTGGAATCTGAATACTGCTGAGAAATGCATAATTTATGGTATTAAAGTCTGATTAAGTGATAAATGGATATCAGGAGAGATCTCCACAGTAATCCACTTAGCTTTTAATGCCTAATTATCACTTCATAGTGAGTAAGGGCTGAGTAATTGAGAACTGCAGTAGTTAGAGAACTCAACCAATTTTTTTTGTGCACAATTAAGCATGTTATTCCTCTACCAGAAATAAGTTCAGCAGGTTCAAGGAACAAAGGGAAAAATAAAGAAATTTTACAACATGCGGAGTTGGGGAAAATTTGATTAAAGACTATTGTTGCACTGTTTATTTTATAAATGACATTATACATTTTTTATCTAAGGATGTGTTCTTAAAAGTTAAATTAATTATTTTCCTTAATTTTATTTTACTATCAATATATTTGGAGGAAGCTTTCTTGTCCTCTCTGATTCTTGCTCTCTTAATTTCCAGCTTTCCTTTAGCTTTTCTTACTCCATCCATGCACACACAAGTAATTTCTCTATGCCCCTTTTATGCAGCTTCCAACCTCCATTTTCTGTGCATTGTGGGATGAGACATTTGATTGTGTTAACACACTAAACCTGAAAGAATATATCTTGCTTTTCATCTGTGTTTGTTAGCTTAGACTCCATGATGAACTAAAGCAACTACATAGCTCTGGGGTTGGTGCCAACAGAAAAATTAGTGTACTTACCTGATAATAAATGTACTAGTTTATTTAAATTAATAACAACAAATAACCTAATCCAGGTAAAGCACACCTGAGAATTCTAAAAACACTAAGATGTGACATTGCTGAAACAACATTGGTAGAGTGAGGAAACTTTTAAATGGACTTTGGGACCAGAAGAAGGAAAGTTGGCAAATTCAATGCAAATTCTAAAAGTAAACTTATGGGGTTTTCCCCCCATAGCACTGCAGAATAACACTGTCTTTTCTAGCAATAGATCATAACCTCTGCACTGAATTTACAAGAACTGAGGATCATCAGACTTTCCTGCAATGATGTTTTACTTCGCCTGATTGTGACAGTAGGTTTTTTTTTTTCCCTTCTGATTTGCTTTGCTTTTATATTTACATGGAATAACCATAGGTTTAAAAAATAGGAACAAGTAGACATTATAATTACTATTGTATCTACTGTGTCAATGCAGTGATGTATGCAAATACAGGGCTGGTACCATAAAAAGGGACAAGAGAAGTGGAGGCATAGGATGTGATGTGAGGGACACTGCGGTGGTCAGAGATAGGAGACCCCATAATGACAGGCAATTCAGCAGTGCCCAGCTAAAGAATGAAGAACTGTAGCTGCACAATACTGGTCTTAAGGAAGCATAAAAAAAAATAATTTAATATACTATAGACCCACCATAAAATGTAAACTAAGATCCAAAATAGGACTTCAGTCCAATGAAAAAAGTGTAAGTGGACAAATAGAAATGACTCCAAGTAGATCCTGGAGATGAGGAAGAAACCACTAGTATGAATGTCACATTCCTTCCAGTGAAGGACTGTAGATTCTGCAACACTTCTCCCAAAAAAAAGCACTATGAGATCATAGAATCATTGACCTTAAGATCTGGAGTATAAGGGAAAAGGATGAGTATAATACCATAAAAATGGACAGAAACGAGAGATTGTGTTAAAACTGCATTTTCCTTCATTTTCTGCAGCAATTATATTTTCTCTGATAATGATTTTGGTTTTAATATTTCAGTTACCTTATCAATACATGTTTTGGCTTTACACGTATATATAGTGTGCTTCTACCCTGCACATAACAAAGGTTTTCAACATAACAGAATCATCTAGAGTCTTATGTTCCATTAAGTGTGACTTTATCAAATAACTTCCTGAGTGTTCTTAAAAAGAATATAACTCACAGCTGCATTCTATATTGCACACTGTAGTAAAGCCAGCACTTCTAGTGTGTTTCATTTTTAATTGACCCAAGCATTTTAATCTATAAAATAGAATTTGCATTCCTTCAGACTTCGGCTGCACTTACAGCTGCTAGAGATATCTTTTAGTTTTATGTGATATGCTTAATCTACTTTTGTATTCTACTCTAGTCTATTTTTGTACTTCTACTCTCAATTTAATATTATTTTTTCCCAGAAACTATGTAACAACCAGTGTGCTAATAAAGAGTGTATAATCTGCAATAAATATTTTTAATTTGCTATTTTATGTGGTAACAAGTTTATCAAACAAAAAGAATACATGACCTAACACTTCTCTTCAGTACACAAGTACTGGATAGTATAATAATTATTTTTTAAATGTTTTTTCTCCAAAGTAATTTTAGGAAGCTACAACTCAAGACTTTTTCTTTGTATTTTTTTTTTGTTCCCTGACTTTGAAAGCAGTTGTAAAACCCAAATAGATTTATTTCATATGTACACACATGCGAACATGCTGAAATAATCACAGAACCATTACTTTTCAACCATTCAAACCAAGAAGCTAAAAGGAAACTTAAAAAAATATGCTCTTTGGCAGAGCATGAGCAGTTAAGGTTTACTCTCTGAAATGTTGACTTTTACATCTATGCTACTGCATTTTAGATCATGAAAAATTCCACTTTTGTTGTATGATTTGTCTCATCCTGAACTCAGTTCAAAAAAGGTCATATGAGTTGAGCTCTCTAAAATTCTCAGTTCTTTCCTTGTATCCAAAAGGAATCACAGAGGGACGGATATTATAAGCACTTAAAAATTATATGTTTTATTCCATTTTCTGAAACTTAACATTTATTTATTTATTTATTTATTTTCAAATGCACTAAATCCACTTAGAGTAATATTTATTTGAACTACTAGAAGTTCAAAGATTGGTTTCCATGGATTCTGAATATTTCCCTATTTTCCCTTGGAGTTGTGTAGAACTGTGAAGTAAATGTGTTCCTAGATAAATCTAGGTATAGTAATAAATCTTTGTGCTTTTCTAAGTAAACAAATTTCAGTGAATGAGAAAAGAATTCAGAAGTAGCAGAAATAAAGAACGGATCTGACATTCACACATCTAGATATTCAAAGTTCTGCCTGACTGTTTAACAATCAAGCTTAAATGACTTGGTTTTGACATTAGAAAAAACTCTTATAAACTAGTTAGCATAAATATTCAAATAAAGATTTATTTAAGATTAATATATGTGTTTTTTCAGCCTTCTTAGAACAGAATACTGCATACTGATAAAAAATATTTTATCTACAATGAAACGTTTAAAAAAGGATCATGCTATTCTCATTTGTAGAAGCACTTTTAATATAGGTGGGTTGAGGAAACTTGAAACTGCAAAATCTTCACCAACTATAAATGAAATCTAGGCAACTTGTTTAGACTAAATTATTAAATTTTAGATTTCTAAAGTACATAAAACTGAAATAGCTAATTCATTGATTATCACTACCATATCCCTGTATTAATTTAAAAAAAATATACAGCCATCTGAAATGGCAGCTAGCATCAGAATGAACATAATTATCTACAGTGGTATTTGAAAAATAATTTAAAATATTTATTTTGTTGAAATTTGCAGGTTTAATTATATTTTTTCTATTTTACTTCTAAAATTCCTTTGTATCTCCATTTTAGGATGGTTGTTCTCAAATCCCTATGAAGAAGATTTATTTTTCTGAGAGAAAGAAATTAAGTAAGGTAAATCCAAAAGCAATGTGATAATAATTTTCTAATGACACAGCTTTTCTAATTGTGATATAAAGGGGATATTTTCCACTAGCTCATGAAAAACAATAATTTACTGGGTTTGGAGATAAAAATTCCAAGACTGGAGCTCATCATGTAGGAAGTCTGACTAGATTTTGATTAGGTGTAAGTGATTAGGCACATTTACACCATATCATGGGCCAATGTTTTAGAAAATTATTTCCTGTTTTGGGAAAGCAACAGAAACTTTTCAACATAAAGACATACATGTCCCAGTTAGTAAATCAGCCAAAGTAAAACACCTAGGTTCGTGGAGTACTCTCCCAGCTTCATAGCCTAAGGGGATACAAACTATAATAGGAACATTTTCCAGTTCAAGTGAACATTATTATGCTTATTCTCAAAATTTCCCAGCTATCATAATTTACGTGGACCTGAATTTAAAGCTTTTTGAAAAGATCAAAAAGACTTCCACTGATCACAATCAGCTTATGACTTAGTGCAGTTGTCTACTATTGCATGAATTATACATAGTAAGATATTCTCAAATGTTAAATATGCAGTTAAAATTTTACTTTTTCCTGGTTTAGAAAGCAACTAATCATTTAAGGGAACATAGGAATAGACCTTTCTGAAAGTTCCTCTGCAACTGTTGTTTAAGCACAATCTTTAGCTGAGTAACTTTTCACTGAATGTCTTTAAGTTTGTTTGAGATATATTTTAATAACCTTGACACTTAAATGAACTCATTATTCTGGAGCACACAAATAGACTTTTGACCATTTAATAGATTATATGTCCTTTCTCTTAGCTGCATTCAGGATTTAGCTGGGAATCTGGTCATAAAAATTCATCTCTTGGCAAAGTCTTTTGCAGACCTCTCCTTCACCTCTTGTGAAGGTGTTTGTTTCTTTGTTTTGTTGTTGGTCAAAGGGCCCTTTATATGTTTCATTAAAAAATCTGGTTCATATAAAAACCGCAAGAGGGTACTAGGAGAGCATGCAAAACAATTTTCATGTCTGAAATGCAGAAATTTCATCTAGCTTGATCCTTTTTCACTCATTATAAGTGAAATAAGAAATGAACAATGAGCTGGGACAACTTTAAGAGTTGTCAGAGTCCAGTCCAACTTGTCCTTGAATGCTTCCAGAGACAAGGCATCTATCTCATCCCTGGGCAACCTGGTCCAGTGTTTCACAACTCTTATTCTGAAACTCTTATTCACAAATCTTATTTCTTCCTCATATGTAGTGTAAATTTACTGTCTTTCAAGCCGTTACCCTTTCTCATTGCTGCAGACCCTTGTAAAAATTTCTTCTTCAGTTTTTTTTTTGTAAGCTGGAGTATTGAAATAATCCGGGATAATAAAAGAAACCTCTTCTCAAAGCTGAACAACCCCAACCCTCTTATCCTTTCCTCATAGGAGAATTGTTCAGTCCTCTGTACTGGCTCCTTGTCTTCCCTCTACTGAGGGCTATAAAAGCGGCAGCTCTACTCTGATGTAAATTCAATATTATTTAATGTTCCTATCTGAAATTTTCTGATCTGAAATGTAAATTAAAACTCCTATACAGAGTTTATACTAAATTGGTGTCAAATTCTGAGGAGAAAGGTATAATAAAAATAAATCTAAGGAAGTCAAATATTTTGAAGGAACGTGTGTCTAAAGTGAGATATATCTCAGTAAATAGAAATGGGGGCAAGTGTATTGCAGAAAAAGTAAACCTGAGCTATTCAGAGTCTCAGAGTTGATGCAAAGATAGTAAAAGTACCTAAAGTAAAGATGTTGTTACTGAATGCAAGTTTGTGATGTGATTCGGGTTAAAAAACCCAAAAAAACCCAACCAAAACAAAAAACATAGGTCTTAAAGTGCCTAAGAAGTCTTCTCATCCGACAAGAAACATATACATCAATAAGACATCATTAACACAGATGAAGCCACAGTTTGAGTGTGTAAGAAAGTTGTATTGTATATCAACAACATATTCCAACAAAATATGGGGGTTTTTTTTTGTTTTTGTTTTTTTGGTTTTTTTTAATAAAAGGAAAAACTACTGAGCACAAAGGTTGAAATAGAACATAAGAAAGTCTAGAATATGTAGTTCATATATTACCATTATTCCAGCTTCAGTGGAGATACAGTAGGCTATGCCAGCTAAATATGTTGTACATTGTGCCTGAGAAAAAGTAAGCGGTATGCAGCTAGCCTGATTATGCATACTTTAAAGAGAAAATTTGATATTCAAGACTAAACGATATAAGTCTGAGGTCCTTTAAAGAACTAAAACAGAGCTACAGAGATCAGCTTTGTAATGAAAACAGTCACTAGATCTACACCATAGTGTTATTCATCTCTCCAATGCATTATATATTTTTAAACATGCTATAATTATATCTACACTGCACACCTTATCATGGTTTAAACCCATTAACATGATAAATGATTCGTAACACTGTTCACAATTTTTGTGCTTTGTTAAGATCTGAAATGGTGTACATGGCTCAGTAAACACAGGTTCAGCTGAGAAGCAGAAAAGAATGTCTCCATGGTTATTACAGATAATTAATTTTTTCAGCATTTCAGCTTGTTCAGAAGACTTTTTTGACTGATTTTGCATAAAAGGCCTTCATCCTTCATGTTTCCTATTGATGATGTGATTTTTTTTCAGGGTAACATACAGGTATTTGAATGCTCACTATCTATCCAGCTACCTCTCTGACTGTTTAGAGAAAGCTACAGTTTCCCTTGTCACTAACAGCAGATTTATATATTTGGAAATAAGAATGAAAAATGCAGTGGTGTTCTCAATAGGAGACATAAAAAATATCCACAGTGAAAAAAAAAAAAACAAACAAAAACTTTTAAGTTTTACTCTGAATGAATAAAAAAGGAAAAGATACAAATCGATAGCTGTAAACCTAGAAGAGTCAGACAAACTAAAGCAAATCATCACAGTTCTAACTCCTTGATGAATAAATCTTTGAGTTGTATGCTTTAATAAAATGAGGCATGGTAGGAAGCGGGAAGCAGGAGAATAAAACGGTAGGCTGTTTAATATGCACCTGAACTTGAGGTCAGACTTTCACATACTTTTCACAGACTTTCACACTTTCACAGGAATGCATCATGAATAGGAAACACACCTGCTATGTTCCTGAAACTTTGCTACTTTTAAAATATTCGGTTAATTATGTAAAATGCCTCTTTAGTTTGAGTTCTGGGCTAATCACCCCAGAAAGTCAAGTAGCTTGTACTTCTCTTAAAAAATACAAGGTTAATAGAGGTGGGTGAAAGTAATTTTTGGATTTCATGAGCAGATGTAGCTCTTTGAAGGATTCCATATGCCCAGTTTAAAGGTGTGCTTTAAAGCATGTCTTCCAGTTTATTGAAACTTGATTAATCATATGCTCAGAAATCCAGGCCTGGATAGATCTATGCTTCTTAAATAACATCAGCATTTTAAGTTAACCATAACTATTCTTCATGAACAAAAACTCCATCAAAATTCCTACTTATTCAAATGAGCAAAATATATTGTGTGCAGCAAGTTAAAACAGAAACTAAACTATTAGGAAATATGAACATACTCATAAATATCCCCCTGCACTGGGAGCATTTTGTTCCATTTTAAAAGCAGTCAGAATTTAAATACTGATATTACATTTCTCCTTGAATTTACACATAGAATATTTCTAAAGTCTTTTGGCTTTTCATGAAGTTACTGCATGCCAAAATAATAGAAATATTTCCAGCACAAAAATTTCAATAGTCTTAGTATTTTGTTTGGAAATCACATAAGAAAAAATTGAACTATTAAATAATTTTAAATACACTACAATACTTGAACTATTGTAGATCACAGTCTGCTTGGAGTAACTACTAGTATGCTACAACATCAGACATTAGCTCTGACCAGCCCCCACTTACTCTACAAGAGTTTATCTGCTTCAAATTAAATATTATGCCATTATGGATAATGTGTCCTTTTTATTTTCTCATTGCTTACTTCTCTATCTTTCATTACAATTAGTGCAGTTGAATCCCCTAGATGGACTGAAACTGTTGTGTTTTCATGTAATTCATCTTGGTATCATCTTAGGTGAGAAGTCTTAGTAAGGATCAGTTTCCTTACAACACGCCTTCTGCTGAAGGTGCTGTTTTGGGCACCACAATATGAGATGGATATAAAGCTATTGGACAGCATCCAAAGAAGGGCCACGAAGAGGTGAAAGGGCCTAGAAAGGAAACCATATGAAGGGCAGCTGAGATCACTTGGTCTGTCCAGAAGAGACTCAGGGGATTGAGTCAGGTTAATGTGACTTTCAACATCCTCACGAGGGGAAGAGGAGAGGCAGGTACCAATCTCTTTTCTGTGGTTACCAGTGACAGGACTCAGGCCAATGACATGAAGCTGAGTTGAGGAAGGTTTAGGTTGAATATCAGGAGAAGGTTCTTCCCCCAAAGGGTGGCTGGGCACTGGAATAGGATCCCCAGGGAAGTGGTTGCAGTGCAGAGCCTGACAACACTCAAGAAGTATTTGTAACATATTCTCAAGGAAAGTGGTGTGATTTTTGGTGTGATCCTGTGCTGAGCCAAGACTTGGCTATGCTGATCTTTGTGGGTCCCTTCCAATACAGTACATGCTATCATTCTGACTTACAGAGTCAGTGTAGCTCATGTTTTTTCTTGGACTTTTACTGGCATTGGGAGAGACCTGCATTGAGAGCAAAGTTAAAGGAATGGACTAGCTAAAACGATTTTCCTTTCACCCTAATTAATGCTACATGGACACACCTCCTCAAAGACATTTTAAAAGTAGGTAAGTTTTCTGAGCACCTGCTGAAGAGGACTTCAGTACTTTGGTTGTTATTATTGTTTTCTTTTAGTTACCTCTGAAAGTTCTTCTTCAATAAAAAATTGAACCTTCAAGAAAGCAACAAGCTGTTCCCTTTTTATTCACCTATAAATGTAAGTATTCTGAGTGAATTCATGTAGAGTTACTTAACAAGTGACTTATTTTATTCCATTATTTCACTACAAGGTCATTGATGTTTGGGATCTATGCGCCCTAACCATTTCTCTTTCAGAGGTGACAATGGCAATAACATATAAAGTGAAAAGATCAAAGCAGCAGTGAAAAGATCAATGGCAGCATCAGTTGCTGAGACAGATATTGCGTAATTCCAGTGCATTCCTGTGACATAGGGACCTCCCATGATGCTTCCAAAATTCCTTTATTTGTTCACCTTTACTATAGGGGTTAGAGTGGTGGGGGAAAACAAACAAACAAACAGAAAACTTACTCTTTTTATCTATTTGAGTTTTGAGTCTTATGAAATTACCACTGCACTTCAACATGAAACAGAGACCTTCTCCAACTATTCTAGAAGTAGCTGACCTCTTTCCTGCTAACAGCAAGTACTGAATGAATTCCTTATTTTGCTTCACCCATGTGAATAGCTTTTGCTTTACCTAATGATTTATCTTTATCTCAAATATTCTGACTTTTGTGCTTTTGATTCTTTCCAACACTGCACTGGGGAAGAGTGAACAACCAGATGTTTGGTACTTAGCTGCCCACCAGGGTCAAAATATGTCACCACTGTACCCTTGAGAAAAAAAGGGATTTATGTGAATGTCATGTGAGAATGTGAATTTGACCAGAGACAATGATTAAAATTAGGCCATGTAATTTCTTTGATTGCTAGGATAAGTGTCGCCTTAACTAGACTGTGACAGATATAGGAACTTTTATGTTCCATATGTTGTTCTCTGGGACATTATTTATTCTGGCACCAGAGATATCTTCTACAGAATATTGTTTCAAGTATCCAGCACAGTTCAATAGGGTAATCTCCATCCAAGTATGTTTATATATATTTCCCATATACCTGTAGAAATTAGAAGATCTGTCTCAATAAAACAATGAAAGAGAAAAAATAAATTGTGGATTAATCTATGACCACTCTTAATAAGTACTATAAAAGTTTTAAGATAAGGAAAAAATATGCAATTAAAGTACTTTAAAATCTGGTTGGTGGGTTTTCTTGGGATTCAGTTCATTTTAGCAGTAGTAAGATTATTTTAATTGAAGGACTTTTCTGTGAAGTGAGAATGAAGTGTTTAACATGTCAAATCAATTCCTGACAATATGATTGCTCTACACACAAGGAAATATAGCAATAAATTAGAGGAAGCTTATTCAAGGACAACTGGTCTACTGTGGGGGAACTGAGAAATGCTGATATGGATTGTTTCAATGTCGTAAGACGTATTACTTACAAGCACTGTCATAGATTCAAAGGTTTTTATCCACTTTCAGAGAACAGTGAAAATTAAAATAAACTAACTACAGAATGAAATTGAAAGCACAAAAATAATGACACCTATTCAACAAAAATAACTATATATTATATCCTTTTATTCTGTGAACATTTAAACTTAACATAGGGACATTTTTTTCTGAGCAAATGACCCAAATTTTTTACATATAATTAAAAATGAAATCTATTGTTTAAAATTCCATGTGTATATATTAAGTTTTGAGAAGGTTTTATTAAAGAGTATGGAACCAAACTGATATGAGTTTATTATTTTTAAATCAAAATTCTGCTTTCCACAACTGAGAATGTTACATCATGTCATATTTTGTGTTCTCTAAGAGATGGGTGTTCCAAACATGATGTGAATGTTAATGCAAAAGCTGCAGCTATAGTGTTTATAATTTAAAAACAAAATTAAGAACCAATAGATGTGAAACTACAATAGCTTTTCTGGTTGCAGAAGCTATTTAATTCAGAGTCAAGTAGATGTACCAAAATTGTTACTACACTTCCCTTCCCTCTTTCCTTTTTAGATACATAAATGAGACAGTTAAAAGGTATCAATGAAACTCTTTATGGATCAAGACTTAAGAAGTAACTGGTTATTTAAAAGCAGAAAAAGTAAAAAAAAAAAAAAAAGCAAAAATAAATTCTATTACAATTTATAGAACCCCTTACAACAAGAGTCCACAAAATAATTGAATCTTGGCCTCATAGCAAGATTCCCCTGAACAACAATGTTGTTTCCACTTGAATTCAGTCATGACTCAGTGTTTAGCAAGATTCAAGTCTTTTAATGGCATATATTTCTTGCTATTTATTGTAACCTGTTAAATTTTTGTTTCTTGATCATATTGTACACTAGAAACATGAAATTATCTCAAAAGCCTTAAAATACTGTAATGAAACATTACTTTTATTAACAAATCCATAATTTCAGGTGTCACGTCAATTTTTAAAAACTCAAGCATAGATTGAAAAAAATAAAACCCTGAAGGGGATAATGGAGAAGTGAAAAGACAGGTTGAGAGTTAAAACTCTGGGTTATCAAACTATTATTTATTTTTCAATAGTAGCAGATTTTAAGTTATTTTTCTCCACGTATTACCATCAGTTATTTAGATTAATTTTCATTCTTTGAGCAATAAACATTGCTCCTATATTTCAAATTGTTATTTTTTAAGTTCTCTTACTATTTCTTATCTTTAAATTGATGTACTTATGGTTAATGTGTCTTTCCATAATATTACCTAAACCTGAAGTGAATCACATTTGAAACTTCTCTTTCAGTTCTCTCTCTAGACAAAGATTAGTAAAGATTTTAGAATCTAACTTCAATGAGCTTGTATTTAAAGGATAAGGCTGGAGGAAAAAATCAGAAATAATTTTCTTTGCCACTTAAAAAAGATTGTGTTTAATATAAGCTACTTTTTAAGGCTTCTTTTGTATCTAATTAAAAGAGAAACACTGTTGAAGTAATTGTGTCAATGACTAAGAAATATCTGACACAATCGTTATAATTCCCCTCTGAAAAACTGTTTTACTGACAATACAAAGAACGTCGAAGACTAGGCTTTAGTTAAGTAAAATGAATCAGTTAATCCTACACCAAATTAAATTTCATAAATCACTGGTGGTTCACTAAGGTATTTAAATAGAAGGTAGAATTCAGTTCTCAAAACCTAAGTAAAGTTATCTGAGTAAATACAGGCTGGTACAAACTACCAAACTTCCTGAACTCCATTTCTCTTATTAATTAGATATCTGGGAACTATAATTAGACGTCAGATATGTAGCTCACATGCAAAAATTTTATACATTTAGTCTCTTAAACTGCAGCTAAAGCCTATTCTAGGATTATTCTTACTGTAACTTTAACTGGAAGATTCAAAACTAACCTGTAAATTCCATTCAGACTTTATAGGGATCACAGCAGAAGGCAGAAAATGCAGAGAGGTATGATTACTCTCCAAATAATTCTTTATACATTTTTCTTTTCTTTTTTTTTTTTTTTTAAATCCGACATTCTTATATTTGAACATTTTAAAGGAAATGAAACTACAAGCTTCTACATGATTTGTATGCGCCTTACCTGTAAAATCATGAGGACACAAACACTGAAACAAAGGTTGTTCTCTCAGTTGACTCATATCAATGCAAGTTGCTCCATCAGAACAATTATTTGGGTAAATTAAACATGCATTTTCAACGAACTGGCAAAATTCTCCTGTCCATCCAGGTGCACAGAGGCACTAGATATAACAAACACAAACAAACACAGAAAGCCCAAAATGAAAATGTAATGTGAAAATTTGTAAGATTTTATTTGGGTCTTGTATTTTACCACCAAATAAAAGTGTGGTAGAATGCAGAGTGTTGTACCCAGCTGAGACTGTTCTTCATGCCTGTATTTGCAGATAATAAAACAGTTGACAGAGGCAAAACTCCTCTACCATGTCTGTAGAAAAATTGGGGGGGAAAAGGACATATGATTTGGAGGAAATGGTGAGATAATTACTGGCTGTAAGGGAGAAAAATGCCAGCAGGAACAGAAGAACTAAGTGTGCAAAAAGGATTTTAAAGCAATAGACATGGAGGAGAAAGTGGACAGTGATGATTACAAATCCTGCAAGGCAAACAATGTCACTAACCAGCAATCAGAAAATGTACTACAGGGTTTCTGCTATACATGCAGACTCTACCTGTTAAATAAAATAAATTAAAATAGTTTATTCAGAGGAAAGGGGAAGATCTGAAGCTTATATTAGCTTCTCAAAAGAGTCCTGTGAAACTCATACAAGTGCCCATGTCAAATATTATTAATAGTAGCTTGCCTTGAATCCCATTACAAGGGCAATAAAACAGTATAGCCAACAGTAGTATGCCAGTATTTTAGAACACTGGAATGGTGTACCAGGTTCACAATGTACAAACATTTTACATTAGTATGCGTACCTGTGACTATCAAAGACAGAGAGATGCATTGTAGTAACTAATACAAGTAAAAAGAAAGTTGCCAAAAAAAAGATTAGCATTAGGCACAGAAAATAGCCAGAAAATATTGCTGACTACAGAAAAAAAATTACTGTAGAAAGACTCAAGGCAAGTAGTACCAGGAGGAGACCATCATTTTTTGAAGGGCAGGGAGAATTCCTGGGGGGGAGATAAAATATTGCAAACCATCAAATATGTAGAGGAAGGATGGAGACAAAGTCAATCTCAATTCAGTAATGACTTCTCTCATCAAAGAGCTAATTACACAGATTACCTTGACCTTTGTTGTTAAGTATCAACAGGACCACAGCTGTCAGCACTAACTCTTTGGCATCAGCTCCACATCATTTTGTGATCACAGAGAATTTAGAATGTAAATGTTAGAGAATAAGGATGTGTAGGTGTACTGACAATGCCTAACAATGTTGAAAATTACTAGCATTATGTATGCTGTTTGTGAATTAATTCATTCACATTTGTTTTAAAGTTTAAAATTGGCCCTACTTCTCAGTCTTTTAAACATTCCCATTACATCGATCTCTGATTCCCTATCTGACATATAGATTTTGTACAAATGAACAGTACTTAGGTGGTCAAGTGAAGGCTTTAAGAGAACTGCACTGATGAGTATCACTTACTGTGAATCTCTGCATTCAATGATTGAAGCACCAGATAACTAAAGTAGACTGCCATCTCCAAAGTGACCTAGGTATAAGAGGAGCATGATAGCCTACAGAATTAGTGTGACTTACCTTCCAAGGTCTGGAAGAACACAGTGTTCTCCTGCAGCTGTATATTCCTTTGTATTTTCTGAACTTTTGTTCCTGCATCACTCTGTTGTGGCAATACCCATACACGCCCCTGACATTTCCTGATTTTTTTCCCCTTGATCTCCAAGAACAACTTTCACTGCCATGCACTGCCCTTGTCCTTGATGTTATATTTGATTAAATATGACACTACTAAATGAAAGGTAATAAGAAATAACAAAATGGCACGTTTTTGGTAACTCTATCTATGGGTTTGTCTGTCTTTGTTAGTCTGGTCACAAAGCTGATCGCAGACAAACCTATATAAACATGATTTATCCTGTATGTCAATATTTTTTATGTTCATTGGACTCCAGAATTATTTAGATTAGGAGAGACTTTTGAAGGTCATAGAGTCCTACTCCTTGCTCAGAGCAGGTCTAAATTTAAATGAAAGCTGGTTGCTCAGGATCTAGTCTACTTGAAGTCTGAATATCTCCAAGGATGACATTTCCACAGCCTTTCATGGCAACTTGCAGCACTTTAGTACACTCACACTAATTTATGAACAATTTGTTTTTAATACCTAGCCATAATTTCCTTTGTTGTAACTTCTGCCGGTTGCCTCTCATTCTAGTGCTGTGCACTTCTGAGAAAAATTTGCTCCATCTTGTTTATGATCACCCAATGAGGAGCTGAAGAAAAGAATTATATCCCCATTCAGCTCTCTGTTTTCAAGGCTTAACAAAGGTAGATCCTTCAGTCTTTCCTCATATGCTGCAAAGTATTCACAGTGTTTATGGTTCTCTGCTATTTTTTGCGCACTGAAGTTCTACACTTCACAGGTAGCTTATCAAGTGCTGAGCAGAAGGGATTGATGACTTAAATTGACCTTCTCTCTATGCTTTTACTAATGCAAGCCAGTATTAGATGAAGCTACCTACCCTTTATCATGATTTGATTACATTGGCTCACTCCCTCATCTTCCATAGATATATCCTGTCAAGCCCTTTGGATATTTATAAATATCCTCATTGCCTATGGACTTGGTTTGGCATTTCTCTTTAACTGATGGCATTTCATTCCTCTAAATTTTGCCACCTGGCACAGGACTTGGGAAATTTGAAAGCATATATTGTAAGTTAAAAACCAGAGCAAAGTCACTGAATGTCATCCACCTCATTCAGCAGTGGGCATACATTTTCCTTGGTCTCATTTTTTCTGCCACTGTACCTATACAAATGGGATTTAAAATATAGTTTCTCCTTTATGAGTATTTTTCATGAGGACACACCTGGAAATTTTCCTTAACTAGACTCAATCTTTTATGTACCCAGTCACTAAACATTACTATTTATTGATAAAAACTCTTCAGCCAGTATTTTCCTTCTTTACAAGTCTTAAATCCATTCTACAACAAAGAACTTCAAATAAGTTCACTGAAGTCTAGCCCTATATCTAGTGGATACATGTTAATTCTAAAAAAATATGTTCTCAGAGACTGAATTGTGACTGTAGTTGTGAAAACTACATTTACTTTTCTTCTAGTTAAGTGACTTCTCTACACCTGGGGAGAAATGTATTGCTGGCAAGACAGCATTCAGTAACTGAATCACTATTTCCAGACTATGCCTGAATCATTTTGAGGATAATTAAAGGACAAGTCTTAGGAATACTTAAGCCAGCACTTTCCACAAACATTAAGCAATTATTTTTAAGCTTAATTGTAATCATCTCCATGGCATACTGGCACAATAACCTTTCTTTTTTTCCTTCACAGTTTTCAATTTCCTGGTAAGATGTCTTGCAAAATGAAGATGTTCATGGGTTAAACTGCTTTGCCCCTTTTAAAGTACGTGGAGAAAATTCCAACTCAACCTAAAATTTAGACATTAAACTGGGTACAAATGCTTTCAATTTTTTATTTCCCTTGCATTATTCTGTTATGTTTTTTATTCCTATACTCAAATTTTATTCTTTGCCCACCCCTCCCTGCAGCACTCCATTCCATAAATGCTGAGTTATGTGTACATCCTTCAATGTGTTTATATTTTCAATTTTTTTCTATAGATTTTTTTTTATATTAGGAACTGAAGTGACCAGTTTATGACAAAAAGGCTCCAAGAACTCAAGTAATGCTGTTTGGCTAAATGATTACAAATAAACAGTATTTTTATTTTCCTGTACTGTTGGAGCTCTGAAAATTATTTAAATGAAGAAAGAAATATCCTTAGCTTTATTAAGAAAAAAATCTTCTTATATATATTTTTTGTATGCAAATTTAATTCCTAGCTGAAATTTTAGAAGTCACTCACACTGGGAAAATAACTGCAAGAAATATAGAGAAATTCAGATTGTAGCAAACAAAAGTGTAGCCTCTTAGTGAATTGAGGGACTTATTTGGGGAGAATGTTTTACTCACTTCCTTATTTGAATGTATATATCTTAAAACTTTACAAAATTGATTACAATGTCATTAACCTACAATACACTAGGGGACTTAAGTGACTTTAAACCTTAAAAGAGAAATTTAATTGGTCCTAACTTACTATATCTGTCAAATTTGCAGACAACAGCTGAGCAGTGCAAGTGACACATCTGATGTATGGGACATCATCCAGTACAAGCCACCTGAACAAGCTTGAGAAGTGGGTCCATGGGAACTCACTTGAAGATTCAGCAAGGCCTTGGCAAGTCATGATGAGGTAAAACAATGTGCAAAGTCCTGCACATTGGTTGGGGAAATCCCTGGTACCTACATGAGGTGAGGGTAAAGGGATTGAGAACAGCCTAGTAGAGAGGGTTGGAGGTATTGGTGAATGAAAAGGTGGACATGAGCCAGCAATGTGTGTTTGCAGCTCAGAAAGCCAATTGTATCCAGGGCTGCATAAAAAGTAGCATGACCAGCCTGCCAAGGGAGGTGATTCTGTCACTCTACTCCACTCTGGTGAGATCCCACCTGGAGTGCTGCATCCAGCTCTGGGATCCTCATTACAACAAAGCCATTGACCTGTAGGAGTGGGTCACCAGGGGGGCCACAGAGGTCTGGAGCAGCATTCCTAAGAAAACAGGAGAGTCTTAGAGTCTGAGTTGTCCAGTCTAGAGCAAAAAAGATTCTGGGAAGATCTTCCTGTGACCTTTCATTAAAGAGTACTGTGGGAAGATGACTGGCTGTAAAACTAGAGGAAACTGAGAAGTTATACCCACATCCTAACAGAAGTTAGGTATGGAAATTATGGGGTAAAATACAATCGTTGCTCCCTGGGTAGAATACAGTTGACATGCCCAAAACCTATTCCATGATAACTCCCCATGCACATGATCTGGAACTATAGGCACCTGCTAAGGGGGGTAGAATGGAGGGTGGAGCAGAGTGGATACACTGCAGCCAGGTGCTGTCGAATCTCTTGCAGGGAGGAGAACTCTATGGTGCTGTCTTTGCGGCTAAGAAACTGTAAAGGAGAGCCAGGGGACATAGCGAAATATTTCCCGCTGCTGAGCCAGCAGCTCTGGCAAAATCACATTCCAAAGATGAACTTGGTTCATTACAGCCTAACCGTGAGATTAACGCACACCTCCATCCCAAAGTAATCCCCCTCCAGCATATACCACCCCCCCTCCCTCCAAGGTGTGTGCTCTCTATTTTTGGAGTGTATCTTTAAAAGTGAAGTGAGAGAATTTTACACCAATCAGTAACAAAGGTATGTATGACTAGAGAGACTCAAGATCCATCTAAACATAGACAAAGTAAGTAGAGAATAGGGAAAAAGTTAGGGAAGACTCTATCATAACTGCTGGGATCAGTCAACGGGCTGAACCTGTCTTCTCCCACTCAGGGACCCCTATTGGGTAAGAACTCTACTCTCTCTATGCTGAATATTTTTATTGGGCTTGTCTGTGTATTGCTTTTAAAATGGTTTTGCAGTCAGATACTACCACTGACAATCCTTGAAACTTTACCTTTCAAAATTTTATATTAATAAGGAATGTTATTCTGTGAACTGTTGGTGTGAGTTCTTCAGAGACACCAGCAAAGGGCAACATACTCAGGATGGTGGAAGACACAGTGAGGGATCACAGGATTGGAAGACCTGCTGAAGGGTCTCCCTTATGCTGTGGGTGTGTGTCCCTAAATGAGTCAGTCAAGCCATTCTGCAATCTAGCAGGACTGCTCAGTGAAGGGTTCCCAGAACAAGACACTGGCAGACATGTTGGACACAAGGGTCTTGGTTTCCTGGGGTGCTGGCAGACAAATTAAACACTAAGGGCTGAGTAGATCTCCCACACCAAGGGCTGAAGAAATCTCCCCTTTTCACAAGACAAGAGCTTATAAAAAGGATGGGGAAAAACTAGCAGGTTATATAGCAATAGAAAGGATAATGTTTGTAAAGTAAAAGAGGGTAGATTCAGTTTAGATAGAAGGAAGAAATTTTCACAATTAGAATTGTGAAACACTGGAGTAAGTTGACTAGAGAGATGGTAGATGCCTCATCTCTAGAAACACTGAAGGTCTGGTTGAATGGGGCTTTGAATAATCTGATGTAGTGGAAGGTGTCCCTGCTCATTAATGGGGATTTGGACTAAATGACCTTTAAAGGTCACTTCAAACCCGAAAGATTCTATGATAATATGATGGACGTGGTAGGACATGGTAGTTCGTATGAAACCTTGATTTTAGGTGAAACAATTAGGGGTTTCAGCAGAAATATGTCATAACTTGAATTAATTAATTAATTTTAATAAAGATTATATTATTTTATTTCTCAGGTGAACTTAAGAATAGAACAGAAAATAGAATTCTATCCACGCACCTCATATAGAAGGTGAGAAGATGAAGTTATCCTTTGTGAGTTTGAGGAGGTGCCATCTGTCTTTACATATGACTTGATAAAATAATGACATTTTATTGTAATTTTTTATAACTTTAAAAGGCAAATTAAGAAGGTGCATTTTTGAGTTTTTGGTAGTATATGACCAAAAGGCAAATACTGAAGAATCAAAAATAATCATCCAGAAGCTCAAGATAGAAACTTACTGTAGAGTATTAAAAAGAGCTGCCAAAGACATGACAAAATTTATATAGCACATGGAAAATGTGTCTGACCTTACTGGCATTAATAAACAGGTGAAATATTATTTTAGTTATGTGCTTCAGAAATACACAGTGCTGAGTTGGCTGAGTGAAATTTTATGGATTCCTTCTACAGACATTTTCCTTATCTCAAGGGGCCAGCTCCTTAATTAGATAGGGAAGTCAGTAAAGAAGAAATTTAGGAAATTTCTCTGTCTTTGAAAGTGGTTTAAACTTAAGAACAGGCTTAATTTTAATTTCTCAGGAGTTGCATTAATAAATAAACTAGAAATTTTATATTGGCTGTATCTGGTGTGTTTTGCTGTCCATTTATATCTGACTATATGTTCTTCTACTATATAGATTCACAAAGATACAAATATATCTGAAATGATGACATGATCACAGTTTTAATTAAATATTTTTCATTTAAATTTGCTCTTCAAAAGAAGGACATTTAGTTTATTACATGAATATTTCTACTGTTGATTTACTTCTGTACAGCTCATAGATAATTAGCAGCACATATGAAATGTACCTAGGGTTCTTTGATGGTGTCTATTTCAATAGAAAGAAAAGCAGGAAAATTAATTTTGATAAAGTCCAAATTAAACACTGAAGAAGGAAAAAACTGTTTAGAACATTTTAAAATTCATGTGAACTTTTCTGTAGAATTACTGCTACTCTGCAAAAGAAAATTGACTAATTAACTTGTGTAAAACTAGCCCCTAATGGAAGTATCTGACTTTGAACTACTGCTGTTTTGAACACTCAGCTGGAAGGACAAACACAGGAGAGACATCAATAGACTTAATGATAGTGGCAAAGTGGCTTCACAGAGATGAGAGTATAATGTTCTCATATGGTCCATGGGGAGAAACAGTAGGAGACACTGTAGATTTTTTTAAAAAGGAAAATGACAATAATATATTTTATATGTTGTACATAAGGATAAAAATCACATCTGAGAGCAACAGACTTTACAGTGCCAATTTTCATTGCTTCTAACACTGGTAGTAGATCTGTTATAAATATTCATAATAATTGTATCACTCTAAACAACAGCTTTAATATATAATATGCCAAGTATATTAAATGTTTGTTTCCTTATGGCTTTTTTATACTCAGAAAACAAACGGTGATAGATACAGCGCAGAGGACTTTAAAAAAGCCCCAATGCATATTTTTTAAAGAACTGAGTTTGTTAAACAAGTTGTTTTCTCTCAACTATACTGCCTTCCATTTCTGGATATGTGATCTAGAATTTATTTCTCCTCTCATGCTATACATACAAATAGCTTCTCTAAGAATAAGTTGGAGGCCTTCTTAGGGCTGTGAGATCTAAGCAGTATGACATAGCTCCATTTTGGAGATTATTGCCAATTCTCCACAGAGATGCTTTTCTTCTGAGTTATAAATTCAGCCAGACTTCTAGGGATAAAGCATTATCAAAAAGCTTTAGGACTGAGAGTGACTCTTCAGGGAAGAGCTTATAAAGAGGAGCAAAGCAGCAGACTTTCCACAAAGGCTTTTCAGGCAGGCCTGGGGTGCTTGGCAGTGCTCACTGTCCTTCTGCAAAGAAGCAATTTGGTTCCCAGCCTGACAGCTGGCTGATGGGCCTGGTTCTGCACCCACAAAGGCAAACTTCATCTGGAAGGGAGGAAACCTGGACCTCTGTTTGCCTGATTGCAATTTCTATACAAGTTCTGCTGAATGAGAGCCATATATCAGCTTGACCTGGGGAAAAATGACAGGAAAAGGAGAGGTTCCCTCCTCTATCCTCCTTTCCACATCACCCCAAAAGGAACATACTACCTTCAGTGAAGACTGTTTTCTGTGTTGGTATACAGCCTCCTGCTTTGCCAGACAACACAGTAGTCTTTGGGCAGAATATATTTGCTGGGTTTTTTAACTTCAAATACAACAATCTTAACCATGATGTTACTGATTATTAATGTCTATTCATAATTTTTCTTTATCAACCACATATCTTCTTGGTGAACTCTTTGTTGTTGAAATATCTCACATTGACCATAAAGCTCCAAATATAAAAGCTATGGCTTCATTACATGGATGTGAGAAAAAGATCAAAAAGAGTATAACATGAACTACCACAGAGCCATCTGCAGGGCAAGATTTTAGATACCACTCTATTCTACTCTATTAATTCTTTTATCCTCTTAGAGAGGATCATACTATTAGATAAACATGATTAAATGTATGCCTATATAAGAAAGCAAAATTGTGGTGACTGGGGAACAATTTTCTGAAGGGAATTGACAGGAATACATCTGTGCACCTGTTCTCATTAATCAGTGATCTCCAGGCAAATTACTTTTAGAAGTTAAAAGCACTACTTCTTTATCCTTAGCTTCACTCTCCCTTAATAGCACAATCTACTTCCACTGCACACTAGTTAGAAATCAGCAGCATTTCCTGTTGCTCTTCTTGTAGGTACCAGGGCATCCATTAGCAGTTATTCCAACACAAAATTCCACATGCAAGTGTCAGTACAGATTCTCAGAGAAATTTCAAACATTTTCTTTGAGTGACCAACGGTAGGTGTAGTGGTAGAATTCAGAATGATATCAGAGATTGTTTTCTCTTTCTTTAATGCTGCCCCTAGTGTGTGTTTGCCAGCACTGCTCTCCTGTTCAGGCAATATGTATAATTTGTTTAATTCGTTTAGACCTTGTCTCAAGTGTAGTGCTGGCCAATGGAAATGAACCTTACAATGACATTGCTTCCTCTTCATCTTTCAGCTTCAGTTTTTGTGTCTACATAACTCAATTTCTGTGCTAGCTGTAAGCACACAGCTTTGCACGAATCAGTGGTTTGTCAGGATGATGGGAGAAAGGCGTATTGACAAAATAGACTTGCAGACACTATGCAGACCATGTAAGTTGAAAGATGGTTGCTTGTAGCATAGTAAGGAGCTGCTAGGCAAAAAAAAAGAAAAAAAAAAGAAAAAAATAGAAAAAAAGAAAAAAAAAAGAAGAAGGCATTTTTACACCCTACAAGAAGTGAAAAGCATTTTTAATTTGCATACCCTTCCACAAGAAGTGTATGGCAGATCACAAATGGGAGGGTGTGTAGCAGCAACTGTAGAGCCACAGTTAATCATAACTGACCTGTAAATTCTACAATTTTTATGCAATTCAATGGTTTCTTGCTAGAAGGTAAAGACAGTATGCCAAGGTATGGCATATATGCCAAAGACTTAACAGTTTTTGTACCTTAACTTTCCTGCTATCATGTTTTCAAAACTGTACTCCTTTCCAGGCTTCCTAACTCCAGTAAACTAGAGCTCTGTTACCTTCAGAATTTGTACTGGATTAGTTTAATTTATTCTTTCAGTATTTTTTTTTATGGTTTTTATGTTTTTTTTCAGTTTAATACTAATGTTTCAGGAAGAAAAAAGGGGATCTTAAGGAGAGATAATACTTTTTGCCATGATCCAAACTACTTGCTGTGGATAAATAGATAGTAAGGTACTTGATCCCCTCTGGGGACCTAGAGCAAAGCTTTACATCCACAAGTGATTTCTTGTTTGTATACTCTCTTTATTGGCTTTCACCGCCCAGTCATGTGCCAGAGGCTTTACTGGAGCCATTCTAAATCACTGGGAGAACATTACTCAAACCACTCCATACCCTGAAGTGGTTAGCATGTGGCAGCAGTATGATTAGCATGGAACAAAAACCAGCTTTTTTTCCCCTATCACTTGCCTTTTGGGCATTGCTCATATTTTCCCTGTCTTCAGGTAAAGATAAGGAAAACAGATACCTACAGCCATAAATTGCTTAAGACAATCAGATTAAAAGGAATGAGAAAATACTATTGGCTGCAAAAGAAGAACACTGACTTTTCACTTAAAAAATCCATTTAAGAAAATTTGCCATGAGAACAGAAAAATCTATCTAAAAGTGTATCTGTAGGCAGATATTTAAAAAACCTTTTTAAGAACCAGGTTATCATATTGTCATAATAATGTAGTTAAATATTTTTATTGAATAAAATTCTGCTGAAATCTGAAATTAGTTCACACATCAGTAATTGTATAAGTAGGGTTTATGCTCAAACCGTTTTAATTTATTTATTTTCTTAAAATCGTGCCTCCTGTCTTCTAAGTAGGCAGAGTTATTTATTATATTTTTTTAAAAAAATACATTAATTAAAAACTTTCCTATAGTATGGATAATTAAAAAAGGGAAGTGCTATATTTTCTTCAGAACTTTTACAATGACTGTATTTATTCTTAGAAGCATTCTTAGAAGAATGACTGTATTTATTCTTAAAGAATATTTCTTAAAGAAATATTCTTTATTCTTCTTTATTCTTATTTTTTATTCCAACATTGCAGCTGCAAATCATGAGAAATTCAATACCAGACTTCTTGCAATAACTGATAAATGAAATAATAGAATTTTTTTCTATAATCTAAATATCAGTATTTTTTGAGAGAAGATCTGTTCATTTTCAAGAATTGTATTTGTCAATATGATGTTTATATTTCTGAAACTGAGTTAAAGCTTCAGTGTTGTCTTTTTGTGCTTTAGAAACCAACAAATTAAACATCATATCTTTGATCTTCTTCAGAGCCCAATTAAAATGGGGGGAATTATGTTTTCACTATTCATGGCAACTTTGGAAAATATAATCCTTTTCCTAACCTTTTAATATCAGTGAAATGATTTTGCTGCATTTACTACTGGAAGCAATCCACAATAAGGCCTTCAGCCTTCTGTGGGAATTATGGGGTTTGGATCCCACAGTAGTAGATCCTCATGAAATTTAATGTCTGGTGAAGTTATTCACAAGGACAGGACAGATGTGACCTGGCACTGATCTGATGGGAAACTGCTGAAACACAGAATTGGGCTGTATTATCTAAAAAGCTTTTGAAAATGTTCCTGCTATAATCAATAGCACATAGGAAAAGCAGATGCTCACAACCATGCACTATACTTTCATCACTTTGTTGTTAATGTGGCTTAAAATTTTTTGGTACCTACAGTTTAATATTTTAAATAAAATTGTTCCTTTTATTTTTCTTTTTTTGCTGAAAAAAACTGATAGACCATGGACTGTTTTAAGGTTGTGAATCTCTATGTAATTTTGAGAATATAATTTTAAATTATTTCTTTATTTCATAAACCTAATTTTTAATAGAGTTTCCTCATTTGCAACCTTCTTGAAACAATTTAGATTATATAGCTGCCTACGATGATCCTTCACTGACAGTCAAAGATGTATAACTATTGAAAAATGCTTCAATATATACAATGCTTATTTTTGACTGCAGGGATTGTCACCAATGGTGTCACGTTTTAAAATTCACTTTGAGCCAAAAGTTGCCTTCTTTGTTCACTGACTATCATGAACACTCACTATCATGTAATTCATATTCTTTTTTCTATGCATACAGCATTGAATTTGCCTCTCCTAGAATACATGTTCTTCTAAAGTAGTGCTGTCCACCAAGATATACTTATCATATTTGTGTATTTTTAACTACACTACTGTTTTCTGTGGTCATCTGCACACATAAAAGAAGGAGGACCCCAGAAACCACAGGTATGTCAGTCTCACTTCAGTGCCTGGTAAAACCATAGAAAATATTATTCTGAGAAATATTGAAAAACACCCTGGGTGTCGCAGTCATCAGTCACAGCCAGCACAGCTTCGTGAGCAAAGTCCTGCTTGTCAATTTTTTTTCCTTCTGTGGAAGGGAAACTTACTTAGTTTATCTAGGAAAATGAGTGGATGCAATCTTTTCTGCAATGCTTTTGATACCATCTCTCCCAGGATCTTTCTCAACAAAATATTAATAACCAGGTTACATGATGAGTGAACAACCGGTTCACAGGTCAGGCACCAAGGGTTATAATGAATGGTGAGACACCATCTGGTGACCTGTAGCTAGTGGGGTTGCACAAGGCTCTATCCTCAGCCCTGTGCTGTTCAGCAACTACATAAATGACCTGGACAAAGAACTTGAAGGAATACAATGTAAGTTTGCTGGTGACACTGAATTGGGAGGAGCTTTAGACTCCCTCAAGGACAGAGAGTCCTTACAGAGAGACCTTGACAAAACAGAGGGACAGGCAATCACCAACCATACAAAGTTTAACAAGGACAAGGGCCAGATTCTGCACTTTGCTAAACATTTTCACAATCAATTTAGAGAGCTTAAACAAGCAGATCTAATTTTTTTTCCCCCCTCTAATTGTCAGTTATAATGAACATCACCATAATACAGTTCCATCATCAAAGTTTTAAATTTGCATTAATTTTAAAATTGTTTATGTGTAGATAAGTAATTTGGTTCTGGTTAAAATAATGGCAACAGTTGATCTTAATTCAAGCAATGTATTCTTAAAGGCTGCAACAAAGTTGTGATTATAATCTTTGTGGGTAATGACAGTGGACCAGAATTAGTTATATATTCTTTTTACTATAAAATATCCTTCAGTTATCTTACTTGATATAGTACCAAACAAGATCTCAGTGGGAAAGTAATAAAAAAAATCCATATTACCCAAGTGAATTGCCCTTGTGTTATCGATTAAAATAAATAAAGCCTATAAAATTGTGCCCCTCTCGTCTCTTGGAGTAATGAATGCATTTCAAGTTTGCTTGTCTGAAGCTTTTATACTTTGGAACACTGAATTAGTTTAACATGTATTAAATTACTTACAGTGAATCCTCCAATTATATTAAGACACAATCCTTCATTCAGACAGTTGATGCTGAGCAGCCTGCAGTAGTCAATTACTTCCTCACAGTTCTTTCCAGTGAATCCTGGCATGCAGCTGCAAATACACCAGGGTATTTTAGAGAACTTGCATTTTAAATGTTAATTGTATTTAATTAAGTTCCATAATTCTATTAAATCATGTTCTTGCAGTAACAAAATGCATCTCTTACATTATTTAAAATAAACAGAGTATGTTTTCAAGAAATTAGAAATCCCTTGCATGATTCTGGATAATGTTGCTTTTTATAAATAATTTCTTTCATTGATTAAAGTATTTTCACACTAATATTTCATGTAATCTTCCAGGAAAAAATCTAGAAAGAGATAATATTTAATAAACAGTTATAGGCAAGATAACAAGGTTTTGGAAAACTATTAGAATGGATAGGTCAATTTAAGCATCAGAGAAGTGCTTTAATATAAAAAGTAAAAATGTGATAAGTGAGAAATAAACATCGGTCATTGCTAATGAATAAAGAGTAAATATAAAATAAAGTCAGGCTTAATTATGTAAGGAATAATCTAGAGACAACAATTCATAGTTGTTTATGGGTTTGCTTAATTTTAACTCAGTATTATTTTTAAAGAGAAAACTAGCATTCAATTTTTGTTACTGTTAGTTTCATGTGGTGCCATTGGAGTGTAGGATAACTCATGTATGTAAAAGGAACTACAGAAATTTCTGCTTCATGTCAGCACTTATTAGTAGGAGAAAATCCTTTCCTGATGTAGCTCTCCTATGTTAAAAAAATCTCTTATACACAAAAAAAAGAATGAAATTCAAATGGATAGTAAAGAAGTCATTGAAAAGCAATAATAGAACAATGTAGAAAAATATTTGAATACTTATATCTTGATAGATAGATAACCCTTGTCAACCACTCTCATTATGTTCTTACAAACACAGCATGTTCCCCTGTCTAAAGGCTATTTCTGATATCATGGAAAGAAAAGATTTAAGAAGAGAAAGGAAATGGCCAGCTAGCTGAAAATTTGTGTTTGAGAAAGAATCCAAAAGTAATAGATGGGAATTCTTTTAGCTGTTTCTAAGAGGTAGGTTTTTTTTCAAATTATTCAGTCCAGAAGCTGGAAATTATGAAGATTATATAGAATTGCTTCTGGTTCTCCTGTGTTCTTGCTCCTAATAGATATGAGATCTGGATGTGTTGCTTATGTTTTCTAATTTTGAAAAAAACTATCCAATTCCTTGTTTCAAAATGCATGAAGCTTCTCACAGTTATGCAGCATACTAAAGTGATATATTTTCCATAGCAGCTACTTAGGTGGCAACATTCAATAGAAAGCTTCTGAGTTAACCATACTTTCTAAATAATTTAAAGATGTTTATCTGTGGCTATGGCTTCGAGTCCAAGGAATGCATAGACACATGTAGCATGCCCAGAAGATTAAGTCACTTTATTAACCTTAGTTTAGTGTTAAACTGGTTGGATTTAATCAGAAATGTCTGGAAACCAACCACAATTCATGCACAGAACTATTTGGACAGAGGTAAATGGATGTGGAAAAAACCTTCTGTAAATGCTTATAATGCTATGAGGCACAGCCACATGAGGACACTCCATGCAAGTAGTAATGCACCACATCATCCTCACCTTCCTCTTGGAAAAGGTGCTGCATGCAATCATGTTTCTACCATGTCAAGTACTCTGCTTCAAAATTCTTGCAAATTCTACTTTTAACAAAAGTTCTAGTTTGTGCATTATAGCTAAAAGGAGTTTTTCATAATGAAATTTACATATGAAAGGAATATAAAATAATAAATAACAAGGTTTTGCATAGTTTCTTATAATTTCACAAAACATTTACAACCAAGTCAGAGCAACTCAATTACAATGTTTGTTTTACTGATTTGTTTTCGCCAATGATCTGAAGTGAAAGAAAAGATTTTTTCCTTCAATCTTTGATTATTTCATTAAATAGATAATCTAGCAAGACAATTTTAGAAGTGGCTTCTTCTATTTTTTTATATTTACTAATTTTTTCTGTTTTTGCTTTTTGTTGTTTTGCATTAAACATACCAATATCAGGAAAAGGAAATGTAAGCTAACAGGAAAAAAATTGACAGCAAAGTTCCAAAGATGTCACCAACAGAACATATTTTCTCAGAACATTCTTTCACATTTTTTGTGATTTTTTTTTAGTATCCTAAAGTACATGGATAATAGAAGAAGATAAAAAGCAAGCAACCATAGTTTATAGTGATGGATATGCTTGTTCACTGCCTATTTGAATTCACCTTAAATTTTGACATTTAAGAAAAAATGCACGTATCAGACTCTTAGCACAAAGTTGTGTGTGATATCAAGACTGAAAGGATGGAATTAGGATACAAGATACTCATACATCATAACTGAAGTGGGGAAAATTAAATTGATTCTGTTTGGTTATATGTTTAGAGTGGAAAACAACTGCTTTCCCAAAGAAGGAAGGATGTGTTGAGAAGAAGCTAGGATTGTATAGGATATAAGAATGGAGTTTGGGCATAAGGAGAACAACATAGCACAGGGGGAAGCAAAATAAAAAGTAATGAAGTAAAAAGTGCAATTCAGCTATTATTTGAACTCGTACATGCATCTGACCTAAACACCATTACATCTATTTATGATGTTAAAATGCTATAAAAGTGCACCATGTTGTAGTATTACATGCAATATTACACTAAATGTAGTATGAAACATGCAGTTTATTATGGAGACATGTACCATACAGTATTTGACAATGATTACCAAAAATTAATTAATTCTTCACTTAAAATGTTGATGAGCAGCTACAAATCTCCCAAATTAAGGCAACATAATTAATGGTAGATTTCCTTTGGGTAAAATAAATTTAAACATGAATCTCAGGCAGAAAGCTTCCAAGTCTGTGATTTTAGAAAACTGAAACCATCTAGCCACTGTTCCTACAGGTATTCTGAAATCCTCTGTTAGTCAAGTAGCTAATGTAGAACATGAATTTAAAAAGAAAATTTTGAATCCTTAAAACAGTAAAGCCTGTTGGACCTCTCTATCTGTCAACACCTCCTTTGCATTTCAGCACTCTGACAAGATTGCACCTCTCACAAACAAAACTACTGAATGTGATCTCCTTGCAAAAAATATGTAATTCATACTACCTCAAAATGCTTTCTCTTACCTAAATAGCTCCTTTCAAGTATGGAGTCATAAATATTCATATTTATTAACTATTTCAGTTTAAGTGGTGGAAAACTGATTTCAATTTCACAAAAAAAAAGAGGACACTAATTTTTTATTTATTAAAAATAATGATGAAATTATAGCAATTAATAATTGAAGCCTTTGGGGACTCAATGGCAGAACTAATGCTAAACACTGGAGATTTTCAATAAGCAATTGGACAGGGTACTAAATAATCTCATCTAAACTCCCTTTCCCATGGAAGGTTGGACCACAAGATACTTCAAGGTCTTTTTCGATGGGTTTGGCTGTTCTATGAGGCTATCATAGTATTGTATATTTATTATGTTCTAATATTCTGTGATTGTATTGTAACCCTCGACTTTTGTACAAAGAAAGCTGCAAACTTATGCAAGATGTGTCGTCACTGGCTCTGGATATTCCTCTCTGGAAGACATGAGTCACTTTCTGGAGTTCTCCTCCTTCATTAAGAATCTCTGGTGGGCAAGTTGGTTAAGTTGGTTGGCAAGTTGGGCTAAGGTAAACTATGGATTGAACACTATTCAAAGTGGTCTCTCTAGGTTGTTAGTTCCATTTTGGAGCATTCTTTGTGTTAATGAGCTTATAACCCATCCCAATGTAAAATGGGTTCTCAACTGCCCATTTTTAGGTTCTGTTATATTGATCTAAATAATTACTTCCACACTTACTCTCACATAATATTACCAATGGAAAGATAGTTCAACCAGTGTTTTCTCATAGCCATTTTTATTAAGCAATTTCTATGGTACAATGAAGTTCCTGGTACAGACCATTTCTACAAATACTTTGTGGAATTATTGATTATTCAATATAAATAAGACATCCAGGATAATTTTTTATGACTTCTCTTTTTGTTTGGTCTCTGTTAATAAAGGCAATACAGATCTGGATATTAATTTTTCATGTCATGCATATTTTAATGCAATTTTCAACACATTTCATGCTAAAATACACATATTGTGGGCAAGACCGGCTATATAATAATAAATTATTAGCTTATATCTCAGTTTGAAGAATTGGAAAATGAATTATAACACTTGTTCTGTGCTTTACATATATATATGGGAAGATCTAACTGTATATGAGCTTGCATATGTCTGTTTGTATATCTGTATTTAGGAGAGAATATGAATGAAATTGCCAGGATTTTCTTCTTTGGGAAAACTGCAAACATAGTTCTACTTATATTTTTATTTCAAGTCTTCTCAATTTAATCTCTGCTGATGCACTATAAGTCTGTGTTCTATACCTCTGCAATACTTCTTGCAGTTTCTAAGTTCATTCTTAATAGGTTGTCAGGATTTTTTGTATTACAGCTTTCAATTATCTGCTTTTATGAATATCCTAAAATTTGAAAAACATTTACTTCAGTAACGTTTATCAGAATTTACTCAGGCAGCAAGATAAAAGCAAAGCAAAGGGGAAGAGGATAAATTGTACTCCTTACTGGGAGAAAAAAAATCTAAAAATCAATTTAGAAATGAAATTAAATTATACATTGGATCACTTCTGGTATGTTAAAATGGATCATTTTTAGTCTTTCTGAATACAACAATTTTTCATATGCTGCTTGAACGATCAATTTAAAGTCTACTAATGGGTATCTATGAACTAGAAATCAAATAGGGTGCCTTATGTTTTCAGAAACGACAAAAACTTCATACACCCTATAAGGAAGTGGCACATGTAGTATAAGTGTCTTAACTGTCATCAGTGTTTTAAAACCTATGGGTTTTTTTATAGTGTTAATAATGAAACAATTTATAGCCTTTAAGTGATTTAAATCTATTTGTATCACTCATAGAGTTTATAAGAAACCTAAAACCCAAAATATAAATATGTTTTTTAAAACAAAAGTTTATAGTTTTCTGTGTTCTCTGTGAATGATGATGTCTTTTCTTTCTGCAATCTGTGTGATATCATCAAGTGAACCAACAAAGTACTGAAATAAATTAATTTTCAATCTTACCGGCAGTTATAGTTTTGCTGTTGAGCTACACAAGTTGCATTATTTAAGCAAGGCAATAATTCACATGGATTCAGTATTCTCTCACAGAACTTGCCAGTAAATATTGGCATACAGGTACATGCCACATCCTATAGAAGAGAAGGAAATTACAAATAATGATTTGTTGTACCCAAGACAATACAACATTTAGTGTTAATGGTGTTTACATCCATTATTAGTGAGTTCCTAACTGGGACAACTTTTCATCATATAAAGGAGTCTACAACGACAGAACAGTTCTAGTCTCACATAGGTTCCAAACTTAATTTAGGACAAGTAGAACAGGCCTTCCAGCACAGATTATACAATGCTTGAGTTTGCTAGATGGAAATATACCAGCTTTAAAATTGCAGTTTTGTGATCTCATAACTGAATCAAGAAGGAGTTTATTAATTAATTTAGGGCTTTTTCTTAATTTCTGATTTTTTTTCCAATGCAATGTTTGCATCTATTAAACATTAAAGTACACAAGGTACATCACATGAACTAGAGGAAAGAAAATCATACATATCCATTTTCTCCTTCAATATAAAGCACAGAGTCTATGCTTCTCTTTAACACTGTAAGGCATCTGTCAGCCACTACAATCTCTAATTTGAACAGTAAGAAAAGTAAATTATTTTGCAAAACAAAATACTTCTTAAGGCTGACAGTCCCACCCTTATTTTTCTATGCTCTTCATAGGCCTTTTGAAGTCAGAAAGTAAAGGGAAAAGTAAAGGGTGTTTTTCCCGTAATGAAATTGGAAGTGCTTCTTTAGAATTGGTCTTAAAGGTATAATCAGGAAACTCCAGCTCCCACTGAGATATTTCTGTGTGTGAAAAACTACTGCAACTCTTTGTCAATTGCACAAAATAGTTTATACTGGTATAACTACTTCACAAAATATTTAGACAGGTTATAAATTGGAAATCTATCAATTTATTCAGCAATTTAGATGTTTCTTTTTCTCTGTGTGTATAAGTATGTATCACTGCTATGTGATAACTAAGCTTTTGAACTCTTCTTTCACGGTTTTGATTCTGTATAATCACTGCTACTTGCAATAGTCATGCTAATGAAAGAGCATCAACAGTTTATTTTGATGTACTACCAGATATGACTTAATTATCAAAACTCTGTGAGTTCTGCATGAATTTCTTCTATTTTACGAAAAGAAAAAAGAAAGAAAAAAGAGAATTAAAAAACTTAAATCTCATGAAAAGCAAAAACAACACAATCACTAGTTAATAAAAATCACATGATGCCCCATGTTTGTGTCACATTATCTTATTAGGAAGAGGAAAAAAGAAATAAAAACACATGGGTAGTTCCTTAAATGACCAGCAATCAACTGATATGAAATGGGAAGTTTGGGGGTTTTTATCATACAAATATTATAGACAGGACACATTGAGAAAATTCTATGCTTCTTTATGAAGAACGCAAAGCTAATAAAAAATTTACATTAGAATTAAATGTTTTGACACTTTTGTGGAACAGATCCTCCCGTAAGGTATATCAAAGCATATGGATGATAGGGAGATGATTAGAAACAGACAATATGGTTTCACAAATGGTAAACCATGTATGACCAACGGTGTCTTTCAATGATATAGTAACTGTGTTGATGGGTAAGGGAAGAGCAACTGAGAGTAGCTGATAACATTTACCTTGACTTCTGTGAGACCTCTGACATCACCCCGCACATCATCATTTTTGCTAAATTGGTGACAGGAGGAAAGTTGTTAATGCCCTATCCCTTGAAGTGTTCAAGGTCAGGTTGGATGGAACTTTCATCAACCTGATCTAGAGTAAGAGGTCTCTGCCCACTTCAGAGTAGTTGGAAATAGATCATATTTAAATGTTCCTTCTAGCCCAAATCATTTTATGATGAGTTGCTGTAGTGCTATGATTCTCTGATAAATAGGGATCTCTAACATTCATACTTACATTTGGCAAATCGATACATGTACCTCTGTTCTGACACGGCCTTGAAGAGCATTCATTGATGTCAATTTCACAGTTGTGACCAAGAAAACCAGAAGGGCAATTGCAAATGTATCCAGACTGTTTATACTGGCATACACCTCCATTCAGGCAAGGCTGAGAGGCACAAGGATCACCAGGTTCTTCACAAAATGGACCTAAAATAAATAAACATTAAAAAAAAATGCAGAATGTTGGAGTGATGCTTGACATTATTTTGACATTATTTTGTTTACAATGTTGTGTTTCCCTATTATTTTTCTTTTATTCTTTTTTTTTTTAAATTTTTTGAGTGTTTGAGAGTCTTTTATTAATTGTCTTTTTCTAATTTTTTTACACTGTGAAGCTCCAATTACTTACATCTTTAAGCTATTACTGTTTAAAAAGCAAAGAACATATTCCTGTATGCTTTGTTTGTTTTGGTGAATTAACATGGTAGGAATTTCTGTGAGAGACTAACCTGGTCTATAGCAAAGGAAGGATATGACTGGAGCCATGGTTCCATGAGATGCTGAACACCTCACAGCAGTTATTATTAATGGAAGCTGAATACAATGGATCCAGCCAGTACTGAACCTGAATGTGCTTTCAGTAAGCAAACACCCAACCACACACATACACACACTAAAACCTGCTGGCCATGTGAATCAACTTGAGGAACTGTGTCTTTTCCCTTAGATACATACAAAGAGCAGTCACATGAGCACAAGCAGCAATGCCAGCTTAAATATTTTCCTCATCTCTTGCTAGTTAGTACTGAAGCTCAACAATGTACATACATACTCCTTCCTTTTGTAAATAGAAAGAACCCTCATTAGTGAATCCCTCAAGAATCAGCACAGATTTTAAGTCTGTCTAATTTCCATACCCATATCCCCATATTCTGAACCCCTTGCTGACTTGCTGGCTCAGGGTTTGAGTCATTCCAGATCTGGAAGTCATTCAGGTTTGTTGTTACTCTAGTTAAATGACCTATCACTCACCATGAGGAGAGGTGTTAACACAGAAGTAGTAAAGAAAAGAGACTTTTACTCAGGCTCTATTGGCCTTGCAAGAAAATAATCTGCAAAATTTCCTCAAGTCACCCTCTTTAATTATTTGAAATTTCCATGTCTCTCACAAAATTCTCCCTTCACTGTCTGTGAAATTCAGTCCTTGCTCGTGGTGGCCTGTGGAACATTTGTCAGCCACTTATCCTGTTACTTGTGGAACTCAGCAGTTTCTCACCCTGTGTCCAGTAGTTTCCCATGTTCCCCTAAATTCTTGTAACCCTAGGCAGGACTTAACTGATCTGTCGACATACCTCAACATTTATGAATTGCCTAAGTATTTTTGACAATTAACTCTTTAATCCTGTGGCATCAAATATAAGGAAGAATTATAGCATCTAAGATTTTATTTCCACTTACTTCTGGAAAATTACGTATCAAATATGCTTTTTGCATACTTTTTGCTTTGATGCTCTGATTTAAACCACTTCCCTTATACATACTTAAAAATTGCATCAGGAGAATTTCTTAACAATTTGATGTAGCAATAACACAACTTTGTGATAAATCCCTTCTGAAGTAGTAATATGTATTGATTCAACATTTTGTTAGTCATTTGAATCCACTGACTCAAAAATAAACATTCATAAAATAATAAATTATACTTTATAAAAAGATATATAATTTCAAAATGGTAAACAAAATATTTTAACTCAAATTGTAAGCTGCAGGATAAACACAAGTAATTAATTATAAATCACTTAGTAGATAAGTATGTGAACCTCCAATAATTTAATTATGAATAGACTAACTGTCAAAAGCAACTTAAAGTATGTGGTACAACATTTACCAGAAGATTGAAATATCACACTCTGTCTCTATTATATACCAGAACAGCTAATGGGACAGGATTAAAACATTTTCCTTTTTCTTGTTCAGTTCAGTAGAAATAGTTATTCCAATAAGGCAAAATTAATTTGATCTATCTTTTATGACAGATTATTCACTTGTCTTTAGCATCAGAGGACATTCAAAGAATCTTTCAAAAGCGTTTTGCTGTCCCTCATCACCATAGTAACCAAATTACAGTACATTGCAAATTCCAGATGTTAGGGCTTGCTAATAGGAAAAGCTAAGGAGGCAATTCCTCAGAAAAAGGACATTAATTGGTACTAGTGCATATATAAGAGAACATTTGCAACATGAAGTGAGGGGGATCGGTCAATTATTTCTTATTATTCAATTTACAATCTAGCTGTCCTGTTCTACTTCAGTGAAATATTGTACCCCAGCAGTACTCATAGATGAGGTTATATATCAAGGCTCACCCTATTTTTTCATCCATTATTAGTCATGTTTGACAAGAATGGGTGCTCCTGTCTCATCCGCATTTATAATCAGAAGGAAAATGAGCAAAACAGTGACCTCATTTGCTCTACCCAAAGGATAGCCAGGAAGTGAAGTCTTACTAGCTGAATGGAATAATGAGTTTTTCCTGCCATTGTTTCTACCCCTGAATCCATTCACTCCTCCATGGTTTTTGTGCCACCATTACCAAGGATTTCTCAGCCTTTTGTTAAAAAATGGCTCTCAATGGGATTATTAGAACAAGGAAAGACTAAATGAAAAAAATAGGAAAGAACAATGAAGGCCAGTGGGGAAAATCAGATGAAAGAGGTAGCTTTGGTAATGTAGCAAAACTAGGAAAATGGTATTGTTCTGCTGGGGAAAAAAAAAAATAAAAAAAGGAAAAAGAAAGGATAGTGGAACATTCATTTCAGACTAAAGTAGCTAGAAAAGGAATAAAGAAAAGCCTGAGAGCGAATAAGGAAATATTTTCAATCACACCATGAGAAAAATATCTAGGAAAATACGAGTTTTAAGGACTGAAAGAAAAAAAAATGTAAAATTAACTTATCAATCTTTTCTCCTTGCAAAGGGAGCAAAATTTTTTTTTTTTTAAATTTGGGAAAAAACAATGCATTTGGTGGAAATTGGTAGCCAATTACCTCACTAGGTGAAGGGGTATTAATTTAAAAGATGATATTAACTCATGGTCTAAAGCACAAGTGAAATCTACCAATATCTTTTAGGAAAAATTCAGACTTGAGCAGGAATTTTTCTCTAATCATTGACAAATATTATGTTTTTAATATTCCTCTACTTTATAATTCCCTGTATTCAGCATCTTATGTGAAAAGCAAGAGCAACATTCTTTCACCTGAAAATCCATGCTTGATGAGTTTGACAAATCAAGTAAAAAAATGGAACTCTGGACAATTAGTGGTTTGAGATTTTTATTCCATCATTCCTTAGCCTGATGTCACACTCAATGTATTTGCTAAATAAGATTAAAAGGTGACTTGATTACAGCTCTTGGATGGGGAAAATATTAAGCACTAAAGAGATCATTAATTCAGAGAGAAGAGTGTAAGAAAAGCAAATGACTGAAGAGAGAAGCAGAATGATACAACGTGAGAAAAATCTCACACATTTTTACCTGAGACATCTTTACCTGACTACTGTGAAAGAATTGAATTCTAGAGCTGCTGATGTGTTCACATCAATGTGTCTTGAAAAATGCTTCTTTATCTACCTACAAGAAGACTTAACTATATAGAAGAGCACATATGCAATGTAACAAGCTTTGGTCAGAAGAGGAGAATGACTGATGCTCTAAACTTGCAAATCTATTTACCAACTATGACTCAAGACGCATACAAACCCTTTAAAAAGTTATGCAAATCAGGAATTATTTATATTTTTTTTAAACCTATGTGTTTTGTCATTATCAGTTTGTTTACAATATGTTTAAATAAATACTTAAATTCATATCCAGGTTAATATTTACTGACCTCTTGAAGCAAGGTAAAGATGGAATAGGATGAAAATAGATCTTTATAATCTGATATCAAATGCAAGCTCCAGAAAGAGGACAATATTTAAGCAATAAACAGTGAAGATGGGATCAGCACATCAGTTCAACTAATACATGCATATTTGAAATGTTTGTACATCTTCTGAAGGCCTGAGACTTCAATTGGAAAAAAAAAAAAAAAGGCAAGGCAAATTGTCTTGACTACATAGATTTGATACATATCCTTCTATTTTACTTTGATATCAATAAAATCATAGTATAGGCATAGTATGTGCCCTAGATGCTGTGTATTTCTGTGGCCAACAATTGCAACGTAAGTAATTTTTCCCTCAATCAGACCCAAAAAGAGACATTTGCTGAAAATACTCAAGTCCCATTAGTACTCTGAATGATCAGCTACTCAAAGCTTATTCTAATTCTCAGGAAGATAAATGCAGAAAACATGTTCTAATGGGAGATGGTTGATTCTGGAAACTTCAGTGTGAATAAAAAAAATATATAAATGGTTTGATCAGCTTGATTGAACACCCTGATTAAAGAGGAAATTCCAAGAAATTAAATGTATCCTCGGTAGGACCTGTTCACCTTTGTCTTTCAATATAACAAATTTGTGTTTGTATTTCAATAAAATAAAAGTTGTGGAAGATTAAAAAAGCAGGAACAAATGAGTAAAGATTATCTGAAAGACCAATAGGAAAGCTAATGAATTTTAGTTTGAGGAACTGAGCCTTATCATGCATCTTCTGTTGTTTTCACACATGAAAAAATAAAATTTTTCACAAAACCAAAACTAATAACAGAAAAACCCCAGCTCTTCCTTGTTCAGTTTAGCTGTATCCTACCTAGTCTTCCTTTCTGTGGTTTCACTGCCATGTTATAATGAGAACCCATTTAAAGACAAAAGAAATTCCTGACGCCATTGATAAATATCACTGAATTTGTTAAGATATTGCATAGTGGCACATAAATATCTGAGGTTACTGATTAAAATAAGTACTTTTTATTTTAATTGCAGTATTTCTGGACTTCACATTTATGCAAACATTTCTTTTCCCAAGCAGCAAAATGTGTTAAGATTAATATTAACATACTATACTTTAATATGATGTAAGTACTCTCATCTTGTTGTTCGTCTAATTAAGTCAGTATTTTCTAGAACAGTTATGCTTAAGGCAGAGCAGACTGGTTCAAGAAACAGCATATGTTATAGTCAATTATTTGTACTTGTCTCAGAATAGAGCAATAATATATCAGGGTTAGGATAAAAAAAAATGAAGTATTTAGTGGGAGAGAGATTTCTTTGGGAGACAGATTCATTTTCAGCATAAATGAAGCACGTGACTGCCACTAGTTATAATCAAGGACCAAGTTATACAACAGTCAGTAAACTGAATAAAGGCTGAGTATGAGGACAAGTATGAAAATTTAATTGTTTAATCTATTGTTATTATTTTAATATGTTCAGTTTCTGTCTAGAATTATAGAAACCCACACAATTTCCTTCTTACACATGCCATTAATATGTACTATGTAACAGTTAACAACACTTTTAATCTGATCACCATTACAATTCAGTTGATTCAGCTGTGAAAAAATTTCTAAGATTAAATAATCCCTATTTTTTTAACTCCTTTAACAATTTATTAGAATTAATTTAGTCCAGTCCACTTCTTGTGGACTTTATTACCTTAATGAGCTTTGTCAGATGTCCTTCCTTCTAAATGTAAAACTGAAAAGTGTTTTTAAAAGTTGCCTCTGTGGAAGGGTTTTATTTTTTCGGTTTAAACATATCACTGAAACACAAGTTCTTGTCTTATATATCTAGACCCTAAAATATATCAATATTTCCATTATTGTACTAAAATAATTTATCTCTTAAATTCTTTTAAACACTGTATTTGCATCTTCATATACATTTCTCACAAAAATTGATAAATGATACCTTGTTTTTCACATACATGAAGTTTCAGTAAAGTATGAATCAAAATGAAATCTACTTTAGGCACTGTAAATCTAGGTATTTCCTGGAGTAAAAATATCTGTGAAAGATTATAAGGGCTATAATCATAATTTTAAACCAAATGGGCAGCATCAAAGTTCACTGGTGTGCTTTATAGTAATGCTCCAATCAGCCTACTTGAAAATAGACATCTTAGAAGTAAATTAATTGGAAGAACACTAGCTTCGATCAGAGGGAAGCCTATTAGAGAAAAAATTACAATACTGCTGGAAAAACTCATCAAGAGTCCTTATAAACTTTTAGTTTTATCACTTATCTTGGCTAACCAAAATGTTCAAAAATCAGTGTAAGCTAACAGAACTGGTCTGATCCTGACCTGATGCCACCCTGACTGCTGCTAAGGCAGTGTGAATACTCTGTTCTTGCTTCTGGAAGGCTGTTAATCCCTGGGGCGAGAGCAGGGCATCCCCCCTAGGTGTAAGAGATCATATACCATTCCTCACCTAAAATCACTTCCTAGTGCCTCAGTTTGTTGCAGAGAGATGTTCAAAATGCTGCTGGGGCATCAGGATAATAGCTACAATGTTCAGATTGACAGCTGTGACTTTTGTCAAGAACAGCAATGCTGCCCAATCACTAAATGCCTAGATTAAAACTGGCCTGTTTGTAGCCAGCTGTTCACCACACAGAAGAGTACCTGAATGTGTCCATTAGCAATGAATTCACTTATACTTTTTGGGTTTTACTACAGTAAAAATGATATTATTGCTTTCCAAACATCTTTTGAAAACGCGGTTTCAAGCATGTCCTGATTAAACAGTGTTTTCTCTGAAGGGAGTTTCTTCAGAAAGTATTAATTCAATTCCTCAACTGCTCATCAAGTGATAAGTTCTTGTTTATACTCCAAATGAACGCATGTTCCTGATGGCCTACATACTTCTGTGAGAAGCTCAATATTTTTGAATTCTGAGGAATTATACCTCTTAAAGATGAGGCCTCAACTGGGATTCATGGACTTTTATTGTCCATGAGGTTTCTCAACATGGTTTCTAAAGGTATGAATGGGAAACACATTTCTGAGTAAAGTCCTAAATGAAAACAGATCAAGTCAATATACTAAGTAGGGCAGATCTTTTCTCCATTAAAATGAAGAAGTATACGCGATTACAACCTAATATAGGTCAATAAATAAAGATTTTAGAAAGTAGAATAGATATGTCAGCCACACATTTTTAAAAAAATATTGTTAAATGTGTGCTAACAAGTTTACTTTGCACAGTAATTTATTCTGAGTGCCTTCTTGACACACTTTTCTTTGGCAAAGTGATATAGGTTATATTTGTTGCATTAGTCTTAATTCAGTTAAGAAAAATGATACGCCTTCCATTTTTTTGGGCAGCCAATAATTGTATTTATTCATTATTTATCTCAATGGAACCTCATGTAAGCTAGTGTAAATAAGAAAATTCCTATAAAACACATTGGACGTATCTCGATATAAGGCATCAATACATACATTTGGTAGATTTATCCAATTCCTTGTCTTTCTTTCTTTAGGAATGTAAGTCATCAGATGAAGAGTAGAATTGAGCTTTAGTCTAATATCTACTGAGAGACAAATAAAGAAACTGACCTACAGTTTAAAGTTCTGTATAAAGCTCTTAAAACTTGTCTGTAACATGCCTGTACTATACACCTCAGTATTCAGCAATTATGACTATGTCGTAAGAAATGCAAACCTTCAAGAATTCTAACACTATTCAGAGACTTTTTGTTGTTGATGATGATGATAATTGCTATTATCCATCCTTTTGGCAGTAATATTTTCAATAATCCCTCAGACAGTAGAAAAAATTAAAGATGCAATAATTTATATATTGACAATGGGCAGTTCAGTTAGTTACGTGAATCCAGGAAGAGAAGTCCGAAATAAATCAGCCACCAGAAAGTTGGTATTCTTTTATTTCTCTGCTAATATACTTTTTAGAACAGATGACAGGTGATTAACTTCCTCCTCTCTCCTCAGCGTTTCCACAGGCAGCTGAGAGATGGTAAAAGATATGTATGGGCTGAGAAATCATGTGGTCTCATAAGAATACTCAAACACCTTCCTCCATAACAAATTATATAATGTGTGGATTGGTCTTTTCTCTTGTTTGCAGTCAAAAATGTGTGAGAAAAAAAGCTTGTATAAACATCTGCCAAGCTGATTGCAACTTTGTGTATCATCTCTAAATAAACAACATACAGCTCTGGGCAAATGCAGCTCACAACAATAGCATATTATTCACAGCTGCAAATATTGAACCCAGAAATAGTGAAAAACTTTCATTGCTTTCAAATTTCAGTAAGGAATTATACAGTTGTTTAAACCCTTTAATTTCCACAAACAGCTTGAACCTTTGGAATTCACCAATTTGTATGAATTCTTATTCCCTTAACAAAATTATTTTCAAAATCAGTTTGATGGATGTGAAGAACTGAAGCCTGTGATACATTTGTCTCCATAGTTTCACAGCTAATTATTGTTAAAGATTATATATCTTCTTTTCCTAATCTGTAGTAGTGTGGAAGCAGGTATACAATTAATCAAGAAGAAAGAAATTGACATAGGGAATAGTCTTATCCAAAGATAATTGATTTTTCAAGTCTTTGACAAAGGAGTCTGTTCAAGATATATAAATTTACTTTTGTTTCATCCTCAGAAATCACAACTCTAAATGACAAGATACTTCTGTTACAGTGAAAGAGGATTTTGGCTGAGATGAATTCCTACTAAATTGCTTAACAATATTCAGAAACATGGCTCTAGGCTTGAGACGACTACTAAAGACCTGGGAAATGTATCTTCAGGAGATACAGCCACTTGAAATTCAAAAACTGAGGTAAGGGTTGAAAAGAAATGTAAATTATAGGAATATATTCTGGGAAGGTGTGCCCCTGAGCAACTGCAGAGTCCAGGGACGTGTGCTAAATAACGGGAAGTGTGAGACAGCACAGGGATTGCATATGTTGAAGAGAAGCAGGGTACACCATGTGATATAGAAAGTGAGAGCAAAAGAAGCCTTGAATCTCAGGGTTAGAGAAGCACATCACAGTCCCACAGAAGCAGCAGGATGGGTTGAGTAGTTACCAATAGACCTGTTTGGATACCTTCTGTATCCTAGGAGGGAGAGAAAAAAAAGTCAAGGATAGCTGTTTAAATAAAAACAGTTTAAACCTGTATGTTGCTGGTGAGGAAAATAGGTTGTTGGTGTTTTATCTTGAGTATTTTGATAGTGCTCATTTTTTATCTCAGCTACAAAATTTTAAGCAAATTGTCAAAATATCTCAAGAGGGTTCAGTTGGGTTAATGTTTGAAATGCAGGCTGGTCAAATGGGTAAAATGTGTGGTATGTTGTCAAGTGACCACATCACAACATTTCATAATCTAGATTTATATTCTAGGCTATGCATTCATTTATTGCAAATAATTATTCTTGGGAAGAAAAAAAAATCCCTAGGAGTACATATGGAAGAAAATCATAAAAACAAAATAAATATTAATTAGATTTAACTAAGTTTGTAAATCTGTACACTCTATTAGAATTGTGATGAAAAGGAAAAGCTCTGCTATTGTTCAGTTTGTAACATTATTAGATACTGAGGACCAACAGAGTATTATACTGTTTGCAAGTACCAACCTTTGAACATTCAACATTTCTCAGAACTGTAACTTTTAGTCTTCAATAACCTTGGGTATAATTCCATTTGGGTATATTTCCATGTATTGACATCCTTCAGCATTATTTAATGGAACAAACTGGGTGTGCTTAAAATCCCTGTATATTGGGATGAGCAGGGTGAGCACCTGCCAGTTCTGAATGGACTGCAGAGATGCAATGTATTCAGAGCTGGAACAAATGCCAAGGCACTAATGTTGAAAGAAGGGTAGAGGCTGAGATTCTCTCATAAAAGGATTCATCATTCTCAAAAGCTGTTAACATCAACATGGGTTTGTGGGTCTAACATTGTGATGTAATTTAAAGGAATGGAGGCTTGGTATGGTAAAAGAGCCCTTGAAAATTGCAGACACAGCATGAGGCATATTGCAATATAGATATGGAATATTCACAGCTGTAAAACTCACCAGTGAACAGCCAAAGAAATGCAGATCTCATGGTAGACAAAACTGGTCTTAGGGGCAACTAAAAGAACAATACCTAACATATATAAACCCCACTATAGATTGCAAATTCAGGTGCAATTTGGAACTACAGCCCAATGAAGAAAAAGAAAGGCATACAACAGTGTTAGAAAACATATAAATATGATTCTGAGTAGAGCCAGAAAGGCAAAAACATCAGCACAAATGTTATATTGCTCCTGGACTACAGATGCTCACAGGAACACCCACTGTAACACACCCCTGTTGCCAATGACAGTAAAAGGAGCAGGGTAAGGGTGAGCGCAGCATCTGGAATAGGGTTGGAAATTAAGACAAATGTATATATAAGAAGTTCACAAGTTTTATTATTGAAATATTTTCTGCAGAGATGGATCTTAAGATTTCAATTATGTCATAATTCTTTGGCTGTATATTTACAGATTTTTCTCTAGAATCCTGCCTTTAAATATCAATACATAATGACACATAATGATGTGCAGCAAGATAATGGCAGCAATATAAATAGTCTAAGTCTGATTAAATACATGGAAAGTGTAAAAAAAATATTTTAATATAGAAGACACTTGCTGGGTTAATGAGAAAACCCCTTCAGTATTAAGCGAAAATTCTACAGAAAACTGTGTTTTCTCTTCCCATTTTAGAGATTTGTGCCCAGTAATATATGAAAAGCAGGCTCATATGGCCTATCTCAGCAATTTAAAAACTAGATGTTCACTCTAACCCCTATTAGAACCAACAGCTTCAACTGGACACCATTAGAAGATGGTTCATTTCACCAAAAATAATATCTAGGACTGATTGTTCATTGGATGCTTGCTTTTCTTCTAACTAAACCTGGCGATCTAAACAAGTATTTCAGGTTAGATACCAAACTCTAGATATCTGATGTTTCATAACATGCAGTCAGTAAATGAAGGATACCTCAAAGTTTGCCAACCAAATGGATTTGAGCTAATCAGATAAAAGAGTTTTACAACAGGATCATCTTCAGAAGCACTTCCATTCTAGCAATCCCCAAAGACTAGTTGATAAAAATAGGTTTTCTGAGTCTGTTGCTTTTACTGCCAAACTTGCAGCAAAACATATTTTAAAGTTATTGACTACTGTTTGGAAAAGCATCCCATATTTTGGAAGAAAAGCAACTTCAAACATGAGGTATTCCTACCTATTTAGGGATTTCATTCACACATATACTAAATAATAAATTTAAATGGGCAATGATTATGCAACCTTCTCTTTTCATATATGGTGCTTTTATCTGCATATGTAATTTTGATTCATTTTGAAAAATGTCCTAGATTTAAATTTTCTAAGTTCACTTTTATTAAGTTTCAACAGTTCAGCAAATAAGTTTCATTTTTATTTATAATAAAGGGATTTAAATCTATCAGAAAAAAAAACCCAAATAAATTCTCAAAGATTACTGTAAGGTTTGAAAATCTTTTGAAATAGTGACTTTTTGTCATAATTCACTGGTGGTTGTTATTGCCTTGTGAGATAAATTTGGCTTTTGTCTATTTAGTAGTCTGTAAATCATGTATACGCAGCATAGAATTCCCTTTAAATGAAGACAGTATTGTACTAAACATTTGGAGTAATATTGATTTTATACACTGGGTTTTATACCTCCTGGAGATAATGATATTGTTTGCAAAATTCTCCTTTGGTGCTAATTCCATAAAATAAGTATATGAGTCTTACTAAATTTGAAATGTGTATAGCCATTAGCTTTTCAAGGGGAAAAAAGAACAGCACACATTTTTTATGTTTTCTAGTGTTTGAAATTCATTCTTCAATAAAGTAGATTAGGCACTCTGTTCTGTTGACACATGGTATGATGTCAATAAACATTTAACTACTTTGAAGACATTGTTTCAAACCATCAGTTTCCAGACCTTGAAATATATCACATGATGTTATTATAGACTGTAAGTCCTATGGTCCTTTGTATTTTGATTAATTAATAATAATATTAATAAAAAATATTATAATGACCATTGTACTCACACAATTCTGAATTGATTGCCTTCCACAGAGATTTTCTTCCTTCAAAACATTTTATGAAATATTTTTAGAAAACTCCTTCTTGCATGTAGATGTTAGAGCTACTTGTTTTCTTTATGCTGATTCAAATCAAAGAACAGAAGACTGAAACTACAATGGCAGTCAGAAAAGGTACATTTTGTTACCAGAGTACAGCCTTGTACCTCAATTCAAACATTAGTCATGCAGTTACCAACTTCCTTGGATTTTGCCTCTGGGTAGGAATGGATCTGAGGCATTCTGAAGTACGGAAGAGAAGTTTGGAGTTGAGATACTATTTAGAGTGTGAATACAAGCCAAGTGAGGTCTGGTCTTGGGAACGTGATCTTTGATATGATGATAAAGTTTGACTTGCTTTGAGTGCACTCTGGTGATATCACAGATCCTGCAGCACAGCAACCCTAAGGTTGCAGGACCCCTGGTCACTTCAGTGAACAGGCTGTATTTTCTTAATAAAGCCCTCACTGTGAAAAGCCATAATTTGTTCGCAAATGCAAAAGACCCACTAGATACTCAGTGTCTGCTATTATTAATTAAGGCTGCAAGTGTTTGCTGTGCTTGCTTTTAGAAATGTATTCCAAAAAATATAAGTTACCTATTAATATACTACACAAGAGAGATTGTGGATAAGACACAAGTGACTATGGCTTTGCAGTCTAATGTTTAGAGAACTTATACAGCAGTCTCAAATGCATAATGTTGTTAAGATTCTTGTTCCTTTAACTGATAACGATTAGGATCTTGTCATTTTGCCCAAAGTCCAGAGACAAACATATCTCTTTTCCTCTATAGTGATAGTTTCCATGGGCAATGAACACATTGCAAAGCATCATTGGAAAAAATTCACATAACTGTAGATTGCTGTTAAAGACACAGATTTTCCATGTGTTTTACTTTTGGGTTTATTTTTATTTGGAAATTAAACATGGTTTATAGCATTTTTATTCACACTCAGTTAAAGATAATTTTACCTCAGATATCATAGCATAAGGACAGAGGCACTAGGAAGTCTTTAGTCCAACCTCCTGCCTGAAGCAAGACTAATTGTGAAGTCAGGCCAGGTTAGTCAGGGCTTTATCTATCCGAGTCTTCCAAACCACAGAAGATGAAGACTGTAATCTCTCTTGGAAACCTGTACCAGTATTGGCTCCAATTCCTAGCTCCGGTTCCTTGGCGCTATGCAAGCACTGCTTAGCAGAAACAAGAAAACCCTCTGTGTTATCAGAACTCTTTCCAGCACAAATCCAAAACTAGCCACTATGAAGAAAGTGAATTCCACCCCAGCCAAAATTATTGCATTTACCTTTTATGGAGAAATAAGTGCTAATGGTCCCTGCCATAGGAACAGATTTTGAGCCAGGACTCTGAAGTGCTTAATTTCAAATATAAAACTGCAAGAATACTGAGGGCTTGAAAGGACTCATTTGTAAATCATAATGGTAAATTCAGATGTGACGTGAAACAGCAAGCACAACATTAAATAAGCTAATTTGGTTTTCTTATTTATATTACCTAATATCTTCTACTAAACCATTTATTTTGAGACTTCAAACATGTTCATCTTTCTATGCCAATCCTGAAGAATAAAGAAATCTCTGCAATGAATTCTAATATCCTTTCTCTCTCAATGGTAATTAATCACTACCCTGGAGAGAAAGATTAGTATACTCTATAGTGGTGTTATCAGTCCTGTGATTTTGTGTCTGGAAATATTTACCAAAGCACAAACTTCTGGTGACCTGTCATTAGGCAAGAGACTTCACTTTAATTTTTAAAGGAAGTTTGTACAGCAGGTGAAGAGAGTTCCAAGTGAAAAGGTTAAGTATTTGTTAGATCATTTTGTTACTAGATGAAAATGTCAGTATAAATTAGTATACATTAAATTATTTTTAATACTATGTGAGTGAGAAGCATAAAGGAATGCCATCTGTCTTAACTTTTACTGTCTACTGCAATATGGATTAGAAGAAAGGTGTTGGAGGAGAGGGATAAAACCACTCCTGAGTACAACCAAGGTTGCAGGAATCCAGGCAGAATTTTAAGCAATAGGGCAAGAAGCATGAGCATAAAGCAAAGAAGCAAAGAAAACAGTGAGCCAAAAAACTACAGCAAAGGGCAGAAAGACATTTTTCCTATGGTCCCACAAAATAAAGCGTAGAAATTGTTTCAAATCATGGAACTAGACTAACAAAACAGCCAGGGAACTGATAGCAATACTATAAGAAAAGACCCAACAAAGGCATTTTATTTTAATATTTCTTTGCTACAATGTGTTTCTTTAAAAGTTCATTGTTCCCATTATCACTTTATAAAACATGGTTTTAGCAATTCAAAGCCCTTCTATATTAAAGTGAAAGTGCAGGCTGGTCCAATTCAAAGGTCTGGTATTTTGTATCACTGTTGCTAACATTATTTTTTCCACTTCATAATAAAAACAGATACTATATTCTAGTATAGAATATTATTAAAATACAAAAAAACTCAGCATAAGTTAGCTAGAACCAAGGAGTTTTGGCTGGTCTGCTAACAAAATGTATTAGATACCCTGTTCTTGACTTGAAGGGTCACAAAAACCTTTAAAAAGCAGAATTAAATATTTGAGAATATAGAAAAAAGTCCAAAATTCTGATAGAACTAGGGAATGGACATTTCTTCCCAAGTACTTTGCTTACATCTACCTATCTGATTTTAAAACTACTCATATTTCATAGTAGATGAGATTAGATATTAGGATGAAATCCTTACTGTGAGGGTGTTGAGGCATTGGTATGGGTCGCCCAGAGTAGTCATGCTGCTCCATTCCTGGAAATGTCCTAAGCCAGGTTGGATGGGGCTTTGAGCAACCTGATATAGTGGACTGTGTCCCTGCCCATGGCAGAGGGCTTGGAAATACCTGATCTTTAAAGTCCCTTCCAACACAAACCATTCTATGATTCAGATTGGAAGAAAAAACCAAATGCAATCTGAATTAGTGAATTCAGCCTTACTCAACATGCAGTATTATCAGTCAGGCCAACTCTGTTAAATCTGCTGTTATTACTCATTGCATGGATTTTTAGAAATTAACTCCAAACTGTAAAAATTAGCTAAATGAATTTTTGAGCTATTTAAGTGCTACATGATACAGTATCGCTGTATCTCATGCCACATGACTAGAGCTACATCTCCAAAGGCACTGCTCTTGAAGATGGAACCAAAAAAACAAGAAAGTTTCTAAATTCTCCTTGTCGTCTCACTTGTTATTTAACAACTAATTGTATTTTTTTGCTAGCATTTAGGCTGAGGATGAACTGGTATTTTTTTGCTAGCATTTAGGCTGAGGATGAACTGGGATATCAAATAATAAAAGTTACGTGGATGTAAAAGCAAGAACTAAAGGAAGTAACAAAATGGTGTAGGGAACTCAGAGCTCAATATGGTATAGACTTCTGGATTACAACTGTCATGTTTATAAAAGGCATTTCTTCCTCCTGTGTCTCAAGGCTAGAGTTTGTGTGTGTGTTTGGTTTGTTTGTTTGTTTTATTTTTATTTTCCATTATTATTTTTCTATTAAATATATTTTTCTAATCACAAACCATTTTCTTTTCCTGGACTATCATCTGAAGCATTGTCCCTCAGGCATGAAGAGCTATTGTTTACCTGGCAAAGACTGAAGGATGGCAGTGTGCCCCTCTCCTCAGGAGCCATCTCCAGAGATGAAGCTGGAGCAGGGAAGACAGCAATCATGAAACCCAGCTCAGACCAAGGTGAGTCTGAGACCCTGCACTGCTGGGTCAGTGCACAGCCTGAAGCTTTCTTCTCTTAATGGCAAAAATCACATATTCACTGCACTGTATAGTCTCTCACAGGTGTAAGACACTGCCAGCCAGCTAATCAGTAGTGTCTTTACTCTCTAACTGGCAAGACAGAAAGGCAGTCTGGTGTATACATAATGAAGAATTTATGGTATCCTCTTCAGATTATGCATCAACCTATTGCCTTGCTATCTGAAACTGTATATTCTAGATTTTATTAATTTTATTTTGGAAAAAAATATGCAGATCACTGATTTACAAGATAAAGACTTTTGTTAAGTTTCATCTGTCCTCAAAGCTCACATGAGCCAATAAGCCATAAACCTGGGGGGAGGGGGGGGGGTAGTCCTTTTCCTTCATTCTGATATGTTTTCAGATATTGTCTTCTGTTCTGTCTTCATGTCGTTGCTTTCTACTTAATTATAAATATATTCTGTTTATTTTTTTATTTGTCTTTTTTTCAAGGATATATTTATTTTTCTTCATAATTTTATGTATGAGGCTGTGTTAAGGACTTGTACGGGAAAGAGAGTTGGTAACTCATCAGGGTTATAGTTATTGCTAAGCAGTGCTCACAGTGTCAAGGCCTTTTCAGGCTGTGCAGAGAAATTGTGGCTGGCCCATTCCTGGAAGTGTTCGAGGCAAGGCTGGATGGGGCTTTGAACAACCTGGTCTAGTGGGAGTCGTCCCTGCCCAGGGCAGGAGGGTTGGAATGAGATGATCTTTAAAGTCTCTTCAAACCCAAACCCTTCTCTGATTCTCTGATTCTATATTTTGCATAATTCTCCACCAATGAGGAGGCTGGAGGTGCATGAGAAGTTGGGAGTGGACATGGAGAGGACAGCTGGCCTCAACCCACCCAAGGGATATCCCAGACCATATGATGCCGTACTCAGCAAGAAGAGCTATTCAGAAGAAGGCACGAGAGAAGGGACACTTCAAGTCACTTCACTTGTCCCAAGTAACTGTAACATATAGTGAAGTCCTGCTTTCCTCAAAACGGCAGGACATCTGTCCCCTGACAGCCACTAGTGAATGAATTCCTTGTTTTGCTTTTCCTGCATGCATGGCTTTTTTCTTTTCCCACTGAACTGTCTTTATCTCATTCCATGAGACTTTTTACTTTTATCTTTCCAATTCTTTCTCTCCTTTCCACTTTGATGCCCTGTTTCTGGGCTTGATTTCTTGGCTAACTGTTCAGTCATCCTAGTTCCTAGGAAGTTCTTACCAACACCACTGACTCATGTCTAGCTGATGCTTACTCTTCTCCAGTAGTCTTTTTCATAAGGTGCTGTACACTGCCTTTTCCTCCTCTTTGCTACACTGCCATGTTAAACCTTTTGACACTGGAAGAAAATATTTTGTCTCTTATTTTAAAAAGGGCAGATAAATTGAGATTGAGAAACAAGAGTAATTATTTATGTTATCCACATTTTAAATTGCCCTAATGAATGCGTGCTATTATTACATAGTACTCATTTTGTTGTTTTAAAACAATGCTGCTGGTGTTCATAACTCATTTACAGTCCAATCTTTCTTCAGCCTGACCTGTGACTGCCCTCCTGCATCGTATCATTAAAAAATATGAATATTTGAATATTTGTGCTACAAAATTGTGCTACAAAAATTAAGAAGCTACTGCTGATCTTGCATCTCTCTAAACATGAGATATATCTGCAATTAATATTATTTCTATAAATAAACACATGGAAGACTTTTATCTTAAATAATATTCTCTCTATTATTCTTACTTAAAGAATATTTAGAGATATTTATCTCTCTAAATCTCTTACACGCAGAAGAGAGGAGTGTGTGCATTTGTGTAGAGAGGCTGATTTTAGGAGATTCTCTTAAACAAAGATGTAAAAGTTCTGTAGTTATTGATACAGTCCCAGAATCAAGTATATAAACAGTGAAAACTATGCATTTTCAGGTATATAACTGTCACTATGGGCTTATACTTATGAACATTGAATAAACAGTGATTTTTTTTTTGACGAGGTAGATAACATGCTGAAACATTTCGAATGTTAACACACCTGATAGGTTTTGGTTTTTGGGCTCTTGGTTCAAAGTTACAGTTGCTTTTTTGTGATTGCAATCAGTCTGCTGGAAAGCCTTCAAGGGATTTACATGCTCAGAGCGCTGTTCTATTATATTTATAAATCATTGTGAACCAAAATAAAAACAAGAACTAAACTCCTGGAAATGTATCAAAATTGCCAAGGTCTCTTTTTCCCTAAAGAGTGATAATAGATCTCCGGTATTAATGGCTTGTTCAGACATAGTGGAATTATTTAGAAACATAAACTAAATAATCAATCAACAATCATTATCTGCCCTGCACTGAATTTTGTCTGCATTGTAGGCAAGACCATCAGTGTCCAGGATGGATTCCAAATGAACCATGGGTTAAAAGCCATTTGCAAACTATTTAAAATTTTTATGTGCAGCTTCCGACATAAACTACTATACAGAAATAAAATGTATAATCATGAATATATAGACCAATAACTTGTCCACATATTAATGGAGAAACATCAATTCTAAATTGAAATGACAGAGTACAAGTCCCAAATGTATTACTGTCTTTTATTACATAATGCTTCCTAACACCATACATTTCTAGAAAAAGTAAATGTAATTCCTTTCATTTGCACTTATTTTCAGGAATGCTGGTCTTTCTAGTTGTATATGCAATTAGCTTTTAATCACATAAACTTTGACCAGTTTTCTGTTCTTTTGAAAGGATGTAAAAAGACAGGTTTTTTTTAATGACAGACTGCCTGATATAAAAAGATAAACTACTTTGATTTCAAAAGACACAATTCTATATTTTCATGACCTTGATTCATTACTATGTGGACAAAGTTAAAGAAAAGATAGTGCTGAAAAGTGCACTATCTGTTTACTTCAGAGTGATTAATGACAAGACAAGTTATCAGGTATCTTAGAGTTGAGAACCCATTATCATGGGAGAAAACTGAAAAGCCAAGGGGAAGAGAGAAGTCATAGTAATAAAAGGAGATGAAGGAGAAATGCGGCTCTCTTGACTATAGATTAATATGCTCTTGTAGCCATACTTAGTGCCAAAAGGAAATTCAAATTACTTCTCATGTTCATTCTGGCTTTACATTCAAACAAATTACCACAAGCTGACCAGTAAGCACTAAGTGATTATGAGAAAAATAACATGAGAAAAATAATAGATGCCAGTAGCAAACCAAATAAATTATTCTCTAGAGTGAGTTCATAGAACCAACAAAACCAGTTCAAATATAGGATAATTTTTTATAACAATTTTCCCCCACTAACATAACTACAAAGAGACACCTAGACTGTATTAAATTGAATTAAAAGTGTACAGTATAATTTAAATTGATAAAACATGTGCATAATTTCTTTTTCTTCAGACTCTAGAGTTCTTCAGTCTACTCAATGTAAGGTCTTAAAACTATTAAAAATTTTCCTTTTGCAAAGATATCCATTGAAGAAAAGGAAAAATATTTAGGCTGAATGGATCTCAAGAGGAATTGTATGAAATTTGCTTTATATTTCCAACTTCTCTGTGTTTGCAATGACCTTCATAATTAAAAAAAATATTCTTCATACAGCACAGCATTTCTCTATAGGAATAAACTGTAGTATGAACTCCACGTATGATTTCTTGTGCTAATAGGCACCCACAGAAGTTTCTGTATTGTACAATAGTTTAACACAGTATTAACACAGTGCTTTCTGTGTTTAGAATAAGAAAGGTTTCAGAAACAGTTCTGGTTATGTTTTCTTTTTATAAAACAATAGCAACAAAAAACCCCACTGATATAAGCAAAGCACGCTTTAGTTGTCAAGTGATGATAAAATGGTGCCTACTAAGTGATATTCTATGAAATTAATTGAGTAAAGACTACCTGCTGGCTTTAAAGGGCAATAATAACAGTAAGAAACTGTGAAACTGCAGCTTTTTGTACTGAACACTTATTAAGGTCTTTATTCCTGCAGTGAAATAGATTTCTTTTGAACAAATAAAGTGAAGAGTGCATGCCTATGTTCCACATCCACATGCAGTCATGGAACAGTTAAGGGTACAGTGATCAGGCCTTTCATTCGCAGGTCACGGCAGTGACAAATCTAAGCAGGGAAGACTGTGAGTATGGAGAGGAAGAAGGAACTGCACCCTAGAGCTCATGAAAGCGTCTAGACTGGTGGAAAGACTTTGGAAAATAAGTGGTGTCTATCTGAACTGTGATATAATACCCTCTGAAAAAATACTACCTAATCCTCAGGGCACCCACATTCTATAATGATTTTGATATTCTAAAATTGTCTAACATACAGTTGACATATTTAGGCTCAAGCCTACCCAGTTTGATGTGTTTTCTGCCTATCTTCAGTAATGTAACTGAGATAATTGAGTTAAATGGTATTTATTCAATTCTAATTAAAGTAACATACACCAAAGACATCAGCTTATTTATTTTTTGACATACTGCATACACACATGTTACATACCCAAGATCAGTGAAGACACAAGACATAGGAACCTCTCTAAACTCCCCCAAAAGTTTGAGAAGCTATAAATGATGAGGGAAAATCATGCATACCCAGACAGAAAGAATTCAGTCCATGAAAAGCAACAGTTATGGGAAATCACAATTAATTTAAATAAAACAGTTATGCCCACTTATTGTGGAGAAGATACTATTAATTTCATGAAAACTTACTGCACAATACATGTATCTTATCTCATGACATTTTGCTTTGTTGTTAAAATATATATTCAGAATTATCTTTATTTAGAAACACAATTATATTTATCTAATACCGTTGATAGATTTGATACATCACTGAGGAACACAGTTGTTTGAATAGGACAATGATTAATGAATGTGTATAATTAAATGCAGTCTAATTTGTTCTAAATCATGAATCACAAAGTAAAAATGAGTACACAGTGAGTAGATGTGTTTTGGATTTTTTTAAATTTTTATCCATAAAGCTAAATAAATGCTTAAACCTTTTGTTCATCTTGTCCAATAAAGCCATGGTTATTTTGGAGCTGCAATTCAGTACATTCAAATAATATTTCTTTCATTTCAAAATGTGTATTCATTTACAGAATGCTGTTTGACTTGGGGTTCTCAATTTTTTGTAAATGATCACTAAATTAAATCCATAAAATTATGTTGGTCACACTGGAAAATGAGTCTGAAACAAATGAGAGTATGTAATTACAAATTATTGAAATTTGTTGAGGACAGCTTTTGCTGTGGATGGATTTCAAAATACTGCAGAAAAATGGGATGTAAACCAGTGAAATGTGCAGTCTACATCAGATAAGAATACTCATCTATTCAATAACTGACTAAATAGTATTTAGAAATTAGTTTCATGCACTTAGAGCTTAACAATCAAAATGTGAATCAGTAGGTTTTATCATTCCTAAAATAATAGTTTAAATGGAAATACTCTCCAAACGTATATATATACGCATATATATATATATATTCATTCTGTAACTCATGAAATGCATTATGCATTCTCCTCTACTTTTTTTCCTTTAGGCATAGATTCTGATTTGAGCCCATCAAATCATAGTCTGGTTTGGGTTGGAGGGGACCTTTAAAGGTCCCCTAGTCAAACCACCCCTGCAAAGAGCTGGGACACCTTCAGCGAGACCAGGTTGCTCAGAGCTCTGTCCAACCTGGCCCTGAATGTTTTTACCATCTATCACCTACTACCTGAATAGATTAGTAGAAGCCACAGATAAGAAATTTAAAATGGGAATGTGCAATTTTTTCCTACTATAATAATATCATTTCCATATATTTTCTACACTCTTCCTTTTATTGTTGACTACATTAAGAATTGCAAAAAAGTAGAAAAAAAGTGGTATTCTAATGGTGTAGGTAGAGTTTAGAAGTGCTTGGCCACCTTAACTTGAAGGCTTTGGGTTGCCAAACTGGAGGAAGAAAGCAAACAGTATGTGATTACTGACAAAACCATTTTGTACCTAAGGAACTGGTAGGCCTGCTACTGGTTTTACAGAGAGGCAGCTAATATTAAAGGTAATATACTCACTGGAGTATGAGGAAAGAACAAAGGAGGTCAGTATAGTATCTTTATAGTGTCATAAAGTTGATGGCATGAAATGGCAAACTCTTGAGTTCTTATTTAAAGAAAGGACCTAGATAAGCACAGCTCTAGGATAGAGAATAAAAAATAGTATACTGATGAGTTTCAGAGCACTGGTCATCATTACTGTAGTACTTTAATCAGCTGAGAAGGAAAAAATATATTTTCATACAGAGTCTAAGCATAGCAGTTTTCTATTTAGATCATTGAGAGGTAGTTTAGAAATTGCAGATGTCAGAATTACCTATGTGACATGAAGTTTGAGTGCAGATATGAACCTATAGCTTGCTACATGTCACAGGATGCCTGACAATTATGATTTAAATACCAATTATAACACATTAAAGGGTTCCGATTCAGCTAATGAGAAGAGCAGAGAAGAAGAAATTAATGGAATTCATTCTTAATGTTTAGCTTTTTAAAAGATCAAATAGAAAATGTCAAGCAATCAAGCTATTTGGAAATACCTGGAAGACAATGAAGATACCATAAAATAGCAAAAATAGACAACACAACTTGTAAGCTACAAATCTTGTCAAACCTGACTATGTTTATAGAAAACAACAAGTATGTTAATGAAATTTATATCACATTTATTTTAATATAGCACTTGATATTGCTTTTCATAAATAGTTGAAGAAAACATATGCTAGTTCTCAGATTATGTGTTCAATTGGAAAAACAGTCAAATAGAAAGGGAATCATTATAGAAACTCCTGTTTAAAAGAAAAAGTATCATCAAAATTTAAATGAGCAGGTTTCACAAAGACAATTTGAATAAATTTGAGTTCAATTTATGAAAAAAAAAATAGTCTTGGAATAATGAGATGGCAGCTTCCAAACCCAAGAAAGTCAAAATTTTCCCTCCAAGAAAATCTCTTCATAGCATAAATGATCAAATTAGAGTAACCCAGTCCATGGACTGAGTCAGCATGGAGGTCTAGACGATGAGTTGAGGACTGTGCAATAATACACAATTTGGAGCTGCCAGAATCTATACAGACAAAGATGATGTATACTATTTTATACTTTTTACTATTATTATTGTTTTGCTAGCCATTATTGATATAATTTTAAATTATCATTTAGCATAAGGCTTTACAGAGCCTGAGTGCCTTTCTTCTTGGGGTCCTAACAGACTAGCACCTACTGGAAAACATTTTCATGCGAGGAAGTGCTACAAAAAATAGTGAGAGACAATAACTAGAAATCATGTACTGTTTTTTCTTGTTGCAGCCTAGTAAATGAAAATATTTTTGTCTTATGGGGAATGTTATATGTATCCAGCAGTGGAGAATAGGGATGAAGTAGATAATACTGATATTAATTTAATATTACATTTCCTTGATTTTTTCCAGCTGGCATGGAAGTCAGGCAGCATACACTATCTCAGAGGATGTTCTTTGCTTTGTCAAAGGCAGATGTGAGATGTGTTTGAGTTCTTCTAAAAATAATTTCGTCAGAACACTCTCTAAGTATAAATGCAGAACAAAGCTAGAGTAAAATATAAAAACTAGCAAATAAACAAACTGTTTACCATAAAAGCTAAAATGTTTTAAAATTCTAATGAAGGAAAGTATAAATGTCAACAAAATATAAAATGGTGTCACATCAAACATCTTTGTGGTGGCTTCAAATTATATATGTCCCTATGTTGGTGTTATTGCACAACAATTCAATGGAAATTATCAAATTCTGTCAACTGATGGAAAAGAAATCCCGAATCCTGGTGCAAGGTGAACAATTCAGTACCATTAAATCATTCATCTATCATTTCTGACAAAACGCTAAATGAAACTTAAGCTACCTGTCAAGAAGCAGATAGCAGTAGTACCACCTTTGTGATATGCTTAAAACTACTTAAGAGCTACAATAGAGTCATTCAACAGAAACTTGCAGCATTCCCAGCAAAATACAGAAATATAGGAGACATTACTGACTCAGAAAGATGGCGCTTTTGACAAAGTTCATATAAAGAACATTTCTTCACTTGAAAGACAATATTCATCTCTGCAAATAGAAAAACGTCTCCTCAGGCATGATAATGACCATACTAATTCTCCCAGTCATAAAAATATTATTAGGAGAACTATGCTTGACAGTGCTAATCCTAATAAATTTCTAGCTAATCTGTTCAGTTTCTGATTTTACTGGTTTTACCTGGGATCATGTCAATTTTATTCACAGTAGTTAGTATGGTGCTGTGCTTTGGATTTGTGATGAAAACTGTTCCAAAATAATCAGGCATGTTCTTATTTATTGCTGACCAGTGCTTACATATGACATCAAGGTCTTTTCCTCTCCTTGCCCCACTCTAACACAATGCAGGTTGCAGGAGCAAAAGGAAGTGGGAAGGAACGTGGCCAGCATAGCTGACCACAACAGGCCAAAGTGATATTCCACACTGTATGGTGCCATGCTCAGCAGCAAAAAGCTGGGAAAAGAAGGAAGAAAAGGAGGATATATGGATTTATAGTGTTTGTCTTGCCAAGCAACAATTACATGAGGCAGAGACCTGCTTTCCTGGTGATGGCTGAACAAGAGCCCAGAGGAAGTGGGTGAATGAATTCCTTAATTTGCTGTTCATGTGTGTACAGGTTTATCTTTACCTATTAAACTGTTTTGTTTTTTTTAAACCCATGAGTTTTCTTACATTTACCCATCTGATTCTCTCCCCCATCTCACTGATGGGAGTGGGCAAGGTTGTGTAGGGCTTTCCTGCCTACTGGGGTTAAACCATGACCCTGATCAAATCTGGTATGATATGTACAACAAAGGAAATTTTAAAATAATATGCATCAATACAAACCACTCAGTACTATCAGCTATCAGATTCCCTGGAGGCTTCAGAAAAAAAAAATCATTATACAGGCAAGTTTTCAAATATATTTTATAATTCATAATGGGTGAGACATGTCCTTGTTTAAAGCAGACTTTAGGTATTTTAGTGATAAAAAGTTACAATGCAACAACTTGTTTGATAGTACAACCTGTATATTGTACTTAGTTGGCAGAAAGGAGCCTGTGTTTGTCAGCATATGTAAGAGAGAGACATCATGCTAAATCAAAATTTATATAAATCCTGGGCTATAGTCTGTTCTTTGCCAATCATTATGTACATATTAGGATATATGCCATACATTATCAACTCTTTTGATCAAAGTGAAAAGCAATTAATGGGTTCACATTGACATCAGGGAAATTAAGGTCCTCATTCATTTTTACAGTACTGAAGAGCTAGAAGATGCTGAAAAGTTAGTTAGAACTGTGCATTGCTACTCAATAACTTAAAAAATCTGTGTGAGAATTTAGCTAGGCTCACATTATGACTGATAAAATATATATGGATAACAAAGAGATGAATTCGAGTTCTGTCTTGGGACAGTAAAAAAGTTACCATTCATTATTTTGAATGCAAGAATGTTCTATTTGTTTTTTCAAAACCAGTTTTGAAATGGTTTTGTAATTGTAAAATTGTTTTGCAATTTGTGCATGTAATGCACAGAAGAAACTTGAAGTCATCAGAATAAGCATTTCAGTGCTTTCTGTATGAATCTGTATGAATTATTTTGCTGATAGAAAGCATCGGAATATAATTTTGACTACAGAAAAATATAATACAGCTATATGCTTTTTAAAGAATAAATACACTTGTCGAGGTATCTCTATGTCAGGTAATAGAGTCCTGCAACTTGTTTTTACTGACCAGATAATATGTACATACATGGCTGAAAAGAAGGCTGAAGAAGCATTGCATGGACATGCTCAAGATAAATCTGAAGTGGGATGTCAACAGAACCACCACAATGTATAAAGCCAAAGGCTAAGAGTAATATGTTGTGTCCGAGAACCTATGTTATTGCCAAGGCCTTTGAGCAAGAATTGATTGAAAAAAGAGCCTGCAGTGAAAAGTACAAAATATTTTTGTGGCATTTATCTTACTAATTGGCTACAAAATAGCATGAGAATTTACATTATCATTACATTACATGGCTACAAATTATGATGCCTTAAAAAAATGAGATTAATTTTTCATGAAGAAGCCACAAAAATGAATTTTCCCATATTGAATTAGTAATGGCTCTGTAAACACATATCTGGAAATACAGGAAACAGTTTAAGATTTAAGCTATTCTGATGGAAATCTTGCACTGCAGAGCTTTGGAGTGAGGGGGCACTGAGAAAGAATGAGTAAGACTTACAGATTTACAGGAGTTGTGTGCAGATGTGTAAACATAACTGTCCATTTTTTGTGAAACAAAGTGTTTGTGGACTAGTACCACTTTCATTTTAGAGATATATTTTTTAATATTCCTCTGGAAAAGTCTAGGAACATATAGGCTGCAATCAATTTAGCTAAGCAAATATAACTACTACCGTTTCCACCTGGATGTTGATGATGTGGTTTAAAGTAGTTTTTTTAAGTCTGACCTATTATGTGAAGACAGCCAGCACAATGTTATTTGTGGGGATGAAGCCAAGTGAAATAACACATACTTGCATTAAGAAAATATTTACCTTGTCATCATCTGCTGCTCAGCTGTTTTCTCTGACATAGATGATAGGTAGTTTGGTGTAAAAGCCTTTAAAGTTATAACTTACTTCATTGCAACTTATGAATATAATACAGAGTCTCTCCAGCCAAGAAATTCTAATTTATTGACTTTACTGCTGTGGACAAGTCAGCAGTGACACCATTGCCATTTACTATTAATGGTTACCTTAGCAAGTATATTATCATATTAACCTTATTTTATTATTAATTTCTTTATATTTTATCTAGGGATATTAATTTATTTTGTGCTTCTTTATAAACTCTTAAATAATTCTTAATTTATTCTAAAGCATCAAGAATTTCTTAGAAAATTATTGGTTTCCTCTATAGCACTCTCTTACAGTATTCTTTAGTCATAATTTAGCCTTCTTTTTCAGTATTTCTTTCTCTCTAATAATTTTAACTGACATTAAAATTGCTGCTTCATATCTCTTTTGTCCAATTAGTATATCTTGAGGATTTGTATGAGACAGCTATCTAGTAAGCTGAATTGAAAATATTATATGGTATTAGCAGGAGGATATTATGCTATATACGGTATATAATTCAACCTGGAGAAGAGGAGGTTCAGGGGAGACCCCATTTTGATCTTCACCATCCTCATGGGGAAAGTGGAGGGGCAGGCACTGATCTCTTCATTCTTGTGACCAGTGACAGGACTTGAGGAAATGACATGAAGTTGTGTCAGGGGAGGTGTAAGCTGGACATCAAGAAAAGGTTTTTCACCCAGAAGCTGGTTGGGCACTGGAACAGGCTTCCCAAGGCAGTGGTCACAGCACCAAGCCTGACAGAGTTCAAGAACTGTTTCAACAAAAGTCTCAGACATATGGTGTGATTCTTGGGGTGTCCTCTGCAGGGTCAAGAGTTGATGATCCTAATGGGTAACTTTCAGTGCAAAATATTCTATGATTCTATGATCGTAAAAACTTAATGCTACTTGGTGGCAAAAATATGCATTGGGGATCCTAAAGTAAATAAACCAAGCCAGAATAAATAGTTCTTTTCTGGTTATTTAGTTGTTAGTTATGCAGGCATGTAACAGCCTTCTATTGATACAAACAGATTAAATTTGTTTCATGGGAATACATGAACTAAAAGAATTTCTTGGACTGCGGAGCCCCATAACCTCTTGAAAGCACTATGTGGTATGTTCACTTTTATAAAAATAAACAATCTACATTTGGGAAGACATTGGATCCCTATTGAATAGGAAGGGCAAAGGCATTATTTCCAGAATGGTGATTGATTTGGACTTTAAACTAAAAACCAACAGAGCAGAGAGAGTTACCAGCAGCCTGTAAGAGAAAGGGTTGCTTAGAATCTGAAGGGATCTGAATGAAAAGGAACATAAAACCAATAAACATGGCTTAAACAAGACCACCTCCAGCATTTGCATGAAAGCAAGGAGTGCCTATAAAACACTATTATAGAAGAAAAAGAAAAGAGACTGGTTTTGTAAATCAGGTACCCCTGCACATGAAGAATAACAGGAGAGACTGGGGGTCTTTGTGCTGTTGTAGGACTATAATTTCATTGGTTTCACAGATATTGGTTAGATGGTTTGTTTAATGAATGCTTCAATGGAGGTTCTTTAGGATCAGCAGGGCAGACAAGGAGGACAAGTTGCTCTCTGTGTGAGTAAAAGGCAGAAACATGGAGCTCCACCTGAATATGGATGATAAGCTGACTGAGGGCTTATATGTGAGGGTTAAAGAGCAGAGTCGTAGTGGTGAAAAGTGTGTGGCTGCTATAGATTGGCTGACCAGGAAGAACAAGTGGCTGGTGACTTCTCTGGGGACCTCCAACTATACTGGTGTCTGCTCAAGGAACAGCATAGCAGGGCAAAAGCAATCCAAGAGGCTCTTAAGGAGCATTAATGACAACATCCTGACCCAAATCATAGAGGGGCAATGAAGAAAAATGTTCTGGTTGACTTCATACTCACAAAAAATGTTTGGCTAACTGGGGATTTGAGGCCAGGCAGTCCTCCAAACAGGTTTGAAGAGATTATCTTTTCTAACTCTTTACAAGTATAGCATTTAACACATTTATTTCTCCAGTCTTCCAGGTCACTCAAGTTGTCCTGTAAAACTTTTCTAATTCTCCTTTTTATTGAAGGAGCATCTTAACTGGTATATTTAGCAAATTTCATTATTACAGCTTAAACTTCTTTACTCAAGTTGCAACAATTGTTGTCACTGTTTGTCACCTCTCATACATATTTGCACACTTCACTTTCATAATAACCAGTCTTTACCAATAGGTGTAAATTTCCAAATGTAATCACCTTTCTCTGTGGGTCTGATAAAGATTTATAAATCACAATATTTTGAACATTTATAGATGAATATGTTATTTTATTGTTATAGGGTTTTCACTTTTCAGAAGTTTGTAATATTAAGCAAGGTGGAGTTTATACATTTTACTATGAGAAGCTGCAGTAAAATCTGTGGATATAGAATAGTTTAACAATGTAACACACATTTTTATAAAAACATAAGCAGTCAGGTACTATGATTTCTATTGTTGCACATAACATTTTTGCTATTGCAAATCCCATCAATAAATTCGCTTTACATGAAATCTGGGTTTGAATATTTTCTGTGTCCTATATCCTAAAATAGTATACATCAATGTGATACCTATCATGCAAATCATTTTTGCACACAAAATTCCAGTGAGGCTGCAGTTGTCCAGTGAATAAGAAGGAATTCATGTCAAAACACCTCAGCTATAGTCCTGTCTCCTACAGTGTCCTGATGAATGACTTAGGACATTTGGATATGGTTACCTGGAATTCAGCTGACATTATTTCAGTCATAAAATATTTGAAGAATATATATTTTTGCTTGCACAGTCTTTAATACAACGACTGAAGTTGCAGCTAGAATTAATGTAAGGGTGATACCTTCTATTTTTTCAATTTCACACTATTCTATCTTTTTCTGGTCTCTTCCCATCTCTGTATGAATTTCATAAGCTATTATTGTCAATCCACTGTGAAATAGTGGAAGTAACCTTTTATTTTTGCTCATAAACTAGGGATTTGTTTTAATTTTTTTTTCCTTTTAGAAATTTGTTACTTGCTTAATGCTGAGAATTTTAAACAGTCTTTTGTTCAAAGCAGCAGTAACTTTATCGGCTATGTCACTTTCATTATTTCCTGAAGAATTTGTCTTCTTTCTAGAATGACCATTATTTTTAATATTGCTTTGTCAGAGTTTGTGAGATTTCAGTATGCTCTCTAAGCTTTCATATCACCCTGTGTGTTTTACTTTTTTCCTCTTAGTAAGTGTAATATATAACTCTGTAAGTGAAATGGCGGCACAGGCAGAACCAAAAAGAAATATTACATCTCTATTTTTCCATCAATATTAACCCAATATATCGCAATGTATGCTTTGTCTTCACCAATACAACTGTGACTGCTAAATATGAATAATGACAGTCAAACCATGAGCAATCTCTGTTGTGTTATCTACCTATCTATCTATTCATTCATCACCCCACTATCCAATCACTTCCATAAAAATGAATAGTGATATATTTTATGGACTTAATGGAGTCTTTGGCATGTCTCCCATTTCAGGCCCAGCATTGTGCTGAGGTAGAGCTCTTTTGTTCTTGGTATCTGCTGTGGTTTATGGGTAACAAAGAATGCCATATTTCAGCAACCTTTCATTCATCAGCCTCATTGACTACCCTAGATTCCCAAACATAAGCAATATTAAGAACACACACTTTTGCCTTTTTTGCAAAGAGTGTTTCTGATTTTATTTCAACCACTTCCATTCCTCTTATCTTTCATTACTTTATCTCTTTTGTTTTCAGGATTTTTTTTCTATTTCAGTAGTAATAATGAAACTTAAAATATCTTTCTCTAAATTCTCATTTCTATTGAGTTTATTAGCTAATACCACCTTCTGAGAAGCATCAGAAACATGCAACTCAATTTTATAGAAACAAATCTCTTTTTTCCTGTTTCTTCTTTTTTTGTCACTCCTCCGCTATGTCCTCTTTTGTGGTTTCATCCTATCTTCTTAAGTTACACCAAACTTTATTATTAAATCCTGACTTTAAGTGCTTTGTGACCTGATTGGAGTTAGATGAAACAGTCTGGATAATGTATATGTGAAGGCCTATTAAGAAAAGAAAATACATGTGTGCTTCTGGCCATATGGAAATGATCTTGCTGCTTCCTACTTCTTGGCATATTTCATATATATATATATATATATATATATATATATATATGTAATTACATAAAGATTATTAAACCGGTGTGTTTTAAAGTTTTAAGAGAAGCAGCGTTCTTTCCCAAAATAATCTTTTACAGAACTGGCTACTTCATTAATCAATACTATTGATGATATTCCCTTTCATGAAGCACCTAGCAGATATTGAAACAATAAACTAAAATTAACAATTAGCTAGAATTTATGTCCAAACATTTTCTCATTCCCTGTTTCCCTGTTTATTTACACCTTTTGATTAATCCCCTTTTGTATGTTAATGAAATGAAACTCAAAGAATTTCGCCATCATATTTTAGGCATTTAGCTGAAACATATAAGTTACTATCTTCCTTACTGTGGTATCTTTGTTTTCAGTGGAGAGGCAGGCAATTCTAGGGCAGACCAAGCAAAATAAAAATGGCTGTCTCCACTGACTTTTTATTAGGATTTTGCTAAAATCTGAAATAAACCATTGTAGAAAACATAATAAAAATTCCAGTAGTGAATCAGATGCTAACTGTAATCTGTTGAAAAAGTGATATGTATCCAGTGATAAGCTTTTAAACACCAGTAATTTTCATTGTAAGCTACTGCAGACTAGACAGGTATGTAAAAGTGAATAATCAGAAGACTTTGGGAGGCATCCTGGACAGTTCAAAGCAGAGGCTCTGAGAAATGTATCCAACTGCAGTGTGATGCACACAGTTGGCAATTTAATGATATAAAATTGTGTAACAAGCTTATGAAGCCGTCCAGAACTTACAGCATATCTAGAAGTGTCTTTACAGTACATATAAGACTACAAGAAAAAGAGTTGATTCTGCAGATGTCGTGCTTCAGAACTGTATATGCAGGCTGATCACTCTGGTACCCTACAATGTATTACTTCATACCTAAGTATTGTTCTACTGTCATTAAAGAAAATGTTATTTAGCATTTAGTCTGAAGATTTTCTAACTCATTGATCTCATTATGTATTTTTAATGCCAGTCTATTTAAACCAGATATAACATTTGAGATATACTTATCTCAAAATCATGTAGAAATTTACCTCCTTCAAAAGAAATACAAGCATCTAGGGTTTTTTTTCATCTGTCATTGTCTTTTCCTGGTATACCAAAAATATTAATATACCTGTACTCAGTGCCATTCTGAATACACCCTTCCTCCTCCTTTTGTTAGGCCTCATTTCACTCCGCTCCAGACTGCTACACACCCTGCAGGGACATACCTGCTCCACGAGAGTCTTCACCACCTGCTACAAGGGAATATATGCTCTGGTGCTGCACCCCCTCCCCTTTTCTTTTCTGGTCTTGACATTCATTGAGCTGTTTCTCCCTTTTTTTTTTTTTTTTTTCTTTTCTTTAGTTTATTCTTCTCTGCAAGTGCAGCATTTTGCCCTCTCTCAAGTACATTTCACCCAGGATGGCCCTACATCTGCTGTGGGCTTAGACATGATCTGTAGTGGGTGGGTTGGAGCTGGCTGGAACTGCAGCTTGAACCAGGCACTCTATATGATAATAAATATGGCTAAGACTCCTGACAAAAGGGGTTGGAGTTGAGATTACTTTTGGATAGTTTATCCTCTTCCCTTTTTATATATTTTACATCCTCTTAAACAACAATGGTATCAAGTAACAGCCTCTTCTTTTGCATATATGAAAACTCTCTGCAAAGATTTTCTTTTCTCCTAGTTAAATGATATTCTTAGAATCATATAATCATAGAATATGTGAGCTGGACCCATCAGGACCACTGAGTTCAATTCCTGGCCCTGCAAAGAACAGCCCAAGAATCACACCATGTACCAGAGAGCAAGGTACAAACACTTGAACTCTGTCAGGCTTTGTGCCGTGACCATGTCTCTGGGAGGCCTGTTCCAGTGCCCAGCTTCTGGGTAAAGGACCTTTTCCTGAACCTAAACCTCCTCTGACCCAGGTTCAGGCCACTTCCTAAAGATGAGTCACTGGCACAAGAGAGAAGCAATACCTGCCCCTCCTCTTCCCCTTATGAGGAAATTGTAGACTGTAGTGAGGTCTCCCCTCAGTCTCCTCCAGGCTGAACAGACCAAGTGACCTCAACCCCTCCTCATATGGCTTCCCCTCAAGGCCCTTTACAATCCTCATGGCCCTCTGGACAGCTTTATGTCTTTACATTCATCTGTATTAAAAGCTGTAGTTGCATCGCCTACAGCACCATAATTCACACTCTTCTTGCTTTAAAAGGTTTTGATTTCCTGTTTTCTATCAAACATGGAATCCGACTCTGATCAGATTAGGAACAGTAACAAAAAGTTAATGTATTATGCCTGTATCTGAAATATCCATCAGTTTTCTACTCTTTTTACACATTGCTATGTATTTTAGCATTTCACAGGTCCTGTTATTTTCCGAAGTTTAAATTTAGTACATAAACATAATGCAAGGTGTCTTCAGGAAGGTCTGTTTTCCAGAAGATCATTTGTAAGCTGTTAATTGTACAGCCGTAAAGATTATTAAGACATTAATCATGTTCTTCCACTTCATGCTTTTGAGGACTCACAGTAATATTTTAAATAGTAAGGCCTTTATCAACAAGCATGTATTTTAATTCACATGAATAAAACTATTTAAAATAATTTATGGAAAAATATAATTTAAATATGTACTTTAGTCCGAAGCACATCATCAATGTCAAACAAAAGAAATCTTTCAGTACAGCTGATTTATTTTCTAAGTTGGAATAGAAAAAGATGCCTGAATTATCAGAATGTTAAAGAAGACACAAGAAAAACAACATGAGATTTTTAGAGTATTTAAAGTAAATACAACAGTAAATAAAACAGTGTATGGGCCTGACTTTATTAGTTATACTAAATCTATTTTATCTCTTTCATAAAAAAGCCCTTTTGCATACTTGAATGCAGTTGCTACAGAGTAATTTGCAAATGAAATATAAAGATGTGAAATTAACTGATCAGATGTATAACTCTGCAAACTCATAATTAATGAAACTATGATACTGTAGTCATCACCAGTTGATATTTGTGCTGAGATTCTTCAGCCTTGTCTGACTGGAAGTGGGTTTTTTGGGAACAGGACTTCTTCCCAGCAATATCGAGGATTGCAAAAGGTACCTCATTATACAAATCTTGTATACAAGTTTTTTATAGGATAAGAAAGTGAACAGTATAATGATATGACAAACAGATGGGTACCATTAGCTTGCAATCAGCTTTGATGAGGATTCCTTCCGTCCTTCCTTCCTGGAATCCTTCCTTCCCTCCTTTCCTTCCTTCCTTCCCTCCTTTCCTTCCTTCCTTCCTTCCTTCCTTCCTTCCTTCCTTCCTTCCTTCCTTCCTTCCTTCCTTCCCTCCTTTCCTTCCTTCCTTCCTTCCTTCCTTCCTTCCTTCCTTCCTTCCTTCCTTCCTTCCTTCCTTCCTTCCTTCCTTCCTTCCTTCCTTCCTTCCTTCCTTCCTTCCCTCCTTCCTTCCTTCCTTCCTTCCTTCCTTCCTTCCTTCCTTCCTTCCTTCCTTCCTTCCTTCCTTCCCTCCTTTCCTTCCTCTCCTACTTTTCCTTCAGCTGATATAGCTCAACTACCTACTGAACTCACAGGTCTACAGTCTATAGACAAGTTCTATGCTGGTGCCTTTTATAACATCAGTGTCTCGTTTAACTTTGTGGGTATCTAGCTGAGAAACAGACTGGTGCTAAATGAGATGAATTTCCAGAGCCTTGCAAGTTCAAGCTCATTATTTCTGACAACTTTTTGCATGGGAGACCACAATATGGGTTTACAGGCTTAGCCATTCTGCTAAAAGTTTGTGTTAATGATAATGGAATAGTATCTCTGAAGAGGCTGACTTTTGCTCATTTAGGGCCTAAGAACACCACGTGTTCTCAGGATAAATTCCTCTTAAGTCCCTGCTTAAGTAGGACTAAGGCATTTGGTGTCCTGTGAACATCAGGACTTCAGAGCCCTGAGTTTTTCAAGTGTCTTCTTGCAAATGTCATTAGATGTCATTATTTCATTAGAGGTTGAAATATCTCTTTCAATCATAAACCATCAGAAATGTGTAAGAAGAACTGCAACTCCAACAGCAAGGAGTTGTTTTTTTTCTTTCTTACAAGTAGTTACACTTGCTGTTTTCTGTGTTTCAAATAAGCATAATACTAGCAGATAACTAATCTAATAGAAAAATAGTTGTGTTTTTTCAGCTAGCAGAAGGAGTTTGGAGAAAAACAGGAAACTCAGGGGGATAGAATTATTTGGGTATTTCACTACCATAGACATTTGTACCTCAGAGTTTCAGTCAGCATTTTACTCTTCAATATCTTCTACAGATAGTTTCTAATTCTTTGTTCAGTGTTATCAGTATTTATTAGCTGATGGCATCTGTAAATATGTAAATATCCTTTCTCTCTGCCCTTCACAAGATCATGCATAAGCATTATTTTGTTTTTCTTGAAGAACTATTAAAAAATAAAATTATTGTAATAGAAATTTAAGAATAAGTAGTGAACATCTCTAGGGAAGGACAGATCTCCAAAAACTGAAGAGACTTTCTCTCTTTAAGGAGATGGCAAATATTATCAGCCTGATATTATTTGCAGCCTGATAATACAATGCTATATTCTTATACCTATAATCTGTTAGGATATATGAACAGTATTACTTAATATAGTGGAGGTGCTGTGATTTCACAACAAATTCATTCATTTAATGTATATAGTGTGATTACTCTAATAATTTAATGTAGTTAAGATTTGGAAAAATTACGTAGTTTCTCCATACTAATATAGCACAATAATTTATGAAAAACATAGATTTAATTTAATATAAATAGTCCCAAAAAATATTCAGTTATAATTTCATTGCAAAGTATGATATCAATAATCTTGTAGTGAAAAAGTTCCTTCCCTGAAAAAGAATATTTCAGAAACTTATTAATATGCAGAAAAGTAAACTACAAGAATCATACATACCTGTTTTTCCCAGAGTAATTATACTCATCAGTTTTAAAGTGCTATGAGATATTCACTCACTACACTGTTGAGTTGATATACTCAATAAATATTACAATTACTTATAATTCAATGTAATTATATTAATGAAAGGGAAAAAAGATTGTGAAATATGGAAAGCTTATCAAAACTAATAGCAAGTTTTGAACTATAGATTACTGAAGTGTGTAATGAAATCATGGCAGGAGAGTACATTTGAGAAAACAGATCTATTTAGGTCAGACAACCTAATTCACATAATTGGTGTAGTACCGAGAAGATCCTTTCATATATCTTTGTCACTAGCTAAGATTAATTGATCTGCATCATGTCTGGAAGAGTAAATACTAGTATTAGAGCTATCTAGTACAGAAGTGACAATTGCTTAAACTCCTTTAGAATCAAGTGATGTATGAAAAGACCTGTCTCATATTCTCATCAACTAACTTAAGGATATTCAAGAAATGACTGGATGTGGCACTTGGTGCCATGGTCTGGTTGACAAGGTAATGTTTCTTCAAAGATTGGACTCGATCTTGGAGGTCTTTTCTAATCTTAATTGTTCTATGATTCTATGAAATTCATATGAAACATACATGAAATGATGTGAATAAAAATATTACCATAACTTCATTAAACCACAGATAAAATATGTATTTTCTTTCTTAACACTAAAAGAATTATGGCCATTTCAGTATCATTCATAAAAAATGGGCAAAAAGTTTGACCATACTTTCTACATTCTAGTCATAAGTGATAAAGGAATATTTCCAGAACAATTTAAACAGAATATTTTTACAACTGAGAATCATAATCCACATAAATATATGGCTTTCTCTGAGGAAACTGTCATACTTGACAAATGATTTTATTAAAACCTACTCAGTACCCATTCTCACATCCTTGCAGCTATCTTCCCTGTCCCTTAGAGAAACACTAAAAAACAATCTGCAGCAGGTACATCTCTTCAGACTGACCTTTGTACTGATCTGAGTGCAAACTCTCAGAACTTTTCTAGTTTGTGTTAAACCCTATGCTTGGGCCCAGTGATGGCTGTCTCCCCTGTTTCAGCTTCATCTTTGTGGATGGCACATCTTAGGAGAAGGTCAGCCCATCCCCACCTCATTTACTGTCTGACAAATCACAGCCCAATGTGGCAGGTGACTGGAGACCACTGCCAGGCTCCCAGTGGTAGCCTGGTTAGAAGAAGTAGACAACAATATGAAAACATGTACAAGTAGACTAAGACAATTCCTTGACTGATAGGTGAGAAACTTCCAATGTGAATGTTAACATACTTCTCAATCAATACCACAAAATGATGATGACTTGCTGCAATTGTTGTGCCCTTGGATTGATGGAGATGGATGTATTTGACCAAGAGGCACACTGGAAAACTGAGTATAATACCGAAGTAAAAAAAAAAAAAATAGTAGAGAACCTTTTTCCATAATTTTTTTAGGGGTATTATTGAGAGCCCTTTGGGTATCAATCTGGGCAAAGAGTGTTAGTACTAGATAAATTGAACTATTAGACTGTTAAAACAGTAATTTTGCAAACCATAAATTCTTCTTTTGCATATGTATAAAAGTATCTTTACATTTATGACCTTTTCCAAAAGATTGTGGGTGCAATTCACCAGTTTAACAAACAGACCATTTTAAACTTAAGCGTCTGGATGATGGAACATCTTGCATAGTGGCTCCAAGCAAAACCACCTCATTCTCATAGCATCTCCTGTCCCTCGAGTGAGGAGGAAACTCATTATAGTCTGCAAAGAGGTCAATTGCACCATTAGGAAAGGCAGGAAATTCAAATCTGTCTTACAGGTATGTGTGAAAAAACTCAAGTAATCTCAAGTGCTACACAAAGGGTTGTTTTTTAAATCAGTCCCATCTTCTTAAGGAGCAAAATGCCACACAGATTCAACAAAACATATTCAAATGGAAACCTACTTCTTTTAATCCACTAAATGTTATCTAGGGTAAGCATACGGAGCTTTACCATTACAGAGGTAACTAAGATATTGTTATTTCCTCTAGCTTATGAATTTATAAAATTAATTTATTAAATTTATTAAATTCACATTAATTTTCTATGCATCCTCAGAAAAGGAAAATAACATACATCAAGATTTCTGAGACATCCTCCTTATTAAGAAGTGTACAAAAGACACTTGCTCTGGTGGACTCTGATGTCTGGAGAACCTCCTTCCTAGCTGCTGAAGCCCAGCCCAGTGAACACAAAGACCTGGGAATTCCATCCATCCAGTGAATGCAGCTGCTGTTTTCCTGTTTACAGGCTCAGCCAAGATGAACTTGCATGCCAGAGATGCACGCATGCAGAGTACCCTAATGCAACCAGCTACATAGACTACCCACAGTTAAGGCATTGCCTTTACCAGCACCCACCCAGAACTCACACAAAACATATGTACAAACAGACAGACCCTAGTTCTCCTCTCTCACTGATAAGGATTGAAGCTTGCTGGTAAAGATACCCCTTACCTTTATTTCAAGACTGACACATTTGAGAACCCCTTCAATACACGGCCCCTTATCCTCTGTTTCACAAAACCAACACTTTTGTGAACCCTTACAATAGCAGTGTGGGAGCTCTGCTCATCTAATATTGATGCCCAGATTCTGTGCCTCCTACTCCCCAGACAGTCCAGCTTGAAGGGTGCTAATGAGTTGACATGCACATGCACATGCACATCCACACATGCACGTGCACATCTGCACACACACTCAGAGACCAGTTTAGAGGAAAATATAAACATTTTATCTTCCAAGTGGCTCCTACCAGTGCACACAGGCCCTGGAATCCTTGCTCCCCTCTTCATTTGCTGATGCTGGGACTCTCACCAGCTCCAGTTGGCACAAGGCATGTGAGCCATCTTCTCTGAGACTGATGCCCCTTTCTAGCACAAAATTGACTCTCTTGAGACACACACTCCGACAGTCTGTGGTCTCCCTTCAGCTTGCTGATGCTGAGATCCTAATTTACTCCAAATGCTGGCAACAAAGATATTAGGGCCACTATCACCAGTGGTCTAACTCAAATTACAGACACCAAATTCAGGCACTTCTTCTCTCCAGTTCTGGCACTGGGACCTTAGAATAAATAGATGGGGAGAGAATGAGGTTATGTGGAAAGAGAGTTAAGAAACGATTTAGTAAGAAAGAATGGATGGGCTACAGTGATTCAGTGCAGGTCTCAGTCGGACAAGAGTACTGAACAGAAACTGCTTACACACTACCAGCTTATTTTTTCCCTCCTCCCCCTCTGTACCCACCCCATCTGTTTTACCTGTATTCCCTTCCTCTAAATGCTTCTTACTAAGTCAAAACATGCAAATTCTGGTATGAATCACAGTATTCAATCATAAGAATACTGGCAGACCTAATGCCATCTGTTTGCTGTTATGTTAAAAATCTTCCTTCAGGAAAGAGTGAAGAGAGTTTTGAGAGCTCAGTGAATGAACAAAACCATTAATAACAAAGAAAAAGACATAACTGAAATGAGAATTTACATTACTTGTCTAATAGATCCATTCTATCCTTGTGAAAATAACAAGTATGTTGGACCCAACAACCTTTACTTATTTTGAATAAATGCTTTCGGAGCATTTTTATTTCATAATTTATTTACATTCCATCAGTATAGAGAAACAAGTATATTTAATACTTTCATTCAGATCATGTGAACTAGTTACTGTCAGTATCTTGCCTAATTTTAGAAAAAAAAGGTAGGAAAAAGTTCACAAAATCTTAAACATAATGTGCCAAAATCCTGTTTTTATGTTTTGTTTTCTATGTGCAAGTTCAATATTAAGACAGAAGAATGTTTCCAATTTTCTGCCGATTTCATATATTTAAAATAACATTCAACTTACAAGATTCGTAATTACACAACTCACCTTGGCTAAGAATACAATAGAGTTGATACAATGGAACAATAGGAAAATGTCTGTTCTCCTAGAAAAAAAATATCAATTTTCATGTAGTAGTATTCTTTTAGGTAGCTATTCTTTTAATTGCCTTTGTGTTAGCAAACACCTTCACGCTGGATCATAGGAAGACATGTAGACTTAAACCACTACATTTGGTTAGAAAATAATTGTAAAATTACACTGTATGTTAGCGAATCCGTCCTGTTATAATATAGAACCAGAAATAAAAATTGTTAAAATCCTTCTCCTCCCAAGATACTCATGGTTAGAAACAGGAAAGGATTCCCCATTCTTCCTTTTTTAGCTACTTGGAAAATAGAAAGGTAGCTAGTTACACTCATAGTCTCCTTTTCTCCTTCTCAGTCCTTACTGGCTACTTGGAGAGTAGGTTGCAGTGTATCTTGCCCTCCAGTAATTCAGAGTATTAAACTATTTTCATGTCATTGTAGGTTTGGATTTACTGCATCTGGAAGGGTGTTCCTCCTGTCTCACTTCTCCTGTCCCTCATTATGTCAAAATTGCAAGGATAAAAGAGTTTTTAGAAGGGAAAATTTAAAAAGTGACATGGTTAAACAATTTGTGTGAAAGGACAAAGGTAAGTGTTCTAAAATATATGGACCATGGAGGGGAGGAAAACCAGCTCTAGAAAACTTTAGTAATGGACGTTTTCCATTTGGAAAAAGAGGGGTTTTTAATTTTTCTCATAATTATGCTGACCATGATGCTTCTATAGTGAAAGAAAGGGAAGAAAAGGAGGATAACAAACAGATTGACTAGGAATTTAGAATTCAACTTGTCTATCCCAATTTTTAAAAATATATTTCTATACAGACTTAATTAAAATATCAACAAGAATTTTCAGTCTTTCGCTGTGAAAATAAAGATTGGGTCTTTGATCCCTCTAACTCTATTATGCTTTTTTTTTTCTGTTAACTCTTCATTTCAATGTAAAGATTTCTTTATATTCTATAACTGACAATGATAATTGATGCTTCCAAGAAAGAAACATTTTGAAAATTTTACTGTCTTTGAATATTCAAGAGCTAGCTTTATACTTCGCTCCTTCTTAAAGAATGTTCTTTATTACTACTTTTCTCAAATCCACACAGTGAATTTCTGCTGTGAAGCACAAGAATAAACATCTATGCTATCCTAATCCCTCCAAAAAATGTTTACAATAGGATGGTTTTAGATACATTTTTCATTCAAGCTTTTCTCGTGAAAACATCTTATTTGTCCAATACATCATAAATAAACCAGTTAACTTTATTAATTTTAATCAAGTTGCACCCCTAAATCATTAAATTATTGACCCTTTAGAATAGTTCTGTAGTACATTTCTAGTACATCTATAAGAGGATATTGTAATTATGACTACAAATGTCATGACCATTCAAAATCATCCATCCAGGAAGGGTTCAGATTCTTGCTAACTCTGTATTTGAGAACCAGTGGGTCAGTGATTAAGAGTCTTCCTCTGTTATACTGCTAATAGAAGAAAGGTACTTGTGGATGGCATCTGATTATGAAAAGTTTCTATCATTTATGTGATTTTTCTTCAGTACGTGAGTAATTTGGAAGTCTGATTTCTATATTTTAAAAACCTTTTTTAAAAAAAAATCCAAGGATATGGCAATATGTGCAATAAATATTAAAAATAACTGTTGTAATAAAGCAGAAGTTTTTACCATTATTGTTATGGATAAAGTTGTTATTTTAAGACAGGGAAAAAAGGTGTTTCTTACCTGTAAAGCTCTTGTCACACTCACAAAAAAAAGTGTTTGGAGTAACATTGATGCAGTTACCATTGAAACATGTAGATGGCTGGCACTGTCCAACTATTTCTGTACAATTTTTACCTGTGTCAAAGGAATAATAGGAACATTGGACTTTAGTAAATATTTAAGGAGTTTGGTGAACCCTTTGTAAATGTCAAACTTATAGCTACAGCATGGATAGGCAAATGGAGAGAAAGGTGTTTGTGCAAACATTGTTCATTAGTTTGCACCAAACTTGCTGAACTTCTAAGGCAAGTCAGAAAGATATTAATCTGCATTTGTTCTCGACTACTGTGCTTAACCTCATCTGACATTTAGCTACAAATTCATACATACCTTAAAATGCTGAAGTGCTACTACAACTGCAGTACTTATTTCTTTTTAACATGAATCTAGCTTATAGTTTCTTTCAGCATTGAGAACAAACAATGTTCTTATGTGGAGTGGAAATGTATTTTTTTAATATGCAGCTTTCTGGAAATTACAATTCCAGTTATAAGTTGTTTATGCTATTACAGCATACAGGTCTAAACACCATAGAATTATGCTTGCCTCTTGAATTATTATCATTACATTATTCACACTTCAAAAGGTGTTCAAATTTCTAATAGACTTTATGTTATGGGAGGTACTTTTTCCTCCCTTACTCTTGTGTAGCCATACCCATAATATATGGTGGTTTAGTCTGCTAATTCTTCTTGTTTACATCCAGTTTATTTATGAGAACAGTACTGTCAGTACAAAGTGATGGCATTACCTAAAACTTCCCTGTATAGGCTAACAAAATGTTTTAAGCATTGCTTGTTGATAGCATTAAGCATGATGATTGCTTTTAACAGAATTGCTTGCAAATATTTTCATTGATTTGAGTTCAATTAGTACCAGAAGCTTTTGATATTATTATTTTCAAAGCATTTTACACAGCCTCCAGTAATGATAAAGGAAATATAAAGCATCCTGCAAAACATCAAGGCTTTCCACTATCTTAATGCACTGTTCATAATTATAAAAATATTTTTCTCACAACATTGACTTATTCATACCTGCATAATCTTCTGTTAGCAAATGCATTAGTAATCAAATTATTATGCACTTTGAAAAGCAATTAAAAATAAATTACAGTAATCTTTATGCAACATAGGCTTCATTTCTATGAAGTGTATTCTATGAACGACACTCCTTCCTGAGCCATCAGCTGTGCTTCATAGCATAGAATCATTATTGTGAGAGAAGTTCAGTCCGACAGAGGAACATACTGAGAATCCTGCTCCACAAGTACAAAAAGAGCTGCAATTCTTTTTGTGATGAGAATGAATATTTCTGGTACTTTCTAAAGTGTACCCAAACTCTAATGGTCTGAATGCAAGAATAACATCCCCATAGTTTCCTTAATCAATTTTTTTCTCCATGAAATAAAGGTAATGGTTAGATAAGAATTTACTCAGTTATGTTGTACTCTCTGATATGGTAATACAAACCCAAATTCAGTTTCTCTAATGAGATTTGGGTAAGTACAGCAATATTTCATAGGAGTATTACTTGATTTTTCTTTTTTCATTTGAGACATACTTAATTTGATAACAGCAGTATGTTTAACGAATTGCCTTTTAAAAAAAACTGTAGGGGACAGAACAATCTGGAAGAAAATATTAAGCATTTTATTTTGCTTGTCCTTCTAATTTAAGGTTTGACCTTTCAATTAAACCAAATGTTGATATAAAAAAAATTCACTAAAGTAATTTGAAAGGTCTTTAAACTGAAAATGGAGGGGAGTTTTAGCAGGTTAAATTAATTGCTCATTTCAACAAAATCACTTACTCTTTTTCACCAGTTTGGTTAACCAGCTATTTTTGGGGGAGCTTACTCCAAATGATTTATTTTATTTGGTCTAAGAACCTGAACTGTAGAACAAGAAAGAAAAACAGTTACTTCTGTAAGTCAACAAGTACCTATTTATGTCTCATGCTTAAGTAGGAAAGAAGCATAATAAAAACTTATTCTATTTTTCTCTACAATGTATTTATGAATGTCAGCAAGTACAAACTGTCTTGAAATGCCTGCACAGTCTCCCATAAGTGACTCCATGTAAAAGACTGCAGGTGTGGTAGCAGCAGTGGGCAATCAAATGATACAAAATTCTACCTTTCTATTGTTGTTCTTATTATTTTATCATCTGTTATGGAAAATGTATGATCTATGTAATGTTTATCCCTAGAAGAGAAAAGAAATACCTGAAAATTTTGGAGGACATGCACATTCGTAAGAATCTCCAGAAGGTTCTGATTTTTCAGTGCAGGAGGCATTGTTGTGGCAAGGTTTAGTGGAGCATATATCAAACTTCTGGCAGAATGTTCCTGAATACTGTGAGAAACAATGGCAATTATATGCTTTTTCCCAGACATGGCTTAGACATTTTCCATGCCCAGAGCATAGTGGTGCATCCAGAGACTGTTGGCAAAACTGCTGCTTCACAGTTACGTTCAGGCGAAGGCCCATGTCGCACAACAGCGGACCTCTCTTGTGAAGTTCTGCAAAGTAATGGGTTCCAACACCAATCCAGTTAGGGTCCACTTGGTGCAGTCCTCTTACCTGGCAAACAAAAATCAACTGCTTTTGAAGAAAACCAGCCTTAGGGCAGTTAATAAATTCTTCCTTGGAGACGTTTACCAAATTCATTCCATAGGACTGAAAGGATGGCTCAGAAGAGATGAAGAGACTATCACCTAACTGAAGCTGCAAGGGGCATATCTGAGGGATGCTGAGTTCATGTTCTTCAGAGATTTCTCCAGTAATACTTTTATTCATATTCCAGCATTCAGTATAAAAGTCTGAACAGACATTTTCCCTTGGTGTCCATTTTATTACTGTGGGTTTTGGTTCTGTTCTCCATTCAGTAGTCATTTGCCTCTCACATATTACCTGCCCATTGACAATGCAAAGTTGAAGAAAGCACACTACCATGCAAAATGCTGATTTCGTAGTCATTGTTTCACCTGACCAATGGAAGCTTTCTTTCACGTATGCTTCATTACTGAGGACAGCTTCAGGACACTTGCTCCTTAAGGTTCACATGTATTTTCCACAGCAGCCTAGGAATTCAAACAGAGGAAAATGTTTGTTTTCACACCAAATACAGTTAAACATGAAAAACTAATTGCAAAACAGAAAATGTAAAACAGATCAAGGGCAACGTCTAATTAGTAACAGGAAACTGGAATTAGTCAAATGAACTGATCAGAACAACAACAGTATAACAAAAGTCAATTTTTTCCTATTTTTATTCCTGCAAAAAAAATTGATATTTATTTAGTGCACTTCATTGTACCTGTGTGCACAAGAGCTTGAAAGGATACTTTTCATGTTCCCTCCCTCTGTTGACAAAACTTATGGTAATAAATTTAAGATAGGGCATCTGAAGCAAAACGAGGAGCTAAGCAAGAGCATCTAAGTTCTAGTCATAAGCTTTAACCATAAATATTTTTCTGACAATCATTTAACAGTTTATTATAAAATTAGATATTCCAAAGATGTAGGCCTAAGAGTTTTTGCTTTATGAAGAAAACATGCAATCACTACTCAACTCTTTTCTTTACTTATTCATTGAACAAAACCCTTCACTAAATCCTTGCTTTACAAAAAATGTATTTGAAAACCAAATGTTCTTAATCATATGCTTGAAACTTTTATGTATCAAAGTCAAAGACAACAGATTACGGAGTCCTTCAGGACTATTTATTTTATAGACTAGCCTTTTCTGTCCCTTGAATATATCTAGCAATTTATATTGCATGGAGATGAGTGATTACAGAAAGAAAACCAAAATAAGATTATGAAGCTTTTGCTTGGAGTAATAATGAAAAGTATGAAAACACAGTATTATGTTAAATACCATAGAACTTTTCAATAGTTTTGCATTAGTAATAGTTTAATTTGTCTTAAATACAAATCTTTTTCTCTCCTTCAGTCTTTTTTCCCTCAGTATCCTTATCTGACACTCTCAGATATTTATACTCCCCTTTAAGATTGTGGTCCCTAAACTGATATTTACAAATGAGAAAGATATTTTAAATAAAAGTTATCTTACAAGGGAAGTAATTCAACGTAAATAAAAAAATAACATTTATAGTTTGAAATTTGTTCACATTGTTTTCATTTTTTGCACAGTACATGTATAAATCATGTGGCTGCATATTTTTCTACACCTACACGCGCGTAGCTTTATTGGGTTTGCATGGCCTGGTTTCGGTAGGGGGAGGGCTAGAGGGGTGGCTTTCTCATTGTCTAGCAGAACCAATGCCAGCCAGCTCCAATGCTGGGCCAATCAGAAATTGTAGAGGAGATTAATCCCTCTGCAGATATCCCTGTGAGGGCCCCCTGGCACTTACTTTGAGATAAGAAAAACTACTTGCTTTGAATGACTCATGTTAGAAAAAATGTAAGCTCTTCTTCTTGTCTTTTTAGAATATTATTGGTTAGGTTTGATTCTTTATAATTTGTTGTCCCAAACAAAGAAAGATAATGTAGTTGGCCAAAATGTGTTAACCCTGTTTTTCATTGGTTTACTTGTGATCCCCCCAAACCCTATAAAATTACATGTGTGATCCCCCATCTTGGGATTTGTAGCCTGACCCCTTCACGGATGATAATAAAGCCTGTGGGAAAAGTCTGAGCTGCTCTCCTGGTCTTTTTATGCCTGCTGAAAATTACAGGTTTCTGTGGGAAACCATGAAGCTGAGAGCCTGAAAGGCCAGCACTCACAAACCTTGGAACTTTCCCCTGCCCAACAACAACAGGGCAGGGGACACAACAAAAAGTTACAGTTGGCACCCAAACAGATCGTCTGGACCCCCCATTGTATCTGGAAAACGGTGCTCACCTGAGCAGTTCCGTTTTGGCTCATCAACACCTTGGGAAGTTATCTCTTTGTTCCATGAAGAGATAGCCATCTCCAAGACCGTTCAACAACCTCAGGAGTCTGGACCTGAGACTGGACAGCCGGCCGGCACAAACCAGCAGAATCCTTACCCTTCGGCTAAAATTTTATGTGAGTTTCTTTCAGTCTTTTTACCAGCACATTATCCTTTGGGGTTTTTTGGTTTGCTTGTTTTCTCTTTCTTCTGTTGGTTTGCAAAATACAGTATGGGGAACAAACTCACATCTCCCTTTTTACTCCCCAAAGGAAAAGACCTCACTCCCCTGTTCAACCTTCTCCTTGGCAATGAAGAACTCAACTCTCCATGCACTGCTGTAACTGCAGCCAGAGAGGAGCAGAGTGAGAACATGTAAGTGGAACATCTCTGCAGACACCAAGGTGAGTGCAGAAGGAGGGGCAGGAGATGCTCCAGGTGCCAGAGCTGAGATTCCCCTGCAGCCCCTGGTGCAGCCCATGGTGAGGCAGCTGTGCCCCTGCAGCCCATGGAGGGCCTTGGGGATGCAGAGATCCACCTGCAGCCTTGGAGGAGACCCGTGATGGAGCAGATGCCTGTGAGGCTGTGAACTTGTAGGACATCCATGCTGGACCAGGATCCTGGCAGTGATTTGCAGACCAGTGGAGGGAGAAGCCCAAGCTGGAGTAAGTTTCCTGATAGAACTTGTGACCCAGTGGGGAACTCATCCTGGAGCAGCTTATGCCTGAAGGACTTCACCCCACGGAAAAGTATCTTACACTGCAGCAGTTTGTAGAGAGCTGTTGGCTGTTGGATGGACTCACATTAAAGAAGTTTGTGGAGAACTATTTTCTGTTGGAAGCTCTCAGTGCTGGAGCAGGGGAAGGACTCCTCTTCTGGAGCAACAGCAAAATCTGCGATAAAGTGACCATAACCCCAATTCCCTGTCTCCCTTTGCCACTGGGGTTGGAGGAAGAGCTGGAGAAGAGGGAGGGGTGGGGGGAAGGTGTTTTTAAGGTCATATTTTACTTCTCACAATTCTGCTCTGATTTTTTTTATTAATAAATTCAATTAATATCTCTAATTCCAGTTTGTTTTGCCCATGACCATATCTGGTGAGTGACCACTCTGTCTTGATCTCAACTCATGAACACTTCATTATATTTTCTCTCTCCTGTACAGTGTGGAAAGAAGTGATAGAAGGGTTTTGGTGGGTTCCTGGCATCTACCCAGGGTCAACACACTACACTGGTTTATCACAAAAGTGCATGTGGATTATGAACACAGTACATTTTGAACAGTATGTGATTTCCTTAAATGCTCTCATTTTCCCCAAAGTTCTTCAAGTGTAGTTTGGTCCATACTCTGGACTGGGCTAAAAGATTAAAGGACAGAAAAGATATTGTTTGAGGAAACTTTTAGTTAAAGAACTTTAAACAACTTAATGATCTGCTGGCAATTATAGGATAATAATTAAGGGTCAAATTCAGTCTCTCCTATTTTTATCTAAATTCAGTTGAATACATCTAAAATGTAGCTATGCCCTATTACTCACATGCTGAACATGAAAACCTGTCACAATGACCTTTGTGCAGCAGAGTGGCCAGCACTGTTTAAGTCTTTGAAGACAGCAGAAAAGCATGGACTATGACTAACCAAAAGTAATAACAGGAGACTTGGAGCTTAAAATATTGAACTCAGAAGGGTTCAATAGATTTTGATCCTTCTCACAGAATATTTTTCATTTTATTTTAACTACTGAATCCGAATTCTGCCTTCAAAGAGTTTCACTACTCTAGCCACATAGCTCCAAAGCTAGGCAAATATGCTAATATTGATTTCCTCTCTCTGCGTCTGTATTTTCACCTCTGGGAGTTAACTCCCCATAAAAAGAAAGAAAGAAAGAAAGGACATGGATCTGCAAGAAAACTACTATTCTTGTTGCTGAATACTCATAGTCTTTCTATTTTGAGACCATTACATTATCTTTGGAATCTCATGATGTTCAAAGATACCATTAGATAATGGGGTATCAAATGTATAGTATGGGTCATTTAGCATTCTTTTTCTTTAAAGGTACCAGTCTTGAACTATCATGCTCCTTATAATTGCTATTACATCAGGTATAAAAGTCTATGGTCTATATTACTGCACAGATTTAGAAATCCTGCATTCAGCAGCCCATTTTTTCATACCTATTTCATAGTAAGATTTTCTCAGGTGTTACTAAAAAGACCTTTACAAAAAGTTATTCTTCCTTTTAGACACTTCAAAAAGAAAACTATTGCATGTCTAATGCAGAAGAGTTCTTGCCCACTTACATTTTCTCCTCATTCATGTAATTATGCATCATTCTGGTGTCATATAAAAATTTCATTTTAACTGGTAATGAAAATGTGCTTCCTTACAACATTTATATGGGAGAAACCTGAACTATTTTTAAAAAAAGTGGGTGGTGGTAGCATTTTAACAGTTTTTATTCTTCACAAAATCATTATTAGTCTTAATGCAGCTAAAAATTATTATGGAAGCCCTATAACAAATAATATTAAATTTTAAAAAATCTTGTAAAAGCAAGGAAAAAAATCTGAGGGAATATAAAAAGAAATACAAAGAAATACCAATTTATTTAGCAATAAAACCATGAAGAAAAAAAATGTAGAGTGAAGATTTTAAAAAGTAAAAAGCTGTATATGAAGCACAGTTAATATATTAACATATTACTTAGAAAATCAGAAAGAAATTAAATAACTGCAAAATGCTGATGTCATCTCATGAAATGATATCATGAGATGATGTTTGAAAGGGAATGCCAACTGTTATACCCTATGTCTGCTTTAGGCAAGGATAAAATCTTCCTATTTACAAGCTCAGCTGGCTCCACGTAATAGATAAAAACTAAGAAAATGTCAAGACTGGGATTTGTATGGACACAGAGATACTTGAAAAAAAAAAATCTACCTCTTAAACTTACATAAGGCTGGGTGAAAAGCAACATAGTGCTTTATTTTGCACTAGAGGAGAATAAAGCAAGTAGATTTATGCAAAACTCCAGCAAAAATTATCCCAAATGATCTGCGTTCCTCTCCAGCATTTTAAGAATTATGTTTTCTTTCTATTAATAACTGGCATACATACTAATAACAAAAAATACAGTACATTATAAGTGAGATTGGAGAAACGCCCACAGATTATGTTTGACTTTAACAACTTCTCAGGAAAAGAAAATTTGTCAAAGAAGAGAATAAGCCAGGAAATATTTAGCAACATCATGCCACCATGTTTTTGCCAGGAATGAACCTCCTCTTTCCACATTCTCTCATGTCACATGACCGCTTTTTAAAATTCCTTCCTGTGCTTGAGCAGCGTTGGTAGAATGGGGCTGCAACCTTGGATCAAAGTGATGTGAAGTAATTGAGAGGCTGCTGTTGGGGAGCAGGAGTCGCCTTGTGGGTGCCCCCTACCCTCCTCAGGAGTTGCATTTAAACTCAGGTTGTGGCTCTTGATACTCACCTGGGCTATGCTGCAAGTTAGCAGGTACTTGCCCTTATACCTTGATTACTTGGGCCTTGACCCTGACCTAAATATTTGACTTACTCTCTTGAGCTCAGAACCTGTCTCCTTGCTGTTTATCTCTCTGGGTACCGCTGGACCATTTGCTGCCTCTGACCACCATCCCCAGACACTCTGTTTTTCATATGGGTGCTATGGGATTGTGCCTTTTGTCACTGCTGTCAGTGTCACTCTCCTTTCAGAACTCCACCCTTGTGTGGCATGTTTGCTGCTTCCCTGAACTGTGATATCATGTTTGCTTTATTTCTGATGTGCATTTAAAAACAACAAATTTAAGCATGAGGTACCTATTACATAGGTACATGTAATAAAGGAAAAGCCATAAATTACAGTGCTTGCAAAATTTGATGCTCTGTGTTTGCAATATGGACTAATGTTTTCAATGACATACCAAGTGGTCCTATGTATGTTTTTATTTTTCATCAGCAAATTAATAATTCTTAGGAAATTCTGCATTATTTATGTTGATCCTAAATATTTGCAAATTATTCCTCATTTACTAGACACCATTTAAAACATATGCCATTTGCTGAAGCAATATTGAACATGCTAGAGAGTGAAATTACGTACACCTCCAAATACGGAACACTTATTTCTACATTATTGTTGTACTATAAATATAGACAGAGTAGAGGTGCAGACAGTGCTGAACTTGTTTATCAGGGGTTTTGGTGTCTAGTCTTTTACTCAACAATCCCTATAAAATGATGGTAGGCATAACAGTAGTAAGCCAGGGAATTTTACTTTAGTTTACTGTTAGCTGCCATGTTTTAACCTTGTCTGACAGCTAAACCCAACACAACTGCTTGCTCATTTCCCCCTAATGTGATGGGGGAGAGAGTTGGGAGGGTAAAAATGAGAAAACTCATGTGTTGCAATAAAGACAGTTTAGTAGGGAAAGCAAAAGTTGTGCATACAAGCAAGCAAATCAAGGAATTCATGCCTTCTCACGGGCAGGCAGGTGTCCAGCCATCCCCAGGACAGCAGAGCTCCATCACACATAGCAGTGACTTGGGAAGACTAACACCATAACTCTGTAAATGCTCCCTTTTTCCTCTTCCCCCCAGCTTTATATGCTGAGCACAACATCCTACATGGTGTATGGAATGGTATGGAATATCCCTTTGGTCGCTTGGGGTCAGCTGTCCTACCAGAGATCCCTCCCAACCCCTTGTGTACACTCAGACTCCTTACTGTGGGGTGAGGAGCAGTAAAGACCTTGATTCTGTATGAGCACTCTTTGGCAATAACTAAAACATCACTGTGTTATCAACACTTTTCATCACAAATCAGAAGCCCAGCCCCATACTGACTCCTATGATAAAAATAAGCTCCAATCCAGCCAAAACCAGCTCACCAAACAGCCTAAAATTCCATTTAGTGATTTTGAAAGTGAGACAAAGGATCAAGGAAACACATACACGGGCAATCTTTATGAACACACTCAAGTGTCTGTTTGGAGTCTGACCCAATTCCTCCAGGATTGTCAGAGGAGGTTTTGGTGTAGTACGTAACAACTTTTTTCTACTGCCCTGTGCTTAGTATTTGTGATGCTTGTTCCTATAGTCCTGGGACATTAAGTTGACCATAGCTGAAGTCTCTGAGGATGTCCATACCCTTATACTATAGAGTGTCTGCTCCAACCTTTCTCCAGCCCCAATCAGCTACTGGTGCTTTCCACAGGTATGCCTGAACAGGGGCATGAGTTCCTCCAGCTTGATGACAGCTTTGACAGATGGGTATCCCTGCCTAGAGACTTCAGGAAATGTCTGTGAGGAGCAGAAGATAGTTGGTGGACTGATTCCACTTGAACCCTACTACTTTAAACCCAGTCCTCTATGCCTGTTCCACCCCACACAGTTCTCAGTTACTTCACTCACAGTTTTGCAGGCTCAACACAACAGTAAAACAGGACTAAAAATCTGCCAAAAAGGCAGTTGAAAGAGTTATAAAAGAAAAATGGATGCTATAAAAAGTGGTTTTGATTGCATGGTTTAACCTAAATAAATCAATCTCTAAATACATGATCTTTTCACCTGTTGTTTATTGTATTTTTCTTTCTAAGACCATGATGAAGCCCCTACATGATCAAGACTGTGACCAGCTGAGTTGGTCTGTGAGTAAAGAAAATGACCAGTAATAGGAGATTGCAGCACATTAAACAAATAGCACAACACATCTTATATAAAGATAAATTTCTATGTACAATCTATTACTCTTTCATGGAGCAGTAGGTTGAAAAACACAAAAGGCAAAGCAGCCCTTGATGTGATTCTAGCAAAGAGAGTCTCGGTAGCAGTGGCCATCATGTACTTGGATTCCAAATGCCTGAAGAAAGAATTAAAGTGAAGAAAAGGTCAACAGCTGTCCTCAGTTTCTCAATGAGGAAAAGTTAATGAGTAAATTTGTCAGAAGAATGCTTAAAAGAGGGCAATGCTGTTAAGTGCTCATAGGAAAAGCAGAAATTATATAAGGGTACTGTATTAAAGATAGATTTAAAATTGTGTTCCTTTGGTCAGGGCTTGAAAATAGATAAAAAGGAGCTGGTATGTCTAAATTTAAGAGTGGGAAGGAAAGCAAGAAGCAGACCTTACAATCTGAAAGTTCCCCTGAATAAACAAAATAAAAACACCACAGACTCTGGCAAGTTGAATGTGAAAAGAGATTAATATGAAAACACTAGAGGGAAGAAACAAATTCAAAGAGCAAGTAACAGCACCAAAACCAACAACAAATTTCTAAAAAGACAGTGGTAATAGAAATTCCAACAGAGACCCTCCATGACTAACAGACATTCTAATGATTAACTTATTGTTCAGTTATGATACTGTCTTATAGTGGATAATATTTACACTCAGTGAAAACTGTGGTTGCAATACAAACTAGAGAAGAAAAAGACCATATCCCAAGCTACTGACAATTACATTCTCTCTAGTTCCACTGACAACTGATGAATTTCACAGGTTTTTTGTATTCATTCACAATGCTTATGGTGCCTGGGAATGGAAAAAAAGATTGCTAGAAATTAATAACAATGGAAATTTTTAAGGAACCTACTGTGTTCTTCTAGTGGAATTAATTTCTAATATTTCTTAATCTACATAATAATTTATATAAGTCGTATTTCGTTTATTGCCCTACAGCTGTATTAAAAGAGAGAAGGCAGAAGTGGTTTTAAACATGTTTTGTCCTTTAAAACTGCTGTACTTGACAACACAAGGTCCACAACAGTGGACAAGAAACCTTGAGCCTCTATTAGTTATAGCCCAGTCACAGAACAAGGTCCTGAATGGGACCATCAAGGATGATGATAAAGAGCATTGACATTCATTGGAACATGTATAGAGTGTTTACTTCCATTAAATTCCTTCAGACCGTTCATCTGACTAGTGTTGTATAAAGAATGAAATGAAAACAGACTTAGAACGGGATACACGTTTCTCATGTCCATCATCATGCTACCTCTCATTTATTTTTTAAACTTTGAAAGTATTTAATCATACCAGTAAAACATGCACAAACATTTTTAAAGTGAAACATTTTTCAAGGAGAATGCATGAAAATTGTGATGGGTAAAGTAAAACTGCAACAGGATTCTAAATGCAAAAGAAAAGTTTATTTCTTGTTGTCTATAAAGGCAATGTGTATATTTAAACTGGATTATCATTTTGTTTCCATTTCTTTGAGGTTTTTGAGTCCCTACAGCAAATATTTCAGAGGTGCATTTACAGTAAACTTACTTTTAAGATCAAAATATGATTCTGAAACTAACATAAAATTACCACCACATAGCACACTTTAGTTCATTAAAGGCAGTAATCTCAAAACAAGTGAATCTTCAAATGAAACAAACCTGAGAGAAATGCTTGAAGAATGTACCTAGTCAACCTCACTGAGTAGGTATGTTTGATCCATATGTGTAAGGCTAGTCTGCAGTAAACCCCCAGATGATCAGTAGCATGGATATAATTTAGTGGTATCAGGTAGCTTCACAGCTTCACTTTAAAAGTCTTGTCTTATCTCTCTGTACTGCTTGAAAACATAGGCAAATCTGTGAGCTATATGTGAACTAAAATAGAACTAACATAGAGCTTCCTAATATTTATATTTAACATAGTTTCCTAACATATTCAAGGAGTTAAACTCTATTGTATTCAAAATAACTGATCCTTAATTAGAGTAAAGGAATTCAGACAAATCTGCCTGAAAAAAACACACAAATTTTCAAAATAAAATTAATTTTCATCAACTCCAGATAATATAGGTTAAGTGAATTCCATTCAATACTCTGTTAGAGAATATATTAACTTGACTTGTTCATGCTGAAGGAGATATATTTTTCAAGGAAGGCTTGACTATTATAGTCCATTGTGTCCAATTTTAGTTGAGGCTAGATAGAAAGAAAGAATAAGATAACTGGAGACTCCTAGATGGCATAGAATCAAAGAATGCTTTTGATTGGAAGGCATCTTAAAGATCATTCTAGTTCCAACTCTCCTGCCACGGGCAGACACCTTTCATTTGATCAGCTTGCTCAAAGCCCCCTCCAGCCTGGCCTTGAACCCTGCCAGGGTTGGGGTGTCCAAAACTTATACTGACAATCTGTTCCAACGCCTCATCACCCTCAAAGTGCAGACTTTCTTTCTAACTTCTAATCTAAACCTTCTATTTGATGGGTTTTCTTTGAACCCATTACTCTTTGTCATATCACTACAGTTCCTGATGAAGTGCCCCTCTCCATCTTCCTTACAGGCCCCCTTCAAATACTGGAAGGATATTATGAGGTCACTAAGCAACCCTCTCTTCTTCAGGCTGAAGAGCCCCAACTTTCTCAGCCTACCATCATAGGAGAGCTACTCTAGTCTCCTTATCGTATCCTCTGTAAAAGCCCTGAAGACGAGGGGCTAATATGCATGTCTCAAAACCAATAGGCAGATAACTACAGTGGCAAAAAGAGATTGTTGGTAAAAACATGCTGTGAGAAAGGACTGGATGTAGCTGGAGAAGAAGCCCATACAGAGGCAGGCCAGCACTTTTGTGAGACAAACTCCTTGTATTGTCTCCTGGAGAAGAGCACAGCACAAGCTGTGGGTTGACAAGCAGGCATAGACAGTTGAAGAAAGGAGGACCCAGTAAGGGGGCTCAAGACAACTAAAAACCCTTTAAGCCTGACATGATAATGAATTTCAAGAGAAAGAGAGAAACTCACCCGTAGGGAAGGGAAGACTTAGGTGCAAAAAGTCATCTCTATGAAGCCCAGATGATACATCTACATATGGCCTTGTCTGATACAATGGTCATGTTTATAGTAATAATCAAGCATCAATTTATTTTATTAGTCTGGAAGTGGGATAAAAGACATCTTCTACACTATTAAACTGTTAGGCTGATGTTTGGAACAGCTGTTACCATTACCAAGTTGTAACTTAAAGTCAGTTCTCTAGGAAAATTTGTCAGGCCAAGAACCATTCCCAGTAGGCAGTCAGAGTGTGAACACATCTCCTGGAGGCTAAGGAAAAGCCATAGGTTGGATAGGTCAGCTAATCCCATTAAGCCTCAAGACTAGACAACAGCTTCTGGAAATATTAATTTGTTAGAAAAATGTCTTTGGGCCTTTAATACAGGATATGATTATACTGCAGGTTATGATTATACCATTGCAGGGAGTTTGGAAGCACAGGACAAAGGATAATATCTATGTCTATCTGAAAAACTAATTTCCCAGAATATAGATTTAGAATATATGAGTGCTATTTTGAGATCTATATAATACCAAAATATTTGGACCTGTGAATAATGACAATAAATTAATTCATATGACTCACAATATTAAAGGGTTTGAATGATAATTGTCAGTTCAGTATTCCTGCATTTTACTTAATCCTTGGCATTAGCTGCAAAACATGCACAAAAAGCAAATGAAATATATTATCACAGAAAAATATTTTGTGATGAAATCTCATTCTTAACACCATGTGTAAACAGAATCATAGAGTCATTTAGGTTGGAAAAGACCTTTAAGACCATCAAATCCAGCCATAAACCTAACAGTGTAAAGTCCAACACTAAGTGCACACACACAGGGAATACATACTCACTATAAATAATGTTTATAATCTATGTTCTTAATAGGCCTCTTGAAATATTCTAATGTATTTGACAGAAGCTTCTGTTTAATATTAGAATTAATAGGGTCGTTCCATAATTTAATATATCTTAAATTAAATATGCAACAGTATAACTAGGCAACAAGAGAAATTGAATAACTGGCTTATTGTTGCTAGGATTTTGCAAGTTAGTACTTTGCAAGAATTAAATCACCTCTGCTCCTCCAACTATATTCTCACTTGCATTGACTTGGAAGGCTTGTTAATACTCATTGAGAATTTAGTGAAGGCTTTTTACTGAACTTCTTAGCTGTATTCTTAAAAAAACTACAAAAATAAGAAAGATGTAATTATTGCTGATTATTAGAGTTATATACAATTTTCTGTGGTTTTAATTACCTCCACCATAATTCTTGTAGGAATTCACAAAATAAAGAATATGGGAAAAATATATTTCAAGGATAATAAAAAAATCAGAACACTCACAATTTTCACCAAATATATTTGGAAAAACCTGATAAATGGGCAGATGAGTCAATCCTTCTAGATCTTTGGAAATCACTGTTAACAAAGAGTATCAGGCAAGCCCTGTCAGTAACTTGAGTTCCAGCCACCTGAGTTAAGCTGCAGCAGGTATAGGGAGAAAATCTTTCTCACATATGGCACAGAAAAACAAAGTAAAACCCAAAGCCAATCCTTTCACTAGTCAAGATGAGATGAACAGAATTTTCTTCTAAAGTTTGAAGAAGGTGTCATGTGGCTTGTATAAGAGAATTTTAGACTTTATGTCAAAATGAAAAAGCTAACAAGTATAATACAGAAATGAAAATGCAATTCTCCTAAAACATCAACTAAAAGGACACTTGGGGAGTAACGTAGACTCTACAATAATCCTGAAAAGAGAATTTTAGCTGATGGAGGAATAGGAAATTATGCGTATAGGAAAAAAATATATCAACATTATTCTCCCGATTCTCATCACAAATAATGAACACGATATAAAGTTATATTTTACTGCTATAAATGTCTTAGTGCTCCTGAAAGAGTATTCAAATTCACTACTTGGGAGGAAGCAGGTATCATCACATGTTTCAGTTGCAGAAAAACAATATAGCACAGAGAGTTTTATAAAACTGATGAGGTTGTGCTTGTATTTAATTGCCAGAAAGATCTGGTTTGGGCCTCATGCTGCTTTCATTCAAGTGATGGTTTTATTTAACTGCATTTGTGTTAGTAGTCAAAGTTGAAACACTTCTTGGCTCAGAGGTAATAGGGTACTGATGCACCAAAATTGATTTTCATTGTTATCTGAAATTTGAGGGAAGTTCTCTTAAAGCAACACTGCTCCAACAGTAGATTTTGGATTACTAAAATACATTAATTTTATTCAGAATCTCATAATAACCTCAGACAATTAATTTCTCACACAACTGTGAGAGATTCCTTGTTAATGTCCTGATCATTCATGAAAAAGGTGCAGAGCTTTTAACTCTGAGGGAAGTATGCAGACTGCAATTTTCAGAGTGAAGCAGAAAGCAGTTCAATGATTCCTGCTGAAAGTACTTCATTTTCCCAATAGTCTTTGGCAAAATTCAGTAGAGCTCAGGGAAAAAAAAAAAAACAAACCAAAACAAAACAAAGCAAACCACAAAACAACAAGAAAACACAAAAAAAAAAACCCAAACCAAAAACAAATAAACAAAAAAAACCCCACAAGTCTTAGAACACTTAACAAAGATGAAAAAAGTCTTTCCATAAATTGTGAAACTAAAGCTGATAGATGGCTGCTGACCTCAATGCACTTGCAACATAGAAATAGGTACACTGCCTTTTTGGGCTTTTTTCAGGAGTGAAATGGTTTTGAATTTCTTGGATTGCTAGAGCAGGATGCTTAGAAGTTAAGAGTTGATCAGACAAGAAGAGAAGTATTTTTAAACAACATCATTAATACCCATGTGTAACTGAATGGTATACTCTTTTCTGTGGCCCAGCAATTTTCAGAGGTCTTTTGGATTAAAAACCTACACTATTGTCTCTAGATAGTTAAAAAATCAGTCTGTATTTCCTGTAGTCACTGAAACCTCCTCTCCATTTTTTCCAAGACCTTCTTGTCTCTGTTCTTGTTTGACAGTCCTTGCTACTGAGGTTCTTGCTTACCACCTGCATTGTAAGAGCGTCTTCAAAGCTCTAAGGTGCAATTAAACAAAGCAGCATCTTTTTCCATAGTGATAGCTGTATGCATCCACTGAGGCAGGAAATGCATGTAACCCTATTCTCTGCTGCCCAGTCTCACTTAGTTTTACATATTTAGGAGAAAAAAAAAAAAAATTGCATCATCTTTCAGAAACTGAGGGAGTCAGAAGTGGAAACTTATAAAATTGACTGGTCATGCTGAGAACTTTGTAAAACCAAAAAGCAAACCAGATAACGTATTGTCCAGCTCTTGATAAGAGTGATTAAAAGAAAATGTTTAGTCTAAACTATATTATTTAAGTACTAAGAGAAAAGTTTTTGGTTTTTCAAGTTCTATTCTACTTATTTTGGCATTAAAATGTTATACAACATTTCATTTGTAATGAAAACATTGGAATTATTTTTCCTAAGGTGTAGGATTTTTAGCCTGTGTTAGGTTATGGCAGTGTCTTTAGCATAGAAAGTTTTTAAGAAGACTTTAAATCAATGTTTAACATAGAGAAAATTTGGAATATTGTATCAACAAATATGTAAATAATATCTAAAATTTAATTCAACTTACAGTAGGTAAATTGTCTTCCAAAGTTCTTCAGAATGTTTTATCAGCATTCTAGAAGCTATGAAATATATGTAATTCACATTAATTTCTTTTCCACAATTATGTAATGAAAAGGGTATTAGTATAAGACATATTGATTAACTGATCAGGGAATTCACCTCACAAAATTGGGATTTACAATCCAATTACATTTTATTCTCACTTCTGTGTCTTGTAAGTTTTCTGGTATTTTGTCAGCTTGTTTTGTGCGTAAGCATTTTTATTCAAAAGGCAGGATCTGTTTAAAACATTTTGTCTGTTGAATTCCATAACATATTGTAATTCATGAGCTATACTTGGAGATTTGAATATCTGTTTGAGGCATTTGCAATTACTTTTACTTTATGTATGATTTAATTCATGATCTTGCATTTTGCAATAGCATTACTCTACTTTTCCATCTGTGAAATTCAATTGTCCCAAATTGTTTTCACTTCTTATAGTCCTTTATCAGAATTAAGTATCATTGGTGCTTAAAATCTCCCTATCTGAACAATATTTCTTATTTCTCAAAAAATACTGAGTTTGCAAGTTATTTTGTATAAAATAAAGCCAAATTTCTGCATTATACAAATAATGCCAGCATATATATTTTTCAATGCCAGAAAATGTGACATTTCAGTATGCCTAGTCTAGAAGCTGCCTATTATTTATTTAATCCTTCTTTGCATAATCTATCATGCGTCATGTGTAAGTGCAGAGAGAAAAATTCTGAAGTAAACTTAGATTTTTAATTAAAACATAATTCCTGAGAATATTTAGACAATTTTACTTTGTGGAATGATAGCTGGATTTTTATTGGCTGTTACATCATACAGAAGATGGAAGTGATAGAATAGATTAGTATTTAATTGCAAATCAAGATCTGTAGCACCTGGGCTTGGCTCCTATGGAAAAGACCAGCTATAAAAATGACACCTGAGACAGGAAATCAAAAATCAAAGTTGAAGTATTACAGTCAAGGAGCTGTAGGTCAACCTACAGCTGTAAGTTGTTAGTAATAGAATACCCAGTTTTTACAATAGAACAGTCATTTGAATTTAGAGTTCTATATTTGGCATTCACAGAATCTCAGAATGGTTTTGAGTAGCTTCTGGAGATCATCCTGTCCAAAACTCCTGCTCAGGCAGGACAGTCAAGTTTTGAATATGTATGCACATGGGGGGACTTTGACAGCCTCCCTGGGCAAGTCTCCCAAGTGTTTGACCACACTCAGTGTAAGAAAAGGGTTTTCTTTTTCTGACTTAGTATGTGTATTTTGTGTGCCATTACATCTATTAATCTGTACTCATTAATTATGAGGAATAATTTTGCTATAGGAGATGACATAACAAGATTCTAACCCATTGACTTGCACAGGTGTAGAAAAAAATACCTATTGCCATGTATATTCTTAAACTCAGTCTGTTAATTAAGAAATGTTACAGAAAATATTTATAGCTGAGTCAGAAAGTTACTAACTGTTCTAGAAAGTCATTAAAATTTATCTACCTGCAGACCTTCAGAGTCTTCCCCATTTGCTCTAGCCCAATATTATTTCTTCATATTTTAACATCTTCTCAAAAGATTTCTGTATTCTCATCACATAGTAGTTGAAAGACTCCCAGTTTCCTTAATATGTCTCCCTAATTTCCCCCATTTACAGCTGTTTTTTGAGTTGTATGTTTGCAATTACTCTCTTCTTAGGCCTTGTCTTGGGGGATGCACCTTTCAACTTCCTTTCTGGAAACACTATGCCATTATAAAAGGACACATTTAAAACTCCTGACAGTTTGACTTCTAAAGCCATGAAATCAGGACCTGACAAAATTAAGGTTGAAACTCTGGCACAATATTGGCCTCTTAGTATAAATCCCATCACACAAGTAATCCTCTTAAATAGTTCCTTTTTCCATGATCATACTTGTAGTTGAAATAGAAAATTATTTCAATCCTTTAAGTAGCAGAAGTACATTAAATTAAATTCTTTCAAATTTATAGTGAAATTATATAGATATAAGGGATAAGAAAAGCAAGAGAAATCACCTGATTATTAAGTACAGAGCCACTTCATTTTTTTTTTCCCATGGGTTGATTTCAGTATAGAATATTTAGAACAGTAATGATACTCTCTAGAATGAAATGGAAATAAGTGGACTTCTTACAGACAACAGTCCAAAACTTTTGGTACGTCATAGCTAGCAACATATATTCACCTGATTTATAAGCATGATTGATCCAGAAAAAACTTTATTATTTTAAGACATTTGGAGGAGAATCTTCTTCAATAAATTTTGTTAACCTATTAGGGTTTTTTGCACAAAAGAGGAAAAAAATGCAAAAAAAGCTATTAAAATATACCATTTAATAGCATTTTTTTCCCCAATAGTTGTTTCTTTTCTGGTTTTTGGATTTCTTTGCCTTCTTGTCCCTTTAAAAGGGGAGAAAAGAGAAAATTATATTAAAAAAAGTTGAATCCTTTTGGTTTTTTATATATTTTCTTACCATCTATTAATGAAATTACAATAACCCCCCAAAAATCCATTTTTAATAATTAAAAATCATTGCATACTTCTGTCAGTACATTGAATGCATTTGTTTGCTACTTGCTTATTTCCAACGTTGACTTTGGGTTCTAACCATCATCTCACCACAACACAACCAGTGTGAAGCTGAATTAATTGAGAAGTGATGTAATTCTACATTTTTATTTGCAACACTTAATGTATTTACCATTTTTTTGTATTAGATGTTTAACTATTTTTTTTTGCATTAGATGACAAAATTTCCCATTAGTGTTTGCTTTTTGAATATTTGAGTAGAGAAACAATTCACCTGGCCTCTCATTTCTTTTTTGCCAGAGCTTACTGTACTTTGCCTTGGCAGAATGTACTTATCTCTGAACATTAGAAAACTGGTAACTCTTTCATAAATAAATGAGATATCCTTACTGTGAAAGGAATGTAAGGTTGTTAGACAGATATGTAAGGCATGTACAGCTAGTAAACTTCTGCAGGAATATTCAACGTAGTGCTAGTTTTTCCTCTGATTGCTAAAGAGGGCAGCAAACAAAGCTTATGTGAATAAAACTCTCTCAAAGTAAACAAGGGGATTTGCAACATAGAAGATTTTTGTCTGGAGAGGAAAAAGCTGTAAAATTTGATGAAAATACAGAAAAAAATATTAGGAAGAAAAATGTCCTTTAAGGAAAATCTTACTCAGGTAAATGTATTTTGTAGTGTGCAATCTTTAGGATTATGTGTTTATTGGTCTCTCTATTTACAAATATAGTAGCACCAGTGTCTGTCTGTCATCATCACAACACTTAACTGTGAAAAGAGAGAGAAAGAAAGATTTATGCTCTGTTTCAAAACTGTCTATTCCAGCCTTTAATGACTAAACTTCTGGGGTAGCAAGCAAAATCTCTACAGAACTCACATGAATGTCTGAAGGAGTGCTAATGATGCCTCACACATACAGATTACTGTAAAAGATGAGTTTACAGAGGTAAGTTATAGGCTTTGGGAAAATGAGATCTGATCATTCAGGAATTTCAGGTGATAATCATGAGAGCAGTTAATGAACTTGATATAAAAAATAAGGTGAGACAAGCTCCTGAGACAAGCTCCTAGTGGCTGGGAGGTAATGATACTTATTTGCAGAAGCAATTGTGATAAGGCATAGCAAAAGGAGATTCAATTAAACTAATTATCAGAAGGGTTCATATATATTGCTGTATGATAAATGCAAAAATGTATTACAAAAATTTTAAAAAGAAAAAAAACCCAGAAAAATTTGAGATTTTATAATTTCTTGTCTTAAAAATATGTATCTACTTATAACATCATATGTTTGATCCCCAGAACCCATACATTTAAGTGCTGGACTAATTGATATTTGTGGGTCCTTTCAAATCAGATCATTCTATTTCTCTGTAATCTTTTCCCAACCAAGCAAAAAACCATTGCAGGAGTGTAATTATTTCTGTTAACAGAATACAGGTTTCAACGTATTGTAATTTCAGCACAATTCTGAATTCTTGGTAATCCAAACTCATTGGTAAGACTCTTGTGGCTGTTCAAAAATTTCACAAGTTTTAATAACTGTTATGCTTTCACTCATGGAGCTAAACCGAATAAAGATGATTTTAAATGAACATTTAATTATTTTTCAGTCACAAGCTCTCTGATTCCTTTAACTGTGGAGCTCCTGAAAGGCCGGTGTTGAAAAGAGAAAGTGTCTGGTGTTGAAAGTTTGCTTGACAGAGTAACAAAAGTATAAGGAGGCAGATTCTGAAAAGATTGTCTGCCGAGAGTTCTTTAAATCCGTATGTGGAAAGGAAAATGGCCTGATTAGTCAAAGCAGCATAGCAACTAATAGTTGTATCCTAGGCTTTATTATAGTCAAAGAAGCTCAAACTTGAGAGACAGCACCTTGTCTTTTTTTTTTTTTTAATTGATTTCCAGTGTTTTTGGAAAAATCCGCCTTTCTTTTTGCTACTATGTTAAGCTGGAGTGCCTGTGTATCTATGAATGTCATTCAGTTAAGTTATATCTTGTCCAGACACTGCTTCTAAATTTCTCATTTTTACAGGGTAACTGATTACCTAATCTAATCATAGTTTGCTCCAAAATGAAAAGATGCAGCATTCCCAAAATGTTGCACATTATGTTCATACCCATACTATATAGCAAAAACATTTCTTACACTTGTGCTATCAGTGTACAAGATGTTTTTGCACTTGTAAGATGGTCCCTGCCATGAAGGCATACACATTCTACTGACAGAGAAGGAGAAATTAGGGGAAAATTACAGGCTAAAATCCTCAAACAGGATCAAAGACAAATACGAGTTTAGTAGACTGCATGCTTTCAAGTTTACAGAATAAAAGAAATGGCTCCTTAGAAGGCCTGAAACACAATCAGACTAGGGGCCTTGCACAACAAGCCACAGGATCAGATGCAGCACATAAGGAACTGTGTGAGTGAAAGCATGGGTAGACTCTGTGAGGAGCTGACAAACAGGCAGTCAAGGGTGACAATCTTAGAACTGAAGATGGGAACTCTTTACACATGGCTGCGCAAAATAAACTTTGCAATGAGAGAAAGATAAACTGACAGAATCTAGAAGTTTTTATACATGTTTTTCATAAATAACATTGTCATGAAAAGTTATCTAAATAAATATTTGGGAAAACTGTGAGTAATATATTTTTGTTTTTCATAGCTTTTAACTAGTTGAACCAGAGTGGAATAGGAATTAATTTATTAATAGTGGTATTATTTGTATTATTTGCTAATACTTTGCTATACTATATAGTATATATAGTATATATAGTACATATAGTATATATAGTATATATGATATATATACTGTATATAGTATATCTATACTATATGGTATATATAGTAAATATTGCATATATACTATATATACCATATATGCTATATATGTTATATAATTATATTTTCTTTATTAGCTTCTTCAGAAAAAAAAAACCACAATTTTAAAGAATGCATGCCATTGGATAGGCATTTGAAACAATTTACACATGTATGACACATATGAGCATAAATTTGCAATCCTAGGTTCTGCTTTGAATAATGAGAAGAAAATGTGAGTTATTTCTTTTTGCAAGCTTGTAAGAGATTTGGTTGTGTGTTTGGATCTAAGAATCCAGGCTTAAATTTTATTTTTCCATCATCATATTATCTTATAAATTATTTGACAGGTAAGCCTCATACGTACAAGCCTGGAACACACTGTCACTTTGGTATTCTCTTTTTTTCATATTAGTAAAGAGGCATTTTCTCATAAAAGTATTTGACGGGAATTCCTGTCCAGCTCATTTTGGCTGGGATAGAATGAATTGTCTTCACAAGAAAAAGAAATGTGGCTGGTATAGGCCTGTGTTTTGGAACTGTACAGAACACAGGGTTGATAATATTGAGATATTTTTGTTACCACTGGACAGAGCCAAGGCCTTGTTTTGCTTTTTGGCCATGCTGATGAGGAATTTGGGAGTGCATGGGAGTTTGGGAGGAGGCACAGCCTGGCCAGCTGACCCAAACTGACCTAAGGGATATTCCATATCACCTGCCATCATGATCAGTATGTAAAGTGAGGGAAGAAGAAAGAAGGTGGTCGTTTTGGGTGATGGTATTTGTCTTCCCAAGCATCTGTAACCTCTGATGGGGCCTTGATCTCCTGGGGATGGCTGAACACCTGCCTGTCCATGGGCAGCACTGAATTTATTCCCTGTTTTGCTTTGTGCAAGCCCTGCTTTGGGCAAGGGTTTTGTTTTCATTAAACTGTCCTTATCTCAACCCACAAGTTTTCTAGTTTTTACCCTTCTGATCCCATTGGTAAGGGAGTGTGAGAGTGACTGCATGGGGCTTGGTTGCTGGCAGAGCTGAAACTACAACAAAACCAGAAGTTTATATAGAACATTCCCTAAAGCCAGCAGCAAAAATTACAACTTTTCCTCACAGATAGCTAAAACAGATGAAATATCTGAAATTTAGATTTTAATAATCCTCACTTTGAAGAAGACTGTAACTGAAAAAGTAGTTGTTTAAATAGGAATGACACTAGGGACCAGAACTTAATGTAAACTTGTTAGACACTGACTGAGATTCACTTTAGCACCTACTAAGGAAAACCAGCTGCTTCTGCACCTCAAAATAGACATTTTCTCTGCTCAGTTTGACAGGTAGAACAGCTGTTCAAGGACAGTAGTTTCCCTAGGAGAAATCTGATTACAGAAAAACATATGATCCTAAACAGTCCATGACATATAACCAAAAGTTTTACTGAAGTGTGATCAACAAAGTCTGCAAAAAATTAACATGAAATTCTGAGCGTTATTGTGTAATTTTATAGTGTACCTTAATTATAATATTTAAAGCAAATTGTATAATTTGTCCTTGTCCAGATCCAGCTTTTCACTGTAATATAAATATGTCTTTTTACACCAAGGGCTCATTAATGTTCATTGAAGTATTAGGAGAAACAAATCAAACTTCCTGTTATCTGTATTTCTGTGAAAAGCTTAGCCTACTACATTTGATCAGCAGTCTTGAAATGACAATGTCATTCTGTAGTACCTGTTGAGATTCATCTGAGGGTCCTGAGGCAGATGAAGTTGCTAAGCCATTATCCATAACTTTTGAAAAATCATGACAGTCAGGTTAAGTTCCCCACAACTGGAAAAGGGAAACATGACCTCCATTTTAAAAAGGAGAAAATGTAAGACCCAGGGAATTACAGATCAGTCAGTTTCACCTCTATGCCAGGCAAGATCATGGAGTAGATTCTCCTGGAAACTATGCTAAGACACATGAAAACAAAGAGCTGAATGGTAATAGCCAACATGGCTTTACAAAGCAGAAATCATGCCTGATGAACTCGGTGCCTTTCTGTGAAGGGGCTACAGCATTGGTTAATAAGGGCAGAGAAACAGACATTGTCTATCCAGATTTATGAAAAACATTTGACACTGTCCCACACAACATCCTTGTCGCTGAACTGGAGAGACACGGATGGATGGACCACTTTGTCCAGATAGAGAATAAAGGACTCACTGGATGGTTGCAGGCAAAGAGTTGTGGTGCTCATTGTCCTCACAGAGACCAGTGATGAGTGGTGTCCTGGGGGTCAGGACTGGGGCTGATACTGTTCTACATCTTTGTTGGCAACATGGACAGTGTGATCAAGGGCACCCTCAACAAGTTTGCTGACAACACCAAGACTGCGTGGTGCAGTTGACAAGGTGAAGGGAAGGGATGGCATCCAGAGGAACCTTGACAGGTTTGAGAGCCGGACCAATGTAAACCTCATAACTTTCAACAAAATGAAGTGCAAGTTCCTGTACCTGGGTCATGGTAACCCCAGACATACCCACAGGTTGAACAGACAAGTGATTGGAAGCAGCTATGCAGAGAAAGACTTGGTTGATGAAAAACTTAATGTGAGCCAGCAGTGTGCACCTAGAAAGTCAACTGGGATGTGTCAAAAGGAGCATGGCCAGCAGGTCAAAGTAGGTGATTCTCCCCCTCTCCTCTTCCAGGTGAGATTCCACCTGGAATACTGTGTACAGCTCTGGTGTCCTCAATGAAAGAAGAACATGGAACTGTTGGAACAAGTTGAGAGAAGGGCCAGGAAGTTGAGAGGAATACAGCGCATTCCCTATGAAGACAGGCTGAGAAAGGGGCTGTTAAGTCCAGAGAAGAGAAGATTGTATGGAGACCTCATAGTAACCTTCCCAGTGGGGGCTACATGGAAGCTTGAGAGGGACTCTGTCAGGAACTGCAGTGATAGTACAATGAGTAACGGATACAAACTGAAAGAGGAGAAATTTATACTAGATTTTAAGGGAAAAATTATTTACTGTAAGGCTGGTAAGATACTGGAACAGGTTGCCCAGGGAAGCTGTGGATGCCCCAGCCCTGGCAGAGTTGTAGACCATGTTGGATAAGGCCTTGAGCAACCTGATCCAGAGGGAGGTGTCCCTTGCCCATGGCAGTGGCTCCTGGGACAAGGTGATCTTTAAGGATCCTTCCACCCCTTAGCATGACTCTATGATTCAGTGTGTCTAATAATCTCCTTACAAATACTGCAAAGTAAAGCTGTACTAGCAAGGGTTTAAATATCCACATTTTTAATCAGAAAAACAAATCAATTATACTCCATGGCCTGAATATCACAGTTACACAATGGAAGTGAAATGTGTTTAACTAACTCTGTTTAAAGGCATATGAGATATTTCAAGTCATTTTATTTGCTTGCTTTCATGAAACACATCTGTGAATTTGAACTTTTCCCTTGAAAATCCTCCAGCTATTTTCCTATTCAATGCTAATTCATAAGAATTATCGAGGAAGCAAGTGCCAGGAAATAATCCAGCTTCACTGTTTGTTGACCATGATCTTTCTACATTGGAATTCATGGGATTTAGAAGAGGATGACATAGTAAACAGATGTGTTTACTTCACTTTCCTGGAGGTGGTAGATGGGTAGGCCCACTAAATTTTTAGGTTGTTCTACTTTTTTCACAGTGTACATAAAGTAATTGATGAACTGGGATATCATCATTACTCTCTGGCCTCTGCTATCATCTCTGCATTGACAAAATAAAGCTTAATTGATAATTAGACCGAGATTAATCATGTTTTTAACATTAACTATAAACTGACTCTTGATAAGGATCTCATGGACATGAGATATTTGGTTTACATAATTTTAAATATTTGTTATCATATTGACAGCAAAGTGTTCTATCTTTTTGTGTGGGCAGTGGACTTAATATGATCATGAATAACTATGTGAATGTTAAGAATGTCAACCTGATTTAAATCTTGGGATAAGCAAAGTTGAACCAAGATTATACCAGTCACAAGCTAATTGTGATAATGAAAAAAAAAACAAAAAACAAACAAAAAAAAAACTGGTGGATCATGAATGATAACTCCATTTTTACCTCACCTCATTGGCTATCCAGTAATTTTATTTAGAGCAATATCCACTAGCCCTCGGGTACAACTGTATAAATTGTTTCTTGACTTTTGTAGAAGCGAATAGTAAATACCTGAGAAACCGCCCATAAACAGGGCTCTTTTTGTTATCTCAGCTTTCAGAGACATGCAGCAAAGGACCAGCCTGAGCCAATAGTGATAAATTTTGCATCTCAGAGTTTTCAAGGAATTTCTTGATTTATGAAAGTAATTTTTTAGCTCTTCAAGGTCTTCCTAAAAAACAGGAACATTTAAATATATATATAAATATATATATATATACACATATATATGAATCTACAATTTTATAATATTCCTCTGTTTTTTCTTTACAGTTTCAAATGGAACTATTTCTACATTAAACCTTTCAGGAAAACATGAAAAAGAAGAATAAAAATGTGTCAATCAATTTGTGTTGTTTAAGGGTTAGAATGCTTGCATCTCAATATAAAGAGCTTTGAAAATAAAGCTCTTTATTTACCAAAGCACAGATACAATCTGAAACTCCACACCTTTTATATGCCTAGTTGCAGGTATGGAATTAATATGCCTGAAATAAAGACAGAGCATTTCCTGAAGAAATAGCAAGACACAAAAATTTCATCTCTTCTACTTATCTCAGGGCTTTATAACACTGTATTTTAGACTCCATTCTAAATAACTAAGCATGTACATTTCTGTACTGCCTAAGAAACCAATTCAGAATTTAAACCTGAAAATGGGATGCAAAACAGATGGATAGCCTTCAGTTAAAGAAAGTGTGACTGAAGGAAAGAAGACTGTCCACTTGTCTGGCCCAGACCTGCGCATGAAAACCTTCCAGGTAGTAGATTAGATTGAGCTCATTGGAGAGCGCTGTTTTGCTAAAGCTTCTATAAATGGGACAATGTCTTCAAGAAGAGAGCCTGCAATAGAAAGGACAAGGATACACAGCTGGAATCAAATTCAAAGCTAGGTCTCAGAAATGATGAAAAGAAAGAAACTTTCATAGGGGTACATAACCTCACATTTTAACACATAAAGCCTTGTTCTGGTAATGCCTTGAAGACACCTGGGCGGAGGGCTCCATGAGAACTTCCTCTGTGAACTGATGGGACCAATTGGTGGCTGCTTTAGTTGTTGACAGTCTGAGAAACCAATTGGAGAAGTCAGTTCTCTCCACGAATCACGTTTGAAGCAAGTAAAGGCCTAGAAAAACTTCTCTCTCATTTCTGACCTCTCATAGGGAAACACAGAGCTGGCCCGGATCCATCTCATGCGGGCAGGGCTGGGCTGGGGAGGCTGCCGGGCCCCGTTTCCAACCAGGAGCCCCGATAACCAAAAACAATCAAAGCCCATTGCTGAGATCCCGGCCCTTTTCCCGGTGTGGCCATAGCTCAGCAGGGCCCTGCCCTGCCCTGCCCCGGCTCGGAGCAGCCCTGGGGTGGCCGAGCCCGCCCGGCCGCCCTCACGGGCTGGGGGGAGGCAGCCGGGCCCGGTTCGGGAGAGCCCCCAGGGCTTTGTGTGCTGGGCAGGGCAGAGGGAGAACCCCCGGGCTGCGGCTGGAGCTGGGGGCGGGCAGCGCCGGGGGAAAGCCATGGACACACGGCCTTGGCACCCATTTCTCCTCTGCGTGCACTTTGCAGTTCTCGTCCTGCCCCTCCAGCGTGGCCTGGGCACCCTGAGATCCTGACACAGCTCCGGCATGGCCTGGCACAGCCCCTGCAACTTCTGTGGGAGATTTTAACTTTTTTACCAAAAGATAAGACTTACAGACCTTCCATCCTTCCTTGGGTGAGAGGAAGAACAGAAAGGATACACCAAAGTCAATGAAGCAAAAGCTAAGTTAATAGATGGAAGGAGAATGAGGAAGACGCCATGAAGGTTGGCTGAGAAATCTTTTTGTAAGTTATAGGGGTGGACTGTACTACACTAAAAAATTCCTTTAAAACAAGGAAAAAGACAGGGCCGGGGTTAAAGTATTTGGAAGATCCTTTGCCCCGAGGGATAAAAGAGGGATCTCTGTTCCTGGGAATGAAGTGTGAACAGAGAGAAGAGAGCTGAAGAGAACTTTTGCCTTTGAGTAGCTCATCCTTAAAAGTAACACCCCATGACTTTGACATGGCCCACAAGCACAGCTCTGGGAAGGCTGTGAAGGTGGGAGGAGTTTCATGATGGCAGATCCCGGGCGGCTGCTTTTTGTGAAAAAAAGTGAACTCAGGAGAGAACTGGTGATTTCCTCTCTTGAAAAAGATCCCTATAGCTGAACAAGAAGAAACTCCTCTCCCTAAAGTGAACTGAAAAAGATTAAGTAAGGAATTGACTGAAGTGTCTCGGTATGTTGTTAAGGTGTGAAAATGGGGAGGAGGGAGTGGCCTGAAGATCTGTTCTGAATTTATTATTATTTTTCTTTGTGTTGTTAATAAAGTTTTTCTTTATCCCCTTTTAAATTGTGGACCTGCTTTGCTTTTGCTACGAATTCTATTTCACAACAAAAGGTAAATATATTAAAATTGGGAAACCCAAACTGTGACAAGCCTCTAAAACACTGAAAGTTTATTTGGAGAGCAATAAGGTCAGATTCCATTATAGGAAAATTATTTTCAGATTTAAAGTTCAACCATTTCTCCCAAAGAGGTAAGTATTTCCCACTGTGAAGTGTCACCTTTTCCCCGTGTATTGATCTCAGAAATCAGAAGGTTGTTGCTGTATGGTTAATGGTTGTAAAGGACATGGCACCCGGAACTCAGTGTCACCTAGTTAACCTCTCTGACGATATTACTTAGGTTATAGGCATGTGTCAACCTGTTGAGGTTGGTCCTATTATAGAATGAGGAATTTGGAGCTGATTTATTTTTGATAACATAGGATTGATGACAGAGGATTAATTATATAGTGTAATCCCGTTTGAAAGTCTCACATTTACTCATGGGGTGCTTGAGGGACAGGTCCCATCCATGACTTGAGTTGACTCCCTATTGTCCTTGAAGAGATTGAAACTGAACATGTTTTCAATTTCCACTAAAAGAAACAAGTCCTTGCGCTGCTACATCTGAAACACCTCTAAAGGGGGATTAGTTATGCCTCTGTATGATACATACATTTCTATATGATAAAAATGTAATACTTTTGACCTCAAAAGTGAGGTCTGTGGTCTGTTTAGGATTGAAAATGTACTACTAAGCAATACCAAAATGGCTGCAGAAATATTTTGCCAATTATTGTCCAGGATATTCTGAAAAAGGATGATAGGAACTTCAAATGCTGTATCTGAGATTTACTATTAGCAAGAGTAGCAAATACTTTCTCAAATTTTCAGAAGTCTGATCTTCAAATCTTTAAAACACTCTGTTCTCCCCACTTGATTTGGAGTTGGAATTCATATTATACACTTAATCTTTGCATGGAAGCAGCATTCTAGCTAGTGGTTACTTATTCTGTTCTGACCCTTCAAGAAAAAAATATCTGCATCAACTCTGAGAAAAATGAAAAAAAAAAGTATCTCTATTGAATAGAGCATGTAAAATCTGCTCTCAGAAATAGTTTTGCTACCCCTGCTAAATTATATCACATTGCTAGAATCCATACTAAACACACACTTGCTGTGCATTTATGAATAAACCAACCTAGATTTCCTTGATAATAGGACTTTGGGGGATAAACATTAAAACCAATTCTTATAATTCTTCAGATTTTTAATATCTCTTAAAATAATTTTCCTATTATAAATTATATAAATAAAAATACTGTAAGTAAAACATATTCAAACTAAAAATGTAAAATTAAGATAATATAGAACAATTAAATCAGAACCAGCAGGAAAGCACAGAATTTTCTTTTTTCTTTTTTTTTTTAAAGTAATTTAACCTACACTTACTGAAGAACTGTCACTCACAGATTGTTCCAGTTAACAGACTGTCATAGTGAACACTATATGCAGCACAGCAAAACTGGCACTGCTCCATAATTGAGAGGCTGGTTTTTAAAACTCTTTCAATTATATAATATCCTCAGAGTCAATAATATAAAAGCAGCAGCTTTTCTCATATGGATGAGAACTTTTACCATGTCTCAAATTAAGTAATACATAACAAGCTCTTGCATTTTAAAATCCTCAAAAGACAAGTAACTGGATTAACTGTTCTTGCAGTGAGATTAGTGTGGATCAGGTCATAAAAGTAACAAATGGGTTACAGTATATTCTTTGTATGAGCAATTTCATGGATTATATATCTCAGATGCAAGAAGCATACCTAGCATAATTTAGTTGACTGTATTTGGGAGATAGTCTGTTTTGAAGCCTTAAAAATCCTTTGCACTCATTTCTCAAGAAATCACATTTGATCAAGAACTACATTCAGCTAATCCTATTTATATGAAATTGCGATTAAAAAATAAAGTACTACATGGAACATGGCAATTCACACTTTCAAAAAAAAAAGTTCCCAATTCAAGAAATAAACTTGTATCAGATGGCACTGTTGAAGCTATTTCCCATAAATTACTTACATTATTGTAAAAAATTAAGTGCTTACCCTACTTCTAAATGTAGTGCTCATTTCTCTAGTGTTGCTTTTCCCAGAAAAGTTATAATGCACTGGTTATTTTTTCTTAAACTCTATAGACATGATGTAAAGCATTTAACACAGAGCCACACAGCAAATTATTCTGAAGTTGGAGAATAAGGGCTGCAGTTGTAAGGAGTTTTGCTTCAGACTGAGAATAATAGTATTCAAAGGGAATCCACCAGGATGAAAAGTAAGTTCTTATCCCAGGGATCTCACTAATAAAAACAAAGAGATAACAAAGTCTTAATAACATTTTCCTAACTCAAAATATGGAAAACATCATTCATAGAAAGAATCTGAACAGGAAGAACTAACTCTGAGGGAACAGAAATGGAAAATTAACTGTATTAGTATCAAGTACATGATTGCTCATAATAATAGGTTTTATGCATGGAGATTCTAAATTGGAAAGGGCAAAGGAGGACAAAATCCTGTGTGTATTAATTCTTCAGCTAGTAGTATAATGGAGACATGGAAAAGTCATTGAGTTTTCTAGGGCTGATCAGGCCATGTACTTGAAATAGGTAAGGAGTTGGACGAAAACACAAGGGAAATTTAATCTGAAATATTGGGAAGAATTGCTATGACCTAATTTTAGGTTTTCAGTTGGAGCATCATTATTATGAGAGAAGTCTGCCTATGCAATTAACAGAAACAAATAAACTCCAGACTGTGTCAACAATACTCTGAATTCTCATTCTAAATGGCCTGTTTTACAGTTTTATGGCATGAGGAAATTATCTTAGATTCCTTAAACAAATAATGTAGGCAATATTTCCTGTATACAGTATGGGTCATTGTTTTAAACAGATTTAATCAGATGCAGAAAAGGACTTATCATAAAAACAGCTTAAATTAGTCGAAAATACTAAACCAGATAGACTTATTTATCCTAGTGAAATGAAGGCCATACAGGTTTATAATTTCTCATAAATACATTATAGAGCTAAAGTGAAAAGTTGGCGCAAGAACAAATTGATCTAAATGCAGCAGAAATAAATTTATGAGGAAAAAAAAGTATTTCTAACATTCAATCTGCCAATCGTGGAGAGTATTAAGTCAGTAGAGTAAGTGGGACAAAAATATATTGCTAATTTTATTAGCAAGGTGAATCAATTTACAATATGTTTGCTTACATTATCAGGGGACTGAGTTCAGTGACATATAGAAATGTACAGCTCTTTCTAGAATAAGAGAGGCTTAACTTATAAGACACTGAAAGATTTTCACATTTATTTTGTTAAGAGTAGTGAAGAATTACCTTTTTTAAGTTTATGACATAGTTTTAGCTAATAGAATTCTTATAATTTCCTATTTCTAGTATTTAAAGATAAATGAATTTGCCAAAGGCTAATATTTCTTTCCTAGTCATATATAAATTTCCACAATACCCCTTATCATTCCAAGGAGGTAAAATGAAAAAAAAATTTCAGCTAATAAAAGGTTGACATATGTAACAGTAGTGTTAGATTTTTTTTTGTTATTATTTTTAGTTATTACTAATACTTAACTTTTTTATTAAAACAGTAATCAGGAGAATATTCATGAAAAATCATAGTTTTAATTCACCTTTGCAGACACCAGGAGTTAGTCACAACTACCTGTTGACCTAAGTAGCCCTATTCTTTCAGTCAAAACACAGATCTACATGGAAAAAAAAAGGGCCCACCTTAGCATGCTACCAATGTTCTTTGTACATCATAAATCATTCATTTTCTTACTCATTTCACCTTCTTCTATTCTTTGAAGGTGTTATGAGAAATGCAGTTTTTACCTGATAATTGTGATGTTGCTTGATACTTTGAACTGCCAGAAGGGCTGTAAACCTCAGCTATTCAGAAGTACTGAAGGTACTTTTAAAGAAAATAGATTTCTTGTATATACACTACTCTAGGAAATAAGTATTTAGGAGAGTCTAGAAGAAATGAAAGTGAAATTAAAAATTGACAGGTTACAGATCTTATATTATAATGGTGCAATTGTGAATAATTTTAAAATTGTAAAGTATATTAAGTAAATATATGAAATAGCATTATGACTATGTTTCCCCATATTAGTAATATTCATCAAAGTCATGTGCTACTATTAAGTAGGCATTAATTATATCAGTATTAGTATTATTTCAGTCATGAAAGTTAAAGGATGCAACATTAAAAAAATCTAGGAAAGTAGAACTTTGTTTATGATCGTATTTGACATGCTTAAACTTTCTCTCTAATCAGGTATAAATCTTCATATAGATGGAAACAATGCATCTTGGAGAATTATGAAGGGAAAAAAAAAAAAACAAAGCCAGGATAGTTTTCAGACACCAAAGAATTAGCCTGAATGTGCATACTGCTCAGTCCTACTGCAACAAAGCTGTATCAGCCTCAGCAGTCCCTGCTAATTTGCTGGTTTCCATGATTAAGTATACAGTCTAACAATCCCCTGCCAAAGCAAGCTTCACTGCTGCTTACACATTGCTCCAGCAAAGAAGTTGTGCTTGAACTGCTTGACAACAGTGTGCAGCTGAATAGTTTCAATATTATTTCACTATTTCACTATTATATATCTTATAAACTATTAAAGTTACTGTATGTGCGTGTGTGTGTGTGTTCATGTATTTATTGGAGGTGATGACCTTGAGCAGCTGATCTGCTATACTGATAATTCTCAGATAACTGCTGAACTAGAAAATAAAGTAGTATTTAGAATGAATCTCTGTTTCATGGGATTCAGTAAACATTTAAATGCTTATATGCAGTTAAACCCACCAGGCTTTATTCCCTCAGGTAATCCAAAATGGGTGCACAAAGTAGTCTTGGAAAGGAAGATGATTTAAAAAAAATGTTCTACTTTCTTAGTGAGTGCCTAGACATGTAGAATTTAATGGCAGGCAGCCACTAACTGATTTCCAAATCTAGTATCAATTAGCCTTTGCCTTTTTTTGGGCAAGATAACAATTCTTAGCCAACTGAGTCCTCTAAAATAATAAAAAAAAAAGGTTTTATCTTTTCATTTCTATTAAAAACCAAATATTGTTTCTCCCTTGTCTGATTTGATTAAATGGGAACAATTGCATGTGCTGCTTTGAGATTTACCTGGCTTCCACTCCTTCTTTATTTGTAGCTCTTTCAGGACAATAATAGATTACTCATGTCTGGGATGGTATTTGTAAGTAGCACATAAGTAAATTTTTTGTAGTTTTTTTTAGGAGCTTTCTGTGTACCTGAAAAGAAGCAGGAGTCATACTTGTTATGACTAAGTGTACTGTTTTTGGCCATTGCGATTTCTTAAAAGTCATGAATTTAATCTCAAATTCTGCTTTTGTAATTATACCATTCAGGCCTGTCCCAATACCACTTGTCAAAGTGTTGAATATCAGATCATATGTATAATTTCTTACTCTAAAAGATTCAGTTTAGAATGAGTACTAGTGATTGAATTTATTATATGGTTACTGGTTATATTCATTCATCAGTAACATGCTGTTAATTATCCTATACCTAAGATTACCAATCTTTGCATACACTGCAGAGTGTTGTAAACTACTTTTCTACTGCAAATATTTGTACAGGACAAAATTTTGTATTTAATTGTATTTTTGACTTAATATCTTATGAGTCAATTCAACTGGCCTTTAACTTACAAACTCTTCTTTCTCGAGCCTCAGTTTAACATGTATCTGCATCTATTTTACAGACTGAGATTGTGTTAATTTGTGTCCTCTTCAGTCACCTTGATTTCAATTGGATTTAGTTGTTGACTTCAGTAAGAGGGAATTTAGAAATATGTATGTGGGCAAGGAGATTTTCTTTAGTCTCCTTCTCTTTTATAAATGATCAGAATATCACTTTTCTGCGAAATAACCTCAGGGTTTTAATGGTACCTGTATGAACAAATCATAATAGCTGGTAAATACTTGCACACTATGATAAGGCACAGGTTAGTCAAAGAACAATGGAGGAACCCAATCTTTTACATGATATGAAATAACCATAGGCTATTCTTCCTTATTTAATGGTTTCCTTTTTAATGTTCTTCTACTTGACAATTTAGTTTCCAAGTTTCTTACATGCTCTCTGTCAGATGTATTTTTTTTAACAAGTATTTGATTTTTTTCCAATTTTTTATTTTGTTAAAATCAAATTTTTACACTAATTGCCTCTATTAAAACTTCATAAACTTCCTATTTTCTTCCACAGTTCATATAGATAGTATTTAATTTCAGTTTCTCATTTCTGAAGCACTTTGTTTTGTTTTGAAGATTGTCCAAAACCCACTAAATTTATGAAAATTTCTTTATATCAGAAGACAAACACTACTTAGATTGATTATATCTGGAATGCATGAAACATTGCTTGTTTCTTCAGTTACTATTGCATTTTGTTGTCAAAGTCTACATGGTTGCTCAATATGTATATAAAGGTAAAATTCAGAAACATAATGACGAGATATGCTGGTTTGTTTTTTTAATTAAATTACAGTAAAGTTAGTAAGATAAACAATGAAAATGAAACTGTATTAGAAAACACTTCAATTGTGACTCAGCCAGCAGATGGCAAGTGATGTTCAGTAAAGAAAGACAATAAGGTTGAAGATCTTGCTTGTCCTATGCAAATATTCTATGAATTGAAGATCCAGACAAACCTTTTGTGTCACCTGTATAATTATAGAGTATACTCTGCTTCTGTTAGTATGAGAAGGTAAAAGACAATATCTTATGTACCCCAGCCTTCTCAAGGGCAAGATGTTGAAGTTGTAAAAGGATTCCCTGGTAGTGAAACTGAAGGGGAATTTTTAATTATTATTATTATTATTTTTACAGGATGCCCCAATCTGGAGTTGTTAATTTGTTTCTATTTTGGAGTATAATCCCTATTATTTTCCTGAGGATACTGAGATTCAATGTGAAAAGAGACACATCAGCAATTACTGATAACAAATGTAAAATAATACCTATAAAACATTAACACTTCAGGAAGGAATTAGCAAAGACAGTAAGCATAGCTGGAGCATCAAGTAAATGCTGCAATGAAAATGACAAGTAAAAAAAAAATGTAAAAAACATAAGGATCAAAGGCTTTTATACTTTTTATAATCCAGCAAAACCTGTTAAGTTTAATGTTGGTATTAGAGAACAGCTTTTGAACGTAAAAATATAAATTACTCTACATATACAAAATGTTTGAGAGTAATGTAGTTTTATCTTTCTTGGTGAATTTTTTATGCCACATAAACACACTTTTCAAGAAAGGATTATGTCTTGAAAAGGCCAAAGTCAATTTCTTAGAAAAGGACCTGTAGTTTCTACCCTCCATATGTGACCAAACACATTGTGAAATATGCTTACACCACACCAAGAACTTATAAGAAAGATTTTCGCAAATCAATCAATCAATAAATAAATAAATTCAATCTGTCAGCTAAAAACTGGAAGAATCATCTAAATAAAAGCATGTAGTATTTTCCTTAGTTCAGGGGAGCAATAAAGTTTTCACCTGACTTCTTCCCTCTTTTCTCAAGACTAGTAATTAATTGCTAGGGGTATAATGTTCTCTTGGCATTCTCTATAGGATGCTCAATAGTCCTCTTTCAAAAAAAAAATGCAGTTAATCCTACTTTTTAAACATTCTTCCTAATATAATGTATATTAGAACTGCATAAATAATTCCCATTAAATTATATGATTAATTCTCTGAATAGAATCAAGGCAGGAGAACACTGAAAAAAGAAAGTATGCAATTTATTTTCTTTTTTATTATGAGAAGATTTTATTTATTTTTTTCTTTTTGGAACACTAAAACACAAATTCTGATGTGAATGCAACGGTAATCAGCATGGAGTAAAGTCAGAACACTGAAAGTTTGTAGAAACTTGATGTTAATTAGTTTAACAAACCTGCCAAAGCAATTAAAGCAGATGTAGGTGGTTTGAGGATGATGCAGATCTTTGATGGCCCATCAAAATTAACATAATCACAGGCATATTTTGCCTGAGTATCTCCTGAATGAGCCACCCACACAGGACAGAGATTTCAAAAAGCCTCTGTTTAAAAGTTTGCAGTGATAAGTGAGTCACAAGAGGATGAAATGTTGAACATTTTTTGGCTTCTAGTATTGGATATAGGATAAAAACTGGAAACTTTCATTTATAAATATAATTTTAAAGAAGAGAGGAAGAAATAACAAGTCTTTATTATGACCAGTAATTAAAAAAAAAAATGTATTTGATGGATTTTATATATGATGCTTCTAGATAACCAATAAAGTAAAAGCCAGATCTTTTCATTTATGTACTTTTGAAGAACAGTTTACATTTTAGTCATATTATTTTTCTTTGACTGAAAACACACAGCTTGAACTCCACATTCAAAATTTTTAAAATATATTCAATTTGTGCAAACAAAGATATCAAAGCAGTTATTAACACTCCTGGATCAAAACACTCTGCCAGTAGTTTTAGCAGGTGTCAGAATCTATCTCAGCTACTTAAAGAGCTTGCCAACATTTGCAATTGCTTCAGCTTCTTTATTCCCACTTTGCTTAAATAATTTAAATGAAAATGTCTTTGCTATGACTTCAAACACTGAAATGCAAACATTCCATTTAAATGTTTCAAAACATTTCTAGCCTTGTAGATTGTAGTTTTATTCTTTAGTATCCTGAATTAAAATCCAAATTTCTGGCCTTTAACATCATAAGTAGAGAAAAAAAACTTTAGAATTTGGCTTTTGGGACGTATTTTGTCTTTCTCTGTTCCATTCGTCATCCTATTTGAGGACCAGGAAATCAGGAAAGACTTCAAATAAATTGTTTTCTGAATCCAGGATTTTGAGGGCAATATTAGCTGTAAGTTATCAGCGTTCTCATTTTTATGTCCCTCCTGCATGGTATATCATGGAAGTGTAAAATATACTTTGGAGTGAGCTAGTTTTATACTGAAAATTTTTAATCTTAATTACATTTTCGAATTTTTAAATTGTTTTATTAAACTTAAAACCTCAGTTTTGTCGTGCAGAAACATCAAATCTAATAATCAAAATAACCATCCATGAAGAACCTGGGAAATTATTTTTGTCTGTACATATTCCGTGTATAAAGTGTAAAACTCAGATAATTCATTTGAAAAACTAATTTTCCATAATAAAATTTTGTGGCTTGTCTTTCTTGTCTATTTGAAGAGAATGAAAGTAGAACTATGTGCTCAATCTGTACTGGGATCTTTATCATGCTGAAGCTAATTCAAACCCTCTCACATCAGAAATTTTTTAATTTTAATTTTGGTTTTAATTTTATTTTTTTGCCAGATTTTTTCTGTGTTTTTTTTGGTTGTTTTTGTTTTTTCTTTGTTTGTTTTGCTGTTTTGTTGTTGTTGTTTTTGAATGGAATTCACACATGAACCCTATCTTTTATGACATTGCATGCCTACACACTACTCCTTACTTCTCATCCTCAGACCGTGAATTATGGAAATGCACAAAAACCCCTGGGACTCAATACAATGAGCAAATATAGCTGTTGTATGTGATAAAGTCGATAAAGCTGATATATGCTGCCCAATTATAAGATTATCTATAGAGAAATTTGAAAATCCTTTGATCTAGATGTTTTCCTAAGCACTTTCTTTTTGAGGAAGGGTACTGTTCTCTCCTGTCAAGTGCTTTTGTTTGATTTGTTTGCTGCTTTTACAGTTGCACATTATTTTTTTTTTCTAAATATGTTTGCAAGCCTATGTGAAAATTGCAGTTAACATTACTGAAACACAACAGTTTTAAAGGTACATGGCACTGAATCAGAATTTTTTGAGAAGAGCTGGAGTTCAGTTTTGCCTATCATTAGCAAAGCTTTTGCTGCAGTCATATCCAAAAATTTAACCTCAAAGCAATTTAACTACACTTCTATTTCATGAGGACAGGGATCACAAGGAAATCTCTAACCTGCTATAACAAATAAATAAAGTCCTATCATTTTACCAGCTTAGCAGTATAAATAACAAAATTAAATCACAAATTCGTTGATATCATGACAAATGAAGTACCTTTTGGGTTTTTTTAATTAACTCCTGCATACTTATGAAAGCTTATTTTTTTTCTCTTCTAGCTTCTTTCCGTAAAATGGGCTTCTGACATCTACATCTCCAGACTTTGCATCATATTCAAAATCCTTTAATTATGAAATGTATAAGTCAAAAAGGTTATATATATTTAACTAACCAGTTAAAGCATAAAGTTTAGAGGATTTTAAATGTATGTATATTGTTAAGATCTAAAAGACTTTCTACCTTTTAGCAGTTTTCCTTTGCTAAATTTAGAGTGTTTTTTTCTTAAATAGATGCAGCAAAACTCACCTAGACCATTGTTGCAAGTGTCATATAGATATTATGACTTTGTACTTCAAATCTATTTTGGGATGTGAATCACCATCTTCTTATCCTAATAGATTTACTTTCTTTTCCAGAAGATGTGTTAGTTAAAGCTAAAGAAGAGGGTAGTATTTTCATGTATTTACTGTTAATTTCTGCTACTTTGTCTAAGGACTAAGAACTAGGACTGTAGTTGTTATACAGTCTGTCAATGAATTGCTCTCAGCACCCTGAATTTTTGTAGTTCCTAACTAATCTTTCATAACCAATTAGTTGCTAAAGTTCGGATTTTATATGGTTTTTATGGGACAGGCAGGAAATATCATGGTTGCTTATAGCTGACCACAGTTTCAGAAGTCACGATTAGACTCTTGTGAATCTTTGAGTCTAACAACAATGCATTCTTCAGCAGGATGGATAACATGAAACTCTTAGATGTCTTCTATGTATACAGTGATCATACTTTTAGAAAGAGTATAATTTTGAAGCCCAGCTTTATTTATGAGGGAGTTTAAAAGAAACATAAAAGCATAAAACAACCCCTACCTCGATCAGTATTTAAACATACAAAATTTAAGCTTTGCCTTTTAGGAATACTTAATTTCAGTAAGATTGTCTGTTTATTTTTTTCTCCTGAACATGAAATGTAGAGTGTTTAAAACTTCTTCAATGACTCCCTTTTTTTTTTTTCAGTGTTTTAAAACAGTATTATGACTGAAACCTTATAAAAATTCAGCTTTTTAGCTTTACATCCCGTAGTTTACCTTACCTTATCTAACCTCACCTTACCTTAATCTGTTTTAGAACCAGCTAAGCTTACCTATTTGTTGGTGCAAAAGATGCAGAATGCCACTGCAAAGAGAATTATTTATGAAACTTCAAAAGCTATTTCCTATGAAATGTGTAATCAAATGCACAATGCAAAAAACAGGTAAGCAGTAGAGGCAGTGCTGCTATTCAGAGACACAAAATTAAAAGGGTCAAGTAAAATCTTGGAAACTCAGAACAATTTTAGACAAATTTCTTCTTCTGCATTTAATTGGAGCACTTAAGTGTCTTGATGTTGTCTGCCAAGTGGTATCAGTCATTCCACTGTCATTGCTGGTAGAATACAGCATGTGATTATTTGCTGGTTTGTTTGTTTGCTTGTTTTGTTGTTTGGGATTTTTTTGTGCACTCAGATTAGGACCTTGATAAGTAAAAATAACCCAGTCTTTCTGGGTAATGGTGGAAGGTGGTAGCTTCAAAAGGAAGAAAACCTATATTAGCATAAACATCTTTGCATTTTCACAGGCTATTTCTGACATGTTTCCAGATTCTATTAAAAATTTCTATGAAATGTTTTGCATCTACTCAAAAGGTTTACCATCGTCCACTCTGCAGAATGCTTTGCACATGTAGATACTGTTAAGATGTAAATATTTTTCTTTTTTTTTCTTTCAACATTGCATTGCACCATTGCATTCATCCAGAGTTATACAGTAATACCGTGATAGATGCGATATTTAAAAGTACTGGGCAATATTTTTAACAGTCACTGATCAGTTGGTTACCTACTTCCCTTACTATCCTGGAGATGAATTTAGAAAGGGAGTTGAGTGTGTGGAGACAGTTTCCTCACCTTTAGTTGTAACAGCTTGCTTATTCTTGACAAGACACAGCTAAACCATTATATCTCCCGGATGAAAATCAGAGGGAATTATTGGTAGGAGAAAAGGAGAGGCATAAATGATAGAAGACAATGGGAACCTTCAGCTAAGATTTTGAATGGATTTGTGTAGAGCCTTTGAACACTTTTTTTTTTCCTAAGTCCTGCTCAAATATTTTAAGGTGATTGCACATTGTATGATTTTAATGAGGGGAATAAGATTTGTTACTTCAGCACAGGTAGTACTGAACTGTAAAGAGTGCATTGCAATTCAAGTGTCTGATGTCAGCAAAACCTAAAATTCGTAATTTCCAAATGAAAATGTATTAATTTTGTAGGCACTAGACAACAATAACAGTTTCTGAAGAAATACAAAACTTCATCTTTTCATCTCCAAAATCCTCACAGCTTAGTCCTCTGAACTTAATAAAATTTCTGCTTTCCTTGTACATCAGTCAATACAGAATAGAAAAAAAAATCAAAATATTCTGATTCTGCATTTTTTATTTATATTCAGATAAATAACTTTTTTACTAAAGTCTTCATAAAATGTGGATAGAAGGGAAAAATAAGAATACATGGCAGCTTGTAGAGTAAGTCAAACTGAAATAACAAATTAGTTACCCAAGTCATCTCTATCAGTGATTCTAATGTTGATGTTAAGGCAAATATAATGGCAATGAAGTTAAGCAACAATGTCATTCAAATCAGGGACTCCTGATTTTAAAAAATAAAATAAAACCCACCAGTAACTAGACTAAGCTTTTTTATGCCAGAATAAATCAAATGTCAAAACCAAGTTATTTTTTCCCCATGTTTACACAGGCTGAACTACAGAATAACAGGCATTCGATAGCAGTGCTAACTGTATTTCTGGTTTACCTGAAGCACAAAGGATTCCCTGGCCCAAGATTTACTCTTAATCCTTATTGTAGCCAGGTCAATACCTTTGTTATTTTTTTTCCAAGGGTGAAAAACTTGCTTTATCCTACAGATTACATTTATACATTGTTACAAATAGTAACAATAGACACACAAAAAAGAAACACTATCACAGAAAAAGCTATTTAAGATACGGGCAAACAGGATAATCCACCATCTGAAATATTTATTGAAAAATTCATAATCCTGAAGACTGTTAGTTCCTTCTCATTGTGGAGCTTTTATTTAGGCTTTTGGGATGATGAACTCTGTGTTGTTCAATTTTACTTAGGTTTATGGCATAGTGACCTCAAAGTTTATTTTCACAGTCCGTATCTTCACACTTTAAACCCTGGTTTCTATTTTTAAAGGGATTAAATTTTTGTGAACCATTCTTCTACTTCCAACATTTTTATCAAGACTAAAAGGGATTGGAACCAAGACATTCTTGCATTCGTTCCTGTGCATCTTCCTCCTCCTCCCTGAAGCAGTTTCTGTGTTCCAGTTAATGACACAATTAAAACTTTGTGAAATACTATAATGGATATTCACCCTTTGCCACTAGGGCTCTTAGTGGTCAAATCACAGAGGTAACCTATTTTCTTTAATATCAAAGTATTTCAAAAGCTTGGAAAAATGAAGGGAGAAAAAGTGGAGGATCTATCAATCTATCTATCTATCTATCTACAACAACAACAACAAAACACAAGAGAAGATACAAAAAATATCAGCAATCAATATTTTAAGGTTTTATTTTGTCCTGTAGGTTAATTGCAGATGTTTGTTCTCTCAATTCTATCATATATAACTTAAGTTTTATAAATTCTATTGCACCAAGTAACTTAGAGGTTTACTAAGAATTTATTACTATGAATTTCTTTTATAAACTAGAGGTTCTTGAAATGTCAGAAGAGAAAGACATAATAACTAGATTAGTGTATCATAGGACGGTTAAGAACCAACTATGCAATATAAGAGAAAAAAATGAAAACTTCTAATTTTTGGATGTGCAGAGTAGCATCTCCAGAAGAAATGGATAAGTAATAATGTCATTGTGCAAGACCTCAGCTCGCATATTTCCTCAAGAATTAAATAAATTAGGAAAAGTTAACACAGAATTCACAGCTATGATCAAGGACACAGAAAACTGAACCATGTGTAGAAAATAGAGCCTAGTTTGTTAGTTTTAACTTAGTAAAATAAAAGCTGAAAGTGATATGATAGATGTTTATAGGCATGAAGGTAAATATTAAGCAAGATAAAACTAATGTTGGAAATAGGTATACATGCACTGTAAGAATACAAAAGCAAAATAAAATTAAAAAAATAAATAAATTAAGAGGACAGCCTTACCAGCAGAATAGAAGAAAACTCAATAGGCTTGTTGAAAAGAGGAAAACTCGACATGGATCTGATATCTTCATTACATAGAAGATGCATGCAGCAGCATGCAGCTGGATGAGGCTCCTCCTGGTTTTATATCTTTTAGTATTGTTACCTTATTTTACTTTCAGTTAGGAAAGCAGCATTATATCTCATAAAACATCTCATTAATGTTGGAGCTGTATCAGAGATATAAGAAGAGAAAACAGGACATTCTTGTCTTTAGTCCTCAATTTCTGATATGCACTGAGTGCTCCCAACATGGTCTTTTAGGACACTTTGTATACAGTTATTTTTAAAGATAAAAATTCTTTCATATTCAGGCTTCAATAATGCACCATCTTTGTCAAGAAGTTTTAAAGGAATCTTTACCTAGTCTCTTGTACTTGTACAGTTTGAATTGATATATTCTGTATATATAGAGCTTGCTAAGCATTCACTAGGAAGTATGTTAATCCACCAAACTAGGGAAGGATTTTTGACAATTTCAACATTAAAGCTTTAGATTAGATTCTAAAAGCAAGGGGAATTTTTTCCAGTTTTTTTTTTTTACCTTCAGTTATTGGCCTCATTGTTTTCTTTATAATTCTGTAACATTTCTTTCTATATATTTATCCAAAAACTTATTTTAAAATCTGTTATCTAGGTGAATACACTCTGAGTTTTTCTGAGATTGTTTTGAGTCAAATTAACCCAAGTCTGAACAAGGAAAGCCTGAAAAATACAGTCCTAGGAGAATGCATGAACTAGACGTAGTCAGGAGCCTTAGTAGTTCTGATACCCTGTTACTTTTATAAATACAAGAAGGGCTTTTTAGGCAGGTAACCACATAGGACACCTAGACAAGAAATATTAAAAGTTCTTTGTATTTGATCAATAAGTTACATAACTTCAAAGATAAAAAGCATAGATTTATTTTACTGTATTCAGTTTATGTTTGAAAAATATATCTATTGTATAAAAGAAGTGTGCTGTGGAGAATATGTTCATTGGATGTTTTTTCCCCACGGGAATATTCTTCTCAGATAAGTTACTTTGAACTGTCAGCTATATAGGAAAGAATTAATATCTTAGTAAATTTTCATTAAAATACGTTTTGATGAGGCTCATGATGGCAAGACAATATGACACAAGGGAATCCTAACAAGTATGAATTATTTCTTGCTATTGTCACAATAGCTTTAAAGGAAGAATGTTAAGTCATCTTAAAATGGAAACTCAGGGAATTAAGTAATTGAAGTCTATGTACATGGAAAAGGGTATAATTAATAAAAAAAAAATCTGCCCTTTTTGTACCAATGAAAGTTATTTAAAAATCTTTGGTTCTCTGCTGTAATTTTCAGGTCTACATTGATATTTTATTGTCTATTTTAATATCTTAGACATGTGACCTAAAAGGTTTTTGTCATAAGTAACTATACTATGCAGTTACATATATACATATATCTACCTGTACTTATATTCTGTGTAGCTAACACTATGTACAGATGTATAACATTTTATAATTTTAAGATTTTATCACACCTTGATAAATAAGGATGTATGCTGTTTTCAAATAAAGCAGAATCCGTAGAATAGATTGATAAATGAATAAGGATACAAAATTCCCAAGTGCTGTTTTCCTAATCCCTGCCAATGTGTTACTATTTTCTTTGCATGGTTTAGTTAAGGTTTTGTCGTACATAAAATTTAAATCATTGGCGCCTTTAAAAACTATATTCTATCTGGATTCTTAAAATGCTTAGAGGATTCCTAAAATGCTTAGTGATCTTCAGATTACATAGGTTTAATATGGAGCAACTAAAAAGTGACCAAAAGTTAATTGCTCATTACCCTCAAAAAATAAAGACATCAAATATCTTTATATTTTATTTTGAAAAAAAATCCAGAAAACAACACTGACTGAATTCTACATAAGTACTGAAGTACAATTAAGCACATTAACATTTGAAGGCTTGCTTAACATTTCTATCATCATTAAAAGAATAAAGCTAGTAAAATTGGATAAAGTGTTCTTTATTTAGATCAGATAGGAAATTTCTTGAATAAAATAGTAGAATAGGTAATTTTGCACTGTGGTGACTACCTATGACGGAGTCAAAACGTATATCAATGCAAAAGAAAGTAAATTAAAAAATACCAAATTTACAATTAAGTAAATGTGACTTTAAGAGTCTTTCAGAGCTTACATGTCTAATATGCCAGATGAAGAAAAAGCTTTCTATACCCATCTAAAATACTCAAATACTCAGATATTAAGAACAGAAATTAGTTTGGCCAGGTATTGGGTCTGGCTGAGGAGTTCATTTTCCCACAGCAGCCCTTACATTGCAGTGGTCTGCACTGGTGGCTAGAGGAGCATTGGTAACACAGCAGCGTTTTGGGTGCTGCTGAGCAGTCCTGGCACAGCTCAGCACTGTCTCTCCATCATTCCACACCATCAGTAGGCTGCAGGTGGGCAAGTTCTTGGGAGGGGACAGGACTAGGACAGCTGACCCAAACTGACCAAAGGGGTATTCCATACTGTATGATGTCTGCTCACATTTAAAATCTAAGAAAAGGAGAACGGGGACATTCATTATTTGCAAGTTTTGCCTTCCAGAGGAACTGCTACTCATGCTGAGGCACTGCTTTTTGGGAAGTAACAGAGCTCTGCTTGCTGATGGGAAGTAAAGAATAAAGTCTTTAGGTTTTTTCTTTGCTTTTATACATTAAATCTTTCACTTTTGCTTTATTAAACTGCCTTGTCTCAACCCACAAGTTGTTTTCCATTTTATTTTCTCTCCTCTGTCCAGCTAAGGGGCAAGTGATAGAGTGGCCTTATCAGGCATCTGGAATCCAGCCAAGGTCAACCTATTACAGAAGATTTATTTAATTTGAATAGTTTGTAATGATGTAATGTGTATTCACAATTTATGGGAATTAAGTGATGATTCATTTCATTATGAATCAGAAAAGAAAAAAAAATAAAATAAGGTAATTTCCAGAGAAAATTCAGGGAACATTCTTTTTATTAAAACTTCCATTTTACTGCAATTAGAAGGATTCTGGAGAACATCAAGGTTTTACCCTGTCATTGGAAGTGACATGGACATTTTAATATTTTTTATGATGGCTTTGACGAGTTGGAATTACCTTTTATATTTTTTTAGTTCACTAGTATTTTTTCATATCATAACATTCCTTAGTCTATGTGGAAACTTAACTGATAATGTAAATTAATTCCAAAATATATCTATAGAAAAAAAGAATTCCTTGCTCAAACTTCTTACAATGAAATAAGATGCTATATCTTTAATTGTTCATACCGTTATCAACTGAATTATTGAATAAATCAAATTTAGATATGCCACAGTTTAGATAATTTTAATGAATCTTCAGTTAAAAATTATATAATGGTAAATACCCAAGGAATTACCTGAAGAAAATTCTTAATTTTGTTTCTATTTTTTGACTTTACAAAATGACAGTTCAATGTCTGAAGTGCCACAGCCTTTAGTGTTTACAAAGAGAACATGGCAGTTTTAAAAATTACTAATAAACTCACATAAACACAAACCTCAACCACACAGCCCTCTACGAGATTAACAACATAAGTCTCTGCTCCCATCAGTGACCTATACATGTCTCCTTAAACATCTGAGAAAATAGATAGAATTTATACAATGCAAAATCAATACACTATTAGTTCCTTATCTTGACCCACTGTCACACCATCAGGACTGATATACCTTGTCCATGAAGAGAAAATCCTAACCTCTGGACTCTATTTCCAAAACAAAATATCTTTTTTTCCGAACTTTTCTGAAACCCATTAGAGTTAGACACAACAATAATTTAAACCAGCACACCTATCAGTGCAATCACATACATTAATTTCTGTCCAAACTAAAATCTTCTTTCCACCATGACAATGTGTTACTTGTTCAAGAAAAGGGGAAAACTATTTTCTACTTTTGACTACCTGCTCAGCTTTGTTGATGAATGATATTTGATTTTTCTCCCTTCCAGATGAGATTAAGCTTGTTTTATACAATACAGTGAAGAAGGTTCCACTTTTGCTGGTATGTGCATATTTCAGAATAAAATGGGTTTTTAGTCTCTATGCAGTATATTTAGAATACTCTCTGTACAGGCCATTAGCTAAGAAGTTGCATCCATAGAAATATTTTAAATGGCAATGCTTCATAGAGTGACTTCAAATGCAATGGAAGATTCTGTTAGTACACATTAAATGGTGATATGACAATGTGGGAAATGAAGCTTCTGTTAAACTAGACAACAGCATGCAGGAATTAAGATATTGACCTCTGGGAAATTTTTAATAGCATATTACTTTGTTTTATGCCATGTATTCTCCACTGCTCAAAAGAACTGGAATAAATACATGCAACAATAAATTTCTCCCTATATATTTAATGGCTAACAGATGCTTTCTAAAAGGGAAATTTATTCTATATACTTTTTATATAAACAATATTTGTCCCAGTTTAAAAAAAATAAAATTCCAGCAACTTGGAACTTAAACTCTCATCTTTTCAGAAATACTTACATACATACATACATACATACATACATACATATACATATATTATATATATGTATATCAGAACTTCAAATACTACCTGGATCATAATATCACGTGGCAACATGCTGATCATTATATACTGCTATCCAACATAAAGATTAATAGAGGGTGCCAGAAATACACACTTTTGTCACTGGAGGCTTAAATTCAAGTCCTCATCAGTTCATGAATTGAATTCTGTTTCTTCAGATTGTCTTTGTCCCTTTGTGTCTATATCATTAAAACAATATATCTCCCTGAGTAATTTGGTTTGGAGATAGGAATTTCAAATAATGAAAGTGACAGTGTACTTGTCAAGCTACCTATTCTCTATTGAATAGGGTAAAATAGAATAAATTAGAGCAAAACTGAAATGTTTCAGGTAATATTTTCCATAGAAAGAGAGAAGGGAACTTTGAACTACAGTGTCATGTACATCCAGACATTCTCTTGCTACATTATTGCTTTGGCATTTCCTTTAAAAAGTTGTAATCATAGTTCTGTGGGTTTTTTTTAATTTTATATGTGTGTGGTCCTTTTTAATATGATATGACAAAGTCAATTCCCATTTTTATCTAAAATTATGATGTCAGTTCTTCTGTAGTAAGTATCGAGGTGTCACAGAAAACAAAATTAAGTTTAATGTGGCCAGTGTTTATAAAGCAGTAGTTTAGTATAGACTAGAAAACAGATATAGGATTGAGCAATAAAATTAGAATCTTAATGGTAAGGATTTACTTCTAATGTGTAAATTAAATTAATAGGAGGAGATAGGTTAAAATAGTGGTTAAATAGCTGATCATTTATAATATCTATTAAACATAATCACTGAATCAGAGAATCAGTTAGTTTGGAAAAGACCTCTGAGATCATCAAGGCAAATCAATAGCTGAACATCACCATGTCAATGAGACCATGACATTAAATGACACATCCAGTCTTTCCTTAGCACCTCTAGGGTTAGTGGCTCTACCACTTCCCTGCAAAGTCCATTCCAAGGTCTAATTACCCTTTCTGTGAAGAAATCCTTGAGAATTAATATCAAACATAAACCTGCTCTGATGCAGTTTAAGACCGTGTCCTCTTATCCTGTCACTGGCTGCCTGGGAGAAGAGGCCAACCCCCATCTGGCTGCAGCCTCCTTTCAGGCACTTCTAGACAGTGATAAGGTCTCCGGAGCCTCCATCTCTCCAGGCTAAACATCCCCAGCTTCTTCAGCTGCTCCTCAGGGGACTTGTTCTCCTGATTCTTCACCATCTTCTTCATCCTTCTCTGGACACACTCCTGCACCTCAATGTCCTTCTAGCAGAGAGGGGCCCAGAGCTGGATATAGCACTTGATATGTGGCCTCACCAGTGACAAGTAAAGAAGGAGAATCACTTCATAAGTTCTCTGGCCACACCATTTCTGATACCATCAGGATATTTGGGAAGGAAATCTGCTCAGTCAAGAAATCCACATCACTGGCAGAAAGGTAAGTAATGTCAGGGAACTTAAACTTGATATAAAAACTGCATGAAAAACATAAATAGATTATACTCAATGGGCAAAAAGGTTAATGTCTAAGTCCTGGAGATCCTGAAAGAAGACACTAGGACTGGGAATATCAAGAATTTTAATGGGGATTAATTTTCAAATTCTTAATAAAGAGAGATGATCTTCCTATTTGTGTTGCAAGGCTGCTCTTAACAGTTGTGTCTACTCTCAGTGATCCTGAATATGAAACCACTGTGTCCATTTTACACAGACAGAAGCAAGCAATAAGAACCCAAGTAATCTATGGAAATTTTAATGGGAAATCTGTCTCACGTATAGAACATTAATATTATTTCTCTGAAACAGGATTGAACAAATTTTAATTATTAGATTACCCACTAATTAAGTCATAATTCTGACTTAAAAGTTTTAGGAACTCTTTGAGATATTGTCAAAGTCATAAGGATTCCAGTTGTTTCTTGATAATGTGATAATAACCAACGAATTGTCTACCAGGCTTAAAATAAATACTTACACCCGACTTCAACTCTTCCTTTCAGCACTGAGTGTCAATGAAGCTCTATCAATAAAATGCTTTAATAGTGATATAATTTATTTTAAAATGATGGCTAGCTATTTAGAGGAACTTACATGTAGTGTTTATATTATTCTATAGATTTGTGATAAATTTAATTTTTTTCTGTTCAATCCTCCAATTAACTCAAGTGATAACTAAGACTTTTACATGAATTAGTGATTTGAAAATGTCAGCTAGTTAATCAATTTTATTAGTATTCTTAAAATAAATGAATTCTTGAAGGCAGAAATTACTAATTTTTGATGTCTCTTCTAAGATGTTCTTGCAAATAAGAAATATTTTCTATATATTAAGATATATGTATATACATACATTGAGAAACTAGACTTTTTTAAAATTTGAAATATAGAATTTCTTTTACAAAATTTTCACAGTTCTAAATGGACTAGTTATGTCTAGTAATGTCTAGTTAGATATTACTGCCACTGGTCTAAAACATCTCAAAATTAAACACAAAAGTAAAAAAAATTAAAATTATCTATTACTTACATATTTAAATTTATGAATATACAAGATCAAACTTGCTCACTGCATTTCACTGAAGTGATCTAAATTAGATTAATTAGGTAAAGCTAGTCCTGCTGGGTCTCCACCATTATTGTAATTAAATAAATGAATATCCACCTCAATAAGGTGCTTAACTTTTATCTTGGACATTTACATCAGAATGAATGAAGACACTAGAGGTGTCTTCTATCTAGACAATTTTTTCACAAACTTACTGACTATAGGCAGCTGAGGACAAGAAAAGCCTCAGTATGCAAACTGATCATGGAATTATAAACAGCTATCTATGTGGATCAGTGGATTAAAAATAAATTCTAAGGTACTTCAGCTAAAATTTTCTTCATAAGAAAACCCAGTGATTCAGCTTCCATTATATTCCAAAATGCTGAATATGATTCTCTTTCCTCATGCTCAAGACTGATAGCATCAAACTACAAAAGCTGCTGACAAAAGCAATGACAATGATAAAGTGAGTACAGAGCTAATCTTAGAAGAGGAAATGGAAAAACATAGCTTGCTCAGTCTAGCATAGTATTTCTAATATACTGCCAAGAGTCAGAATTTCAGAGTTAGAAGCAGCTTGCTATAGATATAAAATGTGTGGCCTTCCCACAAATATTTACATTAGCCAAGGAACTACTATTTTGCTAGAAGGTAGGCAGTGAAGCTGTTTGTATCAGAAGTGATCTAGCAAAAGAGACAGAGAACGAGAGTAATTGTAATACCTCTTTAAAAACAGATCAACGTTAGAAGACTAAGCAAAGAAAAAAATACTGTTTAAACCACAAATCAATACTGACACAGTAGTAGAAATTATATGTTGGCTGTGGAAACATTTGAATCACAAATTAGAAAATGCCTACTAGTTATTAAATATGTCTAAGAAGTGCTCTAATAAAAATAGGGTTGGCAACAAAAGGAAAGAATGATAAAACTCAATATAAAGAAAAACCCAAAAGTTTTAAATCTGGGAGTTGTGAACACTGTAATCACATAGGCTTTAGTTCTGAAACCCAGGAGCTCCTTTAGAGAGCTACGTTTCTAAATGCGTGCCGGAAAAGCTACCTTGCTCTATCACAGCTTCTATTTTCTTGAAGAAAAACCCTAAAACAAATCCTTTTAAAATTATGTTGTAAATGTTACTCTTGTAGTTCGATTGTGTGGTGCAAATGAATTCTCAATCTTCTTAGTAGCAATCTTCTACACTTCAGCTATATATGAAGACAAAAAAATGAGAAGAACTGTAGACAAGAAAAGAAAGGAATAGTCCTATTAATGAAGGCTATGCAACACATCTCCAGTTGCTTTAAGGGACATTCTTACTGCACAAACACTTTGATAAGGCAGTGCAGCAAACATCTGGAGTTATAACTTAAATGGTGTAATATATTTTAATTTCTTAATTATCAATTATTGTCATTCATGTCAAATAACTGTCAAGAACTCATTTTTACTCTAATTTTAGCCTTATAGTCACAGGCAAGAAAGTGATCATTATGCATAGGCATAGTAAAGAGGAGAGACAAGTGAGATAGATACAAAATAAGCAATAAAACTATTGACTTTCATCTGCTGTCCATGGATCAGTCTCTTTTTACAGTATTTTAATTTTTCCAAATTCAAAGACTTACAAACATACAACACTGTTCATTGTGACAGTCTCTAACACTGTCTCCATATTACAAGTTGTAACTGATGCACCTTCTTTGATTAGTTTCTGACTCAGGTTCTAAGAAAAGGCCTGATGTTTGCAAGGTTTCTGTTTCAATTTGCTTTATATATTACAAAACTCTCACCAAGTCCCAACCCAAGCCCCAAACTCAGCTACATTAGAAGCTGACCATCTCTTGTACCTGTCACTAGAAAGTTAAACCCCAAGAGTTCCTCATGAAACCTAAGCTCATCCTATCCAGCAGAATAGACATTAAGATAGTAATTGTTTACCTAATCAGCCTTATTTTGTATAGCCACTATTTATGTCTGCTAGCAAAACTACCTAGCATTACTAAAAAAAGGTTAAACTTTGTGGAAATATATACCCTTTAGTAGATGCTATTTTAGATTCATATTACACTCCCATTTAAATATTATTACCTGAATATTTCAAGTACTGCTAAAATGTAACCTCAGAAAACTACTCAAAGCAAAATTGTGTGCAAAGGTATTACTATAAGCATTTACATTCTATAATTTTATGTTGACAAAATCTACAAATTTCTTGATGAGATGCTTACTATAATATCAGTAAAGATATAAAATAGTTAATTTATGTGAATGAACAGGCAGAACAGGAACTCAATTATTTGCATGTGAGAGTGAACAAGAGGACTTTAGAATTATATTATTCTTGGTACATATAACCAATTTGACTATATAAGAAAGACCATAAAGGATATAAACGAGCCTAAAATATCTGGGAAAAGAAAACATATATTATGCTGCTATCTAAGCAAATAGCTGAAAGAGTAATTTAAATGAAGAGTGAAATATAGAAAAAGCCTTTTCTGCACAAATAATGCACTCTATATATAATCTGAACTACTTAATAGCCCTCATTGACTTGTTTTTTAAACTCTATAACAACTATAGTACAAGTCACACATGTTAGAAAAGTAAAACTTGTATTTGAACCCAGCTCTGCTTAAGCTCAGCATTAATTAGGAATTTTCTGGAAAAAAAAAAAAAAGTGCTGTTAAAATATTCTAATTTCCTGATTCTGAAAAAATAAATTGGAAATATATTATCTTTAATCACTTTTGGTCATTTGAAATTAGAACTTCAAGGAACAGGGCAGAATGTAGCCCAGACAGATTGAATGTTTTACTTGCTGAAGTGCTTTTGAGAGCTGTAGCCCAGAACATCCAGTCCCGTTAGGACTTCAATCTGTCAGTTACCTGCTTAGATGATGATCTCCTTTGGGGGAAAAGAGCAATATAGCATTTCTGAAATAAGTTTTGCCACAATTTTCAGGGTTTTTGAAGTGGGGGTTTTGGTTTTGGTTGGGGTTTTTTATACTGTAATTTAAATTCAATTTTCTTGAGATGATATTCAAAATAATCAAAGTCCACTAAAAATTTCTTTAGATCAACAATTTCCTATTGAGGTTTTCTCAATACTATAATTCATGGAACAAAATGATTGATTATCATTTTATGTGCATGTTATGAAATATAGGTTTTTAAAAACAAAAATAATTATGACCTTAATGTTTTAGTCTGTGCCAGCAGAATAGTGACTGACAGCTGATATAGTTAGGGAGACATTTGAGGAAGTGAAATTCAAACTTTTCTGACAATATACAAGAACTACCTAGGAGATAACACTGTTTTTTGGTTTTTTTGTTTTTTTTTTTTTTGCAAAGAAGACAGTAACTAATAGATTTTGAATAAAGAAAAGGAACGCAACTTACTAAGCCTTTTAGAAAATGAGAGAATAATGGCTAAGAGTCAGACCCCAAGATATGTATTCTAGATAGTACAAATTATTTGCTCTTGATAATCCTTTTCCTCTCTGAATTCTACAAAACAACCTTCTACAACTAAATGCTGCACCAGGCATATGTGAAAAGTCAACAAAACAGGCCTAAAGCTATTAAATATTTTTATTGTTTACATTTTAAAGATTGGCAGAGATTCTTCATTTTTTTGCACTATGATGCAGGTGCATTTTGCTGCTAGAAAGAAACAGCTTAGTTCAAAGCTGAACTCAGAAGACCTTACATTTCTTTTGGTAACATCTGACACGTGGTCAATACCTAAATGATGCTAAGATTTTGCTACGTGCTTGCCATATGTAAGTCAGCCTGAATTAGCAGATTAGTGCTAGTCCCAAAATTTCTGAAGGAAAAGTTTCTTTCTTGCTATCAGCATGAAATATTGAAAGAAAAAAAAAAAATAATGATCTTTTAGTACCTTAAAGAATTTGCTTTGTAGTAAATGCATTAGCCTTCTGAAAAATGATGAGTAGGGTCTATGCTATGCTGGCTTTTCAAGGCTTGCCTATATGGATTCCTGAGAAACAGATGCACCTACATGGGTACTGTTGGTATTCATGAGTTCTGATTTCTGCTTAAATCTGAGAGTCCAGGGATTCTCAGGCAGGAAATCCTCCTAGGGAGGATCACTGGTGCCTAGGTGGTATAGGAAAGGATTTCTTGTTCAAGGATCATCATACTCAGTGCATCCATCTGCTTAACTTCTCCTCTTTGCTCTAGAACACATATAGGGCTTGAATGTTTATTTCCCATTAAACATTCTGCATCACAGTCTTACATTACTACAGGCAATTGTAAAAACACATTTTTCTAACTAGTTAGTAGATGTTGGGGTTGTTTGGGCCCAGGGGGCTTGGGTTAGGCTGGTTTGCTTGCTGGTTCTTGGTTTGTAGAGATTTTTTTTCTTATTTTTCATAATAATTTTTCATTTCTGTAAGGCTTTGATATGCTATTTTCCTTGGTCTTTGTCTAGCCAAGACTTTAATGTTCTATTACTTGGTAAGTACAATTTGCACATTAGGTCAAATATTCAGTAATTTGCAGAGATGTTCTTCTTCCTTCTTAATTAACTATTTGACAATTCCATGGAATTACAGAATATTTTAGGTTGAAGGACAAACTCAGAAAGTAATTTAGTACAAAAACCACTAGCCAGGACAAGGCCAACATTATAAAGCAGAAGTATATGACTGAATTTCAGAAAAACCTTTTGTAACAGGATAATGGGTAGGAACAGTGGCAGGAAAAGATGCAAGATCAACTTTCAAGTATCTGGGAAGGAGGATCCTGTGAAATAGACAAGCCTACATTTAAAATATAGATATGGGTGTCAATCTAGTTGTTTAAAGACTAGACTGAAAAGATCCCTGTTCCATAAGGGTGGCATAATACAAATAAAGATAGTGATACAAAACCTGCTTAAGATAAGGTAAAAGTAAAGTGATATAAAGTGATGATGCAAAAAGCATGTAGCAGATTCATAATGAAAATGATCTGGAATTCTTATGCTTTATACAGCTGGAATAATTTGCTAATACTTTTAATAGAAATAATAATAATATTTCTAAAAATAAATACATTAATAACAATATTGTGATATGCATATGATTCCAGCTGTAGTCACATTGAAATAAATAAGTTTCTGATGAGAGAAGGGTTGTGGTCTGTCTGAAACACCTGTGCCCCTTTTTCCCCAACTCATCATCTTATATTATATTTTGCTTTGAAAAAACCCCAACAAAATAGAATTTGAAAAAAAAAATTACAGAAAATTTACTATTATCCTTTTATAATTTCCAATTAACTCCTAGCAGCTATATAGGTGAGTAACCACTTTGAAATACACTTTAAAGGTAGAAAATATAAAGATTTCCTGGTCTAAGATATTTGTGGTGTCAAAGTAAGGCTGCTAAAACTTCTTAAGTTATGCATAGCAAGAGATTCTGCAAATAACCAGTGAAAATGAAAGTACTGAAGAAAGTCTACTATGCATGTTAATTCTTGTGGGATTTAAGTTGTTTGTTTTTCTCATTATTAATTATTTCACAGAATAAATAAAAATCTCCAGGAAAAAGTAAGAAAATAATATTTAGCTGAACAGTAAATCTGAAATATTTGGAGATACTGAACAAAATATAGATGCTGAATTAATTTAGCAAAGGATACCTAATGCTTTCCTCCTTTGAAAATCTCAGCAAAAGCTTTCTTAGAATATCTTATTCAATACAGTGCAATTTATGAATAAAGAGTAAAAACTTTTTATGGATATGTATTTTCCCTTAAACTGTATTCGAAGATCCCTCTGCTTCATTCTCCCCTCAAGAATAAAGAAAATGTTTAAAGGCATCATTTTTGTCATCTGACTGAAACACTTTAAGCCACCATTTTTTTGGATGATAGCAAAACTTATAAACGTCATTAGAAATTGTGATTCTCTTAGCTTTAAACTCAAAAGAATTAACTATAAGGCCCTTTATCTTTGGAATTAGGGTCAATAAGACTAGGATACTACTGTAAGTTCAAAACAGTCTATTTTGCAAAGGAAACCATCAGTATTTTTAATATTTGGATAATAAATAATTGCATTATTGCATGGGCTTGCAATTCTGTCACAATAAATTCCTCACCAGAAAAAAGTCTCTTGGGAAAAATGTCTACATAATTAAGTAATGTTATCTCTTGATGAGGAATTAAGGAAGATGTTTCTAGCTCCTGTCATAGGTTTGCTAGATCATATATCCTTACTTTGGTGGTTTTATTCTTTCTACAGGTTACATAGCCAGGTATGCAGTACAATCCACAACATTATGTCTGTTGGTTAACAAATGGAAGTTTTTGAATAAAAACAGCTCTATTATTCTTCAGAAAAGGAACCAAAATTATAAAATACGTTATATTTGAAAGTTATCTTCTTTCTTATTCTGAAGAGAAGACATTTTTCTGGGCCATCTAAAAATACTTGACAAGCTGCTCTGTTATGAGCGCTGCAAGCTACACTAATTAAAACTCTCTCATTTTTTGTTGTCTTTTTGTTGGTGACAATGGTCTCTTCCTATAGTGCTGGAATTTGGGGCAACCAGAGTTCTGCTGCTTATGAAATACAGGTGTACTGAACCACCTAACATGAACTCTGCACAGATACCTGAAGTCTTTTATACTCTAGAATGTGGCCTCTTGACACACTGTAAACTACATAAATTGCTCAAAATATTTTGTTTTATTAAATGTGTTTAAAAAGATTCAGTCTTATTTTTTCTTGCCTGTGTAACAGTATCAAACAACAGTAATGATCTATGACAGTGACTTATTTTCAATCAAAACAAAACTGTGATTTGGAGTATTTTAAAACACTATGGAAATAACACATAATTTTCCAATTTACATATTTTACATGTAGTCATACAATGCATATTTGAATTTTGAATAAATGACAAATGTTAAGGTAGTCTTCCTACTGCTTAATAAAATACTTTAAATTTATGGTACGTTTCTCAGATAGGACTATAAGATGATTGAAATGACCTCATTTTGCTTACATATCATATAAATTATCAAGGTGTTTATCTTTTGTTTGAAAATATCATGTTCTGTGGCACTGGAATTGAGCAATTTAATCTCCTAAAATGTGATCTGTGCTCTTAATTTTATGGTTTTACTTTTGCTCCCACATCGATTTCCTCCTGAGAATGGTGGTCAATAACATAAACTAGAAGACAAAACCATAACACTTTCATTATAGCTATAAAAAGATAAATTAATTCATGCTGGCATGCAAAACAGCTTAAAAAATAAATTAAAAAATAACAAAAAATTATAAAACTTCAGTTGTTATCCTTTCTTAATCAAAAACAGGGTTTTCTCTGAAAACTATTTCTCCACTGGCCAACCTCAGGAGAGGACACAATGCATGTAAAACAGCTGTCCCTCAAGAAGTGCTGTGTGAGAGACTGGAGGAGATTGCTGGAATGCAATATTTCAGCTGCTTTTGTGGGGTAAGTGGGCAGGTTGAGCCTTGCCCCGGTGAGGAAATGCCCTGCTCTACACCCCCCATCCCCTGTAAAGCCTGTATCCCAGCCTCCCAGTGGCCACCAGTCACTGAGAAGCAATGCTCCCCACCGTGACCCAGGAGCCCCTAACCCAGCTCTTGAGCAGACCACTGACTGGAAATCCCATCTAAGGGCTGGTCTTTCAGTGAAGGCTGATGGAAGCAAGGTGTTTAGTAGTTCTTTCTTCTCTTCTTCTTTTCCAGGATCCTCCTTCTATTTAGTAATGAATTTCCTTACAGATGTTTCTTAGTGTTCCTTTGGTTATTGATGCATTTGAAGAAGCCTTTCTTGTTGTCCTTGGCATCCTCGGCCAGATATAATTTCAGAGAGACCTTAGCCTTTCTTGTCTCATTTTTACTTATTCTGACCACTCTATAATTAATCCAAGTGGTCTAGCCCTGCTTCCATCTCCTGCACTTTTCCTGCTTAGGCTTCAGTAATGACAGGAGTTCTTTATCTTCCCTTTCCCCCTTTGCCCAGTATCTCTGCTTATTAGGGTGTATCATTCTTGAGCCTGGTGAAAGTTATTCTTGAATATCCACTCTTGGACCCCTTGTTCCTTCAAGAGCTGTCCAATAGGGTTCTTCCAAGAAGATCCCTGAAGGGGACAAAGTTAGCTCTTCATGGTTGTAACATCTCTTGCAGCCCTACCTCCTCCTCACCTGACGCAGAATTCCAATCTCATTGTCAGTGCAGCCGAGTGTGCCCCCAACACTGACGTCTCCAATGCAGCCTTTCCTGTTTGTATGAGGTCAAGCAGCATGACAATCCTTGTGAGATCCTCCACTAACTTGCTGACAAAGTTGTCATCAGTGCTCTCCAGGAACCCCCTGGACTGTTTGGACTTCCCTGTGCATCTTCTTCAGGGGATGGCAGGGTAGTTAAAATCCCCCACATGAACCAATGCCTATGACTTTGAGGTTGCTTCAATCTGCCTGTAGAAAGACACATCCTCTTCCTGCTCTTGAATCCTACAGTACTTAACCTAGCAGTTTTATTACATTGTTTTACTTGTACTGTGTGTGCATACTAATGTATGTAACAGAAGTACAGAAAGGTTTATCAGATTGCTGCCAAGGCTACATGAAGCTCTTAGATTCTAAAATATCATCTTCATGGTTAATTAGGAAAAAACCCCAAAAGACAGTGTGTCTGATTTGAGAGAACTTGCCCATCTCCATTTTGTATTCTGCTAGGAAAAGGCAAGTAAATATTGCTTGGTGAAAAAAAAAATAATTGTAGTACTATTTAAAAGTCTAGATGGATAGCTATTTGAAGTCCTCTAGCTTCATTAAAAGAGTTAAGCAGTTATTTGCCTTAAAGTGTAACCCAATGGAACTATGTCTCTGTTTGAAGCCAGCCACAGATTTAAAGTCATGTCTAACTATATATATACAAATTGAAATATTAATAGGACTTCTTTATAGGTAAGATAAATTCAAGCATTAAAATCCAAATTACAGTGAGTATTTTCTGTCTATTCTTAGGGGGTTTTTTTGTCCCAATAACAATATGGAATTATTCTCTGGTTTAGGAATTAAAAAGTGCTTTTAAAATGAAATAAGAACAGTGAAACATAGAGGCTGAGTTTAGGAAGAAGAACCTGAATAATTATGAATAACATATCATCCTAAATTACACAGTATTTCGTTATACAGCCTTAAAAACATTGATGTCCCATTTTGCAAGACAACTCCCAATTATGGCCTCAGAGTAATTGAAGAAAATTTCAGAAGAAAAGAAAGCAATATTGAGTCTTCTATCATTTATATTTACTTAATGATATTTTTTTCTATATTCACTACCTGTGACTGTGGGTGTTAAGTCCACAAACAAAAAACTCATTTTACAAATAGTACAATATAATGAGATCATTCCTGTAAACTTCCCAGAACTAACTGTAGTGGCAGGGGTTTTCAGCTAATTAGGCTGTGCTAATAGAATGCATATGAACATTTGCACTAGCTCAGTTGGTGGGCAATATCTTGTTAAGCCACCAGCACAGTTATTTTGTCCATGTTAGAGCCTTCGGTATAAAAGCATTCATTTCCAAATTTGAGATACAGGATTCTAACATCTGACTCTCATAGGACCATAGTGGTTGGGGTGGGAAGGGATCTTAAAGATAATCTGGTTCACATTCCCCTGCCACAGACAGGGACGCTAGACCAGGCTGCCCAGGGATCCATCCAATATTTACTGGGACACTTCCAAATGTGAGGCATCCAGCACTTTTCGAGGTAAATTGTTCCAGTGCCTCAGCATCCTCATAAAGAACAATTTCTTCCTTATACCTAATATAAATCTACATTCTTTCAGCTTGAAGCCACTACCCCTTTTCTTAACACTACAGGTCCTTTTACAAAGTCCCCCTCCGGCTTTCTTTTAGGGCCCATTTATGCACTGGAAGGCCAGTATAAGGTTTTGCTGGAGGCCTCTCTTCAGGCTGAAGAGCCCCAGTTCTCAGTCTGTATGGGAGATGTGCTCTAGCCCTTTAACCAGAATTTTGGCGCTCATCTGGACTTTCTCCACATCCTTTTATGTTTGGAACTTCAGAACTGAACTTAGTAGTCCAGATGGGATCTCAGGACAGCAGAGTAGAGGAGGAGATTTCACATCCTTTAACCCACTGGCCACATTTTTTTTAATGCAGTCCCAAATATGATTGGCTTTCTGGACTGCAGGTACTCATTGCTGAGTCATGTTTACCTTGCTGTCCTTCAAGACCTCCAAGTCGTTCTCCTCAGGGCTGCTCTCAGTTTATTCTCTGCCCAGCCTGTACTTGTCCTTGGGATTGCCCTGACCCATGTGCAAAACCTTACACTTGATCTTGTTGACCTTCATGAGGTTCACAAAAGCCCACATCCCCTCCCTCCAACATGCTGATTACACCACAGAGCTTTGTGCTGTCTGCAAACTTGCTGAGGGTGCACTTGATCCCACTGATGATGCTAAGGTTGAACTTTACCATTAAATGAGCTCAAGGTATTGAACAATGTTTAATAGTTTTTTGTTTTTTCTTTTATAGCAGGAATCCAGATTAATTATTTGCTATAAACAGTAATAAATCAAGGCACATGGATTTTTGAGGAACCCAGGGATACTGGAAGACATGGAGAAAGGTCACAAGTTTTGGTATTGGATGCAGGACAAAATAGACTTGAAGTGGATGTGGAAGTCTATATATTGCAACATGAGTAATACAGTGAATACATTTTAAGGTGGGCTAATTAAACTTTGATATGATGGGGTTACTTCTTTATTGACAATTTGTAAATCAAGGGGTTGCTTAAAAATATTATGTAATCCAGTGTGCTGGGTTGACCCTGGGTGGGTGCCAGGTGCCTACCAAAGCTGCTCTATTAGTCTTCCTCCTCAGGTGCACAGGGGAAAGACTATAACAAAAGGCACATGGGTAAAGGTAAGGACAGGGAGAGATCACTCACCAATTACTTCCACAGTCAGACAATGCCAAATGGGGGTAAAACTAATTTAATTTATCACCAATCAAATCAAAGTAGGATAATGAGAAACAAAAAACTACATCTGTTAAAACACCTTCCACTCACCAGTCCTTTATTCCTGGGCTTAGCATCATCCCTGAATTCCCTACCTTCTCCCCATAAGCAATATAGAAACAAGGGAATAATAAACAGTGCTTGGCGTCAGTTCATTGCGCGTTGTCTCTGCCTCGCCTTTCTCCTCAGGGAAAGGATTCCTTACACCTCTTACAATACTTGTGGATTTCTGGAAACCAGAAGGTCTCTAAAATTAAGATTACACAAGAATTATAAAATAATGAGAGAAATTTTGAAGCTGAAGTCTTTATGTTAGAGAACACATAATGTTGTAGAATTTCTAGAAATACAGAAAGTACGATCTCAGCTATTCCTGGAGGAAAAATTTCTCAGGATTCACAGAAACAGGTGGTAGTTCATTGTTTAGCTTGTTAGTTTGCTTTTACTTGTAAATGTCTGACTTTAAAATAATGTTGATGGTCCCAGTTTTGAGATTAATTCCTGTTGCTGAAGAAAAGAAAGAAGAAGTAGGTACCATCATCCCTGTCTTTGTGAGGTTCCGTGCTCAGTGAGGATTACAGTCAGATGTTGCAGTGAGGATATCAGCAATACTGGAGGCAGTTTTTCATTTAAGTATCACTGTTTGGTCCACAGGCATTTTTTCAAAACCAGATGCCATGCTCCTTGCAAGGAAATGGCTTCACACTCCATGGAATTTGGAAAGTGGCTTTCTGCAGGATAGTGAAAATGGTAAGGCACTATGACAGAGATAAGAAGCCAGGCTTACTACAAAGATCCTCTGGCATAATTGAGCCAATGTAAATTGGATGTCTCTTAAAATAGGTCTGCTCTTCCCTGTTTCAGACATAGAAAATAAATTAAAACATTACTCATGGAAGAGTGAAGCTATATTTAGAGAAAGGCAATGCCATAGGGAAAAAAAAAAAGAAAAAGTTTAAAATAAAAAAGTTATGAAGAGACCACATAAACAGAACTGATCTGACCTTTCCCTTCCTATTTTCTTAAAATGTGAATGAAAATGATACTATCCAAAATAAATATAAAATAAAGCAAGTCTCTTGCACCAGTAATCTAAGTGAAAATAAAGGGGACGGGGAAAATATTTTGGAGAACGGTGAGGTATACACCTAGAAGGCAATCATTTGGACTTGAAAGAAAAGAGGCATTTTCTAAAGGGAAAGTCCCCAAAGCTGTATATGTCATAATAGCTTTATGCAGCTAAACAGCCTTTCAAAAATTTTATTTATAGATTAAAAGTGTGGGGCATTCAGTCTGTACATTTCCTTTACAGGCTGTCACCTCATACAGTCCAGCAATCCATCAAACAACAGTCTGGCCAACACACATCGTCTCAGCAGGAACTGGTAGAACAGGCTGTGATAAAGAAGTAGTTATAAGAAATTTGTGTTATAAGTTAGCCAGTCCTAATCTAGAAGTCACATTTCATTGCCTTGAAAATATCAAAGATTACTTGAAAGAAATATTTACCATAATGCTAAAAAACATGGGAAATAAATGTAATTATACTTATTTCCTTCATGTAGTACGAAAGCCCCTTGAAAATTAATATTCAGAAATATGCTACTGCTGAGATTAAAGAGCTATACAAGATTAATCTGCTTTTATTTAATACTTCCCTAATATGGTAAATATATTTTCTTTGCTACTACCAATGTTAAAATTAGTTCTAACAAAACTTTCTCACCTAGTCAGCATTATTTTTTCTTTTAAAACTATATTGAACTTAGAATTTTAGTAAATCTCTATAAATTTAGATTTTATTTATGATCAGTCTAAACAAAAGGTGCACTGGCAACTGGTGAATGCATTTTCAATGCCTCATAGAAAATAACTGTTTTTTTTCTTTAGTTGTGGAGTCTGAGAATTTTAATCTCAATTTATATTAAATTTATTTTTCATTAATAAAAGTTAAAATGTCTATGATTATATAATATAGGATTTATGAAAAAATATTTTTAAATGTATGTAATAAAGGTTTAGTAATAAAAAAATCCTTCTTTGACAGTAAAATAGTTAGCAATAAGACAAACTTGATATATAGCTAAAGAGAAAACTTTAATATTTGACTGTCTTTTTAAAATAACCAGTTGTTTATGAATTGATGTAAGAACAGAAAAATGTTGAATCGTTTCCAGCCGTGGGCAGAACAAGACTTAGGAAAGATCATTAAAAAAAAAAAAAAGAAAAAAAAGAGGACACATCTTCACAATAATCCCCTAATTTCCACTTCTTTGCAGTCATGAACTTGCTGAAAGAGAGATCATAGCATAGGTGTTAGGAGCAGCCACTTCCATTCTTAAAGTTTCAGTAGCTGCAAGGCAGAAACTTGCCTGAAACTTCTGAGCTCTATTCTGGTTTTTTGGGGAAAAAAACCTCTGTGCTGAGCAAATTTTCTTAAACTCAACTCTTTTACCTACTAGGTCTTAATTTAGTCTTTCAGATTTTTTTTCCTGTAGATATAACCTTCTGTTAAACTGAATCTGTAAAAAGAATAGGTATTTCTAATCTGTTTCAGGTGTTAAAGGTTGTGAACTCTAACCTAACACCTCGGGAGGTTATTGAAGATGGAATTGATCTGAAAGTCCAATTAAATAACAGAGAAAGAAAATAAAGAAAAACATCTGTTCCTCTGAGCTTGCTCACATGTAAAAATAGAATGTGTGCGTGTGTAAATACAAATGTTAATCCACTATTATATTAAATAATTAAAATCTACATGTACATATATATATATATAAATATGTGTGTGTATATATATATATATATGTATGCAGCTAAAAGTCCATTTTTTATTATGCACTAGTGTTTGTTATGCAATCCCTGGATATTTAGTGGCCACTTTAGTAACAATTTCTGGAAAAAAAAAAGACTGCTGACAAATTAAATTTGCACTGCTACTGTAGGAAAACCTGCAGTTACAGATTTCAGAAACCAAGGGTATTTAATTGTGGGTGTTAAAAGATTTTAATGACAGAATTATTTGAAAATAATCCCTTTGGGTATTTTTGCATAATTGGAAGCATTTTTACTCTGCTTGTCGTTCTAGTTTTAAGTTCAGGTTGTCAAGTGCGGAAAAGCTATGGGCTCCTGATTGGTTTTTCCTGTCTTTCTCACCTTTCCTCTCCAGAAATAAGACAAACTGTGCTACAGAGAATTACTGAGTGAAGGAAAAATAGAATCCCAAGTACTCAGTAATGCAATTCTTCCTTGAAATGGCACACTGTTCCTTAAGCAGTTTTTCACATACTTGCAAGCTTTATTTGGTCCTCAGGTACAGATTAAACATACTAATTTTCTTAATTTATACAGAAGTCTGGCTCACCTGTTTCTTATATACCAATTAATTTGTGGCAGTATTGTATGCGAATGCATTTTTTTAATTTTATTTTTTCTCAGAGGAAAGAACCAAATAGATGTACCTGAAAACCAGAAAGCTCCACTTTTCTCTCCAACAAACTTGAGAGGCTGAGTGCTTTGATGGAGTAGGGATAAGAGGAAATTAACTTGAAAAACTAATTATTACCCTATCTACTCTTGTGTATGTACACTGACGTGATTGTAGTTATATTTTTATGCTGGATATGTGGTTGCAAAAGGAATTTTTTAGCATTATTTTATGATGTTGAAGAATAAGGCTTGACCTTAAAAACAGTGATATAACAAAGATTTTTACTGTAATTTGTGCTCTTTTTTCTTTTTCAGTTTTTCAGAGCGTTGTTGCTTGGAAATTGTTTTAGCTGGTAAATCACAAATGTCCTTTGTATAGTGCATTAGATTATATGGACACAAATTGCACTAGATTAAAAATAAGCCTTATAACTAAGGCCTTGTTCTTCCAACTACTAAGGAATCTAATACCTCAGTCAATTGGTGTTGTCTCTATTAAACTCCATATCGATTTCTTAGATCAGAGAGCTATTTGAACTGCCTTGGGACTTGTTTAAAAGATTCTTGAAATGAATGGGTAGCCTTTTGTAATTAAGAAGGCAAACCTAGTTAAACCTCTTGCTACAACATTCATGCTATCTTAAAATCTTTATTTACAAAATCATTCATTGCATACTAAGAATCTGATCTAACTTATAGACTTACTTGTGTACACTTACAGTATGAAAACTCTGAGATTCTCATATAAAATGTGTGTTCATCTGTCTTAATACCCACAATAAAAGCAGTGGAGTTAACATAAAAGTTGTTAGAACAGAAATTGCTTTCTTCTAGCTCGTTTTTCATCATCTGGATTTAGTTTTAACAGTTAAAGAAAAGAAAAGGCACCTGAGTAAGAGTAAGCAATAGAAAGCTACTTGATACTCACAGTTCTTGTCCTAATTTCCAAGAGAAAACCAAGAACTATGTTGCAGAGACATTAAATATTTTTCTGTCAAAAAAATCACGTGCTGTTATTTGCAAGGAATATTTTCTGTCTATAAATGCTGTTATCTGGCACCTTTCTCATTTATTTGCTCTTCCATTTTGATGTCTTTGTGAGGCAGATGACTAGCATCTTCAAAAAATCTCATTCTTTAAAATGAAAAGTTTATTTAAAATTTTCTAATATCCATGTTGATTTAAAAAAAATAAACAAACTGACATTAATGGAAGAATTTTGAATAACAATAGTACTTTTTGCATTTTAAAAAGTCTGATTTTTTTCTACTTCTACTTAGAACTATGATACAGAAGTGTTTGATATATATATATATATTTAACAGCTGTACAACAAGCAAATATTGTTTAGGAAATCTGGGTACAAATCAAAGTCAGAAATCAAATAGGGTATGCAAAAGCACAGATTTATATAGTAATTTTTTACCTGAATATGTCAGTAAGAAAAAAATCTGAAAATGTTGTTTGTTCATGACACACAAGTATAGAAATTAAAACTTTTTTAAAAATTGTGCAAAGAAAGAGAAATAGAAAGAGTATATGCTTTATATTCTATATTTTGTAATGAAAAATAAAGAATCAATGTTCATATTCCCACTGTTTTTATTCTCAGTGTTGTGTGTATGCTAAAGGAATTTAAGTTTTGCTGTTCAGTCACAAAACAAACAAAACATTGCTTTACAAAACACAGTTTTTGATAGGACACTGAACAGACTGTCAATATAAAAATGAAAAATCAGTGAATATTAGGAGAATATGTTATTATAAACTACAATAACTATATAACTGTAGTTATATACTTATATATATATAGTTATATAACTATAACTGACTTTCCCATAGAATCAGCATAACTTGTACATAAGAGAATTCATTTGTCTAGTCACTGTAGATATAGTTCTTAATTATTAAATAAATAAGCTAAATTATCACATTTTTAAACAAGTAAGTTATTTTTGAACTATGATATATATTTAATACTTGTTTCTTGTTAAAAGCAGGAAATATACTTTAAAATTCTATAAAAAATGGATTTTGGTTTATTAAAATATAGCTAGACTGGGATGTCACATGGTAACTTTTTTCATGGAAATATTTTTAATAACCCTAAAAGATGTTGTTATTAATGTATTTCCTATAATAGAAGATAAAAATGTGTATCAGTCTAGCAAACTGTTTTTTTGCAAACACATGCTTAAAAAAAATTACAAAAGCAGTTACATTTGCAATTTAATCCAGAAATTGTATGTTTTTTTTCATGTTATCTAAGTTGCTAATTCCTACATACTGAAAATTGTGAAGGAATGTATTCTTATGGTATGGGATCAAATAATAGTTTATGGTCCAAGATTCTTTTTTTACAATAGTTCTCTAGTACCCATTGAACATTCTCAACTTGCCTCACTTTGTAGGGGTAAAGTGGCATTTTCAGCTCCTGGAGAAATACTTATATAGAGAGTACATCTAAACTACTTTGAACACGAGAAAAACTAACAAAGAGTGAAAAACATATATTGCATACAAACCACTCAGTACAAACTACTCAGTAATTTTAGAAAGTTCAGAGAAAGGGTGGCAGGACCTATATGGCCAGTAGTGGGAATCTGGAGCTTAAAGGCAATGAAGAGCTGACTGGGTCTAAAAGTATAGATAGAAGGGTTCTTCAGAAGGAAAAAGAACCAAAACACAAATCCTCTAGTTCCTCTTATAAAACTTGTCTGAGAAACTGAATTAGATTACTGGAGGGCCCAGCTCCTCTTTTGTATTAATACAGCATTATACAATGTATTTCTATTATATAGTATTATATTATATTATACATCTATATAACTTTTAATTTCTTCAAAGACAATGTAATATTTTATATATAATAATTTCCTCTCACAACTTTGAGAACTGATTCTAAAATATTTAGTTGTGTCTTTAAAATTGCATCTATTATTCCTTTGGACAGAAATGAAAAAGCCTATGCCACTTATGGTGCTTTTCTAATAAAATAGTTAACCATGATTTCCACACATTACATTTAAAAAAAACAGGCAGTTAAAAATCTTTTTTTTTGGGGGGGGTTTGTTTTTAAAGTTTTTATGTACCTCCCTGCATCATAGCAAAAAGTCTAAGTACAAAATCCTTACAGTATGATTATTAAACAGTATATGTCCTTTCTACAGCAAATTCTAACAGATGGGAACTTAAAAAAGAATAAATTATTTTTCATATACTTCTTTTCTATTTTTTCTATTTTTATTCAGAATACATTACAGGTTTGTTTTTTTTTTAAAAAAAATCATGCAATATAAAAATGAAATTAATTTTGATAAAATATCTCACTTAAAATGTTTAGTGCTGTTATAAGTTTCCTGCCTCTAAGGTCTTAGATAGATAATATTTTTGTTGCATTAACAGATTTATTATAAGAATAAGCAAGGATATAAAAATAACAAAGGAAGAAATAATATTATAGAGCCATGGCTCATCTCATTTATGAGTACAGATAATCTCAAGTAGCCATAGACCTCATTAGAAATTTTATATTTGTGAATGGAACATTAAAAACTGAAAAATGCAAGAAATTCCATTATTTGAAGATATTCAAATATTACCAATTTTATGCTTGAAAGAACACTAGTTTATATAATAAACAATGTCTTCTGATAATATTAATTCATATTTTACATCAGCACAGAATGATTACAATTGTTAAAAGAAATGGAAATTTTATACCTTTAGTAGGTGCAATGAAAATAAAACACAACCAACTATAATTTCAGAGTACACTTACTTTCCTCAAAAGTTCTTTGCTCATAATGAGGCCTTACTCAGGTATTTATTATGTTGCCATGATTACAGTGTATGTTCCATAATTTTAGCAAACAGTTTTATTGGATTAAATATTTTATGAGTAATACATTTGCAATAAAAATTAGTACAATCATTCGTGCCCTTATATAATTACTTTCAATAACCTGAAGTAAATTCTGTAATCATGATTAATACTGATTCAGCAAAGTTATTGGTATGGTGTGATTACATGGAAAATTTGAAACAAATGGATTTGATTTTGCAGAACACAGACCTCCACAAATTACAGTACTATTATTGGGTTTTCATTGGTATTATTTTTATTATTATTGTATTATTTCTACTACTGCTACTTCTACTATTACTACTATTTTCTGGTTTGTATCTTTTAGAATAGAAGGTAAATTTTCTTCCAACTAAACCAAACCACTAGACCCCAACAAAGACAAGTGGAAAACAGTCTCCTCAAAAAACCCACTAGCTCACCCAACATGTGACTCTATCTATATCTATTCATGTAAAAACATAATTAAATTACCCAAGTTAAAGTACAATTAAATGACACACTGTTCTTTGGTTATTTATCAGAAATACTGAAAACTTCTGAATGCTATATTTACACCAGATAATACAAATATACATGAATACTAAAGCTGGTAGGGAATTTCATAGGCAATATTCCCCACATTAGTTAAGAAATGTAATTTAAAATTTTTCTGAAACAGATAAATCCTTGGTTGGGAGAACTTTAGATAAAAGCAAATGCTATTGGCAGTATACAGAGTATCTTTTTACCCATGTGGAAGACATAGAAAATGTCATTTTATGTGCTAAACTTTTCTAACAAGTCCCTTGATTTTTTGCAATGAGTATCCGTTTATTTTTCTGTCATTTCTAATAAGCCAGAGGCACTGGATTTATTTTGTGTATTGTCTACTTTCATAATGTTTTACCTACTTTTGTCCTTGAATCATATAATTCCAATGTTGTAAAAATGTGTAGTTTCAAACTTTCATCACTATTTGCAGAAAAAAAAATAGTGATGATGATCACCCTTGCAAAGCTCTTTGAAATCTCAGTTGTCAAAATATCAGCAGATGTTTTGCACTGATAATATAAATATACTTGTGTATATGGGATTTTTATCTCAAAATATTCTGTTGGAAATGCAACTGTTTGGGCTACTCATATTTTATTTCTTCAAAATTAGTAGAACCCTGGCTTTACAGATGATCAGAAACTATCACAATTTGCATTCTGCCCTGTGACACAGTAATACACTGCTTTCTGGTAAGCGCAACAATGTCAATGAAGGTAATTAAAGGGGAAAGCCCTGCACCTTGTGTTTATTTTGGAGTTTTTCATTGCATAGCATCAAAATGTGCATAATACAGAATATTTTCTTCAAGTGCTGCCTTGTAATGTGAAACTATTTCCTTTTTTTTTTTTTGATACAGACACTTTTACTATAAAACCATCCTTTATATTATGGTCTGACTACACATGAATGTCAGATTGAATAGTCATATGTGTAATGCAAACAACCTCATTTGACAGCTGTGAGTTTAATATTCTACAAACAAACAGGTCTTTAGTAGGAGCAATATGGTATTAATTAGCAAAACATGCCTATGCTTTTAGTCTTTAGTGAATTTAAATTTAGGAAGATGAGAGATTACTGAATATTCTAACAGCTGATTTTCAAAGAAAGTGATTGAATAGTTTTAGAAACAATTACCTTTTACAATGAAATCACCCACTTGTGCATGTAACATCAGAGTAACTCTTACCATCTCAGAGGTTAAATCTTTGTGAAAATGAAAGCCACTGTAGTAAAAAACTTACCAATCATTCACTAAATAAATCAAAAGCTGTGATAAAAATTAATAAAGGAAATGTCATCAGTTTTCTTTTGTGCTATGCCAATTAACAATTAAACAAGATGCCTGAATGTTTAAGTATTTGCATAACAAATATAATAATTTTATATTAAGAATCCAGGGTCTACAAAAAATGAAAAAAAAAAAATTAGGCAGATGACCACAGACAATGGTACTCCAATATGCAAGAGGAAAAGAAAAAATTGTATGAAGCTGTATTTTACTCTAAACGAGAGGTCATTAGGCTTATTTTCCATTTCTATTTTTATGTGTATGGAATGCTTTTTAATTAACAGACATTATGAATACAATATATTTAACAGATGTAGTTTCTAGAGAATCAATTCATCTCATATTAAAAGTAAATTCTACCATCTGAGATAGAAACAGAAATCATTCTGTTCCCTACAGCAATTTATCTTGAGAGTAGCTGCACCTCTCTAGTCCTTGAAAGAAGAATATCCTCAGTGACATAGAAGCACCACTGAACCTTCGTTTCAAAATCAGCCTGATCCTAGACAGGTTAAAACAGAATGAGGCAGCCTCTCCTTTTGTAAGTGAGCATGAAATGCCTCTGTTCTTCCAGTTTATGGATGTGGCACCAACTATAATTGTCTTCTACGATAATACTTCAATTCTTAAGCAGTAGTCACACAATCAACATCTTGCCTCTTTATATTGTCTGAGATCTCGTAGTCATCTAGTCTGATGGATCAAGTTCACCATTCCTAGGAAACTTTTTTCTTGGTATTTGTGTAATGATAGTGTCTTGGAGCTTCAGGTCATTAACCAGAGTCCCATCAAACCAGCCAAACAGAAAAAAGTAAACAGGCCTTTCCTCAAAATGCTCATGACTGAGGGATTATTGGAACAAATCACAGATGAACAAAGGCCTAATTTAAATAAAATTGTTTTCACCTACAATATCTACTCATTTAAAAGGAAGACAAAAATTTTGGAAGATGCCTTTCAAGTTGACACAGAAATGTTTTCTCAGTTCTTTGCATCACCTGACACAGTCTTTTCCCTTTGACTCAGATTAGACAGCAAAGAGGAAAGTTGAGCAGGTTGTAAGAGAGGATGTTTTTTACAGTGGGCTCTGAGGTCAAATCCCTTTTGCTGAATGTGCTTCACAAATTCCAGAAAAGAAGACATTTCTTCTACTTTTCCTAATGTGATTTGTGTCGGTCCTTAGTATTTTGGGATATGAAGTCAAGGTGGAAGAGCTAGGCAAGAAGGTAAGAACATCAAGAAGGTGGCAAATACACAAGAGCTTCAATGAAGAAAAAGTTGAAGGATGATTAACAACTACAGACATTGAGTGCTAAAATCCATGGTAGGCATTCTGATTCTGTTTGATCAATCCAGCTTTAACAAGTGGGTTATATAATTCATTGGTGTCTATCTGAGATGCAGATAGTTTCACTTTTATTTGTTTATTTCCAAAATATGGTATATTAACATAAAATGCATAATACCTTATGTATAAGAACAAATGTGTTCACACTTAAAGAAATCTAAAACAATAGACTGTTGATACCTCTAATCTTAGCATCTCCATCTGCTTTGCAAATGGTAGCTAATTAAAACCCATTTGTACCCAGGTGAAATCTTTCTACTTGATAATTTATCTAATACGTATTCTTTACATAAAACCCCTTCACAGAGAAGTCTGGCAAATTGGGATTTAATATTGCATTTACTATACAATATTTTATACTAGAAAGCTACACAACTAGATGGAAGAAGTAGATAGTATTATGTCTATGAAAATGTTGAGATCACTCTCAAAAAATACTTTATAACGAATAAAGTATTTGTAGCTTACTTTCCTGCAAAAATATCTTCTCTCCTCAGGGGCTTTGGAAGCTTTCCAGGTCTTTCCTGTAATTTTTATGTGACACATCAGATGTCTTAACATTACTGGGTTTTTCACTTAAGTAATAATTAAATTCTAAAAAAAATAATAATAATAATAATTAAACCTATAATGTTATACCATCTTAAATATATGAAATATTATATAGAAAAATATAATTAATCTAAAATAGTTTGTTTAAATACAAAGGGATATTTGTTTATATTTTTAAAAGAATTTTTTTTCTTTCCAAAAGAAAAGCCTTACACAATGCTTTACTAGATTTAGCTCTGTTCAAAATACACTACTTTAAATTAGAATTGTATTCTGTGTATTTCAGATGAGAAATTGCTTCTTGATTTTATGGACAATGATAATCCTGCATGGATTTAGTACCACATTTTACTGGGGAAAGACTATGAACTAGTCTTTTTTGTAAAGTTGCTTTGTTAATGGCTTATGGTTAGTCAATCTCATTACTTCAGCTGATTTTCATTATTTAGTTTGCAAAATTAGAGTGTAACAAGTCTTCTACATAATTTTCTACATATTCAGTAAAATATAATAAAAAAAATATACCTAACATTCAAGGAGAAATTAAGAAAATGGAAAAGTGTCTATTTATAACTTTGTATTTGGGAGAAGTCCTAATCAGTGTAGTGTGTTTGATCAGCTGACTAGAACTTCTCTAGCTCATCAGCTGATCAGACATAATTTGAGAAAATTACTGATAAAGGGAAAATTCACTTTTCTGATAACGTTTTGTGCTACCATGCTTTTTAATATTTTTAAACTAATTTAACTTTTTAAACTATTTTAACTTTTAATTGCTGCCAAATCAAAAGACACTGAAGTGGAGATAAAGGTACATGAAAAGGTAAAACATCCAGATGACTTTTAAGGGTATTTTTGTTTCTAAAAATATAGCTAATATATCTCTCAATATAATTTGGCTGCTAAACATCTATAGAATTCAACATATATTTTCCATAATCAGGTTCTGGTATAAGCATTTCACCTGTGGTAGTTTCACCAAATAGTTGTGGTACAGAACATCAGTGTATTTAATGGTCATGTTCAGTCTTTCTTAATAAAAGAATAAGGACATTCCTTTAAATGAGCTAAAAGAGTTTCATACATTTCCACTGCTCTAGTTAAATTATCATGTTATTTTTCTTTCTCCTTTTAGGACATAATTTTCAAAGCAAAAATACATTCAGATTGTAAGACATGTAATTTCAATGTAATTGTTTTATACCAAAATCATTACTAAATATGCCATCTTTATATCTAATATGGAACATAACTGCATTACAAAGAGAAAAATAAAACCAAAAATTAATGTGCTAGTTCAAAATTGTAGTTGAATAGTGTAATGATTTATCACATGAATGAATAAGTTTCTATACATACATTAAGGATTGTATTTTCCTTGAAGTATGGTCTACCAGTTCTTTTTAAGTTGCCCCCTGTATTTCATTACAGTGAAAACTTACTGGGTTTTAATTTTGGTTGTATCAATACATTATTACTTATTTTCAAAATTTCAGTGTTTATCACAATTATCTATGCTATGAATATGGGGTTTTGGCTATATATCCCTACATTTGCTTGCATAGGTAGAACTAGATATTAACCTTTATCAGTTTTAAATTACTCACTGACGTCCTTTGATATTACAATGGACTTCCCACTGTTTACAATTACTTTCAACTGTTCCAGCTACAAATGACAGCAAGAAAAAAAATCTTCATACTTTGTCATCTTTCTTGTGCTTTCTGTACTTTAATTTTATTTCATTAATAAGCATTACCTAATGTCAAAATATCCAAACCACCAAAAACAATTTGAAGCCTGCAGAGCTGTAAAAGTGAATGCCACAGGACACAAAAAAAATTGATGCCCTTCCTTTTTGACAAAGATTAACAGGAACAGAAGATGGCTTGGCATGAATCTATTTTGTGACAAAAAATTGCCATGAGAATACAAAATAGCACAATATTAATTCATTTTCATTAAAATCATGGTAATGAAAATGAGAAATGGCATCAGCTAAATCCATTTTCATTACTCTGTTATGATTGCAATCTTGTAGCTCTCAGCTAGTAGGCTGAGTGAAGAGATCTATATTTTAACCACATTTTTAAAGTCTTTGATGAGAATCTCCTTGCCATTATATACAATTTCACTCCATAGTTTGAATTCTTGCTTTAAAGGGATTTTAGATCAGTTTAGGTATCTAAACTTGACAGTATATTTATTTTTGATCCTTAAACACAGCTCATAGGAAGCAGTCACGGAGCTCTGAAGAAACTGGCATTTCATGATCTGATTTGTGAAAATGCAGAAACCCCCATATTTGTAATGCATTTATGTAAAAAAAGCCAAAGCAGAGTATAGAAATGTTAATGCTTAGATCAAACTGGTCTTCTTTAAAAAAAAAATTAAAAAAAGTGTACTCTTTGGATTCCATCAAATTTAGAAGAATTGTGTTATAAGTTAAAATATTATTCCTTACCATCATATTTCCAAGTTAATTCACATGGAATTATTTTTAGTTTCTTTATTTTTTTTCTAGGCATAGAAATATTTTCTCATTACTGTAATACTTAACTTTGCTTGGTGTGAATTAGGAAGAAACAAGTCAATATAATGACATTGCTAACAGTAAGCCTCTCGTTAAGTTTTTGTATATTAACTCAGAGAAATTTGAAATAAATGCAACTCAAATCCAGAAAGATCACTCAAAAGCTCCAAAGGAACATATCCTAATTTTTACTATCCTACTTATTAACTCTATTTTTTTCTACCAGCTCATTTGTACAGTAAGATTGCTTCGCCTCTATCAATAGCTTTACTCAAACTTATGTCAGCATTTGATTTCAGAATGCAATCTTAACAACAACCTAGTTATTATTTATAAAAGAAAAATATCTATTTGTATGTATGGCCCACTCTTTAATATATTCACATCTAACATATTTTTAGATGTACATTTTTCATGCTTGTTTGCAAAGCTTAAAAAACTCCCTTTGAGTTTCCAAGCACCACAGAATCAGACATGCTGAGAATAGGATTGAATATATTCTGCAAATGCAGCCCAGTGTTCCAACAGAAAAAAAAAGCTGAGTAGTCAAGCAGATGCACAGCTAATTTGAGCATTCCAGCCAGAACTCTGACATTCCAGTTTTTGGCTTTTTGAATGAGCTGCCTCTGTGTCCATGGTCTCTAAGGTTTCCCCTTCTGTCACTGCAGGACTATATCTGTAAATGAAAAATTCAGCATTTTCAAATTCTTTCTTTTGCATTTTGTAAATAGAAGGGGCAAAGTGCCTGACTATCAAATTACCTCAGCAAATAAAGTAATGTTTGTGATTATGGCTAATAAGTGCCTTCCAAATACAGGGTAGAGACCTATGATACTCTCTTTTCACAGTTCTCCCCATAACATAAAGAAAGTTGCTGACCATAAGTTCTTGATGAAGTGATAACAAGAACTTCCTGTCATAGTAGTGTATCACAAGCCTGCCTGAGACCTTGTGACACAAAAATGAGGCAGGTCTATTGCAACATGGGCATCTCCTGAAGCTCCTCTCTGTCTGGCCGGTTGAATGCAAAATATGAAATCAATTTTAAAAAGAAGGACAATGGTGGTGAGCCAAAGACCTGTGTCTTTGCCAAAAAGCCTGTCAAAGGCTTTTTCTGTCATGCATTAAGCTTGTGAAAACAAACATCTTAAAATTTTAAAATACAATTTATTTCAGGAAAAAAGATATTTACTACAGTTGCAGTCTGGATGCGTATGCTCTTCTAACATCTGCTTCCTTTTTATAAGAATATTTTATGCAAGTTATGTTCCTAAAAGGTAACAACAATATAAATCATTGCACTATATATCCATGCATTTTTGTGTGTCTGAATTTAATTTTTTTCTTTAGGATACTTTCTGTGAGCTATGGATCATTGTATCAGTCAGATTTTTTGTTAGTCTGAGTGTTGTTTGCCTTCTCTGCAGTTGAAAGCAGTGGTACATTTGCATCAAAACTACATATGGAAAACCAGGAAAAACTCACAACTTTTAAAGTGATTTTACATAATTTATTGGCTATGTAGTTCTTCAGAGTTCTCATGACAAAGCACCTAATGAGAATAAAACCTATTTTATTATTCTAGTAATTTCTGAAATACACAATAAGAGTAAAAACAACCTAAGAATGATTTACATAGTGCAATTTTGAATTAATCTTATACTCTTGCCTCATCCTACAACATTTAATTTGACTTTTCATCCTGAAATCCTAATAATACTCAGAATTGACCCATTATCTTCAAAGCATAATCACTGTTACTCTTCTTTTTTTTTTTCATCATTGCAGTTCCTAACTTTTAAAGTAAAAGAAAGCAGATAAAGTATTTTGATTCAGAATGGTATTAAGAAATAACTCTGCTCAGTACTTTATATCATCTGAGAAATTATCTGTTTTTCAAAAAAAAGTTGTTCCATCTTCACTTGAAAAGTAGTTTACGCATTCAATTGCAGTGACTTATCAAGCAAGACTAAAATTCTAATACATTATATAATGGCCATTTCAAACTTTTATTCAAAAGACCCTTGAAAAATTGGCTATGTTGGCCTTTGTCTTTTTTCTTACCCATGGAGTCTTTGTGCCATGCCTAGCTATCTATCTGCTTTAAGATGTCAGGGTGCTGCCTCACAGGAGCCAGCTGATACAGTTCCCCATAATGAACAAAATTATGTCTCCAGGCAGTGACATCAGACACTGTCTTCAAGGTGATTCAGGCTCTTATGAAGAGTTAGTGCTATAAAATTGCATATATCGTTTCGTGAAAGTCATATCTAGGGCAGTTTTTGAAGACAGCTGTGCCAGTGTAGACAGCAGGGAATAACAGTACTCAAATCTCAACGTAGTTAAAATAGAACTACTTGAACCAAGCAAAAGCTGAGTGGTCTGGACCATCTGAAAATTGGTCCTGAACACCCAGTATCTCTAACTGAACTTCTTTGTGTAGGTTCAGTGATTTTTCCAAGGACAGATGCTATATTAAGTTGTAGTGCCCTTCACAAGGTTGCTGTGAATAATACTTGACAAAGTACCATTCTTCTATTTCCACTGTGCATTTTATACTCAGCTGGTAGCCAGGAGACATGATGGCTCCTGGCTAAAGAATTCTCAGGAAACAGTCTTACAAGAGTTGTGATAATATGATTGAAAGAGAAATTTAGAAATTATTCAGTTACTAAATCTAAAACTTTTATCAATAGATGGACCTAGGTCTGATACTAAATAAAAACCTAAACCCAAAACTAGAACCAGATGAACCAAAAAAAAAAAAAAAAAAAGGAGGTGATAGTGATATATGTATATACTCGACTATTCTTTTGTATCTGTAAGTTTCTTGAATTGGCTATATATATATATATATATGTATCAGAAAACCCACTGAAAAGCTGGCTACATAATACTGCTGCACCATATCCTTCCCAAAAGCTTAAAGCAATATTCTGAGATAACAAGAAAAATGGCAATGCATGTGTTTTGCTACAGAAAATTTTCTGTAATTCTTTTAACTTGGGAATACTGTAGATTACTGTTTCAGAGTCTGACACAGGTAAAAACTATGCTTTATGTCTGTTTAACAGTAACTGAAAGGACTGTTCTTAAAAGTGGCAGGCAAATGATGTCCCAGTACACTGGTGACAAGATCTCAAGAGACTTTTAGCTGCTCTCTGCCCTGGTTTTCATTATTGAATCTCACAATTGCTTTACCCTTAGCTGCAGTAGTGTAAGAAACAAAACAGACCTTCTGATGATGAAAAACAACCTTGCTTTGTAGCTTCGATACAATACAGTGTCTAAATTAGTCTCTATAAGAATATGGTTTCCACAAGTATACAAACTAATTCCCATCCTGCTGATGTGATGGGAACTGAAACAGTTTACACCTTGGTCTCAAGTATTTAGAGGTCCAGAAGCACACATATCCTCTTTGAATAATTTCACAAAATATGTACAGAAAAAACAGCAGATTTCATAAAAGTAAGGAAACAAAAAAAGAAGACTATACCAAGTGGTAGCACTAAAACCACTGGCTCACTCTGTTCAAATTGCATCTTATACAGAAATGGATTAACATTGACATATTTTATCAAATTTTGTGTCAACATGAGATGCTGCCAGTAAAGCAGCAGACATGCCTTAAAACACACTGTAATGGACTTTCTATATATACAGGATTTCCTTGTGTCTTTATTTTTAATAAAGTACCTTTTCTGTGCAATCCTTTTATCACAGTTTCTGACTTAATGTGCAAGGCACTTTTGTATGGCATGCTTGTTTTGTTACTTCAGGCAGCCCTCCAGCTGTGGGCCAGCACTTGGTCAGGCTGATTTGTTCTTGGCAGGAGGCTAAGAACAAATAACACTTACAGTTGTACATCATGACTTTGGGGGTTTGTTGTGGGAAATAGCCGAAAGTGTTATCTTAATCATTTCAACAGTGTGCAGTTTGAACTGCTAATCAGTCACAACCTCTGCTTTTAGAAAGGGGCAGATTAATGACAGTTTCAGAAAACACTAGTACATTTTACAGTGGTTTTGTAGTCTTTGATTAACTCCATACTAAATCTTATGACTAATTCTTACTCTTGACAATTATTGTAATCTAATCAATTCCACACTTTTATTTTCATGCAATGATTCAAAGGAGAAAAAAAAAATTGCACATAATTCATCTTTTCTTGTAATAAAGATTACTGCGAAGATTTGACAGGACAAAAAAAATTAAACCCACCCACTTAATTATCTTGAAATTGTCTTCTGCTGTCTGATACAAATGCCATAAGGGAGGTGACTGCTTGGACATTATCAGTCACAACAACAAAAAAAGCAGGCCTGTATTTCCTTCAACAGAGAGAATCATTATTCATGGATTAAGTTGTAAGTGATAAATGTCGCTATTATGTAAATTAACAGGCAGGAAATTGAGTCTTTTAGTTTCTAAACAAGAAAGTGAGTAGGGATTAAAAGCAGACTTTGGTCAAATTGACATGTTTGGTAAAAATTCCACTTCTTTCATATTGGGATGAAAATTGTGTAGTACATCGACATGGCAGATGTTTACTTCATCTTGCCAGTCTAATTTCTAAAAGATATTTGCTTTTTCCAACATGTAGCTTGTTTTCAACCTCTTCTCTCTCTTGTTATTAAAGCTGTTACCTGTACTATGTTACAAAGGAAGTTGGAGAACAGTTGTTTGTTTGTTTGAATGTAATGTTTTGGCAATTAGTGTAAGAGACAATATTTCCTCAAAATAAAGAATAAATTAAGTTATTCCAGCTACTAACATTGTGCGAATAACATACCTCAGCCTTCTGCCAACCTAGAAGATAAAGGTCCTGCAATTAAGAGAAATTTAATGGTGTAGAAAGCATCCTCTATGTTGTAGTCAAAGCTTCTAGGCTGCGTAGTATTTGTCAGTGAACATAACTCATTTAGTCATACTGCTGTACTGGTTGATTAGGTTTAATTAACACCAATGGGCTAAATTTGCAAAAGTTGATAGAGATGGTTCTCAACTGACTTAGGCTGGCATTACCTTGAAATGAGGCAGATGAAATGAAGAATTGAAGAACTTGACTAAATACTCCGTTATTTAAATAATCATTCAAGTATTGCTTCAAAAATGGGAACTGAATATCTTTTCTTTATGACAAATGCACATCTCATAGGAATATGGAAAGCCAGACAATTTTTTTCTGTACATCATGACCTCTATGTAAGCAGCATGGGGGTTCTTCATGTTTACATACAGCTAATGGTTTCTAAATACAATTCATAATCCTTAATATGAAAATCAGTACGTTCAAGAGTATTGTTATATTGCATTTGTGGTTATAGAAGGGGAGAGAACATTTAGGAGCAAAAGAAGAATATAGAGTTTTATGGTGTTTTCTAAACATATATTTTAAGACTATTGGTGCAAATGAGGCACTATAAGCAACTCAAGAGTTTAGGGTCCAATTCCAAAAGAATCAATTGTCTCTTAGGCTAAAAAAATCAATATTATCCTCTATTTTTAAAGCAAGAGAACCATTCCAGACTGTGACAAGGTCATAATGTTCTAATACTTTTCTCCTTTAGATTATAAATCACTATTTAATTTTCACAACATAGATACAGTCTGTACAGATGCAACATCTGACAATGAATGAGAATAAATTATTTTCTGGGTGACAAGTGGGGAAAATATGGACACATTGTAAAAGAAAGTGATTCATCCATGTAGCTGTACAATGATAAGGGCATAGACTTTTAAATTAAAAGTTACCCTAAAGGTGTTTTCCTTCCAGGTACATTAGTATAAATAACTACTGTGCTTCCAGCAATACATAACTTATCTGTAAAGGAAAAAAAAAATGTGCTGTAAAGAAGCAGGGACAGAAAAGAAATTCTGATCAATAACACTGCATCAGAGCTACCTTATATTTTGGAAAATTTCAGGAGTGTCCAATGAGATTTTTACGTAAAGTGAACATAGGTAGTACTGGTACCACACACGGATTATGAGAAAAGCAGTGTCACTCGTGGCTATCTGTCTATACACCAAGTTTAATCCCCCTTCCATGGACAACAAATAACAAATTGAAGTTAATCTGAGAAATATAGAGATCATGATAAAAGGAAAAGCTGATGTTCTTATACAACGACAAGGTTTTGCTTTTTAAAAAATAACATTTTTCTAGGAAAATTTCTAGGAAGTTCTGATCCCAAAAATTTGTAAAGATTTGCAAGCCCCTGACTCCTATAGGTTTCATAACCTTTCCCAAGAATGCTGCATTGAATAAACACAACTGAAAAAGATGAGGTGACAAAAGAAGGAAATTAAAAAGTGTGGTAGTGTATTTACGTTTCCTAAATTTAATGGCTCTTTATTTTTCCCTCTTTTTTTTACAGTTTCCCCAAAACTTTGTCCTTATAGACAAAGCTGTGACAAATACAGGGACAGAGGGATGCAGTTAAAAAAAGGCAGGTATATGACTTCTGATGTCCATATCTGTTATCTAGCCACAAGTTCATGGCAAAGAGGGAGCATGGTAACAACTAATAGGCTCCAGAATGTCTGTCCTGCTCTGCAATGAAATGTTACAAAAAGAATATAGATCAAACAGAAGGGTGCACTACTCAGAAGAAAGGCTGCTCAGCTCTTCATTTTGGTTTTCTGAACACGATTTCAAACACAGTAATGTATAAAGCAATGGGAAAGAACAGGGCTAAAGCTATAGCTGAAGGAGGAGCTGTGCTACATAGTCTTTACTGTTGGATGAGGAATGTGGTTTTTAAGTGAATATCCCGATTGTTTCTCTTACAGGGCTTCAGATCACATCACGTAGCACATGAATAGGATTCATTTCAAATTATATTAAACCAGAACATGCACTCCCAGTGTGCAACTAATAAATCCAAATGCTAACAGGCATTCAAGTCCCCAGGTAGAAACTAGACCTAATCCCAAATAAAAATCCTGAACTGCATAATGTGAATACCAAGTCTTCCACATGAATCATTTGCTTGTCAAGAGCCACTTCAACACGTGCTGTGTTGTACTGAAGCTTGCTGGCCACTGCTACGCAAAGAGGTAGAATGTCTGACATCTTGCACACCATTCCCAACACTCTTCCAAATTTCCTCTGAAACAACTGTTGTGTTCAATCTGAAAAACAAATATTCCTCTCAACCATTTATAGTTCCCATTAAAGAGCTGTGAGTAGGACCAGACAGGATTTGAGTTGAGACATTCGGAACTATATTTAATTTCAATTTTTATTTGACAAGTTCTATTGGTAGCACTTCTATGAATACTCCTTTTTGTGACTCAGCAGTAATTGTAAAATATGAAACAGATTTTACTCTTTTAACTTTGAATTGTTACCAGTTTACACTGAAAATTACCTTACATAGTGGGCTAAAGTAACGCTTTCATATTAAAAAATGTCAACTATATAAAAATTCTGAAGATATAAAGAAAAGATCATTGATTCTTTCCTTTTCCACCCACAGAAACAATTCTTGTTCTCTGTGTGAACATGTTTTTTATCTGATTGTGTGTAACATTGCTTTACTTTACATTTCAGTGTGCACTTAGAGTTGCCAAAGTCATGATTTGTAGAAAAAAAATCCAGTCCTGTGGTGGGCATCAGGTACTTGAAACTCCATTTTCTTTCCCATTTTCATCTTCCAGCTTAATATTAATAGAAATATATCAGTTTCTATGTTATCCATTAACAATTATATTCTATATTATTTGAAAAATATTTCACAAATGTAAAATATTTCTGTTTAAAATATTTTAGGGCAACCTTGCAGTCTTTCATTTGAAAAAATACATTCACATATTCTGTCACATGCAGCTATGTTCAAGGTTTTTGCCATACTTATCAACTCCCTTTCCAAAGTTCAGCATAAATGAAATTGTATCATTGCTCTCACCAGTAAGAATACTCATCCTTCCAACCTATTTTCTTCATTTAAAGTGTTATCTACTTTTATTTAAATTCCACTTTTGAAAAATTTATTTTGAATAAGTTTTTTTTACTTAAAATATGCCACTTTTTTCTATGACATTTACATGTTGATCACATCTCTTTTTTGGACAGATATATATAAAATCACTAGCACTTTTGAAGATAATACTGTGAAAATATAAAATGAAATATATAATAATTTGGTAATACAAGCCCTGACATCAAGTGTACTCTTCTGTCCAGTATGATTCAGTAATAGAATTTTAAAAATCATAGACATCTAAGTATCATAACTAATTTCACTGACACTCTGCAAAAATAAAATTACTTAGAGATTTAAGCATTTCACAAACATTGTATTAATGAAAATTTTAAGTTTCCTGGTAAAATATTTAGTTAAATAGGACTGAGGGAGCATTTGTCCATGTCCAACATGCTTAATGTAGTCTAAAAGAAGTAGACAAATCATTTTGTATAAACATGAATAAATAAATCACTGGCCTTTCATTAGTTTTCTTTCTTTATGCGAATGGTAACAATTCCTCCCCCACACCCCCGCCCCAAAAGAAACACAGAATTTTGTCCATTTTAAGACCAAGTATATAATTTCTACTTAAAAATTTGCAAGGGAGATGCTATTTCTTAAAGTAAGAAATGTAGCCTTTCAAGCTAAGCTGCTCATGTATTTTCTAAATTTTCTGCATCCTTGTAAAGTTCTTTAAATACCAGGATTTGATAGTATAAAATGCATATGTTCTATTCAGGGAGCAAGATGAGAAAGCATAACTATATAAATTAAAGGCTAAGGCCCTCCTGAAGAAAATTCAAGAAGTAGCTTAGACCTTGAAGGAAGCAGAAGACTCCTTCCATTTATTTTTTTGACTACAGAAGAGGAACAGCTCCACAGTTCCAAAATTACTGCCTATCTTTGAAGAACCTATTATCTCTCCTTTCATTTGTCACCTTAAAATCTTCCCTTAAATTCCCTCTTCTGATGAAGGCCCAAGACATATAACTCTTGTTTCACACCAATTATTATTTTTTTTTAATAGAACCCACTTGATTCCTTTGCCTTGGAGTAGTATGCACTGGCAGTGATCTCTCTATATGCTGTTAGACATGCAAGAAGCAGCCACTCAGTCTGTGAAGCAACTGGTATTTAATGAATGAAAAAAGAAGCCATATATTGCCTATCTTGCAGCCACTTACTTGTGTGAGCAGCTTTCCATAACCACTGCTTTCAGGCTGCATAGCATAATTAACCTATTCAAGTCCTATCGTATTGATACATAAAATAATGGCAGCTAGCATCTTCCAAAGGAAGATTTCCAAAAGAACACGTTCCCTGGGAGTCATACAAAAAAGCTAGTAAAAAATTGGGGGATCCGAAGGGTCCTACAAACACAGCTGCATCTTGGCAATGTAAAGTATTCCAAGGTATTTTACAACCTTCATCAATTAAAATTATTCACAAAAAATAAAAATCAATGCAGAACCAATGCAGAAAGTCAATTTTCAAGATATATTTATAGCTAATAGCAGCTTCTTCATCGTGTACCTTGGAAATCTTTATTAAACTTATATATACGCTAAATTCATTTTATTAGGATGAAGGTGACTTTTACTACAATTCTTGTCTGAGGCATGCTTTATAATATACTCATGGTCATCAGCACTTTGAGTGGCAGATCATTATCTAATCTGGCATTCCATTTGCACAGGCAGTTTTCCAGTAGATTTGACATTGATCATCTGTCCATTTGATTTGTTAACTTCATGAAAGTTTGTTTTTTTATAAAATGACTAAAAGCTTGCAACTCCGTATAGAAATGTTATTTTATATTTTACTTCATCATAAATTTGTTTCCTAGAGAAATGACTATGGTTTGTGAAACTAACGAAATTCTTCTTCTTTCTCTATCAACTCCCTACAGCTAAATAAGACTCTGGAATCTGAGGTTCAAATGTGATTAATTTGACTGGCACAAGAAAAGGGAAGCAAGATTGACAGGATGGGGAGATAGAAACAAAATGCAGCATTATGAGCATGAAATCCTCATATTACAGCATGTATCACAGTCAGTGTCTGTTGTCATGATCCTCCTATAATAAATCTCATTTTCCTGTAGATCTTCTCTTTATCTACCAAAGGTTTATTAAAAAACCAAACAAAAACAAAACAAAAACAAATGCAAATCAAGTCAAGTTATGACACTAGAAAGAAAATCAGCTCTCCTAAATGGTTTTGGGAACACAAAATGTCTAGCTTTATGCTTGAATAACATACTATCTAATTTTTAACATTCATTACATAGCATTTTCACAAAGGCGATGTCTTTTTTTAAGAAGACAAATATTACAGCCTGCCTATTTCTTCCCTATTGGCACAAAAGATCACCGATATTATTTAAGAATGTGCATAAAAAGTGGATGAACCTGTGTGCAAATAGCCAAACATTTTCTGCAACATAAGTGCATACAGGAAGGAGATTATCACAAATTTGGCAAATGCATCCATGCATTCTTAAAATTTGATCATAATCCTTTTTTTAGTTGGATTGATTGCCTATAATCTAAAAAAAGAAACTAAACCCAAAACCAAAAAACAACTAAATAAGATTAAGATCAATGAGACAGGGAAATTTAAGATCCAGACCAAGCAATATACTAATGATGAAAAGAATAAATTATATTTCCATCTAGCCTCAAATATCCAACCATGTTTGTATTGGCAAAATTTTTTCACCAGAAATACTTTTATTTCTTTTTTTTATTTTTGTTAACTGGATCAATTGCTTTGTATTTACAGTAAAATTATTCAAGGCCTGACTAGGCACTTGACAGGTCTAGCAATTATTTTATTAAAAAAAGAAAATCTCCAAATATTACCAAAACATTGATTATTTCGCTGAAACATCACTGCTATAATAGAAAATTGCCAACTCCCTTTTGAAAGAAGAAAAATTTATTAAAACAGTTCGGGTTGATTAACTGTGGACTGAGATCTGAAACTGGTTCTGCTGAGGCTCTGAATCCTATGCTGGACACAGAGGCATCTTTAATATTCTGGGTTACTTAGCACTGCGCTTCATTTTTATGTATTCAACCTAAGTGTGGTCAAGATGTGAAGATTTTTGTGATGTGGGTTTTTTTGCCACTCTTCTATTACCACCTTCATATTATTATAAAAGAATGATCCATGCCAAAGATCTGACAAGTGTGGATTTTTTCCATTCCCTCTTCATCCTCAAATCTGTTTAATTCTACTGCCAGCATAACACTGTAGTCAAAGGCCTGCTTATTTCCTACTCTATTTCCTGCTGGAAAATGTACAAAGTAGGTACCTCAGCTACATATCTAATGTGTTTATATTGCTTCTCTTCACAAATGTGTATTTTGGTTGTGCACTGTTATGAACTAAAAATGCCATCAAGCATAAAGGAGCATGTGTCTTCTTATGTTTGAAACATTTCAAGTATGTCCTATTAAAATAATATTCTATATTTTAAACATATTTTTAGTAAATATTTGCATAATTTTAATGTGATTATAATCTCTCTCATATCATGCCATTCTTCAGCAAAAGCCAGCTACCATTAATATTAGTTGGAAAAGGCCCTTGTAAAATTACCATGATTATCCTGATTTCTTCAGAAAAGAGGTTTAACCCTGACCTAGATGAATATCGTATGTTAATGAAACTTCTCAGAGACTTTTTACTAGTCAGCAGAATTATTTTGCAAAATGCTTAGAAGTTAAACATGAAACTATAGCTAAAATTCAAATGGTATTTAAAGTTATATAAAGATTGGTCTAATGCATAATGGTATTATTTTAGTACAAAAAAATATAAAAAACTTATGTCTGGAGATGCCTCAAAAAAAGGCAAAAATGTTGATTCTGTGAAAATTCTTGATACTTGTTACAGTATCTCTTCATCTCAGAGATTTCCCAACTAAGTAAAATATAACTAAACATTCTCATATGTGTATAAACAAACATGTTTACTATACCTGTGCTGTCTTTTTTCTTCAAATCTTCAGAAGTCTAAAGGCAAAATGTCTTGGTTTAACTTGAGCAATAAAGGAAAACAGTAGCAGCTGTTTGATTCAACCTATGCCGCACCATGATCAAATTTTGTACACCGAGAAATTACAGTAGCTCATACTTATTAACGACGATGTTTTTATAAATGTATCAACTGCATTTTTAGACAGATATTGCTTCCGTAAAATGTATACTGTATCTAACTAAAATTCCTTTTAATACTCATACACGTTTGCAATCATGCATTGCAATAAGATTATAAAAATATAATGAGAAGAACAGATAATTAGTAAAATGAAAAACAAAAATCTGATCTGGGAACTCCATGATAGTTGGTTGGGCTTTCTGATGGCTTTCAGAAAAATTGTCTACCTTAGAAATGAAAAAAAAAAAAAAAAAAAAGGTTTTGAAAGACACTTTCTTTGGGTTTAGTGAACACAGGAAAAACTGTATTGAGAATATGCTATATGTACAGACATTCAATTTCTAAATTCCCTTCTGAAACATTTTGCATTTTTTTCTGTAAGAAAGCCATACGTTATTTCTGGTCACAGTTTTTAATTACCATTGTGTATTCTGAGTCAAAGACAGTTGCCCGTTCTGTGAACACTAACTCCTAAACCAAGTAAACTCGATGTAACCTGTATATGATTTGCTATCATTGGCAGGGAGAGGGATAACAGTGTGAAAACAGTAACATCGAAACTAACTTTAGACACCTTGGGAATATGCTCATCCTGTCACATCTATAATCAAATCAAAGTAAAGCTTTTCAAGATTTGCTATTTGAAATAACTACTAAAAGCCACTATGCATTACAAAGTAAACTGTTAAGCTGGTGTGTGGGCCTACATATAGCCCAGACTTTATCTTCCTAATCTGGTGATGAATAGAGCAGGCCACCATCTGCTGTGCGTGTACATCAACAACTACAACACAGACCTACAATTTAATAATCACAAACTTTAACTGCTACTTACCACTTATTTCCAGCTACAGGAGATCTCTGATTTAAGCTGTCAAATAAATGTGGAAAAGCAGAGTAAGATTAACGATTTTTGTTCCGGATTGGGTTTCAGATGCAGGCAGAGAAGCGAGGAGAGCTCTGCTGTTGCTACAGAAACCTGACGCTGAGGATTTAATGACAGCATCAGATGGTATTGTACTAGAGATTGTCTGCTGGAGGGACTAGACAGCATGCTGCTGATAACAAACAAGAATGGATTCCAAATGTTTTCAGTTTGCTTTATCAGAAGAATCCTTTCCTTGCCTAAAATATTATTAATTTGATAGCAGAAAGAATTTATAATATTTTATAAGAATTTATATTAATGTTAGCAAAAATGTGAAACATAATCTGCCTGGAAGCTCTCAATGCAGGTAACTAATCTTCTTAAACCCTTACTCAATATATAAAGTTTATAAAATTAATACTGTATTTTAGTCTTATAAATATTTAACTGATGCATACTTACAATTCCTCAAATAATTTGTCTTTAAACTGACAACTTATATAAATGAAGACATTCTAAGTATATGTGTTTTAAGTTCATTAGTTACTGTAATAAAAGGATCCAAAGAGGAAAGATTTCCAACAAATTCCAGATTTAAAGAGGCTTGGAACTATTAAATTTCAGGGATTTATTTAATTTTTCAGTCATTTAGTTTTGTAAATATTTTTGTTTTGTGATAAAAATTTTGAAATACTATTACAATTCAGAAACAGTATTTCTGAAGACAGGCAGTATGTACTGCAAGCATTACCTGGCAAAATGCATGTATTTACCTGGTGAACAATTTCTTCTATAAAGTCTCTTCCTACTTCACAGATCTTTCTGAATTTCATTTACCTCTCTGGTTACTTGATTGTAGATCAACAAATAAAATAAAAATATTCTCTGAAAACAAACACCATGATTCTTCTATCAAATATGCTTCTTTTTTTTTCTTAGTTCATCTAAGTTCCAGGTTATTAGTTCATTGGGAAGCTTATATAAACACACAGAAATAATATTTTGTTATCCAACTGAGGGTCTTCTATTGCAAAGAACTTTACAAACACATTTCTCTCTCACTACATTAATACTGGAAAGCCTGTTGATAATACTCACAAAAGCAATTCCTTTCCTTCAAAAATAAGGCCACTGCAACTTTACTTTCAAAATAGAGCAGAAAAGACTACCATTTCAAAGGTCTAAACCAGACATCACACAAGACCATTTGATCAATATGGCTTTGAAGGTCAAATATTGATTCAGTCCTACTGGGATTTAAGACTGTATCTCCTGGAGTCTTAGGTATTTTAAACATGAAGATAGTCCCATCAACAGACCTCACCATTAGCAACAAAGTGAATTTCTGATTCTGTCAATAGTAGGACCAAACAATCCCTCTACCTACTATCCCTAAAATATCCCAACAAAACGAAACAAAACAAACCACAACAAACAAAAATCTCCCACGAAACCAGCCAGAGCAAGAGAGAAGTCTATGAATTTCCTTATTATGAATTTCCCCATAATATTTTCTCTTTGGATTATAGATAATACTAGGAAAAAGATATGGATTGTTGATCCATAGTCAAATTAAATCTTTATGGCTGATGTTTTCTCTCTATTGGTTCTGGAGTAAGATATGAAGTTCAAGATAAAGAGTAGGGTTATCTTCAAGATAGTAAAAACTAAGCAAAACTATTCTTAGCAAAACTAAGAGAATAATATTAATTTGCACTCAATACAGGCAAACTTAGGTTAAATGCACTTATGCCTTTTGAAATTAACATTTAAAAATAATCAATATAAACATTTTGAGATATTTTTAAATAATCAATGCTTTAAACTGAGAAGAATTTCTTTTTGAATAATCAAAATAAAATATGTTAACATTTCACCAAATAACTATCTTCTATCTTTTTGGAAATTTCCCCTGTATTCTAATCCAAGCTGCTCATCGATTTCCATCTGAGTTTTTTGGTTTAGACCAAAACTTTTCCCTAATTCCTTTTTGGGCACATGTAATACTTGTCAAAACAAATAAAATACCCCACAGAGTGTATGTTGTGAAATAGTTTTGAAGGCCTCCTAGCAAAAGCATTCCCAGAATACACCACTACAGGATATAATATTTAAAGGAATATATGGCATTTGAACATAAATTTCCAGGTCTACCATTGATGACCGCACAGAACTCCAAGCAATGAAAAAACATCATTTTAACTGAAATGTTGCATATTTCAACAAGACAGAAACATCCAGTCCAATATAGTTTACAAACCACTGGCTAATATACTACAAAGATCTCCCATCATGGTAAAGTCATACTTCTGAATAAATTAGCTTACAGTGTCTTACTCTGACACTAATTAACTAATTTTGTTAATTAATTCAAATTAACAAAACAAAACAAAGCAAAACCACACCAATATTCTTTTGTTTTGGGGCTCAGCTTTTACAGCATATCAATAAAAAGAAGAAAAATTGAAGAAAATTTCTTCTTATGAAAAAATATTCTCCCTGCCCATCCATTTTGCAGTCTGTATGGTCAGTCCTGTGGTTTGCAGCAAACATTACTTCTTCCATACCCTCCTCTCCCTTTAAATACCCTTACTTCTCAAAGAACCCTACACCTGGACTATCTATAAGTAATTCCATTCTAACTTTATTACGCACCATTTATTTCTGTTTCTTTGTAAGATCTGGTCTGTTTCAAGCAAGGACCATATATTATCTTACTTCACTGTTACATGCATATATTTGCAGCTACATAAAAATGTTAAATAACGAACAATAGAAAGCAACTCAGAACACTTTCTTACCAAAACTTAAATCTGGCAAGATTTCAAGGAAACATTATTGGAAGCAGAGTAGGAACAGACATCAGCGAACTATCTATAGATTGATCGTTTGTAGTAATTTAGAGCAGACAGCTCTTTATCTATACAGATATTACTTCACCTCATCTCATCTCATCTCATGCCATCTCTGTCCTTCAGTATATATACATATATATGAAGTATAATAAATAAAATCAGCACTTCAGGGAACCTTGGTTCATGTTCCATATTGTCACACTTATAACTCAGACATTGTGTAATAAATATGCATCATAGTGATATAGCATTTTATACATGTGCCATAGAGATTAGCATTTTTGTACTCTATTTAGTAAGAAGTTGAAGATCTGATACCTCTCATTTTAGCTATCTTACAGTAAATAGAGTTGTACCATTTTATGTAATTCCTGTAAGAAAATATTGAATATTTTGCTTCTGGACATGACTTTTCATCACTGGATCGCAGTTTGGTTTGGTTTGGGTTTTTTTTACAAAAAAACCCTCTATTTCTATTATTTAAATTTTACTTTTGTTGTTTGTGTTTTTGTTTCACAAAAGACTTTGACAAATTAGAATAATTAAAGCATAGGACTTTCTGTTGCAATCTCAGTGAGCACAAAGGAAAAAAAAGAGAAATGTTTTTATCCAGGTATTCAGATTGACACAGAACTGGGTTTATTGTTGTTACTGCTTACACCTCAACTTGGCTATACCATCAAGAGCTAGAGAAATAGAGTCAGAAATCTCATCTCAACAAAGGTGGAGTTTATAGATTTTCACTAAAGCAGGTTTTCTTCATGTTTGTACATAATAGTCATGTTTACGTTTGTCAATATACAGTTTGGATTCTGGTTTAATAGTTCAAGATATTTTAATTTTACAGATGTGGCCACTTGTAGATGTGCTACCTCAGGAACAGAAAACAGGATCTGCTGTTGCTTAGTTTGTTTACATAGAAGAAACTTTCTGTGTTACTTACTCAGAGAAAAGTAGATTATCTCTCTGATGTCATCTTATGGCTTTCTGGGAAGTGGAGTACTACAGCTATTAATTTATAACATTTTTCAGACTTTATTTATATATATATATATATATATATATATAGTTTTAATTAATTTTTTTAGTAAAAAAATCTGAAATATTTGTCCACAGAATTGATAGGTTTATTCATTTTGGCTTATTTCTTCAGAATAATAAGCAGTTAAATCTTTGACAATAAGGGATCAAGAATGGTATGTCAAGGTATGCAAATATATATGAATGTGTCTTTCCAAAACTCCTTTCTTAATGCTAGAAAAATAAAGGAACACTATTCCTTAAGCAAGTTTTTCAGGTTGGGGGCTTTTTTCAGTTACAGATGCTTTTTAACAAATATGTTCTTATTTAAATGGTGGCAGAGATTTGTAATTTTTCTTTGGTCTTTTTCAATAGAAGAATTTAAAACTTTGTTCTGACGAAAGGGAGTGCATTTAGTCTCTTTCCTTATTCCATCCACAAGAACTTGGAATAGCTTGTCCTCCCCTGTGGGATGCCAGTGCATATTTTCCAAACAAAACCACAGAAAGAAAGAATATTAAAAATAAAAAGAACTGAGGCCTAGATTCCTGGGTGTGTTAAGTGACAGGTTTGAGCTGCAGGATACTGGATCTCAGACATTCTCAGTCTCCAGAACAAGGGATTTTTTGAACTATACTATGATTTCCTCTCTTCCAAGGAAACAAAGTTGCACACAGGGTTGATGCATATCTAGATTTCATCCTGACATAGACATAGAAGATTTTTAAGGTATAGCACTGAGCATAAAAGGCACACCTAAAAGTGTAGATGTAATCAATCTAACCCTGAAGACTTATGTTTTCCTTCTCTGTGCCTCTCGAGTTTCTCCTGTTAGAAGTCAAAACTACCTGTTATGAGAAACACAAGTCATCTGTTTGTGCCCTTATTACACCTGAAGTCCCACATGGTTTACCAAATGAGTTTTCCTACTTATCCTAACTTCAGGATCCTCCCTGATGAGACAGGAATTCAGTTCCAAAATGTGAAACTACTGCCTCCAAGCTGATTTCATCTCCCAGAATTTTTTACTGAAATTTGGACTACTCTCAGATAAAAAAAATCCTTCTGGAACTTGTATTACTCACATAGTCATAATAATTTGTTCTGTTGATTAGTGATAACTTAACAATTTTATATTATGGCATGACATCAACAGAAAAAATACTGTTTCCTTTGGCATTTTTCATCATAATCATCCAGCACTGTAGAATATACTGTACCCAGACTATCTGTAAGAAGAAGATATTGTGTTCAAATATTTATTTTAACAGCATGTTTAAGAGGCTTGAAAATTGTGTCTTCAAATCCCCTTTAATTTATGAGAATGCACTCATCATGTAGGAGTTTTAGGAACGGCTCCTCTTTCTTTTTTGAGAAACAACAAGTGGTTATATGTTCCGGGTAATTAATAAAACCTGCTCATTCTATACTTTCATTCTATACTTTTAGCACAGAGAAAAGACTGAAAATCTTCTGGAGCTGGGAGGTGGCATTCAGATATTATTTTGTACTTTATCCAATGCCACTGGGCAAGTGGTTTGCAACAGAATGAATGCAGACTGAATTTAAAATCTACATTAATTTGTCACCATCTTTTATCTAAGCTCAGTTTCACTTGGGATGAGTTCAGATGATTACCTGTTCAGCCCCAGTAATTTCAAAACAGTAGAGAAAATGTTATTTTCCAAGAGACTTCATTGTTTTGTACTTTCTCTAGTTCAAGTAAAATATATCTGTATAATAGAGCTTCCTCCAGTTAGATTTATATTTTGTCTGTTAAGGTTTTCATACTAAGAAAAAACCCTGGCTTTTTTTTTGCTGTGTTTTTTTTTTTTGTTTGTTTGTTTGTTGTTTTTTTTGGCTAGTTAATTTTTGACTTGAAAGAAAATAAAAGAAAAAAATGCAGATGCTCTATTTACTGGATAAAGATGTAAAAGACAATAAACTGTAAAATGTGATAATTAACATTCATTAAGCACTATTTTAGCAATCCAAGTCCAAGTAATATATACTTGAATAACAACTTGAAAATGCTTGGGTAAAAATGTAATAGAACTCTTTATGCATATATATACATATATATATATATATATATATATACACACACATATATATCACATACAGGTACATATATATATATACATATATACATATATACATATATATACATATATATACATATATATATACACACATATATATATCACATACAGGTACATATATATATATACACATATATATACATATATATACATATATATACATATACATATACACACACACACACACACACACATATATATATATATATATATATATGAAGAGTGACCCTTATAACTAGGAGATTATTCTTTCTTTTCAAACCAAACCTTTGAACACTGTTCCAACTGTGAGGAGACTTGACTAAATACCATTAAAGATTCAACCTTAAAGAGGACCCCCACTATTTTGGAAGGACAGGTGTATTTCTGCCTCAATATAATAAAGTGTCAAAAAATTCAGGCATATTTAAATCTCATGAATACAAATATGCAGCTTATACACTAATACAAATAGTTATAGTTTTTAATTTAGCATTTAACCCAGAGGATAGAGTATTTGGTCTCAAGGATATTTATTTGAAAAGAGATATTATGTTGTTGTAGACAGCAACATCAGATTTTATTTTAAATTTCATTAAGTTGACTTCAAATTTGCTAGTAGAATACTAAAAAAACCCCTAACAAATTAGAAACTTTATATGTGCTTTCTCACACAACCAATTATTCAAAATATATTACTTAATTTTTTCTTGACATTTTATTCCTATTTATACTTTATTTTTGCTATTAAAAATGCACTTATCAAAACCAAAGTCTGCAATTTTTAAAGTTCATATTCATAAGCTATTGTGTTAAGTTGCTGCTTCAATTATTCTCTAATATTTTTAATGCAATATGTAATTTTTAATATTTTTGAATGCAGTAGGAACTATATGTTGCTTGTATCTCATTTAACATGACTTTAATCATTCTTTCAATAGTTCATAATTCTTCTGCTTTCATATCAGATCTTGTAAATGAAGAGTCTTTTTATAGACTTTATATAGACATCGGTCCCTTCCATATTAATAGTAAATGCACCTATGCAACAAGCAGAGAAAATAAGCTAAATTTTTTATTTTCACTCTAGAATATATCTGTAAATTCACAGCATACAAATGTCTGGTTGACGAACCTTTCATTTTAAATTTAAGTGAACTAGTACTAAATAATAATTTTAGACATCCATATAACTTTCATGAGACTGGCAGTTTTTTTCAAGGTCTCTTCTAGCTAGTGGAAACCTGGGTCTTCTGCCTGCGTGTCCTTAGATATGCACACATAGCTCCTGAAAAAGACAGTTTAGATTTCAGTTGAATTTAGAAAGTTTAGTAGATAAAAAAAACAATCCCAGAAGTATTATAACTGTTGTGGTTATTAATATTCAGGAGGGAACATTAATACATTTCTAAACAAAACTTGGAAAGTTGTTGTGGTTTTAGTGACAGATGAAGCAAAAATGGCTGTGACAGAAAAATCTAAATAGTCAAACTTGGTCATGCCATAATTCTTGTGCACATTTTCTGGAGCCAATTCCTCATCATCTTCATGTCTGGCTTTGACACCAGAGCAAGCCACTTACTGTTACAATCCAAGTATTGACGGGGAGCCATCCACAGCCTCTTTTTTTACTTTTCTTTCATGCATTCCAGCATAGTTAGGAGGTTGAAGAAGACAAAGACCTGAGATCAAAAATATCATTTACTGTTCAAAGTATAGACATGACTAAATGTTTATTTACTGAAGACATAAATTAAATGACTTTACATGGACAAAAGGAAATAACACAAAAAATAAAGTAGGTATGCATCAGAAGAGGGCTCCTAGAGATTTGAAAAGAGATTGTTTTAATTTTGTTGCCTAGTAACTATTATGGTCCTACATTACATAAAAATTTGATAATCCAACCATAAGTTTGTAGTGCTTTATTAGTTGATTTCCCCTCAACTTCTGTTTCTTTGCCATTGTCACTCTTATTTTTGACTACAGTAACTTCAGAAAGTTATACTTGGGAGTGGGGGATGGTTGGGAGGATGAGGGTTTATTACATAATATATTGAACACCTCAAGGAATATTTCTTTATGTTTCTGTCTGCACAAAATACAGAGGATAAGGACTCTGGAACAGTTGCTGGGTTACTTCCACTGCCATGAATTTTAAAGTTAAAAACAGCCAAATGACAGCTTCTTTGGAAAGAGTGAAAGCAGGCTTTGAGCTGAAGCTGATCAACCAATATAGAATTAGAGAAATCTGGTCTATTTTATAACTGCCTGTAATTCATTTTACCACATTATATTAGATGGAGATAAATTTGTAACTTATTTTCCCAACAAGCAGCAATTGGGTACTCTGTGGTTTCTCACAGGCTGACTCTGAATGCAATTCAGCCTGTGCAGATGGCCTGCACAGGGATGACACATCACGTAAGTCTCAATTAGCTTCTCACTGCAGAATTTAAATGGGATTACGTGGTACATGAAACCTCTCTGGCACTGTCTGAAAAGTGGTGATCTACAACCTCTGAAGCTAAAGGCTAAAATGTAATGAACCAGCAAATTTAAGTACTCTTTTTTTTTTCCTTCCCCCCTACCACCCCCCCCCCCCAAAAAAAAGTAATTACACTGGAATAGTGTTTTCTTTGAAACTTTATTGAAAAATAAATTCTTGTTTGAGAGGCAGGCATTTGCTCTGCACTTGTAGGCTACAACATATTAGCTACCTTTCTTTTTTGCCTATTATGGTATTTTTAACCCACAAACAGCATAACCAAAGCCATCAGATTTTATTCAACACAGATTACAGATAATGATGCTAGCTAAAATGTTTGTTTCATGTTCTAGTAAGGACATATATCTTCAGACATCAAAGGTAGCTGATAGTTTTATGGTCTTTCTAGACCATTGTACTTAGACATATAATTGCTGTAATAAAAGGCAAAGTATAATTAGCAGAAAGGTTTTTTTGCATGTTACATTTATAACACAGCAAGAGTTCTACAAAGGTACCAATGAAAAGAGAACATTTCTATTCACTGGGAGCTGGATAAAACATTGATTTTAAAATTACCCTCTTTTCTTACAAGATGCTTTACAGATATATTTTATTGACTGTCTTTTTCCCCATATAAATAACTTGCCCCATTATTAAAGTCTTCTGAAACAGTGGGATTTACCCTTAAGCTCAAAAACCAAAATCTGTTAGCATGTTCTTGTGTGATAGAAATATTTTCTGGAGGAATTAAACTCCCATTAGCATATATACACCTGCTTAACCCTAGCCAACAAAACCTCTACCTCTGCTTTCTTTGAGCCTGAGATGTTCTCTTAGTCTTCTTGTAGGTTTATTCTTGGTGCAAAAATCTCTGATGGTAAAGGTGTTTTGAAGAGTTTCTAAAAAAAAGAGCTTCTCAAATGCTACGTGCATCTAGCCTGGATGGGCAGTGTAGTTTCAAAGGAACTTAGGGATAAAAAAGTGGTGTATCCTCTTTGGAAGGAGGGTCAGGACTCTCAGGAGGAATTTAAGGGGGTTTCTAGGGCAAGTAGGAAAAAAAAATTGGGAGACCAAAGCTCAGTTTGAACTTAAGTTGGCAACTTCTGTAAAGGATAATAAATTTTTTTTATAACTATATAAATGGCAAAAGGAAAGGTAAGACCAATCTTTGTTCTCTACTGGATGTGGCAGGGAACTTAGTAACTGCAGATGAGGAGAAGGCAGAAGTGCTTAATACCTTCTTTGCCTCAGTCTTCAGTGGGAAGAGAGCTTGTCCTCTGGACAGCTGTCCTCCTGGGTTGGTAGATGGTGCCAGGGAGCAGAATGGTCCTCCTTTTATCCAGGAAGAGGCAGTCAGAGAACTGCTGAGCTGCTTGGATTTTCATAAATCTATGGGACCATATGGGATCCACCCCAGGGTAATGAGGGAGCCAGCAGATGAGCCTGTGAAGTTGTTCTCCATCATTTACCACCAGTCCTGGGTCACTGGTGAGGTTCCAGATGACTGGAAGCTGGCCAATGTGACCCCCATTCAAAGGAAGGGTAGGAAGAAGGATCCTGGTAATTATATTCCAGTTAGCCTGACCTCAATACCTGGTAAGGTAATGGAACAGTTTATACTGAGTGTCATCATACAGCACTTACAGGTTGGCCATGGTATCAGACCTAGCCAGCATGGGTTTAGGAGGGGAAGGTCGTGTTTGACCAACCTGATCTCCTTTTATGACCAGGTGACCTGCCTGGTGGATGTGGGAAAAGCTGTGGATGCTGTGCACCTGGACTCTAGCAAGGCCTTTGACACTGTCTCCCACAGCAAAATCCTGGAGATGTTGGCAGCCCATGGCTTGGACAGGAGCACTCTATGCTGGGTTAAGACTTCATTAATGCCATGGACAAAGGAATCAAATGCACGCTCAGTAAATTTGCAAATGACAATGAACTGAGTGGTGTGATTGACACACCTGAACAGGATGTCATCCAGAGAGATCTGTACAAGCTTAAAAAGAGGCCGGGGGGAATCTCATGTGGTTTAACATGACCAAGTACAAGGTCCTGCAACTAGGTCTTTAATGTTCCTTCCAATCCAAGCCTATCTATTATTCCATGATTCCGTGATTCCATGATTCCATGATCCCACTATTCCAAGATTCTATGAATAAAGAACTCAACAGTTAAGGCTTTATGGCACTGTCAGTATGAGAAAAAAACCTGAATCAAGACTCACTTGATAATTTTTTGCAGGTCTCAGTGCTTTTGTAAGAAATATGAAACACATGAGTAGCAAAGATATTGAATAAAAAATTAATTGCTTGTTGCCTAAAGGCCAGCATTAGGCAAAATGACAAAGTGAATTATCATAACAGGGCTTTTGGCCATAAAGTCTATTGCTACATCAATACAAGTTAATAAACAGAGGCATGAGACTGAGCTCTTGGCCATGACTATCCCTTTCTTTGTTAACATAATCTCTGTCACGTCTTTGCTTCAGGCCAAATAACACTTTCCCAGACAATGTGGTGACCCAATTGAGGAAATAACATATGTAAACTCTCTGCTTCAAAGGCACATTTGCATGTATTAAACATAGAAATTCTAAAGATTCAATTTTTTTTCCCCCTGAAGAAGTTAAATAAAAGAGCTGTTACTTAGCAGTATTTCAGTTTATGTATCTTCCTTACCGATTTATATTTTTTGAGTAACTATGAAACTTTTTCCTCCAAATGCAAACTATCTTCCAGCAGAACTGTAGTGCATCTTGTACATGAGATGCAGGAGAAGCAAGAGCATGCTACTGTTAACAAGTCAGGATCAAACAGCTCTATTTTGTTATGTTTGGCCATAACAAAACATGGACTGGTGACCCATGACTGAGGTTATGAAAAATTCAAGAAGGCTAAGGTTAAGCAATGAAATTTAATGAATTTTCTAACTTCTGGCAAGGTTTTATATGAAAAATATAGAAATTTATATATTTCTCTTCATTATTAAAATAAAATACTTTGAGTCTAAGATAATAGCTTCCCTGAAAATTGTCCATGTGGTGGACCTGCTATATTATAAAGAGATGCATTACACCATGCATTTTAAATTATGTGTTGCAGTTTCTCTGTAAAATATACGCATTTCATGCTTTAACAAATGGTTTTCATTACACAGTGTGGATAACTTCTTTATGTGTATCTGCTACATAATGTGATTTATGATCTTAATGGCATCTATTTTCATACTCTTCCTTTCATAAAATCAAATCACGTACTATCTGTTTATCTGTGTCTGTTTTGTCTCATAAGCAATAATGATTGGAAGATGTCATGCAGGTCTGGGAAATCTCAGGCTGTGCTGCTCTCACACGTTGCTGCATTTGGATCTCAGCAATTTCCATCTCTATATTCCTGTGCTTCCTGAGTTTTGAATGGATGGGAGCACTGCTCCTTCCTGTCATGTTTCTGCCCATTAATCCTACTCAGAAGTGAGATCATAATGTCTCTCTGCTCTGGCTCCTCAGATTAACACCTGTGTAGGAAGAGAACATGGGCTCTTGGCTCTGCAGTGTCCCAGAGCTGCAGCTGGTGAGGGGAACACATAGAACCACATGTCAGATATAAATAAAGGTGGAAGCTGTGAGGAATAGGAGATGTGGACTCATGTGAGGACTCATGTGTGGGAACATATGAAAGAGCGAAAAAGCTGAAAGAAATGAGGAGACACAGCAAGGAAAACTGTGAAAGGGAACATGGGCAGAAGCACAAAAGAGAACATCAGAGGAGAACTGTGAAGAGGCGAAGTTTTGGAGAAAATGAAGGAGGAAGCTGAGAGGCACAGTGGAAAGGGCATTGCTGGGCTTACACCTGGATGAACAATCTTGGAAGGAGTTCCATGCCAAGAGGATGAATTCTGAGAGGACTGGAGTCATGGATGACCCCTGCCAGAGCAGGGACACCCCTGAAGGTACTACAGCACATAAAGTAACCAACACCAGTACAAAGGAGCTGTGGGGGAAAGGAAATTGCAGATGTGTACTGGTTTTAAGTGGCAAGGTTTTGGTAGCAAGGGGAAGCAACAGGAGTGGCTTCTGTGAGAGGCTGCAAGAAGCTTCCCCAGTGTCCAGCAGAGCCAATGTCAGCCAGCTCAAAGGTGGACTTGGGCAATGTCAAGCCCATAAGAGACAATAGTAGTAACTCTGGGCTGATGTATTTAAGATGGGGGAAATAAACCCTGTGGCACAAACAATAGCAATGAGAGAGAGGAGAGCAAATCTGTGAAATCAAGGGCTCTGCAGATACCAAGGCAAGTGAAGAAGGGGCAATATGTGTTGCAGACAGTGGAGCAGAGATTACCCAGCAACCCACTGAAGACTCCACGCCAAAGCATGAAGCAGATGAGTGTGAGGAATGTCAGAGACAAAGTGTGACAAACTGAGCATAACCTCCATCCCTCATCCCCCTGCACTTCTGTAGGGAGAGGTGTGGAGAATTTGGGAGTAAGGGTGAGCCCAGAAAGAAGGAATGGTGGGAGAAAGGTTTTTAAGTTTTATTTCTCATTATCTTACCCTGGTTTGATTTGTAACAAATTAAATTAATTTTTCCCCAAATCAAGCCTATTTTGCCCATGAGATTAACGTGCAAGTGGTCTTTCTGTGTCCTTATCTAAACTCATGATTTCTTTTACAGTTTGTCCATCCCTTTCCAGCTGAGGAGGGGAGCAATAGAGCAGATTTGGTGGGCACCTACTGTCTAGCCAGGATCAACTCACCACAGGAGGAAGATAAGTAGGAAGGATTTAACAGAAGAAGGATACAACTAGGTCCAGAGTCCAACTGCCTGTGCTGCCCATCACCTCACTAAAGGTACTGAGGAGCAAAGTGTAATACTCTGACAAGAGATTTTAATAAATTTAGGGAAAATGTAGTAAGAAAACATATTAGGAAACAGAGAAAAATGCCACTTTTTATCATCTAACTGGGGAGACAGGGAAAGAAAAAAAAAAGCCAGTCTTTTTCCTACAAAAGGACTTCACTTGGAATAACGAACTATTAAAGATCACAAACTTTGCTACACTAATTCCTGCCTTATAGAGTGGTGGAATTTCAATGTAAAGTGGATTATACAGACATAGAAGTGGAATTTCTGGTTAAACTCTGAAAGTCCTCAGTAATACACATAACTCACAAACTGTACATAGAGAGGTTCCACAAAAGAACATTAATAACTCTAAAATAGAAAAATTCATTATAGTAACACTTTATAATTTTTTTATCATAAAGAAAAATATAACCCAGAGACTGAATCTTTCTCTTAATTTTCATAAAGCTGCAGTAAGCAAAGCCTGCAACATTTGTTTGACTTACCAATTTTTAATCGCTGTACTATCTTTCTTCCCACATACCACTGTGAATATAGTAAGCCTTTTTTCAGAGGTTTTGATAGCAATTAGTTACCTTCCATTCATTAGAAAAAGTTAAAAACAACTAATCTGATTTCTAATGAACAATGAAGAATCTTTTTCTATAGAATTGTTTTTATTCAATGTGGATTTAAAAATCTTGTGCATAACTGCAGGAATTTAACTTAAAAACTGTTTTAATCAGGAAGTTGCAAGTAGTCATTTATATTTAGAATCACTAGTGATAATAGTTTGAGAGCCATTATGAAATCGTAAGTCATTTGGCCAAAGAAAATTACTTCAGTAAAAATAAATTCTTGTCAAAGATGAACAGCAATGGTGTATCACTGGTTCTAATGCCATAAAAGAAAATATGAAGGCAAACAATAACAGGAAATGGCAACAAAGACTTTTGAGTTCTGTACTTGTCTTCCCCATCAGTAATCAAAGGAGAAAAAGAGACTCAGGCCTTAAAGCTACATATAATATTTAAAACTCCGCCTTCTAATAGCTGAAGTACTAAAGCTATTCTTGTTCATCCCATAGCAAAGAACACAAGGTAAAACTTTGAGAAGAATGATAGTGAATATGGAGTATATATGCCATTTTCAAAAGTGAGGTAATGGTATATTGTAAGTCTGTTTTAAAGACATTTGTGTACATTTTAGAGTATAAATTTGAAAAAAAGCATTTCTTAGAAGTATAGATATAATTATCATTCAATGAAATTTAAGGCAGATTTTCAAGGACACACTTTAATTTCCAGGGTACTTTTTTTTCCAGTGTAGAGATCGAGAAATCCAAATTTTTGGAATGTTGAATCTCTCATAAACTAGCTATCTGTTTCTTTCATTAGCTACTAGAAAAGAGAAAGCAGTTACCACAATTTATCTTTGGTGAAAAATGTGTTTCTTTTTGTACTTCAAAAATAGTGAAAATTGGAACAGCATAATTATATTAATTAGCTGCCTCGAAAAAATGCAGAGGTAATGAGGAGCTAGATAAGAACAATTTAAAATAAAATCTACATGCCAGGTTTTTCTTTCACATTCTGACTTACATGTGCTTATAACAGCATTGACTTAAAAGATAAGGAGAAAATAACTTTTTTAAAAAATATTTTTTAAGAACAGTGAAACATTTCTATGAAATATTTAATAAAAATTTATTTTTGAAATTAAAATATCTAAAAATAACAGAAGATTAAAATGCATTGTGACATCCAGAGTCTTTTCAATCCCACAAAAAGCTGCGCATGCACACACATAGATATGACAATTTTATAGCTACTTCTGCTCAACACCTGCTAAAACATATCTCTTTATTTGCATATGATCTTTTGTACTATCATGTCCTTCATTTAGTAGAATCTGCCTTTTCATTGTATTACATGAAAAAATATTAGCATACAATCCATTTTCAATACTTACTACAATGAATTTTTCCCAAATTAATTTTCCCAAATTATTTCCCAAATAATATTAAAATGCATTATTTTTCAAATTATGCACACTGCTAAAACAGCAATATCAGAGAGAGGGTTTTGGTTTTTCTCCCCAGGACCTAAGTATTTGTGAGTTCTCTCAAAGACAGAGGAAAGGTTCTGACTGCAGATTAGTATTTTTCATACATTGTTTGCCAGCTCCTCTTTCCTGCATATAATGTTGTTCTTCTCTAATAAGATTTTAGGATTGGATCTTAAGTAGAGAGATCCTATTTACAGAACTATCATTTCAGATCAGAATTATGCAGGACTGTGATTATATTAGAAATACAGCCCTGAAGGGTTTGCTTTCTTCCTGGTCTCCCTGATGATTTTGCTTCTTATAATGACAGAGGTTCTTTGAGTCATGACCTTTAATACACTATATTTTCAATATTATGTATGCCTACTACTAAGAATACCACTTACAGCCTTTAGTGGATCACAAAGCTTTCTGTAGACCTGACATTTCCTTATTCTTGCTAATATAGACCATTGGTAACTGCACAGAGCAGTAAATGCTATGCTACCCTCAAAGTAGAGTGAAAGCAGACTCAAACACAAACACTTTTCAGAGATTCTTATCACCTACTTTATATCAGAAATCAAATCATGCCTCAGCCTCTACCATTTGAAGCCATTAAATAGCTAGTGGGATTTTCCGTAACAGTAGGACCTTTAACTGCAGTGTCCTGGACAAATTCCAACACAAGTAATTACACTGTGCCGGTAAATCCCTCTGCATCTTATTTGGACACTCCATTTCTTTTTCTTCTAGTAAAACATTGTGAGGTTTGCTTTGTGCTGTTAAACAGCTGCTGAGTTTTGTCTAAATTGTCGTCATTTCAAGGATGTGGGAAATGATCTCTATAAGATGCAGTAAGGGCTTTGCATATGAATTTTGAATGCAATTTGGTACCCTCTATATTAAAATGTTTTATGTTAACATATGGACTTTTAAATTATTTTGTTTTTATATTTATGCAGATGAGTACTAAAGAAACACAAGTGTCTTAACTGTGAGTAGAATGTATTAAACTATTCTTCAGCAATCATTTTATTAATTTTGAATTGCATTGAGCTGACCATTTTCTTTCTCTGCATAACTTCTCAACAGCATTCCTGTTTTACAGTATAGTAAACATACTGCCTGAATAATTTTACTTACAGAAAATAAAAGTGCTTACATGCTAGAGTAGCTGGTATCTTGCAGAGAAGCTCACTTTCTCAGAGACCAGCATTCCACTTCCTGCTTATTTTGAACTGGAGTAAGGGCTTAATCTCCTCTCACTGTATCTCTTAAGATGCTCAGTTTGCTCAGTTATTTAAGTTCTGGGTATTAGTTGCTCAATTCTGAGTTTATATCTTCCCCCCTGTAAAAATCCTTGAGGGGGTAAAATTGTAAGGTCTACTCTTTTGGGATATTTTAGGCTTTGGGTTTTTTTTAAAAAAAAATCTGTAGCCAGCTTTATTCTCAATCCTGGAATTATTTACCTGTGCTAAATATTTTCAGATTCTTTATAACTTTAACACTTGAAGTTTGAAAAAAATTTCAAATTGTTCTAAGCTTGTGTAGATACAAAAAATTAACTGTTCAAGATTTGTTACCAATCACCTACTGTCCACACACTAGATAAGGATAAATAAAATACTTTGGAAATTATAGGCATTTTTACATAGGACACGGGTCACTGCTTTCAAATGTTTTCACTGTGTGACCTGTGGTCACAATCTTTTGTAGCAGCTTTATATTATTGTGCAAGAACAAGAAAGTTTGCATGATTTACAGAAGTACCTCCTGAATGCATTTCACTGTATCAAAAGTCTTCAAATCATGCAATTCCATTCACTTTGAAAAAGGTAAGTCTGGAATACCAATTGTATAGATATTCATATATAAGTTTCACAGTCCCAGAGAATTTTGATAGAAGTCAAGTAAGGCATAGATAGTTTTGTTTTGTTTTTTTTTTTTCAGGCAGAATTTACAGTAAGAATTCCAGAAATACATGGAAAAAAAAAAATCAGTGAAATTCTGAAAGAACATGAAGCAATTCTAGTTTGTGAACTGGCTGCTTAGGTTGGATAAGAAACAAGGTCTATCCCTGTTTCCACCTCTTGCTGCTCTGAGGTTTTTTCAGTCTTAGTTGGCTTCAAGTGGACTCAGTTTCCAGATTCATGACTCTGGCTGTTTACTGAGTAGAAACAGACAGATTCCTACTCACTACAAAGGACACTGTCCTTTTCAAAATGTGTCCTACAAAGGACACTGCTGCATTCTAATTCCAGCTACATTATAACTGCCAGGACTTCCTAAGTTAAACTAGGATAAATTCTTATGCAGTTTTCTGGTGTGCTCAGTTTTTTTTCTGAGAAACACACTATTTCTGGTGTTCTTCCTCCTCAGGGAAGATGCTCTCACACTCTTAGCCTGCTCTATTGTGGGGTCCATCCCATGGACAATCAGTGTGGGTACCCCTCAGGGTCGTAATTTCTGACAGAAAACCTTCTTCATCATGGGCAGACAGGTCCCAACAGGAACCTGCTCCAGCCACAGCTTCTCACAGGGCCACAGCTTTTTTTGGGCATCGACCTGCTGCATGATGGACCTCTGTGTGTTGAAGGGGGTCAGCTGCCTCACCGTGGCCCTAGTCATGGAGTGCAGAGGAATCTCTGTTCCAGTGCATGGAGCACCTCCTGCTTCTTCTCTGGCCATTAGGTCTACAGTTGTTTCTAACTCCTGAGAGTCTGAGCTGCATTCTCACCCCTGCCTTCACTGCAACTGCTTCTACATAGTAGAGTTTTCCTGCTTTTTAACTATGTTATTCCAGAAGTACTGCCAACATCTCTGATGGGCAAGTTGATGGCCAGCATTTGCTGTGTTCTGGAGTCGGTTTGCTCTGTTGAACAAGGGGGAAGCTTCTAGCATTTCTCCCAGAAGCTCCCACTGAAGCCTCCCCCTGGCCTCTCCCTCCCTTTCCCACCAAATAAACATTTGCCCCCCAATTTCAATAAAAGTTTGAACCTCCTGATATTCTGGCATGGTTGGAGGGGGGCAGATAGGGAGGGTTAGTCTTAGTAGTAAAGTAGTTCTAGGAGCATTTCCATGTCTTCCAAATGAAACACAAGTTTGCACTTTTTGATGTAAAAAGGTATTGTCTTCAAAGGGTAAAGGCTTCAAAAAGGTATATATTTCAAACCCTCTTATTCACTCCATGTTTGAATAAGTTTTGTGACTTCATTTTGGAGTATTTCACGGAATAGAAGTATAAGGTTTGAAGGAATGTCTAAGTTCTTTTGAATTTTATCTTAATTAAAACAAATTTTTAACCAGGGTCATTAAGAAACATCTTCACAGAAATGTGTTGTGGTTTTAAATACTTGTTAACTGATAGATAGCCTCTGTGTTTTTCCTTTTTATACCCTGAAGCATGTGTAAGTGATAGATTTGCTTCTTCTATTTAATAGTGTGATGTAGTTATTCCTGACCACATTTGCATTCTGGATACTCCTAGATGCATTCTTTGCCTCGACACATGTCCACTGCTTTGTGTACCCTGTTTCGTATGATCATGTAATGTACCCCACTCCTTTCACCACATACTCAACAAAGTGTGATGCTGGCAAATGGATTTTTGTCCTCAGTGTTTGACTCCTGAGGTACATTTCTTTACAAACTACTACTAAGATTACTACTACAGCTGTGATTACTGCCAAGCAGAGCTGATTTAGTAAAATAAAAAGCATGACTAAATAACTTAGTGTCACAGTATGTTGCATTCTTGGAAAATGGTAAGGAATTCTAGGTCTTCCTAATTTATTTTTTATTTTCATTCTGCAGGATCTTAATTCATCTATACTGTTTGAGAAGACAACATTAAAAAAACCAAACAGATTATCTACATGTACAAGCAATTATACTTCAAAATATGAGTATACAGAATTTTTTTGACACCAGTTGCAGAAGTAAATTAAAATTCACATTTGCCAAAATTCAATAATTTTCTTATATGAATGTGAGTTTTAAATCTGTAGAACTGTAAGTCAAAACAATATAGAAACATGGACTTAATTTGGGAAGTCATAGTGCATGAAGTATAAATAACTTGGGGAATTATTTACCAATCAAGGAAAAATATGTCAAGCATAAATAATGGATGCAGCTTTTTTATTTCTTCCATACAATATAAACAAAGTGTTCCCATTAGTTAAATCTATTGTTTGATGTAATCTGTTTTAAAAGGATACTTCTCCATCAAGGTGGAATTAAGGACTTTCCAGCAAGTGAAATGCACTAAAAGGGTTCACGTCACTTCTGATGATCTTTCTCTCTGTCAAGCAGAAAATATTTCTACCATTTGGTTGCTGAGTATAGTTATGCTGCCTAGCTTCTTCCACTTAGAGGAACTCCTTTATATAGATATAAAATATATCATTTACTTAGAAGATTTTCTACATGTAGCCCAGCCACAAAAATCGAAATGGAACAGGAGTGACTCCAGCATGGATCTGGATCCAAGAACCAGTTTATGAGGTTAGAGATGTGTAGCTCACGAATTTCAATAAGCTTATGCCAAGCTACACCAGCTGCAAAGTTGAAAGCCTTGGAATTCTCCCAGTGAAGTTTGAGAGCATTCCAAGTAAGCAAAAATAACAGAATACAGTATAAACTGTTACCTAAGCATAATTCTAGATTTAACTAGCATTTCTTTGAAAGAACAAAGCACTCAAATGTAACTGTATTACATTGTCTACATTTTATACTGTGTTTATTACTGTTGATGTGCTCAAAGTGACTTCATATTTTGCATGTCTTATAGTTTGATCTTAATGTCTGTTTTCATTGCATATTCAAATCATATAATTTCCTTAAGTGATTATTTTTCTCTTTGTTCCTTTTTATTTAAAAAATAATTGACTAAGTTAAAATGTGTTTTATGTATCTGATAAAATGTAATCTTGAAAATATGAGTAGATAATTTCTCTTGATAAGAAAAAAAATCACCATTTAAAATTCTCTTTAAAATAATTGTAAGTGTGGGGTTTCTTTTAGCAGTGGGAAAAAAAAATATTATTTTCTTTCTATCTGTACTTCAAATTAATTAATAAGAATTCATTTAGTTCAAACATTTAGGAAAATTACTTCTCTTATGTTGTGAGTAAGGTCATTAATAGTTTAATACATTTTCTAAGTAATTTGTTTAACTCATTTAAATTTTAAATTTTTATTCTGTTATTCACAACATGGATGATGATGTCGGAAGAGATGCATTCTGGGATAAATCGTAAATTAGAATGGTTAATGTAAATAACTTGCTCAGCATACCTTAAGGTCAACTATAAGTATTACATGTATGGCAAGCTGTTGAACTGCATACCAGAAACTGAGAAATCAATTAATATATTCCTAAGTAAAACAACCTGGAAACACTTGGGCATAATGAGAATGTTCCCAGTTACAAAGCTTAATATTTGCTATGGTAAGAATGTTACAGTTACAAAGCTCAAATCAGTGAACTCAGATACCTCTCTTTACAGAAAGAAAATGACAGAGCGACAGAAGTTTGGGAGGCTCCTTCAGGGGATTTCTGTATCAGAGGCACCCATACAGTAAGGAATCATGACAGACTCGTAAACAATGACATACTGAAACTTCATCTGATTCACTGAAGCATTTTTTTACAAATTTGAAAATTTCATAACCATGGAATACAAGCATAAGAAAATCTATGCATATAATGCTGTATGAAGGAAAAAAGTCTGCTCAGCAAAGCTGTTGAATTTTTTCATCATTAGGTATGTGGCAACTCAAAGAGAAAAGTTCCTGTGGAAAGAAAAATGTTAATTACCACATAGTGACACTAGGCCATTCTCCAAGTCTTACCAAGTGCAAAAGGAATTTTACAATAAATAACATTGATGGTGACAACAAATATTAGAGTATGATAAATAGTCAAATTTTACGACATTTCATATGGCATGACTATAAGAAAACTATAATTACATGTCTACTCAAAGAAATACTGCTTTTCTGAATCCCAGAAATATTGTAGACAACATTCTAAAAAGCAGCCAATTGTTTTTGTTAATGCCATCATATATATCTAGTATTTTCCTTTGAGACTGAGTACTTGGAATTTTTACTAAAGAGCTCAAGTTATATGTTAACTGAAAAATATTCTATTGTGTTCTATACACTATTGGAATTGTAGGAATAGTTCTTAGTTTCATGTTACACCTATTTTATTCTATTGAAAGTCAGAGACAAAAAATACATATTTTTAGTAGTTATATAATGATGTTAAACATTATACAGAATTTAACAGGATACTTGAGTTAATTGGTGTAGGTTTGGATGACTATAACCAAAAGCTTTGATTGTTCAATCTTCTCTTAATAATAATGAGTGAAAATAATACTTTTGGAAATACTGTTAGCAGGGCTAAATTATTCTGTTGTATAGGCTACTACAATGCCAACAAAAACCTACAGTGGTTATTAGTAGATATATTTTGCTATGTGGACTAGCTGTTTGTGGCACTCTTGCTTCTGAAATCAGTTCCGCTTCTGAAATGCTCTTTTCAGTTAATTTTGGAATATTTTGAAACCGCATTTACTTCTTCAAGTTGGAATCCCCTGATGAAATTTGGTATGTGGTAGAATATGAAGATTTACAGTAGTATAACTCTCTAAAGAGAGTCTTATGCAGACATAAATTATGTCAAAGTAGCTACAATTCCGGCTTAAGTAATGATGCAGTCTCAAACTGTCCAAATACAGCATTTAGGATCCATTATTAGAAAGTTTGTCCAATTAACCAATGTATCTGCTAAGGAAAAGAAAACAAAACAAAAAAAAAAAAACCCTCCAAACAAAAAACAAATTACCACCCCAAACCTGTTTTGCTTCTCAGGGAGACTGACTGGCACAATTATCAAGAGACAGGGAAAAACAATCTAGAACATTCCGGTTGTTATTTTTTGCTAAACCTCCCTCAAATTATAGCAAACAGCTAAAAGGCTTTTCTGTTGTCATTACTGATATTCTCTTGGTCCCACAGCCATGTGGCTCTGTCACACAGTAGGGTAGTAGCCAGATAATGAGGAGGATAAGGCTTTTCAGAAATCCATGCCAGCATTTACGAAAATGGAGACCAGACACTGTAATTGATACTGCTCTGTGTCCCACTGTACATCGATCCAGTACTGTCTTAGAAAAGTGGATATGATTACCTCAGTATTTTCAGTGCTACAGAACACATAAAATAGACCTGGAAAGGAACTTGAGGTATCATGTAATTGAATTCTGTGCCCTAGAGCATAACAGCTGCAAACAAGGTATTCCTAACTTATTTAATTTATCTGTTTTTAAGAAGATGTCAATTATATGATTTTAAAAGCTCCTTGGATAATGTATTACAAACCTTAATTACCCTTAACAATAGATACAACCTTTTCTTTCTTTACATCTAACTTAAATATCCGTCCTTACAAATTAGGACTATTACTTTTGGGCCAATGCAATAAAGAACAGTTACCAGTCTTCCTTTTTCCAATAGCTTTTTATTCATATGAAAGCTGTTACCTCATCTCAAGGTCTTTAAATTTTCCTAAATACAGAAGTAATGTAAGAAAAGAGAGATTTGGGGCACATTAAAAAGAAATTGTTGAGCAAATGGTGAAGATATTTTGGAGACAGATGTAAATTTTATATGCATTTCTATGCTTGACTAAATAGTTTCTTAGTATGAAGGGTTATTAGGTCAAAAATCATATATACACATTGATATGTGTATATATATCAAGGCAGATTCAGTTGTATTTTACTAAGTTACAGCAAATATTATAGAGAGTCTATCCTCTGTGGAAATATTCTATCAGATTGGGGTAATTTGTGATGATGATAGGATACACTGGTTGATTTTATCATAGTTACATTACTAGTTGTATTTCATATAAGGGAGACTAAGTTTAAGAAAACTAATAGAGATGCAGGTTAAAAGAAAGGATTGTATTCTGTTGCTCAGATGAGAATAATTCTTAGAACACAAATAAAGGTACATTTGAATTTTCCAGTATTAAAATATGTTGTCAGCAACATTCTGGTTTTAAAAGCCTTTTACCTGAGGTAAAAAAAAATCTTAGTTTATAGGGAACATTTTTAAATGCTTAAAATATTTTAAAATAGAAATTAAAAAAAAGCAAAAAGCAAAAATACAAACATGGAATAACTTCACTTGTTGACTGGCTCTTCAGAAGACAATTTTTTCAAGATTTTTTTCTCAGCTTTGAAATCATGTATATTTCAAATACACTGTTCACTTTCTGTATCTCTCTGAACAGACGTAGAAATAATATATTCAAGAAAAGGCTTTCAAAAGTTATTTCAAAAAAGCTGAGACAATAATACATCTGAACAATTAAGCAAACCAAAAAAAACTATAGTAGAAGAGCCATAATAACCCTCCTTTTCTTTTTCCTTAATTGTAACGAAAAATAAAGAGCACCATGTAGGTAGAATTAGCATTGATATCACAGGCAAAGTTGTATTTTAATCACCTAACAGAGAACAGTTTGTTTTGATTATCTTTTCAATTCTTAAAATTACAAAAAAGAGGGACTGGCACACTGACTTGGTCATTAATATGATACAGAAAACTTTATTTTCATGCCCTGAAACCATGCTTTTGCTTTTCAAGTGTGAAGTCACTATCATATTCACTGTATTTTAATGTATTTTTTCCTGTCTTTATTTTTATTAATAATCAGAATAACTGTAAAATCTTTTTTTCTCACTGATGCCTTCAAGACTTTTCTTACAGAGTTTATCATGCAAGTCTTACTAAAATCAAACTAACTACCCATTCATTTAGAAATTATTAATTTTTTTTGATAGCTCACAACTGAGTTAAGCAGGTGTAATTACCAAAAAAAAAAAAAAGAGAGAAAACATAAATGAGAAAACCCCTTTCACCTGATTGAATAGTAGAAAATGTAGCTCAAAGACAATAAAAGATCAGCATGACGTGAACATTCTTGGGCTTACTGTTATGTGCAGTAGAAGGCATGATTGAACTTCATTAAAGATGGTACTTTTTGAATTTTTCTTTTCCAGTATATTTATCTTTTTGATTTACTGACATGTAACTTCATTGGCTAACTATGAATGTAGAAATAATCAGTGTTTCTGAGCTAAAAATGATGGATCTTCTAAGCAGCTGAACTGCTAGGGACACACAAGTTTCTCTTTGCTGAAATCACATCTGAGTTTGACCTGAAGACTTTTCATCCATAAAAAATTGCTTTCATTTTATCCGCAGGTTGTTACAACTCTCCATCCGAACAAAGAAGAGCTATGTGTGAGGTACGTGTTAAGACATGAAACTGCAATTCAAAGGAATTCTGAGTATGAATCCCATGGCACTGTGACAGCACTTAAAAGCCCGTGTTCTAGAAAAGGGGAAGTGATAGGATTTGTGACTTTCTTTAAACCATGATCTAAAACAAAATATGTTGGCTTCTCTCAAGAGGCTTCATTCTCCTATAGTAGGAGGAATTGATGGTTATAAATAGTCAGTGAGGATGGAAACTGTGATCAGAGCATGCTCTTCAAGGAAATATACACAGTGGTATTTGTATTCCTGGTCCTGATATCAAGTAAGAAGTCAAAAAATATCACATGGGAAGCATTTATTTAATGTGCTGTTTCCAGACTTAATGCATAAGTCAGTGATCACGGTGCACCAGTAACATAGAAATAATTAAAGGTGTGATTGTAATCAGACAGGGAACTGTGAAAACCCTACGTGGTAGTTCATACTGGCTTGGCTTCAAAGGCATCCCTATTAAGTTTCCTTCTGTTTGATGAATCTAGCTGCTGAGCCTGTATTTCTTACTTGCAATTTCAGCTCTCTTAGTTTTCATTCATGATCTATACAGGGCTGACAGCTGAGTGAATGATGTGTTAAGCATGTACTATCTCTTCCTCATGCATCTTGCTCAACAACAGAGTCCTTAAAAAAAAAAAAGTTTTATCACCTAAATTGTGATCAATTACACAAGGCCTTTGTTTTGTCATTTAGTTCAGGAAATAATTGATTTACTCCACTCTTCAAACAAAATATTATTATTAAACCAGAATGAGTGGAAGGTAAATAAATACAGGACTAACAAATATAAAGAAAAAAACTTATTATCTTTAAACAGTGATTTTTATAACTTTTAAGTTATTTCAACTTCCAGTCACCCACAGGTTTATCAGAATCAGGGCAAAAGTATATGGGCTATGAAGTTTGGAAAAGTTAAGAGTCAGGCATACTATGTGGTTTTTGTTTCATCTAATTCCAGTATAATGCCATGTGATCCTGTGGTAGGGTCCCTATGATCCAGGGAGGTAAAAGGAGCACAAGTTATGCACACAGAAGTTTTTCACAGATGGTTGGGAAACTGTCATGGTACTTGCCTGGATGGGAAATATCCATGATACATGTTGGACAGTTGAGTGCAAATGTAATGACAGTTCCTCTTTCTGGGGCTGTATGGGATGAGGATGTCCCAGCACCAGCAGTGGGGGCTGCAGCAGCACACTGTGAGGGGAGGCCTGGGCTGTCCCAGCCAGACACAGCTGTTTCCAGCTGGATTGTCTTAGTTTGAAAGACAGGTGTCTGCTAAGAAAGGCAGGAGCCTTTCTTTGAAATGGAGAATGTAAACCTCTTCCTTCCAAATTACTATAATTTTGAAATTAAGGAGCTCTCAGGCAAAGATATGGGACTAGGAATGACAGTTCTTTACTAGGAAATCTTAAAATAGAAATACAGTATTACAAAGAAACGAACCCAAAACACTGATGGAGTCAGAATACAACCTGACACCCCATCAGTCAGGATGCTCATAGCATTCTGATTAAATGGTGGCTGCAGTCCTGGAGAGACAGATGTGGTTCTGTTGGAGCAGTGGTCCTGTAGAAGGGTGTAGTTTTCCTCCAAAGGTCCAGTGATGATGTGGAAAGGTCCAGTTTTCCTCTGGAATCCAGTAGAAAAAAAGGCTGCCTTAGTATTTCAAATCTCAGATTTTATCTAGGAAGAAAAGGTTTGGCTCCTCCCTCTGGGTAGAGCATCTCACAAAGGGATGATGTAATTTTATCAGTCATGCAGTGGGACCAATAGTCCTTTAACAGAAGAGGAGGGAGGCTGGTTTGTGGAAAAGACAAAGAATACTGCCCACCTGGATTTTAACAGATGGCCCATTAGCAGAGGATATCTCCCAGGAGGATAAGGATCACTGTCCCACCTGGTTTCAACAGATAGAATACATACTTTTGGTGACATCCTGTATTACCACCTAAGATTCAGATCCAACCTCCCACTGCAGGGCAGGGCTGAGCCACGGCTGGGGCGGGGGCACAGAGGGGACTGCAGGTGTGAGTAGGACACAGGGAGACAGTGTGGGGCAGTGAACAAAAAGGAGTGAGAAGCAGCAGAGGGAACAGCAAGGTGAGGAAAGAAGGAAAAGGAAGAACAAGTCAGTGGTGGAGAGCTCTGGAGCAGCAGAAGAGAGAAGGAGAGAGATGCAGAGGGAAACTTCTGCCTCCTGAGCACAATGCACCTTGTGGCTGGCTCCCTGATGGAGGGACTGAGTGTTACTTGAAGGATATATAAGCATTACTTGAAATGATATAAAAGGAAATGAGCTACCTAGGGTGATGTGAAGCCTGGGAAAAGGGGAGAAAAGGTGCTTTCCCCAGATGTGAAATGTTTGTTTCTTTTTTTATTTTTCTTTGATTTCAAATACATGAATCAATAATTAAACATTCATATTAATTAACAATAAATGAAGCTAATTCTCCAAAGCTGAATTTGTTCTGAGCATGACAGTAACTAGTTCTTTTCTTCTGTCTTTATTCCATCTCTTTACCTCAATCCAGATGGTTTACTGTTCTTATTCTCCTGTTTTCTCCCAGCCTCACAGAACAGAGTGAAAAGCAGCTGGGTGGAAGTTTGGCTGTTAGACAAGGTTTACCCACTACAAGCACAAATTTTTTATCTGTGCATAGTGCCAATAAGAAGTAAGAAAATAAAGTAATTTGTGTGTATATAGTGATATATCTCTACATGTGTTTATATGTACTGTATATAATTAATATAAAATCAGAATGTTAATCTCAGTCTTCCTTAAATCCATAGGACAGTATTTGTAAATACTGCTGCAAACAGAAGCAATTTATTTATGTTTTATTAGAACCAATAGAGGGAAGCAGCAACAAGTATTTTATCTAAGAAATAAGATAAATTGCTGGGTTTTGGGTCTTTTTTTTTTTTTTTTTTTTTTTTTTTTTTTTTTTACAGATAGTGTAGATTAGCTGGTCAAGGCTCACAGTATTAAAGACCTCATGAGAAATAGCAGCTTGCTTGTGTGATGATATCTTCTCACTAAATATTACTTCAGTTTGGATAATTCAAATGTTTGCTTCTTTCCTGCTAGAAAGATGATATATTTTATTCCTAAACCAATATATATAACTATGAACAAATTCAGAAAAGTTTTCACTTGTTCAATATAAATTAAATTTATGTTGATTGAGGATGTACTTAAGTCCAAAGTTTGTCACAGTACTATCTATAAGTATACTTGCTAGTAAAACAAAATATAAACTTTGAAGCAATTGTAAAAGCAAATGAAAGATAAATATTATCTCAATGTATTTATTGTCATAAGAACATATACATAATGAAAAGAAATATCTTGCAGAACACTGAAATCTTTTTTGACTACACATTGTTTAAATTCTGGAATGTAATTAAGGTATTCCTTAATTATTTCTAACTTGTAAAAAATAATAAAAAACAGTGTTTCTAGAGAAAACTGCTGTGTACTGCAGGAAAAAAGAAGTCTTCCAAAATACTATTTTTTGGAAATTCCTTTCTGAATTTAAGACTTCAATTGCAGATACATATGCCTGGATTTTTTAAATTTTTTTTTTTTGCTTTATGGTCATAGAAAGCAAGATTAGATAACTCTTCTCAGAAATAATTTGACAATTTGGATATGCTGAATTTAGAAAAAAGATGATTCAAAGCTTTTGCTTGGATACGTAAAATACTGCATTATGAATGGTTTTAATCTGACCTGTTTCATGCATGGTGTTGGTAAATCAATGTGGAATATAGAAGACAAATTTCAATGACTTTGCAGTCTTCGTATTCTAGTTTCCAAAATTATCCAACATACTAAATCCATAAAGTTAGAACTGCGATGCCAAGTTATTGAATGGAAGATTCCATCTACATTAAATTCATACCTGAAAAGCAAGACTCAGAAATATCATGTTTCATGCATCCCCTCAATACAAAATGCAAAATATCACCTAGGATGAGACCTGTCTTTTCCTTAAGGGAAAAATACTAAGTTCCACAAAGAAAATAAAAGCTTCAGGAAAAGTTTTGTGTCAGTTGAAAACTATGCTGCAAACAGTCTATGACTATGAACATCAGTGCTCTTATTCCGTAAAAAATATTTTAGCAAAGTCATGATGCTTAATATAAAGGTACTATCATGGTGATAATGATTGTATAAAGTCAACTTTACATCAATTGTTCCTAAGAAAATATTAATATATAGTTTTTTATGTTTGAAGATTTTACTCATTTGTTCATTCATTCAATTCAGCTTTAATATTTTTTTTTTCTTACTCTGAAAAGCTGGATACCTTATCATATCTTTCTTTCCTAAACAAAAGTGCAGATGGTGAGACCCAGAGAGAGATTTTATGCAAATGTTTTTCCACGATTTATAACATAAAATAGTAATTTATTTTCTAGTTGTTTAAAAAAATCCAAACATGTTAATGCTTAGGGTATTAACTCTAAAGACATGTGCATTATTTAATTACTACAACAGCAATTATGATTTTTATGTGAATATTTCTTATTTCATAAGAGCTGAAGCAAATTTAATGGTATAAATAAATGTGTGAACTACTGAAACAGAAGAGACACAAAAAATCATGTGAAATTGCAATTTATTTTAGATATGGAAGGTGGATTTGATCAGAAAGACAGCTGAAGAAGTGGCCATTTCAGAAAGATGTTAAAGGCCAGACATATTAGAGAGATAACTATTATATTTAATCATTGTTTTTTGAGTCACTTCATCAGAGCTCAGGTGATTGTAGATTTTTAAATTATTAATTAAAAAAATCCATCAAATAGCCACAAATAGACCACCTCTGTCAAGCACACTATCACCCAAGGAGTGGAGGTTTATTTCTGAACTTGTTTTGGAGATTTTGATTCTCACAGCATGAACATTAGCTGGAGGAAAGCCTGCTTGGAGTAGTGTGCTTAGACAGACCAAAATTATTACTTTTCTGAAATCAGTCTGGCTTTTTGCTTACCCAATACTTCCAATGTAGTACAGACCAAATAAAATCCTGGGACATAATTTTGGAAAAAAAAAAAAATACAAGCAACAAAACTAAACATTTTGTTTTGGCCTAGGTTACAGTGGTACTCAGACATGACCCATCAGGCCTGGCCTGATCTCTGCCTGCATAAGTTTACATTTAAACATTAAACATTTCTCACATGGCTTCAGACTCTGCCAAGCAAAAGGGGACACGTATATTTACTGTAGAAATTAGGGTACAGTCTTCATGGGATTACCTGTAACTCTCCAGTTACTTGTTGAATATAGAATCCATTACATTATTTCTTAATTTCTTATCTGCAGAAATGCAATTAACAATATTTATTTATTTACTTTGTGAAAGTTTTGTGTAGATAATACACTGAAAACTTGCAGAGTGGCCCAGATCAATTCTAAACCAGAATCTGATACAGAACCTAAGATAGCTAATTTTTTCTTCCATGAAAAATACCTAATTTCATAGAAACATACAAGTATCATGGCAGACAGTTAGGTTGGTAGCTAAAAATGAGGGAATAACCTTCTTCAAGAGATGTTAATTGTGAGACTTACCTAGGGAATGGATGTGCAGTATTAAAACTTGCTGCTTACTGCTACACTGAAAGTAGTCACCCTCTTAATACAGGCATAGTCTGTTGGCCTTCTATTTGCTTTTAAATGAAAATAAATTACAAGAATTCTTAATTTTATTCAAGAAAATAAAGAAATCTAAAGTATTGAAAGCTTTTTTAAGGAGAATTTCTTTTCTTGCTTAGTAAGTTAATGATTGTCTTCTAATACCATAACTGGATACTGCACATTACCTTGTAAAAGTAAATATTATTTCATGAACGAAATTATTTCAACCCTTCTTGGGATGCGTTAGTCTATAGCCACTCTTGAATTTAGAATGCTGAGTAACCTGATTCTGAAGCAAAGGGTGGAAAAAAAAGAGAAAAAAAAATGTACTTTAAAAATAGCAAAATAGCATTCATACAAAAAATACTGAAAAAATACTTTTACAAGACAAAAATATGTTCAGAACACTTTAATTCAGTCAGGAGACTCTATAAAGCTTAATAAAAGTAAAAGAAAAGAGTTCAAATATTTAAATAATGAGATTCTTGTAACTCAGTTTCTGAAGAGGAGGTAAGAATATAGAATATAAATTCCTTTTTATATATACATAAGATACAGAAGTAGAGATATTAACATGACTCATGTAGGCAAATGCTTGGAGTACATTATCAAGTAGAAGGATAATGGAACAGTGGAAACAGAACACAGTAATTTTTACTTAGGTGATAATATGAGATGGAATTGATCCAAATCTATAACCATGACACATTTTGTTTTATTTAAAAACACATTGTGTATTCAATGTAAAAAAAACACAACAAAACAAAACAAAAAAAAACCAAAACAAAAACAAACAAACAAACAAAAACCAGAAAACCTAACCCAACTTTTAATGTTTAATTAATGAAAAATGTGTGGCATTATTTGTAATGAGAGTTTAGATAGATAATCTTAACTTGCCAAGGCTGAGAAATGATCAGAATTTAAATGAAGCAAGCAGATTCCAAGTAACTTTTCTCTTAGTAGCTACGTATTTTAAAATCTGAAGGTAAAGCCTCAGCATCACTTCTTTTGCAAGATCTCTATGACAATAGTAAATCCCACTAAATTCTGAAGTACTTCAAACGGCATTTTTTTTATGCTTTCCAGCTCTTCAAAGAATAAGCCTTTCCTGACCTGAAAGCTCTCAGAAACTTTTCATATAGTAAACTAGCCAACTTTTCAGGGAGCCTCTGGCAGCAGAATATGGTTAAATGGGGTCACCTTCGAAATATGGAAAAATACAGAATCAGATCAGGTGCAAGTAAGTATTCCAAAAAATCCCTTAACTTATTAAATCTGTGAGTAGAAAATAATCTCCCTTTGACAGTATTCCACTCACCCACTCAAGAATAAGGAATATTTACATGCTAATGAGGTAGAAATAGTTTCCCCAAGGCATTCTCAATTATATTCTTTAAGTGATGTGAATTTTCAGAAAAAAAATTCTCAGTCAGTATAAGGATTGTCCCATATTTATACATTTATACATAATTTCTTTAAATAAAACAGTATCTGGAAATTAATGTTGAAAATCTACACAGATAGCAAAAGAATAAGCCTAATATAATTTAAAAGCAAAACGTATGAACATAATATACATATAAATAATATAAATATTATAAGTTCTGTTGTCAAGTTGAATGTCTGGGACTTGCAAAATAATGTTTTCAAGGGTATCTCAGTAAGAAAAAGTAAAATAAATTAGCCTTACATTTGTATTATTGAATGTGAATATTAATATTTTATATGAAATTATCTAAATATGCCAGTAAGGGAGTGTGTATGTGTTTATAGAAACCCCAAGTACGACACAGATTTTCCTGGTAAAAGGATTGAGAATCAGAGCTAAAAAGTACTAGAAATTCCACTTGCTGGTAAGAATTATGTATTCCTCATTATTGTGTGCTCTTTTTTATTCTTTTGTGAGGCAGTCTCTCAGATCAACAACAATAGAAACAAAACAAGAAAAGACCAGGAGCCTTAAACTCAGCTTTGTACCAAATATACTTAAGATGTTTTGCCTGTGGAAACTGAAGATGGATAAACAGCATAAATTAATTTAAGAGAGGAGAGACTACTGTTTGAGAGGTGTAATCCCTGCTCAGGGCTATAGAGCAGCTCAGGAGACAATCCTGCAGAGAAAAAAAGATATCAGATTATTAATTTGCATTGTTTAAATCAGGCTAATTTAATTTCCTCTATTAAGATTTATAGCAGTGCATATAAGAGAAGAATTAGGACTTCTCTTCCATGGCAGGAAGTTTGAAACTAGATTAACTGTAAGGTACCTTCCAATTTTGACCAGTCTGTGATTTAATTCACATTCCTTCAGCTATATGGAATCTCCCTTTAACTTTACCTATACATAACTCTTTTGGCTGGTAGGAAAACAGGCTTATATTGGTGTCATATATGGGAATGAAACTTGAAAAATTTTGAGTACATAAATGGTATTGAGTTTTTTCATAGACACTGATGTAATTAAGAGCCTCATATCCTGACTTTCAAAGGATTTCCTTGCATAAACTGATAATATATGTAGAATATGAAAATATAAATTTATTTTTAAACAAAAAAGTGTTTAAAACATGGGAACAATTTTTGGATTGTGTTTCTTCTGTCACATGGTATAGTATTCTGTGTACCTCTTGCATTGTGCCCTTTTTAAACCTGGGTGGACTTTCTGAAGGATCCTAACTTGATGAATGGGATGTATGGTATGACCTGAAGAGAGATTACAGCTATCTCTCCCCAGAAAAATGAGGGAATAAATTAATTAAAATGATATTTCTGTTTCCCTTTTGTGCATAGTTTCAGACTTTGGAACAAATATCTTTCTGTTGGCAATAATTAATAACATCAACAAGGATCCCTAGAGAGGGCTTGTCAAATTGAAAAGACCACATTTGTGTGAAAAGAAAGTTACTTTCAGATTTTTGGTGTTCATTGATTTGGGCTTTTTTAGGAAAGCATACTTGTATAGAATTCACTTGGAGAGTCTTTTTCTATAAAACAAATGCAGTACTTAAAATCATGGTGTTATTCTTCTAAAATGAATAAAACTACTGTTTATCCTAATTTGGTGACAAAATCAAATATACTGTGTATATTTAATGGAGTATCTTAAGATGATGATAAATTACATATGCTGAAGGGAAGGGGATAATATGAGGGATGGATTCTTTGTATAGACCAAATTAAATTATTTCCCAAGCATATTTAAAATACAGATCTATGTGACAGGGTCTCCCTGGAATGATACTGGTTTGGTTCCTAATCAATAGAGACTGTTCATATCTGATTGATTTACTAATCTCATTCATGTGAAATTGGTTTTAATTTGCTGAGGATTTAATTGCATTTATTGTATGATTAAATGTGGCAGGGTGCTTGGAGCTCCAGACAGCCTTTTGTGATAATTTACATCTGATTTAAAGAAAAAAAAAAATTTATATTCTAGGAACTCAAAATATTTCTTGAACTCTGGGGAAAAAAATTACTTCTCTGCCCTAGGAAAGCTCCTCCATACAAGAGACATGATGCTCCTAGAGCAGGTCTATTGGAAGGCAACAAAGGTGATTAGAGGCCTGGAGCAAATATCTATTGAGAAAGGGCTAAGAGATTTGAGCCTGCTCAGTCTCGAGAAGAAACAACTGAGAGAGGACCTCATCACTATCGATAATAAGTATCTGAAGGGAGGGTGTCAAGAGGATGTTTCCAGGCTCTTCTCAGTGGTGCAAAGCACTAGAAGAAGAAGCGAAGGGCAGAAACTGATGCACAGGAAGTTCCACCTGAATATGAGGAAGAATTTCTTTACTTTGCAGTGACTGAGCACTGGAACAGATTGCCCAGAGAGGCTGTGGAGTTTCCCTTACTGGAGGTATTCAAGAACCCTCTGGACATAATCCTGTGCCATGTGCTCCAGGGTACCCCTGCTTAAGCATAGAACCTGTAACAGATGACCCACTGTGGTCTACTGTGGTCTCTTCCACCCTTACCCATTCTGTGAAACACATTGTTAAATAAAAGATTTTTTATAAAATAAATTATTTTTTAATGCAAAGGCAGTAGGAAAGTTTGTGTTGAAATATTTGCTGTAGAAAAAAAACTATTTCTAGTTAGCAATCATTGAATTAGCACAATGTTTTCGGGAGCCTCATGTTTTCTTAAATGTCCTTCTATGTATTTATTTTTCCCCCCAGTACTTTAAATTGTCTTTAAGTGCAGTGACTCTGCCAAATCAAACATGAATTCACAAATATGCATATGGCATCAGAACTGCCTGGAATATGTTTACCACGTGCTCATGGCACATAGTGCCGTGCTTTGTACTTGCAGCTGAGATGATGTTGACAACACAGTGCTGTTTCAGCAATTGCTCAGTAGTGCTTGTGCAGCATTTAGGCTGTCACACACACACCTCTACACATACACACACACACACTAATAGGCAAGTAGGTGGTGGGAAAAGTTTGGGAGAGAACATGACTGGGACAGTTGAGCCAAACTGACTGAAATTATCTCCCATACCATATGGTAACATTCTCAGTGATAAAATCTAAGGGAAAAAGCGGAGAGGAGGTCACGGGACATTTTGTTACTAAGGTTTTGGTCTTGTGAAGAAACTGCTACATGTACTGAGTACCTACTTACCAGAAAACATCAGATATCTCCTTCTGATGGGAAATAGATTTTTTTTTTCTTTGTTTCTGTGGCAGTTTTTGTTTTCTTATAGTAAGCTTTAACTTGATCCATGAGTTTTCATCTTATTTTCTCACTTTCTCCTGCGAGGGCAGGGAGAGACAGAGTGGCTTTGTGGGCATTTGGCAACCCTCCAAAAATCCCAAAGTAATATCCACCTTTATTTCCTACATTAAATTCACAGATTTAGGATTAACCTTGATATAAAAAATGGAGTCCTTTGAGGATTAGGGGGCACAGTCTGTCCACCTACATTATTCTGTTCACTAAACACATAACCCTTTAAAGCATCAGAAGCAGCCATTTATGGAATTGGAAATCCACAGAAAACTGCTGAAGATCTGAAAATTTTAAAAGAGACTTTAAAATCGCTGCCATTTCCATTCTCTTGTGTCCTGCTTTTATCCAGCAGTCAGCAGAACACTACACAGCCACTCCCTCATTCTTCAGCTCTGCTGTGGGATGGGGTGAAAATTGGAAGGAACAAAAATTAAAACTCACAGTTTGAGATAAAGATGGCTTCACAGGACAGAAAATGAAGGGAAACAATAATTATGATAAGTAGAATATACAAAACAAATGATGCACAATGCAATTGGCTGTACCAATTACAGGAAGAGAATTAACTCAATCCCAGCTGAAACTAGAGCATCCGGTCATACTACAGTTGAAATGTCTTCAGGAAAACCGAATTTGATTGTCAGTGTTTCTCACCTCCATTCTTTATCTGTGAACCTGTTCTGACAGCCAGATGAGATAGCATAATCTCCTCCCACCTGTATCTAATGAACTAACCAAAGTTTTCAATTAATTACTTCTTTTCAGTCCAGTTAAATCACATTTTGAATGAATATCAAGTCTGCATCAACCCATAGAAAACACAGTTTAATTTTTTTAATTATCCCTTTACAAATGTAGATAGTACATATTTAGCACAAAATATACAGAAAACCCTACATGCATTCATAGAAATTCTGACAAGGAATACAATATCACAATTGTCATACCATATAAAGTCTCTGTACTGCTTGATTTTATGCCCAAGGCACCTACAGTTTAATCCCCTGAATGCTAGAGACAGAATGCATTCAGTACAACAAACATATCTCAAAATTTCTTGTTATGCACACTTAATGATTCTTCTTCTTAACTTTCCATAACTTTTAACTCACATTATTTTTTTTTCTCAATTTTTAGTGAAGACACCATGTGTCACAGTTGTGTGACACAATGTAAGGCTACAATTTTTCCCAGTCTTCCTTTTGTTTGTAAGAGTAATTTGACATGTCCCTCCTACAAATCTCTTTGATATGGGTTGCATATCACACTTGCCACTGAAGTAATTTTTCCCGTGTTCTGTCCTGGTGTTATAACATGGATGGACATCACATACGGAGTTAAAATAAGAGGGTAACAAAGATACTTCACTTTGGTCATATTTCCTTCCCAAACCCTTTTAAAACAATCCATACTGAAAAAAGCCAAAACCACAACTGGTTAAAAAAACCCCACAAAAATATCAAACAAGACTAAAAAGACTACAGAAATGATGAAGAAATTAACACAATAGTAAGTACAGGATTCAGATGGGCTTTTTCTTCCAATACACACTATCTTCCATGTATCTAATTTTAAAAGCAGTTTGTTATAACTTTCTTTGTTCTGGTAACTTTTTATATTGTGGTGTTTTTTTATTTAGCTGGATTTTATCCTAAAATCTTACTGCTTTTTAAAATGCTCCTTTTGCACAGCACTATCATAAGTCTTTAACAGGGTATTAGTTCATGCTTAGGCTCTTCCCTAGTCTCTAACATTGAACTTGTTCAGTTAGGTGAATTCTTTTGCATAATGGCCCAATTACATCTTTTCTATGGGTCCATCTCATGAGTAACCTAGTGAATAATTTCTCATCTTGATGATCTAAAATATTATTACCACTTACCTTCATGAAATGCAACCACAGCTTTCTGATAGCCAGCCAAAAACCTAACACAAAACATTCTTCCTAGTCTGTCACTTTATAACCCTTCTTCTACACTGTTCTACTGGCTGTTTTCCTGACAGAGGAATAGAAATCATCTCAGCCAAGGATCTTACAGACTGTATCAGCTCCCAATTACTATCCAATGCCAAGGGGATGGTTCTTGTCTGTGACTAGCGGTTTAGTCTAGCTTAATGAATTTAGGTAAAAAAAAAAAAAAGGAACAATGATAATTATTATGAGAGAGAAGCTACAAGAGTTCCAAAAAGAGGTGGGAAATTACTCTAACCTACTTTGCTGATGTTTTAACATATGATTCCCATGAGCACCTGCCAACACATCTCATAGACTAACACAGTAATGGGTTTGACTTTCCTTGTGACTAATTCAGTTTTCATGAAATGGGAATTAAGTCATAAGAAATATGCAAGCTCTTTGATAAGTAAAGATAGTTTAATCTTCACCTACTTTTAAATCAACTGGCAGCACATGACCTATAAGATAATGTTTGCTGAAAAAATGCTTTGTTTTTATAACTATACTCTGTGAAATAGAAACTCTTCCTTTCTACTGCCATCTTAGAGAAAAAAGAATTCTTGAAGGGATTGCTCTAGTTCTTTTTGCTATCCATTAAATCTTTTTTATTAATATTATACATTTAATTACTTATTTAAAGAAATTATTTTTCTTTTTTTTTCCTTTACAGAGCTAATAGGCTAGCATAAAGTACTAATGCCCTTTATCCACATAAGCAAAGTGCTAGTTGTTGACCATGATCATGTACTAGAAAATACTTAGGTGCTGAAAGCATTTTTCCTGTGAGATTTGAACTCTAAAAAAACTAAATCATCTGTGTACCAAAAAGAAAAAAACAAGCGAAAAAATATACCATCCAAACTTAGCCCCCCCCAAACTAGCCTGAAATCTTAAGAAAACCCTGTCAACAAACTTAGTTACAACACAGAATATAGACTTACATATATATATATATAATTTTTCATCCTGGTGACTTCAGAAATAAGGTTATTATAAGAGAAGCAATTTAACAAAGAGGTACAGTTAGTTTAGGGGAAATATTAATAGTATTCAAATATTGAAAGGAAATGGAGGAAAATACCATTCTTACCGATTTTTCTTAAACAGAAAGGAAACCCCCTCTGCATCTTTTCTTTATTTTGGAAATTATAAAATCCTAGAACCACAGAATATCTCAAAGTGGAAGGGATCTATAAGGATCATCAAGTTAACTGCCTATTCCTTGCAGGACACATAAAACTAAACTGTTCCACTAAGACTGTTGTCTAGACACTCCTTGAACTCTGACAGTCTTACTGCCATAACCACATTCCTGGGGAGCCTGTTCCAGTGACTGACCACCATCTGTCTCAGTGAAGAACCTTTCCTTAATGCCCAAGTGTGGATATAGTAGCTGATATCCTCCTTGTGTTGATCTGCATAAAATATTCTTAGATATTTTTCTTTTCTTCATTGGATATTAACTAATGAAGATAGGTTTTATAGCACACAGAATGATTTTCAAACTACTGTATTTGATTTTCAAAGGTTATCACTGCAGTGCAGTAGCTATTCCACATCTGATAATTGTCAAGCAAGCATCTGACCCATTTGCAGGAGAAAAATGCAATTTTCATAACTACTGGAAAAATGCAATGTTTTCCAAAAATTGTTGTTTTATGAATTACATGTGAATTATTATAAATAATATGGATTTTAATGCTTTGCTGTAACTGGAACACATTTTTCTTAAAAAAGAATCCCTTGGAAATGAATAAAAATTTCTAGTGATGAAGTGTGATAATAAAGGAGGAATAAAGGGGTGCGTGATAGAATTGTTTTTTCTCAATCTTTAATATTTAAAATCCTCATAACAATTCAATGTCACATATTTATTAAGGGAATATTTTTGAATGAAAATTGCATATTTACTTTAAAGTGAATTCAGAAATTTTCATCAACCTGAACTTTCAGATAATTTGAGCATCAAGAGTTGAAAGTTCATAATTTGTTACACTAATTATTTTTAATAATTATATTCCTGTGACAGTACTAGAAAGGTATTCAGAGGGGGCTTTTATAACAAAAAAAAGACAATGAGCATAATCCTGTACTAGAAAGTGCTGTTCCACATTTATAATCACTCTCTGAAAATAACTGTGAATGACTACATTGTTTCTATGTGTGCAAAAGTGGTATCTGAAGGTATCTGAAGCGCCATAATTTTAATTCAGGCCTTCCATACTTCCATACTACCTAGATACTTTATATACTCTTAGCTATTAAAAGGGGACAATATTTTTTTATTATTATTTAATAAGCAGTCATTAACCCATTAGGGCTCTCTTGAGCTGTAAAAAACATACGTTTTGTATTACATCTTGGGTATGTTGTAGCACTGAGACTAAACTGCTTTTAAGGAAGTGTCATAAACTTGGCCTGAATATTAGGTTCACTGACACCATGTGTACACCATAGAGTCCTAAGGTACAGGGAGGTAACTGCAATTTTAAACTTCTGCTTTTCATTTGCTAAGTCTTTGAAACTCTAGTTTCTTCTGACTCCTAACGAGTAAGTCACTATGTTTTATCTGAGTGAAAGGCTGTCACGGGTGAATACCAGCCTGAAGACAAACCCCTCATGGCTGCTCACTCATTCCCTCACCAGGGGGACTCAGAAGAGGAGTGGAAGGGTAACAACTGGAAAACTTGTGGCTTGAGATAAAGGAAATATGATAGGGAAAGGAAAAGCTCTGCACACACGCAAAGCGAAAAAAAAGGGAATTAATTTGCTATTTCCCATGGGCAGGCGTGTGTTCAGCCATCCCGACTAGAGCAGGGATACGGTTACTTGAGTGGAAAAATGTCATCACTCCAAATATCTCCACATTTCCCTTCTTCCCCCTCAGTGTATATACCAAGCATGATGTCACATGGTATGGAATACCCTTTTGGTCACTTGGGGTCAGCTGTCCTGGCTGTGTTTCCTGCCAGCTTCCCATGCAACCCCAACTTCCTTGCCAGCATGGCAGTATGGGCTGTGTAAGCCCTGCTGAGAAATTGCAAAAATATCTGTGTTATCAACCCTGTGTTCAGCATAAATTTAAAACACAGCCCCATACTAGCCACTGTAAAGAAAATTAACTTTATCCCAGTCAGAAATCAGCACATGGATTCACTTGATATCAGCTGAGACATAGCATCCTATACTACAGCTTCATGAAATGACAAGTGATACTTCAACATAAACATTTACTTCAAGGTGGGGGAAAGTAATTGCATAGTACTCAGTTTAATGAGATAGCAATTTCCAGGATTAAGCTTGATGTGAGATTTCTCTACATTTATCATAGAATATTCTGAGTTGTAAGGGATCCATGAAGATCATAAAATGTTTTCCAAACACTTATTTAACACTGGCAGCCTTAAGGGCATTGCCATTTACATGAGGAACTTATTCTAGTGTTTGACCACCTCCTCTTAATATACTATCTGAACTTGTCTTGATGCAGCTTTGAGCCATTCCCTCACCTTCTATCACATGATGTCAGAGTGAGGAGATAATTGCCTCCCTATTCACTTCCCAATGAGGAATTTGTATACTTCAGTCTTCACCTCTAAGTCTCCTTTTCTCCAAACTGAACAAACTAAATATTGCCCAGTCCACCTCCATAATTCATGCCTTCTAATCCTAGTATGAGTAAAAAACAAAAAAGAAGAGAAAAAAAAAAAAAAAGAAAAAAAAAAGCAGGAAAAGCCAATTACAGCCACTGTTTCAAACATTTGGTCACTTCATCCCATTCCTCAAAGGAGAAGTAAAATCTGAAAAACCAGACTAAAATGCAAAATTATTTTAAATGGAAAAGGATTCAATATATATCATGACATATCACATGTTTTCATGATCTCACTCCCTGCTGTTAAAGATTTTTTTTTTTCCCCTAGGTTTCCTGCAGCACAGTCCCAGACATAAGATACCAGGCGAAAATAATTCAATAAACGGGTAGTACAGCAATAGGAACAGCTCAAGATGCGTGTCTCCAGAGAATCATAGAACCGTAGAATGTTTGAGTTGGATACCATCTAGTTCCACCCACCCCACCATGGGCCAGGACACCTTTCACTAAACTAGATTGCTCCAAACCCCATCCAGCCTGGCCTTGAATACTTCCAGAAATGGGGCATCCCCAGCCTTCCTGGGCAATTTGTTCCAGTGTCTCACCACCCTCACAACAAAAATTTTCATCGAATATCTAACCTGCATCTGACCTAAATCTGCCCTCTTGCAGTTTTAAGTCACTCCCCTGTCTTGTCACTAAATGACCTTGTAAATAGTCCCTCTCCATCTTAATTGTAGATTAAGATACTGGAAGGCTGAGTCACCCCAAAAGCCTTCTCTTTTCCAGGCTGAATGGTCCCAATTCTTTTAGCCATTTCTCATATGAGAGGTACTCAAAATCCCAAAGAGGGAGTCAGAATAAAGAAATCTCTGGACTTTTATACCCTTCTAGATATTCTTTAGACATCTTTAATGCAACCTGCATGCACCTCTTGGTCCAATGATGGTTTTTGTTCTGAGTCTTCTAAAACACAGCTGGATTCTTTCTCCATGTCCATATAGGCAGGTCGTTAGCTGTTCTTTTCTTCTGAAATTATAGCTTCTAGTGATTACTGTAACCGCTTTGCCTTCTGGTTTGTACTTCTTGTCCACTAATATAGTTGGCAGCATATGGAAAACGGAAAAGTTCTTGGTGTAGAATAAACACTATGTAGCATCAGCTAGAATATCAGTATGCTATCAGCATTATTCTCACACTAAATCTAAAACATGGCACTGAACTAGCTATCAGGAAAGTTACTAAGGAAATGAGCTCTATTCTATCCAAAAGCAACTCTAGATGAAATTTCACAGCTCCCAGCCTAGGGCCTCAGCAAATATAGTTATTGATGCCAAGCAAGTAAAACTAAGATGACAGCATATAATATTATAATGCTAAATCACTTAATTTTTGTTTAAAAAATATTTATTAATCTAAACATCTAATATCTCTTAACACTTGCCAAACTCTCAGTGTCTCACACAGTTACTCCATAAACATATGCTTTGTCCCATAAGCTTCATTACTGTCATGACTGCTGTTTCATCTTTAGATTTACAGGTGCGAAACCCCCTTTGTCTTTTGTTGTTTAATCAATTGACATTAATGATATTAATAAAGGTTTTTAAAATATATTCAGAGTGTGTTGTGTATCCTAAAATATGAGTTGTAGCTTGAATATAGGGTTGCAATACATATATGAAGATAATATATGTGAAGATCTAGAATACTCTATGTGATTACTTCAGATAATATCTGTAACATTCTGGAGTAAAAAGTGAGTTGCTTTAAAAAAGGAGAAGAAAGCACGACATATTTCTCAAAAAGTGATCTACGTATAACAGAAGGAATCATGAGGGTTTAATTTTTGGTAGAACTAGGCAGAAGATGAAAAGAAGAATTAAAGGCAGCAATAACAAAAATGACAAAAAGAGAAATACAGAAGCAGCCTGTTATAAACCTGGCCCATCTTGTCAAATTCAAAACTTAATCAATTAATGTGGGTTAAAAATACTCTGTAAGAGGAAAAAAACACACAAGATACTGTAAGATGCAAGGATGTTACAATAATCACATTAGATTACAAAATAAATGTCTAGCCAATGTGTTGCACAAATTGGAGTGTGCAAGATCATTATCAGAACCTGAGAGACAAGCAACAGAATTATATCAACATGGAGCATTATCAATATCTATAATCAAAGAGCTTCCTGATGCTGCAGAAATCATAAAACTTAAATTGTCAATTCTGAAAAAAGCCTACTACACTAGGCACAGCAGAATCTGTTCACATCCACCACTTCATTTTTATTGCATTTCCTGCATTTGCTTCTGCTTTCTTTGACTTGATTGATGTCAGCTCTGTTATGCAGAGATTTACATTAGTTAAGGAATTGGACCTGAACATTTTACAGCTGGCATACAGCCAGGAGAGGTTAATACCATGAGATGTAGTAATATGTTCTGTTTTTATTAAATAGCAAAACTGTCACTGTTTTCAACACATCCAAGGCTTTGGTCACAGATAAGTATGTCTTATCAACATTATTACTGTGTATAAAAATCACCAGAATGTGACATAACAATACCTGTTAACAATCAGTGATATATTATATTGAATGATTAAAGAATGGCTCTTTTTTCCTCTTCTTTCTGATATTGCATTCCCAATCAAAAATAAGCATCTTTGAATTTCATAGTTTGTTGGGAAAATGATCACATATTTTTCAAGTTGTTTTTACTATCTATTCTGGAAGTTTCCCTTAGAAACCACAAAGCAAATGTCTGCTGCTCCATTAAGAAATCTACACTTGTATTCGGCAGGCATCAGTTTTGTTTTACTCTCAAGTTCCTAATGGAGTTTAAAATTAAAATTAATGTTTCTGTTTACTTTCCAGTATATTCAAAATCCTAATCAATGATGTCAACACATCTCAGTAATAGTATTTCTCTATTAATGTCTGATAGAGGCAATAAAGGAAGCATGGGGCACTGTTCAGTAGGCCAATCACTGGAGGATATTTTTTATGTTGTCAGCTGTGAACCAACTGAGCTGTAATAAATAGTACAATTAGTGGAAATAAAATAGCACACTGACATGACTGAAATGATATTGAGCAGGACACTTTGCAAATGCAAAATCTTTTACCCAAGATGATTAGAATACAAATAGAAAGGGGGAAAGAAACAGCTTACCCAGAAATTAAAGACATTCCCATTCTATCAATCCCATTTTACTTTATGTCTTCTAAAGCTATTTATCTCAGTAACAGTGCAGTACTCTACCTTCCATGAGTGCCCTTCTACTCATATTTTCCTGAATGCCAGCTTTTGATACATTGCAGCATTCACAAATGTTGATCAGTTATCACTTAAATCTTTTCTTTAGGTATTCTTTCATATGTACTTCTCCGAAGCTGCCACTCCATCATTTAGTCTTGATAGCACTATATATGGACCATTATGTCTCCTCCATTGACATTCTTATGCAGCAGCTGTTTTACACAAGTCTCTTTTGTGCTCATGGACTTTTCTGTCACTAGCACAGGTGTCTTAGTTGCACATTGCCTTTGTTGATTTCAGTTCAGTGAGTCTATTTAAATCAGTTGATAATCTGGATCTAAACCTTTGTGATCAACATAAGACAAATATTTTCAAGGGAAAAAAACAGCAGGCACTTAAGCATAGGCCTTCCTTTTAAAATACAATTAAAAATATAATTTATTGATTAATTTCATTTTGAAAAAGAAAAAAAAGAAAAAAATATTCTCCCTCTTTTCTTCTACACAGCAAATATAAATTATGAATCCCTAGAGAATTTGACTATGTTGTGTTAAATGTACGTAAGTTTGTAATTTTTAGAAACATTAGATTTTACTTCATCATTTTGTGAGTTAAGCATTTACATTCCCACCATCTGTAAGTACTGCAACTATACCTGCAACTTCAAATAGATTTCTCTGTTAGTTTTAGGACTTGTGGTTTTTTTTACCCCATGAATCTTATGCTTAGAGATCTTTTCATTTACTGATACAAGTCTCCTAGAAATTCTGCATGCATTTATACTGTACATCAGATTCAATTTTTGGTATAATTTCCTGAGACATATGAATATTGTGCAACATTCTCAGGACATTAACATAATTTACAAGGTCAGAATACTATTCAGCTCTCATGATGGTTAGGATAACAACCTTCATCAATGTACCCTTTGAAAGTAGTTAAGAGTCAAACAGACAATGGAATTAATGCAGCATGCTCTTGACCAATATGCCTGCTGGCCATAAAGACTTAAATACTGCCACCTGTACATTCATTTTCAACACTATTAGGGAACTATTACAAAAATTTTCTTAAACTTTACTTCTGTGGATTGTAAAACAAAATCCAAAACCAGTGTAAAATATAGTAGATGGCTATTTGCCTTTTAATGCTGAAACATATTGATATTCTAATTAAATTTAATCAAAAATATGACCTCCCTTAAAGCACAGAACAACAGCACAAAGAAATTAATTATTTCTACACAATAATTAATTGATGATTATTTACATTTTATAGTAAGAAATATTTATAAAAGCATATATAAAATTTAAAATATATCCAACCTATATTAAACTACTATTAAACTGATATCTACTAGGAATGGATATTTATTCGGAATGAACATACTGCAGCACAATGCAAAATAAATCACTAACATTTTTTATCAAGGTATTCAATATAACGGGGTTCTCAGCATAACTCTCATTTGTCAGACTACTGCTGACAGAAGAAAATAGAACAGATCTCAAATCTCAGAAAAGAAAGCTATGAAGTGAATGTTAATAGGAAAATACACACAGCACTACTGATACTTAGTGAAATTTTAAAACCCCATAGATTAAATATTTCCATTTTCAAAATGGACTTCTCCTAATTTCAGTCAGAACTAAAACCCATTAGAGGAGAAGGAAAATAAGATTTATTTGATCCTGTGAGTCCCTCTTGCAGGTCCAGTTTCCATCCACATACTTTTATCATCAAGGTCACTTGTTAGATACCAATTCTAAAGTTAGTTTGGTAAAAATTATGAAATCTGGCCTTGTCTTACCTGGCTGTTGCACAGAATAAGTTCAAGGGTTTTCAATAAACAGAACTATTCCCTTGATTAACATACAGTGCCTGTGATTTGTGACATGCTTTACTTGGTAGCCATGTGAGCAGAATTAAACATAACAGTCCTGATTATTGTACAAAAAATTCCTTCCTTGTTTTGATTTTTTTTGCCATTTTCTATTACCTTTGCATTTAGATGAAATTCTTTTCATCTGATCACAAAAAAATGTTCTTATTAGAAGAATGCTGCATCTTATCAAAATAGGACTGTAACCAAGAGAGAAATAATTCCACCTATGTCTTTGCCACCAAGAGATAAACCCATACATTGATTAGCTGTGAGGATAGCAGTCAGCTAGCAGCAGTCAGCAGTGATTAGTTGCATCATTGTGACTTCAGTGCCCCAGATTAACTCTAAGATTACTTTTCTTATTGCATAAAATCCATTTCTTCATGAAGAAGTGTGTATCTTTCAATACCCTCTTTAGATATTGCATACTAATTCAGTAACCCTGAGCTCTGCTCATCCCTTTGGGCAATAACATGTGCAACTCATGTCAGAGATGCTGGGAGCTCAGCACCTTTCCTCATTTTATTTAGATCAAACTGAATCAATCTGTATCTTATGACCAAAAAGAAAAAAGCAGTGGAAGGGTTTATACTCTACAAATTATTAAAATCTCAGACAACTTCATGGATCAGTGATTGACAAGATTTTAGTTAGATAACACACTTGCAGTCTTATTGAGACAAGTCAGGGACTCATCTGATAACAGATTCCAAAAGGGAAACACCAGAGAAACATCCCAAAAGAGTTAAGGGATGCTCCTCTAGGAAGGTGACACCGGCATGAGTCCATCTTAGGTGCCTTTATACCATTTCATGCAGCACGGGCTGAAACACAAAGAATTGTAAGCTACCACCATGCTACTAGAAACCTATAACCATATTGCCATTATTGAAACTTTGATGGAATTAATTCTATGCCTGGAGTGTGACTATCAAAAGCTACAGGCTATTTAGAAGCGGCAGGGGAGGAAGGAGAGGTGGAGGAGTTGCTCTCTGCATCAAGAGGTGGATTGAGTGTGAAGAGTTCTCTCTGAAGAACAGCCATGAGCAGGTAAAAAGCCTGTGGGTAAGAATCAGAGACTGAGGCAACAAAGGAAACTTTGTGATCAGTGTGTACTTGAGGCCCTTATTAAATGGAATCCTACTGATGAAACCTTCTTGCTGCAGCTGCAGGAGGCATCATGCTCACAGGCTCTCGTCCTGGTGGCTCCAACCATCCTGACATCTGATGGGAAAGTTGCACAATGAGCTGTAGGCAATCCAGGAGACTTCTAAAACATGGAAGATAACTTCCTGACCCAGGTAGTAGACAGCCCTGCCAAAGAGAATGCAATACAAGATCTTATGGCCACCAATGTAAGAGAGCCAGCTGGGGACATCAAGATTGGAGGCAACCTGGGTTGGCTGCAGTGATCATGTAGGGTTTGCTGTCCTGAGGAAACCTAGAAGAAAAGAGAGAGATGATTTTCAAGAGCATTTAGCAATAAAACAAAAGGAAATGGCTTCAGACTGAAAGACACTAGGATTAGATTAGATATTCTCTATTGCAGAAGTGGTGAGGCAGTGGAACAGGTTGCCCAGGGAAGCTGTGGATGCTCCATCTCTGGAAACGTTCAAGACAAGCTTGGAAGGGGATCTGAGCAACCTATCTAGTGAAGAGTGTCCTTGCCCATGGATTAAGAGTCAGAACTAGATGATATTTAAGGTCCCTTCCAATCGAAATCATTCTATGGTTCTATGTTAATGCCAGAAGATCAGATCCACTTAGACTTACATGTTTATTTTTATCTTCTAACTCTTGTTGTTAAGGAAGTAACTCTAAGATATAGCCTTGAAAAAACCTTGTCTTTTACACAGAGTGCTGTTGATTTACAGTAACAATAAGTTTTGATCTTAAAAAACCCAGAAAGTTTATGCCATTAGCACTAAGTTTTCAGAAGGGATAATAAACACTTGCTTTCAAATGCTTGTGATTTAAAAATCTCAACACAATAAAATACAAAATACTAAGTTAAGCTATTTGTTAAAAACTTTATTGAGGAAAGATTGAAAACCCACCTCCCATATATGCGTGCTTGGCAGAGATATAGGTCTGAGCCAGTGGAAATCTTTTCTAACAGTCCTGGAGGAGATAAAGTTGTCTATAAGGATTTTTCTTTTTTTTTTTTTTTTTATTTGTTTGAGTCTGAAATAACAGGGCAGTGGTCTCCACTGAATATCACAAAGGTAAATTGGTCTATCATAAAAAAAAAAAAAAACAAAAAAACCCAGACTTCTGGATGTCTACATAGATAAATGAATCATGTAAATTCCAGATTGCTTTAAATTTTTATATAAAAAATTACTGTTTGCATATCAACTGAATTCTGAAATTGTAATTCTATTCTTCACCTTTTTTTGTGCTTGATATTTCAGAATGATAACTGTTACAAGATTTTTAGAATAGCTCACTGAGAAAATTACTCATTTTGCACTTGAGAATCATTGCATAAATGCAGGATAAGGACAAGTAACAGTTTCATAGTAATTAATATGAAGACATAATTAAGCTACATTAAGTCAAATGTTCAGATAATTTTGAAAGAAAGAAAAATCTACAATGTGTGGAAAGTGACTCTCCTCTACCCTGCATTGCTGGGGTCTATACTGGGGAACTGCATTCAGAGCAGATCTGCACGAGACTGTGTACCCCAGAAGAGTTCAGATCATGGATCCATGAAATGAGACTAATGTAAATTAGCAGTTATATAGAAATGAAATATGTGATAGCAGGTTTAGAAAGGAACTAATTTCATTTCTAAAATTTAAATACTGAATACAGAAATGTTGATGCTCTCCCAGTTCAGCAAAGACTATTGTTATGAGAAAGGGAATAAAATGTTCTTTATGCCCATATTTAAGTGGGCTTCAAACCGAGCAAAGCAGATTCAGGTTACAGTCTAAAACTAGCATTTTTATGGTAACAATAATGAAATGCTGGAACAGTTTGAAGTAAGTAGACTTTAAGTGAACACCTTTAAACAAAGGTTAAGTTAACACCTACAGGTAGGTTCACAGCTAGAGCTAATTATCTTGCCTTAGATCTTGAAGGTTAACTAGGTGACATATCAATCCTCTCTCATTCTGTTCAAGCCATACAGAAACCTACGCAGAAGAAAAGAAGCTTGCCTAAGTGTATTTAAGACAAATGGGATGATGGGAGAAGGGGTGAACCAAAACCAAGCCAGAAGATGTATTAACATATTCTATATATCATGACTCACATTTCATTATTCGATTGTTATACTTCGGCCAGGGGAAACGGTTAGTATTGGTGACTTTTTTGAAGTGTCAGAACATTTATATTTATATAATAGGCACATGATTATAAAATAAGAAAAACAGGGAGGGGTAGGATCTACAGCAAAATAAACCAGCTTCCATTGGCAAAAAGATTAATAGTTAGATACTTATTTTTTCCTAGGTGTTGAGTTCACCTAATTTTTAAAAGCACTTTGTTCTATCTAGATATGAAAGTCTTGATTTTTCCATAGAAAATGTTAGACAACCGCATTTTCCTTTTGCTTTATGCTTTTGAGGATTTGACTCAATCTGCATATATAAACCTTTCCTACACAATTGTTAATACAGCCAAAGTCAGGGCCCATGCAACAGTAACTTTCAGATGTTTCTGAAATGCTCCGGCACTGAGGTAGAGTTTATTTCAGATATAAAGTAGATAGAACAGGTGCTATCAAACAGTTTTATTTCCTTTGTGCCATAAAGCCTCAATCCCATGAATGACAGCCTAGGTCTTTCCAAATAGTAAACTTGCTGAGAAATGGATTGAAGAGGTTTGCAGTGATAACCTCAAGGCATAGAGGAGACAGTACTGTAGAGAGAAATATGGAAAAATCTAGCAAAACTTAATGCGGAAACAAAATGGGAAAACTCTGTATTTTAGACAGGTTTTAGGGAAGAAACATTTCCCTGTAATACAATGTTTTTCCTGATAATGGAAACTTTAAGAACACTAAAGTAAATCTCACTTTTCAAATGAAAATTTAATTTTTCAAATGATAAATATATATTAAAAAAGAACCCAAAACACTCTAAATGGTATAATTCAAAATGTTTAGAGTAAGGAAAATATTTTTTCTGCAGGTAATTCTGCTTTAACTTGGTACACCTTAACCAAAATGTATACAATAAGAAATTGGTTCTTACTCTTATTCTTGATCCTATCCCTGAGCAGAAAGGAGCAGCAGAGACAACCTGTGATAAACCGACTGCAACTCCCATTCCTTGTCCCCTGCTAGGTAGCAGGAGGAGATAGAGAAAATCAGGAGTAACATTAGGCCCTGGAAGAAGGGAGGTGTGGAAGAAATGTGCTTTGGATATTTTTTCTGTTTCTAACTATTCTACTCTAATTTATTTGGAATAAATTCAATTAATTTCCCTAGCTGAGTCTGTTTTGCCTGTCACAGTAACTGCTGACTGCTCTCTCTCTCTCTCATCTGGACCCACAAGCCTTTCATTATATTTTCTCTCTACTGTCCAGCTAGAAGGGCAGTGATACAGCAGCTTTGGTGGGCACCTGTCATCCAGCCAAGTTAAACTCACCATACTACGATAAGGTAGCTCTGCTTTTGGTGAGGTGCTTTTTGGTTGCACTCAAGAATTTATCCAACTTAATCAAAATCAGCAAGTGTCACCATGTCACGCCTTCAAAACTATTTAAGTGCCTACAATATTTATTAAATAGCTGGATTTTTATTTTTAAAATACCCAAAACAACCAAGCAAAAATGAACAAAAGTAACAAATGAACAAAAAAGTGGGGTTTTTTTTAGTTATAAACATTTATTTCAAGAAAATAAAGTCTAAAATCTGACAAGCCCTGAAAAATATTGTATTTAAAAATAAGAGAAGCACTCTTTCTCTCACTGAATAAAGATTTTAATAATGGATTAGACTAAATAAGAAAAAGAAAATCAAGTAAGACTCATATCTAGGAGGAAAAACAACAGCAACAAAACAAAACCCTGAATAAATAGAATTTATCTTCTTGTTTCCAGCCAAACAATTGAAATAGTTAAGTAGTGCAAGACAGGTAAGATAATGAAAATGAATACCAGGATTCGTATTCATCCTATCTACTTTTGAGGGCATAAATAGTGTACAAATTTAAGAACTTCTATGCCTAAAGTTCTGTATGAAGTCTGTGTAGAAAGATAGACTCCTGTACTTGGTGCTTTACTTCATTCCAAGTCTTAAAACACTTCATGAAAATCACGTCTCTTGCAAGCTACAGTGTACAGCTAGTATTATCTAAGCAAAATGAAAAAAAGCCTGCATTCAAATCGATGAGAGCTAAAGAGAAAAGCTAGGAGTAAAATATTTAGAATATCTTTATCAACAGGGATGAACAGAAATTATTCCCAAAGAAGGAAACAAAAATTAAGCTTTACTGAGATTAGCAGATGCCTGTACATGACTTGCAACTGTAAAGGTATACAAGACCTAAGAATGCAGATTTACAGAGTTGTGACCCTATTGATTAAAGAAAAATAGCCCTTAAGCAATTAGAGTATTCAATGCTTTTTGGAGTTTTACAGGATTTCTTTTAGCTGCTTAAAATTTCTTACACCCTAATTGATGAAGTTTGAAAATGTGGGAAAAACACGATCCCAAATAATAAAGACTTGTCAGTACTTTACACTCTAAATTTATGTCATATTATAAAACTTATTAACTTCTACTCTTTTGAAAAAAATACAAAACCAGAAATGTGGATATTGAACTCAAAACTTTATCTGTTAACATTGTTTTCAGGCAATTGTTTGTTTTATTGTGGTGTTTTTATTCTCCACATTTGATAGCAGCACTACTGGATCTGATCTTTGATTCTCTTCAGTTTACAGCAGGTCCAGCAAGAGTAAGAGGACTGTTCAGTAGATAGTTAGAACTCCATAATTTCTTCCCTTTGTTCTAGTTCTGGCAAAGAGTGAATATTTTAAAGACTCATCTACTTTAAGAAGTTCACAAGAAAAAAAGTCTTCATTGCATTTCCTTTTTCTTCTAAAGTAATTTCATTTTGAAACGTGAAAAGTGGAAGAATCTTCATACCCACTTGACCACTGACATTTTAGGTGAGTGTGACTTAACTTACATGGCTCCCAATAACAGTACCATTTCAAAAATTGATGAAAAATACTTTTTCTGAATACACAACTCAGTACTTTATGTATACTTAACATATTTCAAATAATATTTCAGATTAGAAATAGCTAATAGAGGTGATATTTTTCACAGGTAAGAAAAAAAGGAATTTTAGGGGAGCATATAGTAAATGCAGTGAGCACAAGCAAAAGAAGTAATGCACTTCTTTATTTTGATCATACTGTATTTCTGTATAAGAAAAAAAACAAAAGCTAAACTTTCTTTGATGGCATTGTTGAATATAAGAGACAGCGAACTAAACTTTATTTCTTACTTGAGTACAACTGTCACCAAAGTCAATGAGTCCTGTTCTGTGTGGATATTTGGCCCTTAGTGGCTGTGAGTAAAATATTGTGTGGCAGTGATGCTCAGCAAGTGTGGAAATGACAGCTGGAAGATGAATATAAAAATAGATTGGAAGTGACAGTGAGTGTGAATATATGTACAACCTTTTTTGCAGAAATAAGCTAAAAGTAACATCTCAAGTTCTGTCACTTTTCTTGCTACTAGCAGTTATTTTCATGAATCCAAAATAATCAAAGTGGTCTGTAGGACAAATGTTTCTACGGAGAATAAAACAAAATTATTTCCTGAAGCTGAATATGACATCCAATTTACAAGACCAATAACAAAAACATCTGATTTTAATGCAGAATTTTGGGCACTAAGATTCTCAGGGAATAATACTAACACTATCACTTCTTGCTAGCTGTGAGCAGACTCCTGATTTCAGTTTGGAGGAAGAACAAGGAAATACTTCATATATATATATATATATGTATGTGTGTGTGTGTGTGTGTGTGTGGGTGTGTCTACATAAGCAATGGAAGAGAATCAGAATTTAAGTTGGTTTTAGACTGTGCCATTCACAACATTGCATCTTGAAACATAAATGTTTCTAAGGCTTATTATTCCTGAAAATGTCTGAGGCAAAGTTACTTTGAGTACTTTAGATATCTTTATTACTTTGAAATTCAGGTGTTGTATAAGCTTAAATTAGAGCTTCAAGCAATTTCTAAATATTGTTGGTCCTTTTTGGATCCACTGTATTGATAGTCAAATCAATTTTCATTTAAGTTTTGCAGGGCGGTTTTTTGGGCGTTGTATTAGTTGGAGGTTTTTTTGTTAAAAGGTAATGTGGTAATTTTAGATAAAGGACTTCCTGTTTAGAAGTATATATTTTCCTCTTTGGTATACATAGCATACACATAAGTAGCCTAAGATATGCAATATTGTTGAGCATCTGTACCCTCCATATCAGTTTTACTGCATTTTGCAACTAAACAAAACTAATTATTGTGAAGATAATCATCAACATACATTTGTATGGGAATAAAAATCTCAGACATTTAGTTTCTAGGTCTCATACCTCTTAGGAGACTTATTAAATTAATATTTACCTGGGGCATTTTGAATTTCAGTCAAATCTTGAAAAGAAGAGACATTACCTACTTCATGGATAACAAGGGAAGTCTGCTTTGGGAAGGTTAATAGTTCAGAGAGGACCTTTGAGAACGAGTAATTTTCATTTTTTTTTTCTAATTCTTGAGGACTCAATTCCCCTTTGTAAGTATATTGAAAGTTTAGGATAGATAAAAAGCATAGGCAATAGATAAAAATGCTCAGGCAATGTGCAACTTGAGTTTCTTGAGAAGAAGGCAGGTAGGAAATAGGACTTATCGTACTTAAAGACCAGATCCTTAAAGTCCTTTTTAAGACTGACCATAAGGATAATGCTTGATCAACACTTTTTAATTTTTTTTTCCCTCAGCATTTACCATAATTACAAGAAAAGAAGAGGATATGTTCAAAAATGTGTGAAAGCAGTTGCAATAATACAAACAAAAATGCATTTCAGTCATACAGAACTGATGTAAGTACCTGCAATAACTGAGCAGAATTTAGACTGTTAACATCCATCATTAAAACATGAGAAAGGAGACAAAAATAAATCAGAACCCCCAACACAACCAACAAAAAACCTAGGCAAATAAACAAAATGCAGCAAAAAACAACAAAATTAGACGCTGAGTTTCCAAAGGGTTTTAGGAAATAGTCTCAGCCACAAAATAATTTCCTACATTAATTTTGAATGCTGAGTCTCTTTGCTTCTTTAATAAACATTAAAGATTTCTTCTATTTCTTCAGCTCTTTCCTAAAATACTGAAATGTGTGCTTTTTAATGAAAGAGCTCTGGAATAATATACCAGTTGGCAAAGTTAATAAAACTCTAGGGTGCATTCTGAAATCCTTCTTCCAGTATGCAAATAAATGCAAGCTGTTCATAAGATGCTAAAAACACGAGCCTGGAATGACATTGGATTTGAATGACTGCTGCTGAAAATACTATTTTACTTCAAAAATAGAATTCATTTTTTACAATAGAGAACACTATACTTACTTATACACTAGTAAATGATAATTTTGCTTTTTAGCATACTACCTCAGAAAATATACCTGCTTCATTAGCACAGGTCCCACAAATTCATAAAAGTAACGATTTTTTTAGATAACAGGTAAAATCATGCTGTTACAAATTTGACCTAAAAATATAATAAACTTTTTGGGATAATTTGCAAGAATAGTAGAAACATTATGGTTGGAAAAGACCACCAAGACAATGGAGTCCAACATCTATCTGACTGAACATCATCACACTTACAAGATCACAGCACTAAGTGCCATGTCTACTTGTATCTTGAAAAACTTCCAGGAACATTGACCTCACCATTTCATGGCTAGTTCTTTCCAACGCTTAACAACTCTGTGAGAAATTCTTCCTGATGTTTAACCTGAACCTCCCCTGTTGTAGCTTAAGGCTACGTCTTCTTAAGACTTCTTCCGGCCACTGTTTGCCTGGGAGAAGCAGCCAAACCCCACATAGCTAAAACCTCCTTTCAGGGCATTGTAGAGAATGCTAAGGTGTTTCCTGAGCCTCCTTTTCTCCAGGCTAAAGGACCCCAGCTTCTGATAGGTCTAGAGTGTAAATACTTTCTCCAGCTTCACTGTCCTTCTCTGGACACACTCCACCCCTCAATGTCATCCTTGCTGCCCAGAACTGGAAAGAGGACTTCAGATGTGGCCTCACCAGTGCTGAGGACAGGGGACAATCACTGTCCTGGTCCTGCTGGCCACACTATTGCTGACACAGGACAGGATGTCTTTGGCCTTCTTGGCCACCTGGGCACACTGCTGGATCACATCTACTGGGATGCTGAAAAACACCCCCAGGTTCTTTTTCACCAAGGAGCTTTCAAGCCCCTCCTCCTCAGCCCCACACAGCGTGTAACTCCGTATGGGGATGTTGTAACCCTGTTGCAGCAGACATCTCCTTAGGGGTAGAAATGAGCCAAGACACAGACTCTCATTCAACAACATGAAAAGGATCCCCGTTTATTCTTCTTTACAGCTTTGCCATCCTGGCAGAACACAGCAAGCTCCTACTGCAGACTCTGAGTGCTGGCTATCTCCTGCTGGACTGTGACTGCAGGTGTTGGTTTGCAGGCTCTGCTTTCACCCAGCTCAGCTGTGACTGCAGGCTCCAACAGCAGGCTCTGACTCCATCAAACCCAGACTGACCTCACAGCACATCTCTTACTGCAGCAATTCTCTTCCTTTAATTCTTTTTCTTCTTAGTGTCACTCTGGAGCTTTCCAGGTTCCTTAAGGCTCCTCTTTCTCCAGGCCCTCTGCCTCTAAAATCCCCTGACCAGCCAACCCACCTTTTTTATCACACTCATCTTTATTAGTCACAGCTGCAACACATTAAGGGAAAGGTTGTTCCTCTTCTTTGGTAAATAGCACACCTGTGATGTACCAGGGGCAAAGTCACCTCTAGTTTCTTCTTCTACACCTACAGTAACCCAAGTGCAGGACATGGGACTTTGCCTTATTAAACCCCATAAAATTAGCCTGCACCAATCAACCCAACCTCTCCGGATCCCTCTGCAGAACTTTCCTACCTTTGAGCAGATCGCGAATCCCACTCAACCTCTTGTTATCTGCACACTGACAGGGTGCTCTTGATCCCCTTATGCTGACCACCAGAACAGATATTAAACAGGGCTGGATGTGACCCCATTCACCACCACCTTCTAGGCCCAGCCATCCAGACAGCTGTAACCCAGTGAAGGGGGCACCTGTCCAACCCCTGGGCTGCCATCATCAAAGGCTTTACTGAAGTACAGGTAAACTCAAAAGTCTATGGGGCCAGATGGGTTTCACCTAAGGTACTGAAGCTCTGGAGCTGTTTATGGCTGCTTTAGCAATGCCCTCACCATGTCAGCCTCTCTCCCTGCTGGGTCTTTCCTCCCTCTCTCAGCTTGCCCTGTCTCCAGGAACACACTGCCTACCTCCCCCCATTAGGTGTTTTGCCCCAGAATTTACCATAGTCACAGCTGTTGCTGCTGCTGTCACCATGTACCTTGTCAACTTTTAATGAATGTATGCATTTAATGGATGTACTCTGATGTATTAAATGCATCCTAACTTTAAAATTATTGAATTTATAACCTTTTGATCCTTTTTTATTTACAAATATTTAATAATTTTAAAAATAAGTATATATTAAAAGCTTGGAATTTTTCAACTGAACAATATTTTTTATTATACATTGAAAATACATGAATTTTCTTTCCTTTCTGTAACATTGCATTTTTAGTACATCTTTGGAAGTTATTGTTTATAAGAGAAAAAAAATAAAGATATACTTTAAAAATATAAAAACTAAAATAATCTAACTCCAAAGGAAAATTAATTTAAATCAGCACAACAAAAGATATAGGCCATTTTACACTATCTTATGAGTATTAAAATAGGTGATTTTTAAAATGCCTGTATCATAGTGCAGATTTTTACACAGAAGTTTAAAAAGAAAAAAAAACACCTTATTTTAGAAACTTGTATTGGTCCCTATGATAGATTTCCATTTGAAAACATAATGTCACAAAAACAGAAACTTAATATAGATGTCTGCAACCACTCTACTGCTCAAGACTTCCTTTTTATTTAGATATCAAGATGCACTTCAAGGATGCAGTTCGTTTAACTTCTTTCAGACATCTGTTTAGTTTCAAATTAATGACATAATAAAATCCTTAATTTTCTCTATGACTATAAAGCCAGTCTTTATGTAAAAATTCCAGCCATAGAATCTGAAACAGATTAATGTTTTTATGAACATCTGCCCCTTAGCAAAATTAGTTCCTTGACTTTTGTCTCAGAAAAGCTTATTTTATGGTTTCTGAATTGAAAGTTAAAATATTTTTTTTTTTGTCAGGCAATAAATTATATATTTAACACAATCTTAGTAAGACTATGTCTATAAGAGAACAGAATTAAGTGCTTCTAACTTTATGAAGTGCAGAGGAGCAGGATAGCACTTTAATTACATTCAAAATGTAGAGTCTGTGTACTAAATAAAATCTGTTATTAACAACCAGGAAAAACAAGGAGAGGTTTGGAAAGACACTAGAGTCAAAATCCCGCTGCTAGAAATTAGTGACAGAATGAGAACTCAGTCACACCATCACTGGAGACAACAGCTCAATATTGCTATACCTCAGTTTTTCAGTGGCAGAAGTTGTAAAATGCATAGAACAGAATATATTTTAGACAAAGACAGCCAAGTTGCCATGAGCCATCTTATGTGTTAGGACTACTCTAACACAAAATGATTTGAGGTTACACTTAAATGGGTTAGGAATGCTCAAAGGGTTTCTCTGTTGGCTTTACTGTGGGAGTAGTAAACTAGAGGTAAGTGAGGGTCATCAGTAGCTGTCAAGAGTAATGTATTCCATTATACCTGCAGCATTCATAAGAAGATATGTCCCTTTTGCTATAAAATCCTGACAAGTTACAGGATTATTTATTTTCTACCTTTGTTAAAAAGCTTAGTATAAGTTGCTACTTGGTATTTCAGTAAAGAAAGGATATGTCATTCTGTACTAAAACTTAAAATGATTTGACAGTGTATTTAGCTCTGTGTTAAATAAAAGTACTTTTCATCAATGCTCTGAATAGTAGTTCTGGCAGTAGCATGTGACACTGTGAAAAAATATAGCTTTTAGAAAAATCTTAACATAATGTATGAAACAATTGTTTTTGCAAAATAATAAAAAAAAAGACTAGCACCCTAACTAGCCATAATTGTTAAGTACATTATTCTTTGATGTTGAGCACCTGAAGAAAAACAAACCCAAACTTTTAATAGCTCTAGTAGAGCAATTTAAGCGGTAGTGATTATATCTGATTTTGCAAAGAAACTGTAAGAGCTTCAAGTTACAAATAAAGGTAATTATCATGAGAAAGTAAAGTAGAAACTATTAAATTATACAGTGTTTGTCTTTCTGTTTCCAAGTGTTTTTGTTCTTATAATTTGTAATGCTTCATTGCTTGGAACAACCACTTCCAAATGTGTAACAATAAAATGTATCATAACTTCTACTCTCTGTCCCTCCCCTTCTATTTTTATGAATTTGTGAGTTTTGGTGCATAGGCCAGAAGTGAAAATTGTTCTACTAGCACATAGCACATAGCACATACTTGTTTAGTGTAGTATTAAGAATTGTCAGAACTGCAGAAGCTTTTATACGTATATGTATTAGTTGATACATATGTCCAGTATCTAGACACAACTGTGATGAGAAATTTGAAACATAAAAAAATATTTTTTTTAAATTATTCACTAACATGTTATGCAACTGGCTTATTCTTACATAATATTATTCATTATTACTGCATTTTAAAAACATTGTCTTTAGCACTTGTGTCATAAATAAGCTCTTACAATACTGTGGAGCCAAAGCTGTTTAGTTGTCACTAATATCTATAGTCCTTGATGACTGTTGGTTGCTGAGGCCCAGGAGATTGGACAAGGGAGCTCATTGCTGAAAGATGTCAGAACTCAAGCGAGCCTGTCTTCCTCCACCTCCTCAGATTTTCCTGATTTATAGCTGAGGTTTCTGTATTGTTTTGCCACTCACAATGAGTCCATGAGGAAGTTTTATCTGCTCCTGATACTGCTTGTATAATTTTTGAATGGAGCAGTATTTTTGAGAGTATCTTTATTATATATGTGAATACAGAATATATGCAGAATGCCTTGCCTATTTGTAATCACTTCTTTAGCTTATCTCATGTTTTTACTAATATTTATTACTTGAATTTCTTGCCTCTTTGGTGGTCACACAGATCATAAACTTACGCAAAAAGTTCCTACATTGTCCTTAGCTATGCCCTAACTGTTTAACAGAATGCTTATTTACTATTACTGTTTACTCTATACTACTTTACTGTGCTCCTGTTCAGCTATATCCTGGCTAATGTAGTTACAATTTACAGACCTTTATTTTGTCTATGAACTCTCTCATCTAAAGAAAATCATAATAATAATAAAAATGACATAGACTGAAGCTGTTTCATATTTACTTTTCACTAGCAAAATTGTGCCACATTTCTAATTATTTTGCGAGTACCGTCACCCCTTCCTTCATTTTAGAGGCCTGATTCATGAGTTCATTAAGGTTAGTCAATTTTTAAGCAGTTTTTAACAGCAAGTACACTATACAAGTTAGTAAGGCTCATTATAAAGTTAAACCTTTGCTTAGGTGCTTTGATGAGATGAATTTTGAGGCCACATCTGCTCTGAAATAGTGCACAGTAGAGATATCTTTACACCTCTTTGATTTGTCAGCCTCCAGGATGAGAATTCACATATTCTCATGAATGTGGGTTTTTTTTTTCTGATTCAGAATGAAAGCTCCGTAGTCAGTGTGCAAAATGACATCAGTGATTACACTGAGTTCAAGAGAGTGACTTCCATCCCTGAATAGATTTGAAATGGTTAAATGTGTTGTCTGGTGTCCCAGAGCTGAGGTTGAGCATATTCTTTCTATTGAATTAGAGAAATAATTTAAAATAGTTTTAACTATCTGCTTTGTGTTGTTTCCAGTGTAAAAGTATCATGTTTATATTATAAAAATAAGTTTCGCTAAAAATGTAAAGCTGCTCTCCAGCACAATAAAATCTTTGGCTATGCCAGGGCAATAGGTCTTTTCCTGGCCAAGCAGACCAATAAGAGCTTCAACAAGCAACTGTGGTAAAATGGAACACCAGGTCAGGCTTCTCAAAAGCTTCTCTGAACTATCTGTATTTTGGTCGGTTATGATTGAGTGATTTTTCCCCTCACTTGCAAGCTTATCAACATAAGTTAGCTCTAATACTGTGGGCATTAAAAGGAAAAAGTCTAAAAAAGATAAAGGCAAATGATAGACAATTATTTTATGCTATCACATCTATTCAGAGTATGAGAGATGGTAGTGTTATAAGCCTAACTTTACCTAGGAAACAGTCACGATTGCAGTACAATTATTCTTGTTAATTACATCGATATAAGATGTAATCTTGTGATTTGCATATCAAGTACTTACAGGCTGCTATAAAGTTTACCAAGAGAATTAATGAAGTATGAGCATCCCAGAGATGTATCTGGAACATTTAGGAATACTCATAGGTTACTATTAAAATCTTTATGTCTCTTTGGCAATAATTTATGTCTTGCAAAGGACTAAAATAAACAAAAAATCCCTCATCCTTTTTTGTTTGTGCATTAAGGTTAATTGTTTAGTAAAGCTGTGTGTTTACAGTTGACAGTCTAGATGCTTAGAAATTGTTTTTATACTGTAACAATAAGCATTTGAGTATGTCTTTTCACATGTAGTTCTGGTTTGGGCTAGGGTCCTAAGAAAAATAAGGAATTTCTATTGTTTGTGACACTGTAATCTATAAAAATACCATGTTTATCACAACATCAGATTTCATAACATTTTACTTCTACAGCATTATCAGTGAAAACTTGGGGAACTCAAAAAGAAACATTCCTTTCCTTGCTTGTTTATTTCCAGCACATAATAAATTGAGAATGCTATGATAAAGGTTGTGCTGATATGTTTTGAAGGCAGTTATACCTTGCTATGCAATTTTATCTGTTCTAGTTTGTTTTGATTTCTTAGAACTGAAGTCTTGATAAAGTTCTAAAAGCTTCTAAAAGCAACGAATTGAATATCTGCAAGGACAGAATTTAAAAGAAGTGTTACTGGATATGTAATAGAAAGCAGAATACTTCCAAGTATAAATATCTCTAAGGGACTGAAGAGTACAAGAACATGGGTGAAAAATAAGTTTGAGTAACCCTGTCAAATTTTAATATAAAAAATTATTTCAATTTTAATACACCAAAAATAACTGCAAACTGATAGTGAGAGTTTCATGGAATGTCTGAGATTCTACATTAGTTAAACAGTTATTTTAAATTAGATTTTCTTCTGCTGAAGGATCCTTTTTCTTCTCCTTTTTCTTCTCCTTTTTCTTCTCCTTTTTCTCCTCCTTTTTCTCCTCCTTTTTCTCCTCCTTTTTCTCCTTTGTCTCTTGTTTAGTGTCCAGTTAAGCTTTCTTTGTTGTTATTGTTGTTATTTCAATGACTTATTTGTTAGCTCTTCATTAACATTGTCATACACCGTTTATGTTACAGGTTTATTATTCCTAAGGCTTATTGAGTTTATTATTTACTTTCAGCATAGAAACATCTCAAATATCAGTACAGCGTCATGACTTTGTGAGACAAAAGAGTAAATTAAAGAATTCTACAGAAATAAATTAAATAGTCTTCAACCTAGAACTAGGAAAAAGTCTACAAAGGATAGTCAGAAGCTTAACAACACTTATACAGAATGAGCTTCTGAAAGTGCACAAAATTTATGTCTATATCTTGTTTTGGATGATAAATTTTTTTATTGAGTATATAAAACCACATAAAACATAAAAATATATTAAAGTATGACCACATTTTTTAATAGTTCAAGGTAGTGAGGAGAAGCATCAAGAATGAAAGTAATCATGGAAGAGAGGAGAGAGACAATAGGAAAAAGAAAAAATATAGTGGTATTGCAATGATGCAGAGAAGAAATTAAAAAAGGCTAAAGAGAAACCATTAGAAAGTTGAATCCCGAGTTACTCAGGGGTATATGTTTTTCTGTACCTTATTATTGTGATAGCTCTGAATACAGGAAGTCTGGAATATATCTGCAAATGGTTGTGATTCTAATAAACTGAAATATTTGGTCTCTGAATTATCTAACTCATTTACCTCATGCCCAGAGCGATTACAGAAACCACAAATCTGATAAAGAATGAACAGTGAGAAAATATAGCTTAGAATAAAACCTGGAGATTCATTTTGATTTATTTGTTTTTATTACATCATGCATCTTCTGACTGTAAGAAGATGAGCTTATTACTGAAGATACAGGTTTAAGTTCATGCTTAGAAAACCCTTTATCCACTTGGAACACCTTTGATCCTTAAATGAGTATTTTTATTCTTAAGTTCACATGGTTTTAAAATTGAAGGATGTACTTTCCGTAAGAAAAAAAACCAAATGAACAAAAAAAAGCCCCACACAATAAGGGAATACTTAATAGCTCCATAACTTTATATAAAGTATACAGAATTATGTGGAAAAATCCAAATACCTAGACATGGACAAAGCACAAGAAACAGCTATATCATACATGAATGAAAAGAAACATTTGCAATGGATGGGGTTGAACTTAGTGAAGAAAATAGGAGTTTAAAATTTACAGACTGATAAATTTCCTAAACAGAGTGAAATGGATAATGTTAATCAGAAACAATTTAATGCATGAATGTTAAACATCAGGAGAGAAAAAGGATCTTGTATCATTAGCCCTAGAGGGGTCTGGGCCTTGTAGGTTTGTGTTGTTCAGACAAAGAAATAGTCTGTAGGGATTTTTCTTTTTTGGGGTGGCGGGGAGAGGACGGAGGATGGCAGGGTGGAATAGTGTGTTTCTCTGTATAAAAATGTTCTCACATATATTCAAATCTTTAGAAAAGTATGGTCAGTCCCTCTTTGGATGATGACAAGAATCTGTTGAAGTCATTATTGCAACAGCATCTTTAGCTGGTCCAGCACAGGCTCCATGAACCTCTGTTTCACAGCATTCCAATACCCAGCTGGCCTAGTTGGTCCTAGTGGGCTCTGTGGAATACAGAGGATCCATTGTTACTGTCTTAAAACTACATGTAAGACATCTCTGGACGGTAAAAAATCCTGACTTATGTGACTGTTTCTGTGTCTGCAGCAATGCTTTCTCTGGAGCATTTCCAAATGCATTACCTGTGTTCAGTGAGGTCAGTTCTGCAGCAAAAATTTCCTTTGTCTCTAGACAAACCTGTTTCTCGACCTTGATGTTAACACTGATGTTAATCAAAACATCAAAACACATCTAAACTCTCATGTTGTACCTACAGATATAATTCTTTTGTGGCTGGGTGTGAGGTCACTCTTTGTAATTCTTATTTCCTGAGTGGGAATAACATATCAGAGGTAATGCAGGTTTAGATCTAAGGGGACATAAAGAGAGTGCAGAAAATTAAACAGACAAACTTTTGGTGAGAGTTCTAGACAATGTATTTTTGGGATAAATGAGCAGTCTGGAATGATATAATTGCAGCTAGGTCTAGAAGGAAAGAAACAAAAAACCATTCTGGAACAACTTGGAATAAGCTTTCTTCTGTATTTAGACATTGAAAAAATAATTTGCACCATGGTAGAACTTTAAATCCTAGTACTATGAACTGTACCCACAGAGAAAGGAATAATTCTCACGTTTAAGGATAAACAACATGCAGGGTAAACAACAACTACAAATATCTATGTATTAATAATATGATACATTCTACTGCTGCAGATTAACATGCCCAAAGGTTTCAAAGGATTGCTTAGTAATTGAGAGCAACTTTTGCTCTACAATATAAAAAGTAATAAAAACTAAGCTTTCTCCCTCTGACATGACTCCATCATTCCATGAAGGCACAGAACAAACCTCTGCCTGGACATGCTTGGGATTTTGGTTTGGTCTAGTCTGTAATACAAACACACAGAATCCTCACTGTATCCACAAGTAGTGGAAAGATGGGCACAGACTGAATGTGTCCTGCACTTTTAAGTGCCCTTACTTCAAACTGTTTTACTGTGACATGCCAGTGTGCCTTTCTGAATGCATGCTTTATGTTGACTGGTGCACCCTGAGCTGATGTGCCCTAGCCAGAGGGCATAAAAATTGATGTTATTTTCACCCTAATGTAACTATTGTTTTTGGCAGAGAATGAGTGTGGTGAGAGAGATGTCATGTTCACAACATCACCCTGCTATGTATGCAAATTACAAGAATAACAGTTTATATAAAATCATGGTGTCTTAGTTTTTCATTTATAGGAAATAAAAAAGCAGCCGTAAACATGGTCTTCATGTTTCTGTCCTCTGTACTGTTCTCCCTTTTTTCAAATCACTACCACTCTCCATAACTCCAGACCATCCTCTGCCCACTGCTGATACATTCCTTCCTGTTGTTGCCTTCCTGTATTTTCTGTGCAAGGTTATTGACAACTACAGAATAAGAGAGAGAAGTCTTTACATTCTGTGTTTGATGAGAGGTAAAAAATAAGATGTGTGTGAGAGTGATTGTTTTATTCAAGGTCACAGACAGCTCTCAGAGATTGTGTACACAAAGCATATTTGCCGATGTCAGAGTCAAATCATGGGGCTCTGGAGGAGATTTGCATCTCAGAATTTTTCTGCCATTTGCCTGGGGTTACTTTTTTCATCAGAAGACATTCCAAGTGGGGCCTAAGTAGAAAATGTTTCTATAGGAGGTGTTCCACAAACATACACATACACACACACAAAGACACAACCCCAAACAAACATTCAAAAAACCCAAACAAAACAAAAACAAGGAAGCAAACAAAAAACACAAGAAAAAGGAAAAAAAAGAAAAAAAAGAGGGACTCTTCTAAGTGAGCATTCAGCATCTTTCTCAGCAGCATACTATGATGAATAGACCATAAAGAGGATCAGACATAGACAGAGTATGGGAGCTGCAAACAGCCTCAGAAGAAAGAACTGTGCCGGCCTTCATGTTCTTAAACAGATGCACATACTTCATTTTGTTCAAATTGAAAAATGTTCAAAATTCAGAGGTTGGTCACTAATGTGCAGTGATATCACTGTCTTGGAAATGTGTGCTTAAATCTGTGTCTCTGGGTAGAGAAAATGATAAAAACTAGCCAAAATTTCAATATTTTAGTATGAGAAAAATTCATTCTTTTGATGCAGTGAGGGGACATATATGAATCAACAAAAACTTAGGTTTAGAAATTTTGCACATAGCAGCACTAGACTTTATCCAAAACAAGCATGTAAAATAACCTCATAGAAGCTGCAGTCTATAATGAATAGCAGCTGCAAATATAATATTTCTTACCATAGAAAATACATTAGGGAAATTAATAGGTAGGAAAACACACATCAGAAGCACGCTTTCATCTTGGACCATCATAGCCATGAAAATTATGGATGCTCAACAAATATATTATAATTTATGTGGTGGTAAATACTCTTATGCCTGAAACTTTAAAACCTGCCAGGTTTCAGATAAACATTTCTACCTGAAGGCATCTGCTAAATATGTATGTTTCTTCCTCCAATGAATGCAATCTACAGCACAATAAACTGAATACCGCTATTGAACTATATTTAGTTCTCCCTAGTTTTATTAATTTTCCTATGTCAAGAAAACTCACCAGACAGCAATTTGCCTCTTGACACAAGTAAGTCATGTGCCATTACTAGAGCAAGAAGGAAATGTCATACATTTACATAGTCAACTCTAAACTGACTTGACATGGCTAGAAGCTGCGCAGACTGCAACAAGAGCCTAATAAACCTTTCAAACATTAGAAATGAAGTTGTGAAGATCACTTGTTGAATGACTACCTAATCAAATTAGATTCCTATAAAACTCCCTGATATAACCCAAATATATGTCTTCTGGTAACTTTTAAAGGATGCATTTATCTTTTTGTTGTTGTTTCTTGTTGATTAAATTTTATTTAACTTCAAATGTAGTTTATCAATGCCTGTAATGATGACAAAGTTAGTGTGGAATGTGGTGAAAAAATCCAGTTATATTAGCTGCTGGAAGAGTAACCTGATTAAGCTGAGAAATTCTTCAGTTTTAGCAAGACATAATAAACAAAAAAATCAAATTAATAACCCCCCCACCCCTTAAAAAAAATTCAAAATAGAGATTGCTAGATCTTGATAATGATAAATGCTAGCATTCGCATTGACATAATTAATCTATTACCAAGCATTTCTCTTGAAAAATTAGCATTTCTGTCATTACACAATAGTTTCCACTAATCCAGATGACCTTATATGATAAGGCAAATCTAAACATTCTAGCTACAAATAATTTTAGATGGAAGCAAATCCTCAGGAATTAGTTCCTGACTTTTCCAGGACTTCATTTTCAATAGCTATTAAAAAAAAATAAACAAACAAACAAACAAACAAAAAAAAGAAGTTCACTTTGCAAGTTACTCTCAGAGAGTCAGATTATAATTCTTTCTAAATTTGCTTGGTTTTGTTGTTACTTTTGCTGCACAGAGACTTTGTATGTAGATATTGGCACTGATTGATGAACAAAAACAGACATTCACAAACACAATTCTGTGGTTAAATTTATTGGAAATACCTCCCTTTGATAGCAATTAAGCTCTTTATTGTTGGGACATATCTTTTCTAACAGTAACAGTAATGATGGGCTTGTAGTATACTGTCATTGTGATGTTACAAAACAGGTACCAAGAATGATTCTTTAGTGTTCATGACTTCTCCTAGATAGATAAAGTGCGTCAAAATAAACTTTAAGGAAAAATCTCCTGTATAGTACTACATGTACACAAAAAATCTGTCACTTTTTCAGCCTTTGTAGAAATTACTGTTTAGTGGTAGTGCTAAAAGTACGTACTTCAATGAAAGAAAAATGCACTACCATATTAACTCTCTTTATGATTATTATTTGAAAGTCATTACAAACCTGTCTAATAGAAGTTGGAAACATTGGCTTTATTTGACTTTTAAGAGGTAAAATGCTAACAAAATTAGCAGTGTGAGATGATGTACAAATTTCAACCAATGTATTTTTTCTATTAATTTGGTCAGTTCTTAATGTTTATAGGTGTGCTTCCATGCTCTGATTATGTACCTTTAAATCATGTCTCACAAATACCCTAGTTCAGCATGGCTCAAGGTAATTTCCCTAATAATTAAGCCTAATAAATATGCCAGCTTCAATTTTTAAATTATCCTGTAATTTGACATGTTATTAGATTTTCAGCATCAAATATTTCATAATAGACTACCAGCCTAATTCTAAAACAAAGCTATTGAAATTTTTCCCAGTAATTAGGATGGTAAATTTTTAAATACTATCTAATTTTGAAACATCTGTGAAAAGGAGTGTGCAAAAAGATTTCTTCCTTCAGGCTTTAGAAGTAGGCATATTGCAAAATATTCTGTCTTATAAAGTAATAGTTCTAATAATTTATTTATTGAAGGAATCAAAGCTCCAGCTGGAATACAGCAAATTACTACCACTGTTGAATCTTCTTTCAGTGAAACAGAGAATATAATATTTCAGTGTGTTTCAGCAGTAATGTTTTTAATGAACAAGAAGATTTTCTGGAATAATGGAAAATTACTTGCACATTTGTGGTATTGGTATGGGAAGTTTCTACTCTCAGCATTGTTTGTTGAAGGAATAAATTTTAATACTCATAACATACTTAATTAAAGCTGGTTTGCAGTGGCCTTAACAACTAGAAAGCCAGGTTCATCTTCAAAGGGAGAGATTTTCTCCTGAGCTCAGCTCAATGATTTTACACATTCTTTTTCCTCTTCCTTATGCCACTTCAAAATTACAGTATCCTCAGTCAAAAAGAAAAACTTACTTACTGATGAACTATTTTTAAGAAACCTTGTACTGGAGACAGTGATATGACATCAAAAAAAAGCTGAAATAGGAGTGCAACAAAGCAGTATTATGTTCCTTATGAAGAGTAATTTTCCCTGTACCAGTCTGATTGTAATCTCTTGATAGTGTTTGGAAAATGCAAAAAACCCTGCTACTCAGTAGGTAGTATGCCCAATCAAGTGGAGTAAATGCATTCCTAGAATTACCCACTTTATTGTTGGATTTATTGCCTTATTGATTGAAGCACTGTATTTTGAAAAACTCTGATGATGATGTATTTAAAGCAAAGATCTGCCAACTGCTACACACGTTTATTTTAGGGCCAACACAATGCAGTTTATTTTAAAGTCCATAGCTATTGCTGCTGAAGTGGGAGAGTAAAATTATTCAAGTACTCAGCGCTCTTTCTAAAGATCATATGGAGACTGAGGCACTTGCCTAGGACAGGCACAGAAAAATGCACGTGGAACCAAATCCACTTCATTATTCTGCAGGGAAGTGCTATGATTATGAGATTCTGAGCACCACAAAAGGAAACGTGCATCTGACCTCATGTCCATCTCCAACAGAGCATGTAAGGAAGGTTCAGATATTATGTGATAAAAGCAGATGGCTGAAAATAATTGTTCTTTGGGCTGAACTGATTATCAAACTACTAATTGGATTAAGCTGGAGAAGGAACTAAATATGGCTCTTCATGGCAAGAGGTCAAAAAAATCCACACTGTGACCTCAGAAGTTACTTAACCTTTCTGAGCCTCCAATTTTCCAATTACTTCCATTTGTTCTTTACATTGAATATAACAGCAAACGATGATAATAGTTTAATGAGCACATCAGACTTTAAAATAATTCATATCATCACAAATTTGAACTCATCAAGGAGGAAATAGATCAATCAATTGTTGTCATATAAGTTGATATTCCCAGCACATTGTGAAGCCTTCTTTTTTCTTTTGTTTGTTTGTTTTTGTTTTTTTTTCTATAGATGTTACTGAATAACAACTTTTTATTGGGAAAGTATATTCTTTTTAGGGGATCCTACTGGAAATGTTTCCTGCACATACTCCCAGGTTTTGAATGTACAGCTGAAAGTTTTGCATTGAAAAAATTACATTTTTTTCACTTCATCAGCAACACTACTTTCATTGAAGTGATAAAAAGAAAAGTTGTTCTACATATATATTAATCTGGGTTTTTTTATATTTGGTTTGTGCTTTACTTTCTTTTTTTTTTGTTTGTTTTACTGAAATATTGTGTTATATGCAAAAAAACCCCTAAAAACCAAAAAAAAAAAAAAAAACCCAAAACAACAACCCAAAGAAACACCCCATTTAAATAGGAAGAGGAACATTATACAACAAAGAATAAAACACTTTGGTAAGTGTATTCATTTACAGTATTTGCAAAATTACTTCTCTGAATTTTGTGTATAGAGTTTCCTGTTATGTGCCCTATGCTTCCTCAGTTTCATCTCTCAGATAGTAAGGTTATGTTTTCATATAGTGTTTAAGCATAATTTTTGAAGGAAAATATTTGTGTGGTCTTTTCTTTACTAAGAGTATAAATATGAAAGATATTGAATTAATCTTGATCAATTCTGACTTCTTTTCTAGATGATTTTGAATATATTTCAGGTTTCAAGAGAAAAGAAACAGGGAAAAATTAGGTAAAGTTAGCAAAGGAAAATGGGAAGAATGCTAACACATTTTTAATGAAATGGTTAGACTCTTAACTTTTTATAAGGTCTTCTCAACATACTCTATGAGGAAAACATTAAACAAAGTGGAAGGAACATAGGAAAATAGAACAGAAAAAAAAGAAGACAAAAGATAAATTTGCTTTTTTTTGCCATTTTCTATTCATATGGTTATTTCTGTTTGCTTCTTTATTTTGCCCGTAACAGCCATGTAATTAATGATACTTTTCAACTAAAACAGAAAATCTCAATAACATAATTATAGTAAGACTATTTCAGTAAATAGTTTGCAATATTCCTAAGGAAGCTAATAGTCAGCAAACACCTATATCCTAAAATCCTAGATTATTATATAACAACTGATTCGAAAGGAAGGGGGGGGGGGGGGGGGTGGGAAACAAACCATGTAACATTGTGGGGGGTTGTTTTGTTTTATCTAGAAATTAAATCAGTGTATAGTGTGCAACTACATGCAGCAGCTCCAGTTTAACTCATATGAACATTTATTGTGTTATTTTGGAATGGATATTAGTCACCCGTTGTTAAGTCAGATATATTTATGGAGAAAATACTTATTTCCAAAATATTCCTTGAAGTTATAAAAGTAAACAGACACGTCTGCTGTGAGAACAGGAATTATTCTTCTCTGTATTTGAATGAGCATGTATATTAAAACAATTGCAATAATTGTAACTATTTAAAAGCTCATACATTATAGACCGAAATTTCTGAAACACATATATTCCCACCACACTGAATGTTATGGGACTCTTAAAGTTAAAAGCAAAATATTTTTGCCAAAAGCAATCAGTCAAAATTTCTTTTAAATAGTTTTCTAAGTGTCCATCTGGGGCCTGGTGTGAGGTAAATGTAAAACACTTCGGGATATCAATATTCCCTTAAAGCAACTCACACATCAGTTTACACTAGTTCTGTCAACTTTGCATTGGCATTTTTGGGGAAAAAAAAAAACAAACAAAAAAAAACCCCCAAACAAACAAAAAAAAAAACCTCAGTAAAAACAAACAAGCACCAACAGTTAGAAACATAGTTAGTAAACCACTGATGTTACTCAGTCAGGGAAACTGTCTATAATATACAGGATTCTCCCCAAAAAATATTGTATCCTACTAAAGAGAAATTTACTGGAATTGAAAAATTGCTCCAAAAATTAAAGAAACTGGAATAGTTGACATATGTTGGTTAACCTCAACAGCTTTTTTACCTTAGGAATAGCAAAGGAAAAACAGTTGTATACATCCACATATGTATGTGACTCTCATTGGATCTTTCCGACAAGCTTGTGCATGGAAAAAATAAAACACTTCAGTGGAAAAGATCTTTGTCAGAACATTAGGGCAGAGAGAAGGGGTAGCAATGGCTTTCCTTCTCCCCAGCTGAGCAGAAGACAGCCATGTCTCTCATCTGCTTGAAAACCTGTCATAGACAGGCAACTGCGAGAAGATTTCTTAGATCCACTTTTGCACCATAGACTGTGGAGGTCTTGCTGCAAATTTCAGTTTATTATTGATCCTAATTTTGATTTCATGGTGTGAAATGGGGTAGTTGAGGAACATCAGGAGTTCATTAACAGCCAAAGTAGGATTATATAACCCAGGGTGTGTGCCTCAAATTGCTTTTAATGCTTTAAAACAAAGCCACTAACTACTTGGTTGTTATTGTATTTACTGTATCTAATTTATGGTAGTGTAGTTGGTAATTTGAAAACAATGATTATCTTCTATCAAAGGATATTAATTCTGAATAGGTGAATAATTTTTAAGTAAAATGCTTAGCATGGGAGCTGATCAAGCCTAAAAATTCCAAAACAAGTAATAATTTTTCGCATTCTTTTTGAAAATGTGCTTTTTAAATGTGCTATCATGCCTTACAATCCTGTAAATCCCTTAGAAGTTCATTATCTTCAGAATGGACAAAAACAACTGGAAAGTGGTTGATAAACAAAACCATTAACCCAATTTTTCCATTTACTTGGAGGAGTCAGAAGCAGGTGCTGCAACACAAACCCTCATTAAACAGCTGTTTGTTTCCTTTCCAGTAACAGTATACACCACATTCCTTCATCTGAGAATTATGTCACTGCTTTGCAATTTAGTACAATTTAGGGAATAAATGACCGTCTCCTTTGAACAACTTCAATCTGAACGGGAACAAATATTCAATATGAACATAACAACTGTATGAGCCTGGTCAGATTCTAATGTGTTTGCACAGTGAGATGTTTACAAATTCCAAGTGGTATCTAGTTATATCAGGGAGATTGCTTCATCTCTTTTGTTGAAAGTTAGAACTAAAGTATATTTTAAAATGTTTTTTTTGTTGAGTATAATTTTTCATCCTCTCTAAGGTATATTATAGCATGTAAAAGGGATGCCCAAAGAAATCCAGACTATAGTATGCTAATGAAAGATATTCTATACTAATTTTAAAGCAGACCTACATTATTTTTAAAATTTTTGTTTCTCCACTTTTACTACTAATATATTGTTATTAAAATTACTCTAGTGGCAAAAATGCATATAGTTTTCACAACCTCATAACAGAATTTTCACTAAAAGAATATCTTATATCACTGTTCAAAAGAACTGGAGAACAAGACCAATACAGGTGCAGTCTGGAGAAAACAAGCAAACAACAAGTGGAAAGAACTTCTTATTTAGCACATAATAGTTGCATAATTATGACAATCAGCAGTTTGTGTCAACTCTTACTAAAATAGATAATGTTCCATTTCTAAATGCCTCCTGCCTATGGTAGACAACACCATGATATATTTGCAGATGCTGACTGCTTACAATTATTTTCTGCTTGTCTAAATGCTTAAAGGGGAAAAAGAAGAGTGATAAAATCCTCAGGAAGAAAGAAAAAAATATAATTTATTTATATACAAAATATTAATATGAAGCCCATATTGGATTAAATATTTTATTAGACCACAAATAAATATTATACTAGCTAGGTGATGGATAATTTGCACTCCAACATTAATCTCCTGCTAACCCACAACCTCTGAAGAACTTTGCTATTATAAAAAATTTTAACCAAACCATTTTTCTACTCTGGAGTTTCTTACTATCTCTAAATATATGTTGACAATAGCTAAAATGATACCAACAGCACAATAATGGCAATTTTTTTTTCTTTTCTAGTTTTTAGTCAGATGGATCACACTCAGAAGCATGCTACGTGTAAAACAGAGCAAATAATACATATCAAGCTACGAATTTTTCTGTTAGTCCAATTAATGTTTTAATAGTTTCATTAAAATATAGTGAATGGATATTGCTGATGCACTTAGTGACACTAAGAGTCATGGTCCAAAGTACTTCTCCAAGTCTCAAGAACAAACCAAACCAAAAAATCTCTTCCTAGCAACTCCCCATTTCCTGAGATGTGTCAGCCTTCCCCAGCCACAGGCACACAGGACAAGGGTTTGTCAGGCAGTGGCTGCAGTGGGTGGAGCTATCATCCTTCTGTTATTCCCAGGGATGAAGCTGGAGCAGGGTGGGCAGCAGTGCTGTGTCAAATTAGTGACACCCAGTTCAGATCATGGCAAGGCTGAGTCCCTGTGCTGCTGGGCCAGCACACGCCCAGGGGCCTCCTAACAGCAAAATCATGCTTGTAAAGAAACATCACGGCAATGTTTTCTATGAAATACTAAACGTGGAAGATAGATAAACGCATGGTAACATTGAATAGTAACTTTAATCTGCCTCTCTTCTATGATAAAATCGGTACCTCTAATTACTGATAAATTGTATTTTCATTTTCTCCGAGTCTCACTTACTGCCAAAGTTTTCATCATTCAGTGATGCACTATCAGTCTTTTGGTACATTGGTCTTTAAACTGATTTATAACCCAGACACAAGTATAACATGATAAATTGCAACTTTTAATAATTTAATTAATCTGATAACTATCTGGTGATAATTAGTGAGTTTCTGTTCATCATTTTCTCTAGCTCTAGTTAAAGATACAATGGAAAAGATGTGAACTTGCTTTTAAAGCACCTGCCATATTGCCATGAGGTTGCTAGGAAAGATTTTCATACAAATTTCTTTCCAGGTTTCAAATCCCAGGGAACTGGATCCAGAGGACATAATAGAAATCTGGAGAAAGCTGTACTGTCCAGTCAGTATTGTGCACAGATCAGGGCTCATTTATCCAGAAAGAGATGCTGTGGAGGAGCAGCCATCAGATCTTCATGTGACCTGATTGTTAGTCACCTCACAGTAGCCTGTTGGTACAAAATGCTCCTCAGTCATCTTTGCCCAGTTCTGGCAGTCGAGACAGGACGTGTGCTACCTTCTCCCCCCATGCTCCTCATGGCACCAATAGCTTGTGTGACATCTGTGGGATTGTCTGCATTAAACACCATGCATGGCACTGCCATCCAGCCTATTGATGATTACTCTGTTTTATGATTCAGCTTTACACTACTGAGGTGAAAGTGAGTGCTAGTTACCTCTACATTGTTATTGGATCTGGTGCACAGACATAAAGAGATAGCAAAAAAAATTATTTCTCACTCCATGTGTAGTAAAGGCCACAGCCCTTTCTTAGAAGTCAACCTGTGTATTCATTTCTTTTTGCCTAATCTACAAAAGGAAACAATAAAAGACAATTTTAGCTCCATTCAGATATTCTCATTAAGTAAAACTCTTTTTCTGCATCAATAGCCTAGGGTTTCAAACCATGTGTATTTTAGGTTATTATATCATTCCTATAGATGATGACTAAACAGCTAATCTCTGTAATTCATTATTCTAACTGCCTGAAAATTAGATGTATATTCAAACACTGTGCATGTCTTAGTGACTACTCTACTGGTATCCCAAAAGTCAATGGACTCAGATATCTTCAGTAGCTATGACTCAATGCAACTGCTTTTCATAGTGCTGGTTAAGAGGTATGCTGAATGCTGGTAAGAAATTGCTTTTTGCATTCACTTAGAAGAGGCTAAAAGTCTTCTGTACTGCAGCTCACCATTATTATTAGCAGCAAACTCGTTCTGCCTAATAACAAGTGCCCCTCATTTATTCCCACATGGCTAGCAATGGTAGTTGACATAAAGAGAAATTGCCTCTACTTTAAATGTCAACTGAATGGGGCCTTAGAAGAGCACAGATATGCATTACTGCACTAAGAATATCTACAAAAAAATGTATCTGATGCTGCAATAAAAGGCTAATTTTAATTAGTGCCTCATGAAAGCAATTAGAATGCCTACTGGGGAAAATGAAGAAAAGCTCTGTTTTGTTGTTTCATTTTTTCATGTATTTACTCTTTGTAGAATGATTATGCAAAACATCTGCTGCATTGTGAGACACATGAGAAAAAAAAAGGAAAGTATAAGAAAAAGGAAATATTAAAAATTTCCATTTTTATATTTTTAGGTACATCTTAATTTTAAAACTAATTTAAAAAATTAACTTTTAAAAAAACTTAAAAACAACTTTTAAAACTTAATTTAAAAAATGCTCCATGATCCCTAATACTTTCACCAATGATCTCTTAATTTGCAAAAGATAGTCAGCCACCAGCAAAAAAGTATTGATGCAAATTTAATGAATGAAATTTCTCAGCCTACAAATCAAAGGAGAGGGGGAAAAAAAACATCTTCATCCCCTTTTTCCCTGGGACATAGTTAATATTCCCTTAATATGTTTGAGTCAGGATTTAGCATGATAGCTAACACTCTGGGATAAATCTCTTTTAGGTATAGACCATCACTAGCTAAGGACCATTTCTGTAGTGCTGATTTGGTTGGGTAAGAGGTCTATAGTATTGACATGTTCAGTTTATCTCTGTAATTCCAAACTTGTTTTAAAAAGAAGTTTATTCAATTTGCAGTGTAAAAATGCGTGCTAGCCCTTGGAAATAAATCCAAAAGAAAAAAAATCAGCTTTTCATGGATTTTTAATTGCTTGTGAAGCTTCAACATTAAACTGTAAGCTTTATATGATAGGAACTTTTGGCCTGATTGTCTAATCTAGTGCACATCTGTACATTTCAAAGAAGAGAAAACTAAACAGAAAATGCTACTGTATTAATTTTGGCAGTCTTTTACCCTTACTTTGAATCTATAGAAATGCTTTTATAAAATGAAGGAAATAATAGCAAATCAAGCTTTACATTTCCTGTGTTCTTTACAATTTCTAAGCCAATTTTTATTTCGAAGGGATGGGCCAAGAGCTTCCAGTGCTTTTATGAAAAATTTGTCAAGAAGCAGACAATTCATCTCAACACTACAGAGTTATCACTTGCAGTTCGCGTACCTCAGACACACTTCCAAACTTTCACAAAATTTAATAGAGTTAATGAAGGACTTTAAAATACAAAACCTGAAGCATTCAGGGGGAAAAAAATGAAAATGGCAGCACTGGGTTCTATCTATTAAATGCAAAAGGTATAGAAGATATAAATAAATATAACATAAAACATTTATATGTGTGTATATGAAATACATATTTGGGGAAAATTATTTAGAAAACTTAAGATGAGTTTACATAATGACGCTGTTTAAAAGTAAATTAAAAGAATTAAAAAGCAAGCAAAAAATTCAAACTGAAGATAGAATTATGAAACACAGATTTTAGCTCTTAATTTCTGGGCTCCTTTCTAGTATCTTTTTATGCTACTGTACCAAGAGATTCATAAAGCAGCATTGATTTTTGAAGGTAAATATTTACATAATCATCTAGAAAAAGTGGTTTGACTGGAAATAACCATTGAAAACCATGACATTTTAGATTTCATTTTGGCAGTTCTGATATTTCTGATGGATCAAATGAATTCAAATGAATGATGAGATCTTTCCTTTAGAAAACTTTTTTTGAAGGTTCTAGCTGAACTCATCTAAACAATAGCAACAAAAAAAAAATTGCATAGCAACACAAAAAAAAGAGCCAAGCAACATTGTCTTCAACTGTTTTCAGAAAAAATACACCAAAATGCAATTATACCTTTTCAAATAAAAAAAGTGAAATAATTTTACAGAAAGACATGCAAAATCATAGTTTGGAATATTCATACTGAATTAATCAGAAAATTATATTTAAATATTTCACATCATATATATATATATTTTTTTTTTTTAAATGGCTATTACTTTTTATTTACCTACACATTGTATGCTTGGCAATGGTATAAGAGTTCTGGTCAGCCGTATCATTTAATTTTAATGTTATTTATCTTCCAACAACTCTCTAACGCTTCTGTTCCAACATCATTTCCAAGTGAGACAGACAAATGGTTTTCCCATTTTATTAGAAAAAATTATCATTAGAGGAAGAAGCTTGTTAACAATAACAGTTAATGTGAACATATATCCATATATAATCTTGGTAAGCACATGAAGATACCTTACATATGGAAAAAAAATGGGCTTGTAAAAGCAAAATTATCTTCAGCCATTGGGTCTAGAAAGTTTTGCACCAAACCCTAGGTTTCTATCCATTTCAATTACAGTTAAGCAAATAAATGCAGAAAAATTAATGCTAATAGGGTTGGATCATTGAATAATTCAGGTTGGAGAGCATCTCAGCAAGTCTCTACTTCAACTTCCTGCTCAAAGCAGGGTCAGATATGAGGTCAGATCATACTGGTCAAGGCTTTATGCTGTCAGGTCTTGAAAACCAGAAATGGAGACTGCACGAACTGCTTTAGTGCTGGGCTGACTTCAGGTGGGAAAGCTCTGCTTTACAAGCCAATCTGAACTTCTTTCAGTTTATGACCATTGTCTGTCATCTTCCTGTAAGAGCCTGGTTCTTTTTTTTTTGTTATTGTCAAAACACCTCTTTTCAAGTTAAAGGAATTGCCATCTAAACTGAACCTCAACAGAGTGTCTATTAAAAGTATACACTTAATTAATTTTCCATACAGATATGGCATATGTATAGGCATAGGTCCAGGTCTAAATACCTCTTCTAAAATATAGCTTTATTTTTTTAGTTTACAAACAAGCAATAAATGAAATCTAGATATCTTTTGAGTAACATACGAATGTTGCTGAAAAATAAAAAAAGCACAACAAAAAATCAAAAAAACTACCTAAATATAAAAGTGTAAGGAGGTTTAGCACTGTTCACTGAAGGATAAAAGACATATATGATGGCGTTTAAAATAGGAGTCCATCTCTTTTTAATAACAGTATACTTCACAGTGTGAAGTAGAAGGAATTAGGGTACATATGTGACAGGATTAATCTGTTCTTTCCTAGTATCGTGCCTTTGATGTCTGGAGTGTAGACACCTACACAGATTTCTGTGTACTGTTTAAAAAAGAATACATACCTCTAAGGCATCATTCATTCAAGCTGCCTTTGAGATCTACCTTATAGAGGTCAGGTGAATCCTAGCTGGGGACTGTATAATATATAGGTGGTCTCCACACGTACCCTCTGCATGCATAAACAGAAGCCTATGACATGATGTATGCAATCACAGGCAAATTTCAAGACCAAATATAAAGTGTACCACACTATTTTCTATTTACTAACATGGATATGATTCCATGAAATATGGCAGAGGGCAGTATACAGTGTATCTTTCCATTCTTAAAAAATAACTTTAAACAGGAAAAAAAAATTCCTATTTAATTTGGAATGCAAATTGTCTAGAGATCTGGAATGGGTGCTGTGCAACAAAGTCAAGGGCATTTATTTAATCGCATTTTCTCTGGAAACGTAATTCTGTGTATAGAAGATATATTAGTAAGACAGCAAATATAATTATGTAGTATATAAAAACCTAACAGCACTTCTATAGGTTAGTAGTGATTTATATTTCCTTTCTTTTCTATTGGAACCTAAAACTTATAATTCACAGGACTGATGCTGCATGCTCTTTAGTTCTATAGAAAATGTTATTTCCATATATATATGTATATATAAAAATATACTTTATTTGAAAATAATGTGCTTATTTATGTAAGATTGGGACCACCTGGTTTTCTGGTACAGAAGTTGAATAACAGAGTAAACACTGAACCTGCATCCAAATGAAAATAACTTCTTTTTCTGAATGAAACACCCTACCAAAATATTTTGGTATAACTCAGTTTTAGTTTCAGAAGAATGTGATGTATTATACACATACTTTTAATATGCTGCACCCTGCATTGATTTTTCCCAGTCTGAGTCTACTTCGTCTGTTATGGTAACTGCCACATATCTCCCTGTTTTCATCCTGACCCACAAGCTTATTCCCTTGACCCCCGTCTTACCCTCTCAAATGGTTCTTCTGAGAAGGGCAAGTGACTGAGTTGCTGGCAGCAGTCTTGCATGCAACTAGGCTTGACTATCACACTTTCACAAAGAGACAAAGACAGCTCCCTTTCTTCCCTCAGCTGCAGTCTGGCAGTGGCTCACAGAAGGCCCCAGCCCCATGCACAGAGGGCCATGGTTTGTCAGGCAGTGACAGGCAGGGCATGTCACCCCCTCCCCAGTGGGGCCACCCCAGAGATGAAGCTGGAGCAGAGCAGGCAGCAGCCACTGGCCCCAGCACAGTGGTTAAACCAGAGACCTGATCAGGCCATGGCAAAGTTGAGTCTTTGCACTGCTGGATCAGTGCACAGCTGGGGCACCCCCCAACTCTGAGCAGAAACTCTATTGACTGGGCCACACTCTTTTTGTCACATAGACATAATTTGTTTTTTCACAATCCTTGTATTTTCCTCCTTATCTCTTCTATTCTATTATATCCTTTCTGAGAGGCCATAACACAAACGATACTTCATACAACGGATGTAGACTACCACAGCATCAAACCATTCCGTGATACAATGATGCACTAAATTGTAATTCCTATTCCTTTTGTAGTTATTTCTGAAATTCTGCTTGTTTTTTTTTTTTTGGACTATTTGTTACTTTTCACTCTGAGAGACCTATTCATCATGGATCGAGGAAATCATGTAGGATTGTTACTAAGATATTTAGCACATTTTCAGTTTATCATGTATGTATAATTGGATTTTTTTCCTCATATAAATGGCTTCATGACAACTTTAAATATAATCAGACATTTTATTACCCAGTTACTCATCTGTCATGAGATCATCCTACAACTCTTCATAGCTACCTTCAGTTTTTCCACACTGAACACTTTTGTGCCAGTTGCAAACTGCATTTTCTACATAATTCCCAAATAATTCATGAGAAAATTATAATTTTTCATCACTACACAACAATTTGTCTATTTAGTCCTCTATATTCCTATTTAAACAACTATGAACCTATTCAATAATCTTTCCTTATTGTTTTGAATCCTATTTAATGAGTTTATTTTGTTTCCTTTACACTTTATTAAATATTTATTGATCAATATTATGATTACTTCTTCAATAACATAACAGGTTGGTGAAGCATTAGTTTCCTTCACCAAAGCTGTATGGATCTTCTCATTATATTATCTGTATCTGTGCATCTACTGATAGTGCTTTTTATTATGGTATCTATTATCTTGCTTGTAGTAGAGTTAGATTTATTAATCTGCATTTCCTAAAATCATTGCTAGAGGCCTTTCTAAAAACTGATGTCAGTTTTAATTTTCAGCATACATTCCTTTGCTACTGAGAATGATTTAGCCAGAGAGTTACAAACCATAGTCAATCTTCCAGCAATTTAATACGTGAGTTTCTCTGCAAGTCCTAGATGAATATCATGTGTCTCTACTGATTTATTGTTGCCATAACAATTTTTCCTAATATTTCTAATCTTGACAGTTCAGCTTGAGATCACTCCACAATTTATCCACTCAGTCTGAACTCACTTCAGCACCTCAATGTCTTTTTTAAAGTGAGGGGCCCAAGACTGGACACAGGATTGGTCACATTTCACCTGTCCTGAGTACCAAGGGAAAATCACTCCCCTGGCCACGTTATTTTTGATACAATCCAGGGTATCACTGACCTTGTGGTCACCTGGGCACACAGTGGCTTATGTTCAGCAGGCTGCTGACCAGTACCCCCAGGTCATTTTCTGCTGCATCCCTTTCCAGCCCCTCTGTCCCCCAGCCTTTGGTGCTGCCTGAGGTGGTTGTGATCCAAGTGCAGGACCCAGCACTTAGGCTTGAACCTCACATTGTTGACCTTTGCTTATTGATTCAGCCTGTCCAGATCCACAGGTTTACTGAGGGCGCACCTGGTCTCCTCACCCAGACCACGGAGAAAGACATTGAACAGGACTGGCCCCGGTGCTGAGCCCTGTGGAACCCCACCGATGACTCTCTGCTAACTGGGTGCAGCACCATTCACTATCGCGCTCGCGGCCTGGCCATCCAGCCAGTTTTTAAGCCAGTAGAAGAGTGCACATGTTCAATCTGTGGGCTGCTAGCTTATCCTGGGGAATTCTATTGGAGACTGTGTCAAAGGCAGCACACAGACATTCCAAAACAAGCATGGGGACAAAATCAGGAAATGAACTCTGCCAATTACTCTAATTAATGGGTTAGCAAGAAACATAAGGCACCACTTTGTGGAACATCAACTTAATTCTGGTCAGGCTGGGGAGCTAGCAATAGTCTGTGCTGGTATGTCAGAGAGACTTGAGCACTGTGTTTGCCAGAGAGCACAGAAATGGACTGACCAATGAGTAAGGGACACATGGGGCAGGTAGGAGAGCCTGGGATCTGGGCAGGAGTGCTAGATGGACATAGATCCTGTGCTCAAGGCATCCATCAGTAGATGTGCTCATGAACCAGGAGTGTTTTGTGTGCGCTTCTGTCTCTGCCAGCCCGACAGAAGGAGAGGCAATGGCTGTCTGTGTTTATGTGTTTAGGTGTTATTGAAAACAATTCCTTGTTTGTGGTTATCTGTGTGACCAGCCATGTCAGTGTCCTCTCTGTGTGTGCCTCTGGGCACACCTTCACTGCTGATTAAATCTGCACACAGGGAAGAGACAGCTGCATTCCTCAACATGCTCAGGTCTCCAGGGCACTGTGCTGGGCTCTGTGGCCAGGCAGGAGGGATACCTGGATGAGAGCAGCTGGGAAAGATAGCCATGCTCTTAAATCTCTTAACATTCTTAGTGGCATCACTTTTGCTTTGTTAATTTTGGCAGGGTTTTTATTGGGTTTCTATTTGTTTGGCTGGAGTATTTTAGTCTGCTTCTATTGCTCTAGTGTTTTTGGTTTTTTGTTTGGAAAACGTGTTTTTTAATTGCAACTGGCAAGTGATGCATTGTATGCAGGCCTCTGGTTTCATACTTTTTGATGTTGTATTTTACTAGTATTTTACCTAGTATTTTAACTAGTCTTAACAAAAACAGTCAAAATAATGGAAATAGCAGTGTAGACCTAGGCATAATTAAAAAACAAACAAACAAACAAAAAAACACTAAAAAGACACTGCAGTTCTTTTTCCTTTATAAAACACTCCAAAGGTAAATGAATTCATTGAAAACTAAAGAATGAAAGATCAATACTGGAACTCAGTTTGAGACTAACAGCCATAATTTAGGTGGCTCTAAACAATGCAGTCTTATTTAAATTCCTATTTTAAACAAGCAGATCCTGTGGAGGAAATAAAAACCCTAACAGTGACTTAGTTCATTTATTTTAGCATAGGCTTTTGGTGTCATACTGATGATTTAATAGGATAACCCTTTACAAAGGCAGGATTCAAATCTACAGAAGAGGACGGCAGAAGAGGAAACCTAAATCTTTTCCAAGCCCCAGAACATTATACATTATAATATCTTAAATGGTTGAATTAAAAGGCAATTTATAGTGGATTTGGAGACTAAAGAAAAAACCCAAACATATACGTGCTAAAACCATATAAGAAATACAACCTAAATTTTTCTGTATTTCAAAGACTATGTAAATGCTTTTTTTTTCCCAGTAAATAACCTGATTTTCTAAAAGATGCCTCATTCCTATTGATCTTCCGCTGTGGATTAGTAATTCTGATTTTTTAACTAATAATTCAAATTTAAAAAGTTTTTTATTTTATTTTATTATGTTTTGTTTTGTCATTATTTCTGCCTTACATCAAAAGATAAATGCTTTTTAATATGATAAAGAAGATGACACTGTAATTTTGCAAATTTGGTGTGTTCCAGTAATAAGTTTTACACAGTCAGAAACCTTCAATGGAATTATTTTTATCAGACAACTTTTGGTATTAGGATTACACTGTCAGTATGTCTACAGCATGATGAATTTAAACTGTATGTGATGTACAGCATGTGGTAAAGAACTTCTTTAGTAGAAGATTACTTTCAGCCCCAAGTACTTACACTACTCAGAGGTTACCCTAGCCATTATGATAAAAAAACTACACAAAGTGTAGGTTTTTCCAAAGCCAAGAACCATCAAAATGACTTTTTAGCCTGTGGATTAGTTCTTTTTTTAATGATACACTGCATATTTTTGCCAGTAACTTCTCTATTTCACACTTAATTTCCTTCACAACCCTCAAATGAATATTATCTGGTTTTAGTGATTTACTACACTTAATTTTTTAAGTTGCTCTATATCTTCCTCCTTGGAGGCTATCATTTTGTTAAGGCCACAGTATAATTTCCCATGAAAAGTGCCCTTGGAAGAGTGATTTCCCTGTAGCCCAAGATAGTAAAGACAGATGCAAAAAAATTAATTTAACTCCTCTGCTATTTTACCATCCTCTCTAATTGCCCCCTCACTCCCTATTCCAACACATCCAGTGTCCTGTGTCTTTGAACATTTTATGTGCAGCATAAAGTTTTATTATTTATATTGTTACACCAACCAGTGTAACACTGTGAAGTGCATGCTACAGAAAAGCAAGCAGAGCAATCCTGATATTACTAAGTAGAAAACCTCTCGTGCCTCCTCAGTGACCTTGCATTTGTATAGACACTTAGATCCTTCTGAGAAGGATAAAGCACTTCAAAGTAAAGGTAGAATTTTATAAACGCTGCTGAATGACTGTAAGTAACTGTGTGGAAAAAAAAAAATAGGAGAAACTGTTGTTGAACAAAACCCTTGTGGATATAAATGTAGGAAAAAAAAAAAGTTTGACCATTAAGTATCCTTGTCTGAAAGGGAGAAACATGTTTCACAGTTCCTTTTTCCCAAAGCCCTTGCTGACTGACTGCTAAAGGCACCTTCTCTGGAGTGTATTCAGCTGGGACATAGTCAAGCCTTCCAAATGCTCTCTTACTGACTTCTTACAACATGCCCCCTCCTTAAAGAGCATGGCAATGTGGAGGAAGAGTGGACGCTGATGAAAGATGAATGCTGAAATAATCAATATTTGAAATAATCAATATTCAGTCCCCTCTTTCTATGGTCAAGACTATTATCCCTGAGCTGATGTCTGACAATGAAACACACAGCCAGAAGAAATGTGCCTCTTCACTTGCAATGAATCCTGATAAGCAGGATGGGTGGTGGAGTCTGTAAATATGTATGTCTGTAAATATGATGTCTGCCCTTATTTGGGGGATGCCATGGCTCTGCGTGCCACCAACCCTGAGCTGGGTGTCACTGGTTTAAAGCCTGTCAGCGCCTGTGACTTCAGCCTCCTCTGCTCCAGCTTCACATCTGGGGTGGCCCAGCTGGTGTCAGCTGGTGAAAGGTTGACATCCCCATACACAGACACTGCCTGAAAACAATAGCTCTTTGTGCCCATGGGGATTGTGGTGGATGGAGGCTGGAAAGGGACAGAACCCAGCACAGAGACCTCACAAAGGGGATGGAGGATGCAGCAGTTATTTTGTGCGAAAGTTCATCCCATTTTGTTACTGAGGTTTTTCTTATGCTAGACAACTAGGACTCTTCAAATATGAAGATGTTAACAGGACCAATAAGCATCTGTTATCTTTGCCTATCTGGTGTAGTCCCTTTGGCCCATAAAATCCCTACCCTAATCAGCTCTGTCTTTTCATCACTTGAGTATGGGTGCGAATTATCTGTCTGTGTGGGTTGCAGGATGGGAAGGACAGCCTCATGATACACGTACACTACCAGCTGAAATGCTAAAATTAGCTCTGGAAAAATATCTCTGTGAACTTCAACATGGATATAAATACCAGTGGTCAATATGTCATGTTTGCTTTATGCAGAGAAACTCTGCCCACTCTTAGGGAACCTGCTTTTAATCCTGAAGCAGTAGATACAGCATATTAATTTCTGCTGACTTCATAGTTCTCTTCTTATACATCTCATTCTTCAGAATGGGATATTAATTACTGAACATGAAAATAAGGATCAGATAGGCTCATGACACTGTGAAAAATTAATTTCATAGATTACCATGGAATCTTCTTGAAGATGTGAAATTAATTGAAGTCTGTTGACAAGTTCAAGCTATGAAGAAATTAGAAATTTTGAAAGAGAAAAAAATGGGGGGAAGATTGAGCCTCACAGATATAATTGCAACTTTTAAATTAGGAATATGTGAAGGAAAAGGTTTTAGATAAATCCTTTAGCTGCTTGTCCCAAAACACAGTTGGAGAAAGTCCCAGGCAGATCTGATCTAAGCAGACCCTGCTCTCATTGTGGAGTTGGACCAAATAAACACTAGTAGTCTCCTCTAGTCCATATAGTTTTATTGGTTTATACTATTATTAAAAGGCTATTTTTTATTTCTGTCTTAGTTTGAAAGACAGGTGTTTGCTAAGGAAAGCAGAAGCTTCCCTTTGAACTGAAAAATGTGATCCTTCCTTCCTACAGATTATTATGATTTTGGAATTAAGGGAGCTCTCAGGCAAAGATATGGGGGTAGGAATAACAGTTCTTTACTAGTATATCTAACACGACAAACAAGAACAACAACAGCTATGAAATTACCCACAAACAGAACAGTAACTCAGTCCCAGTGTTTTTTGGCTGCAGGCACCTTTTCCCTGAGCTGCAGTTCCCGGTGCTGGGGGCGGGCGGGTCCCGCAGAGCCGCAGGAGGGCTGGGGGTGATGGCAGCGCTGTCCCAGGGGGAGAGAGAGATGGAGAGAGAGCTCTCCGCTCACGGTGTGGGTCCTGATGCTCAGCAGAGTGCTGGATGGTGGCAGGTTACAGTGAGAAGGCAGCAGGGCAGGGTCTGACAGCAGTGAGGATGGATCCCGGCGCTGGGATGGCAGGGATGGGACAGAGGTGGCGATCGTCCTTCTTGTCCGAACTCCGCGGGGGAAATGGGGCGAGAGCTGAACCTTCCGTCTGCTCTTCTGGATGTTTGGATATCGAGGGGTTTCTCTCCTCTCTCCCCTCCCCCTTGCCACCAGGGCCCAGTCAACAGGTATCTTAGCATGACAATGGGGAAAATTCCACAGAAGGAAAAGGGAAAGAACCAACCCCCAACTATTTCTTTGCACCAAAATAATTTAGAGAAACACAGATGGGATGTCACTGGGTGTAGTCCCTCTTGCCAGAAACAAATACTGCTCTGGCTTTACCAAGACCCCTCTGAAAAACAAAAGGACAGGCCATTCCAGAAAAAGATCTTCCTATTATGCAAGTGTTAAGCAAGACCCCAAATAACAACAAAACAAACAAATAAACAAGCAAACTTGAAAAATCATAGACCTGTAAAAATAATCCTGTTAATAGATTTTTTGGTCAAGGTCTTTTGTAATAGATCTATTTAACATTAATTTATGACTGGTGAGCTGAACAATTTTCTGTAAACCATAATTCTGTAATCTTTATTATCAACCTAAATCACCCACTGAATATCTGCTCCCTGACACAGGAGATTTGAACAGATTCAGTTGTATTTCTGCAATAATTACTACACTATTATACAAATATCATTTCATTGCTAATAGAAAACTTATATCATAAAAGTCAATCTGGTCCTTCTAAAGACAGTAGGAAGAGGATTGGATTGTAAACCAGCTATATACATTGTATTTTTTTGATTATCACTGATAAGTTCATAAGTAGAATTGAAAAAGTGTTCTTGGCATTCTGTATTATGAATGTCAAGCACAGACAGTATCAATTGTGTCCAATGGTCTTGATCTTTTCTTTAATGGCCACGGTTAACCATAGTGCAATATGTGATATAATTTATTGTCAGTCCAATGCCAAAGAGATAACAGGACATCATCCTCTGAATGACTAAACAACCAAAGCCTTATGTCACCACAAATGATGGAACACAGAGCAGAAACAACAGACAATGCAAGGCTTTCAACAATAACTGCTTTCCTGCTAGTTTAATGCATGTACATTTATTGAAAGGAAAATAAATCCAAAATAGATGATAAGGAAAACCAGGCATTTTAATAACACAGAACAACTTTAATGTAGATATTCCAGATTATGAGCAAAATGAGAAACATATTTCAGGTTTCTCCTGGATGGGAGGAAATTGTAGTGTGTCAAACACATGACTTGGAGAAATAGATAAAAATATTGGAGGAGGAGAAAAAGTCCAAAACCTGCTTTACCCAAACTTTAAATATTTCTTAGGGCTTTTAAAAATACAATTATCAATTTAAAAGAATAGCAACTGCAGAATTGTAGACAAAATCTACATTGAAAAAGTACTTCAGGAAATACTATTTCTCTGAATCAGCTCTCAGTAGATTTGATTATATGTATTACCCATATATATATATACCCCAAACTCAATATTTGATCAAGATTTCTGAAGAAATATGAGACCTTACAGAAAGCATCAAACGTCAAGAGACATTTGATGTACCTAGTAACTCTGCCATTTGGAGGTGTATGCGCACATAAGAAATTTCCCTTTGGCAACAAGAAAGAAGAAGTAGCACAAGAAATACAGTACTAAAAAAAAGATTGTTATCTTCTGTGTAATTTGAATAATTTTAATAGCAGTACTAGTCAGTATTCACTGTCTTACTAGCATTGATGTAAGGAAATGCAGGAAAATTGGCCCTGATGGGCTAGTCCAAGGGTGTACTGGAAAAGCAAAAGGGCTGCATTAAACAAGATTCAGAAAGGTTGCTTCCACAATCAAAAGAGGTTCTTCTTCAACATTGGTGGGTAATCCACTGAGTGTGATAAACCTTGAGAGGGATGGAAAAGTCTACTTAGATTTAAATCCAAGCAAAAAGAAAAAAAAAAGACAAAAAACAAAAGGATAGGCTCTCTTGTATTAGAGCTTTGCAAGCATCTCTAACACCATGTAACTGAACATGGTGTATACACGGGCATGTGCTCATGAGAAGACAAAAGCACTGAATATAATATTAAGTTCATTATACTCCTGTCCAGCATTTACATTTAGGTCTTGTCCAGTCATTTTCAGAGTAGAGCAAGATGTTATGCCTGAATTATTGCAGATTCAGTTTATGTATGTTCTACCAAACTCTCATTAATAGTATTGCTTGTGGGGCTGTTTTAATACATAATTTAAAACAAAGTTTAAATATCCCTTTGGGTAAAATGAAAGACATATATTAAAACAAAATTATTGGTGTAATTTTCTTTACTTCATCCTTTTTTTTGTGTGTAAAAGAGGAATATAAAGGCTTGTATAGAATATAAATGTGAAAAAAACACATCTTAAAACATTAGTCTACTGAAATTTAAGCTGTTAATGTCTAACTTTTCTAATCACAGTTTAATCAAGTCAGTTATCTGTGGGTAAGATAAAAGGCCATTCAGTTTCTTTCTTACATCATGTTTTCCAGCTTGTTATTTCAAGAGTTACAGAATTCAGATAGATTATAGCACTTATTAGTGCAAGTCTGATATATTCTTTCCAAATTAAAACATATATAAATGGTAATTAGCATCTATTCCACTCAGTGCCCACTGCAATACTGGTCCTTATCAAGATCACAAGAAACTGTGATTATGGAGCATGATAAATTTTTTACATTATTATTATAAAGGAAAGATATACTGGGACAGCTACTTTTCCTTATTTTTAAAAAATATTAATATTTAATTTTAAAATATTATTGTTTAAATATTATAAACAATAATACTGTTATGTATACCTATCTATAAAAAAGAAAAAAAACCAGATTTTATGAAATATCAGTAGTTATTTTCCATTTCATATCCTTTCTTACTCTTCTGTTGGTACTGCTGGGGCAAAGCAGGTCACTGTAGAACTCACTACCAAAATTTTAGTGTGCACAAAGCAGAGCAATCCACTACTGCTTCAGTGATGGTAGCATAGTCATGAAAACACCCTTACATTTGCAGAGTTCTGTAGAGTTTAAGCAGATAAAGCATCTGCTTGGTGTCCTGAATTGCATAGGAAATGAAGCTCATTAAAACTATTCACAAATAATATTAGGGGATTATTTTCTGTCAATCATCGAATATGTTATTTTTAAAATATATTTTCCTCATTAACTGAGTACTTCTGAGATGAAAATATTTAATGTTTTTGCTGATTCATTTGGGCATTCAGAATTCTTTGGTAAACACATTCTGTGAGAAACTATTTCAACCCCTTTTTAACATTTTTGGGGTTTTTTGCACTAAGCTGAGTTATCTGAGTAATCTGCTCTGCTCTGAGTTGCTTATTTAATTAAAATTCATAGAGTAAAAGTAAAATTTGATTCTTCAGAATTATTATGCATTTTAATTATTTGGGAAAATAATACCATTCTTCATAGAAAAGCAGAAAGGGAGCAACGTTACATATGAAATACAGATTATTTGTTACAAATTTGATTAATACAGCTAGATTTTTTACATACAGATTTTATCTAATTACTTTGGAGTAAGACTGGTTTTATTGTAATAAGCATACAATGACATGGATTTTTATAAACTTGGTAAAATACAAATTATTTGGTTTCTTGTGGCATGATTTACATGAAATGAATACTTGTTCTTTCATTGTCTGCTATGCATTGTTTGATACCAAGAAGTAGTTCTACAAGTAAAGAACACATACATGTCCTTTTTCTTATTCAGTGAGACAAATAGAAAGCTTTGTTTAAAACAATAATTTAGTTCAGCTAAAAAGAGAAAACATCAGTCATTCATCAGTGTTCCAAGTAGGAAACCTTTTGCTGTTTACCTAATTTATAAATGCTGTGGGAAAGGGACCAAACAGCTATAACAAAAGTGGGGGAGGCAGGAAGGCTGAAGGGAGAACAAAAAAAGTCACTACCCCGAAGAAAAACAACAAAGAAATTCCAAACTAATAGATGAAATTAAAAATAGATAAATTTAAGTAATTAAATGGGTAAGTAAAACCCTTGCTTCACACATGAAGTGATGGTCTCTGACCATTGCCATTCTGATTCAAATTTTAGTTTATGATACTTTGTGAAAACATCAAAGTTTGTGCTGGTACAAATAAAACTAGAGATTAAATTCTGGTCCTCATGGGTGATTGCAATTAACTGGACATTCTAGGGGGAAAAAAACCCAGCAGTGCACAAGTCTTCCATCAGGTTTGTTGAATGAATTGAGGACTATTTCCTACTGCAGTTACAGGATTATATGACTAGGAACCACCCACTACTGGATTTCCTGCTCACAAACTGAGAAGTCTTACCTGATAACATAACTACCAGTGGTATCCTTGGATAAAGAGGTGATAACACTGTTGATTGAGCTTAAGATCTGGCTGGAAGGCTTTGTCCAGAGAGTTAGAGTCAGTGCCTTTATTTCCAAGTGGGGATCAGTTGACAAGTGTCTCACAAGGGTTCATACTGAGATTAATACTATTTAATATCTTCACCGATGACATAGACAGCAGGATCAAATGCACCAAGCTTTGTACAGACCAAGGTGAGCAGCACTGTTAGAACCATGGAAACTGAATATCCTGAGCTGGAAGGGACTCACAATGATCACTGAGTCCAGCTCTTTGTCAGCCTCAGTATTGGGGCCAGTCCTATTTAATGTCTTCATTGATGATCTGGATGAAGGGGCTTAGTACACATTCAGAAACTTCATGGATGACACTAAATTGGGTAGGAGTATTGACCTGCTGAAGAGTAGGGAGGCTGTGTACAGGGATCTGGACAGGTTGGATGGATGGGCAGAGGCCAAAAGTGTGACGTTAAACCAGACCACGTGGCAGGTCCACCAGCTGGGTCACAGCAATCCCCTGCAGTGCTACAGGCTGTGGACAAAGTTCTGGAAAAATGCATGGTGGAAGAAGAGCTGGGGCTTCTGGTCAACAGCAGCTGAACATGATCCAGAGTGTGCCCAGGTGACCAAAAATGCCATTGACTCCCTGACCTGTGTCAGAAATAGTGCAGCCAGCAGGACCAGGGAAGTGATTTTCCCTCCGTACTTGTCAGTGGTGAGTTGGGACCTTGAGTCCTGTGTGTAGCTTTGTAGTGCTGGGGCAAGTCCATAGAAGGGCAGAGAAGCTGGCGAAGAGACTAAGTCCACTGAAAAGTGGCTGAAGGAGATGGGGTAGTTCAGCATGGATAAAAGAGGGTTCAGGAGAGACCTGATTGCTCAAGTTCCTGAAGGGAGGTTATAGCAAGGTAGGGGTCGGTGTCTTCTCCTGAGCAAGGAAATGGCCTCAAGTTGCCCTAGGGGTGGTTCAGGTTTGACAACAGGAAGAATTTCTTCTATGGCAGGATGGTTAGGCATTGGGATGGGCGAGCCAGGGATGTGGTGGTGTCACCATACCTGGAAATGTTTGAGAAATAACTGGACATGTCACTTGGTGTTATGGTTTAGTTGACAAAGTGGTGTTAAATCAAAGGGTAGACTTTAATATTTTGAAGGTCTTTTCCAAATATAAAGATACTAAGATTCTACAATTTTTGCAAATTTTCCAAAAAACGCACTATTTTTTTGGGTCAAATTTGGAGTATCGTGAAGGAATATAAAAATATTTAGCTTTTTACATTGAGAAGAAAAAGGGGAAAATCTGTTGGTTTCTGTGATTTTGTTGTTTGTTGGGGTTTTTTCCTGTTGACTTTGTTCATTTGTTCTGGATTTTTTAAAATTTTGGTTGGTTGGCTGTTTTTGTGGTTTTTTTGTGTATGGTTGGTTTTGGATTTGTTTTGCTTCAGTTTGGAGTTTAAGGTATTAGTTTAATAGCTGAATCCAAAAGCTTTATATGTTCATAATTCTTATGTATGCACTGTCTTCTCCAGGTATTAATGAGGCCTCCTTTTAATCCATTCCATACACTGAAGGGCTATGGCTGGCCTAATTGTGTCTGTTTTGGCTAAATGATTTAAGCACACAACTCATTAGAAAAGTTGGTAGTGATAGAGAAATCAGGAAAAAAACACATCTATGCACCACTGTTCAAATCAAATTATAGATCTGGACAGCTCCTTGTTCTAAATTACTGCTCATTTCTACCTCAATTTGAACTTCACTTGGCAAAGACCTATATTACAATGAAAATTGCAATCTTCTAAATGTCTTTCATCAATCACTCTGTAGACAACTATTCAGAATAATATATGTGCTATGATGTTTGTGGTTTTGGTGCTGACAACAATTTAGAAGTCATAATGTTATTTCCATGATTTTCTAAGTGTAAAATTATCTTGTATTTCTTTTCTCTAATACAATATTGCCATTGTCAGCAGAAGAAAACACAATTTTGAATTTCATATTGATAATAAGGTACTGCTGAATGAATAACCACAGCTGGAAATGCTGTAATGACCTCTCACCAGATGTCCATGATATTTCCATTTGGGATAGTCTTCTTACATTCCTAGATCTTGGTTCTTAATCTCTTACACATATACTCCTATCTCTGCAATCTTGCTGGTTGTTCCTTATTATCATACTCTTACCTCAGAGATAGATGAGGTAAGCCTCTGGCTTTTGAGGATTATATTGCAGTCTGAATCCTACCCAGTTTATTTAAAAAAAAAATAAATTATTCCTCGTGGCTAAGATTTTTCACTGTTTCTGACTCTTGTAAATAGATCAGATATTATTTTGGTCACAATACTCCGTATCACTTAAACTTCAATTGTCATATTAAGTCCCTAAATAAACATATTAGCCAGTAAAAGTAGTCTATTTTCCTGAATCCCCACTTACTTCAGTGGAGCTCTGCACAGACTAAAGCATTGGTTAATGACGAGATGCTTGCTAGACTGCTTTCAACTCACACAACTAAAATTTGGTTAGACAAGATCTGAATCAGCTTGCATGGCAAGCACCGAAAATTTGAAGTATCAGCTCTAAAAACATAATTAAGGAACCTGAAATGAAACTTAGAAATTAAAACTATTACGCCATTTCTCAAAAGTTAGAAGTGTCTAAATGGTTACAATGCCTCATTTCCCACCAGTAACTACTCCAAAAAGATAAAAATTGGTTTTGAACAAAGTCTCCTATTATTGGCAGTATAGAAAAGTTAGCAGTGCTTTGGAATTAAGGCATTTTTTACCAAGGGAAAATGTATCATTACATTTTTAAGAGGATATCAAATGATGGAAGACAAATTAGTTGGCAAGACTTAAAAATGAAGAAAAGTGGAAACTTGGAGTGCTTACTTTACTGTTTAAGATTAAATGATGTAAGAAATTGATGAATTTGTCTTAAATCCCATGTGGGGAAGATTTAAACTCTTATGTCATATACGTTAGCTACAAATTGATATGCTAAATTGGAAACTTTAGGAATATTGTTAGTAGATTTCTTCTTGAAAATACTTTAACTATCAAAAATGGAAACTACATGTTTGATGAGACAACAAAAGCATAAATATAAATGTCCAATCTGGGGATGAGTGTACCTGAATGAGGATATTGTGCAAACACTTCTACACAAGCTGTTAAGTGTACGGCACATAGAATGGAAAACCAACAAATAATAAAAAACTTGGACTGCTCAGGTACACTATGTGATATCTTCATGAGGGAATGGGGGAATTTGAGCCCCATCACACTGCAGAGGTAGCTGAAATTCCATTTCACATCATGAGTGAATGCACTAACTGCAAAAATATTCAGCATATCAGATCAGAAGAGGAGGTTGATCCTTCTGTTTTGTTTCAGAAGACACAACTTCCATTTCATATACTTAAAAAAAAAGGTAAGTTATTTAACTTTAGGAAACATCTAAAACTAAGAATCTAAACTGGAAGGAGATAAAATATTTTCAGATATTGACACAGTGGCTGTCCCTTAGAGTTGAAATTTTTTAGAATATTTGTACAATAATCATAATTACAAAGCATATCTAACAGTCATTTCCTTTTGGAGGCAATGATTAAGCTGCCATTTTTATTATTGAGTATTAGGCTCTAGATTATGGTTAAGTAATAAGTAATATATTTTTGCATACTTGCAAATTATTTAATTTTATTTTGCCACTTTTTGGTATCTCACACATATAAAATTTACATATACAATTTAATGACGGTATTAAAAGTACAATAATTTGTTTCACTAATTAGCTGTACAAAAATCTTAAGTAATCTACCATAGAAAGGAAGAATGCTGTCACTTAGACCTTTAGCTCTGAATCAATGAGCATAATTCTGTGAGGTTTTATTCATTATCAATCCATTTACAATAACAGAATTTTGTGAGAAATAAATGAGAATAGCACTGCACTCATTATATTTGTGCAAATTTAAGAAAGGTTAGTTCTTTAGTGTTTGGAATATTACTGGTTTTCAAGGCAGCTATTTACTCTTAGAAAGAAAAATCACAGTAGAAATATCTCTTCTTGATAGACGAATTCTTCATTTATAGTTTTGGTCAAAAGAAATAAGACACTAAAGAAGGATGTAAACTAGGGTCAAAATTTTTCCATTGATTCACCAAGCATTTTAAATGTCAATATCAATGTCAAATTTCATACATTTTGAACCAGAGAACATTACCAACTCTCTCTGTTGTGGACATAGTCTCAAAAATGTCAGCTGATTGTCAGAGATGTAAGTTCCCTAACATGTTACCCATAAATGTTATATCCCTGGGTGCTGCTAAATTGGATTAATCTATTTTCTAGGATGGAATAGACATGCTTCCTCCCCAGAGAGTCCAGCACACTAAGAACCATAAAAGTTATACCTCCTGTAATGTTTCGTTCTTTACTGACACAAAGTCTCACCAGAGCACAAAGGCAAGCAGTCCTGTGAGAGTTCTGTAACTATGAGTGAGTACCTAATGTGACTCTCTTACAGATTTCACTCACAATCTGGTGCTTTCTAGATGACAGACAATTTTCAAAGAGCATAGGAGTGACAGGATTCAACATATACTCGGCTTTTAAACAGCATCATAAAAGTATTCTATAACCCTTGATAAAATTCTCTTTCTGAATTCTGAGAGTGGTGCTAGCAGCTGAGTAGACAATAGGAATTGCTATTATTACCTTCAGAACACAGGTGAAACACAGGTGTAAGAAATCAGTCATGAAGTGGCAACCCATGCCAATTGACAAATCAAGTTGAAATATATAAATTAATGTTTTCACTTGCCATAGGGGAGGTAATTTCACTTTTTAAATCCTAGTCTAACAAAATAAAGTAGCCTTGGACAATTAATAAGATTGTATAAGGACTACATTGATAAATATTCGAAATCTTTACCTAGGGAATTTTAAGCTTTCTAAATTACAATTTCAAGGACTATAAGGAGGTGTTTTCCATACAAAATACTTAACATACACTTAAAATTTTTGGATGAGCATCCTGTAGTTAAAAATATTTTTCTGTAGTGATGGCATGACATATCCTATTCTTATTATCAGAGTAAATTTTGTTTTACTTATTAGTTTTGTAATTGCAAGACCAAGCCATATTCCTGGTGAAGGAAGACAGAGTAAGTTAAATATTAAGAACTTTAAATTAAAAAATGGGAATTATTGTTAAACATTCCTGAATTTTTAGCACCCAGAAAAACAATACCTTTTCTGACAAAACTAAAAACTAGTAAAATTTAAGTCTTAAAATGATTAAGTTTTCCATATAAAAAAACTTACACAAATGTGAGATTATAGTGTTAGGAAAATATTCCAATGCATTTAAAATATTTGGTTTTGAATAATTTCCGTAAAAAGAGGTTCATCAAGAAAGTGTTTTGTGTTCAAAAATGTGAAAGAGATAATGAGTTATGCAAAAAAAAAAAATAGATATATAATTTAGAATTAAACATGCAAACCCGTAGATCTCTTGTGATTCTCGGATGTGTAAAAATTTTATAGATAAATATGTAGTTTTCTTAAATTTAATATACGCATTATATATTTATTCTTTAAATGTACATCTTCATATTAGTTTAAATGTTCACAACCATCTTGGTATCCTTTAATAAAGAGAACAAATTTGAAAAACCTTACCAAAGAGATAACTACTGTTCAAAAGCAATAGATAAGAGATATTTTCATCTTTTTACAGCATTACAAACTATTTAGGCAGTAAACTGAAGGCTATCACTTCTATTAAATATACATTAAAATCTCTAAAACATTTGAAATGCTTTGAACACTGAAATATGTTATCCAATGCTAACAAAAAAGAATGTAAATTAGTTTAAAGTTGGGATGATGTTGAAGATTAACAAAAATAAAATCTTATTTCTTCCAGAGACTGAACACACAAAAGAAGAAACCATAAATGAAACCCCAGACAGAACAACTGAGGATTGCTTCTCAAACAGAGCATATTCACCAAAATTCTGATGCTAAGAACAAATCCATCATTCAAGCTAGTATGTGAAGTGCCTGGACTTTGAAAATATTCTGAAAGTTCTAAAAGTCTGAAGAAGTTAAAACAAAACCAACCAACCAAGCAAACAAAATTAGATCTCATAAATTTCTCTGGGACTTTACAACTCAATTGACATTTCCTGGAGAATATTTTGTTATGTTACATGACCTTTTTTCATACAATACCAACAAACCTTTTTGTTTTATTCAGTCATTAAATACTTGAAGCTAAAATCTCTCTCCACTAAGCAAATTAACATAAATTTCTTCATTAAATAGATATTTTTAATATTAAATATTTAAATATCAATTTGGGCCCATAAAAATATCTTGACAAGCTTTTATAGAGGTGCTTTCAGAGATCTAATTACGTCATAATTCATACAAGAAAGTATTTTAAATTTAATTACAAAATTTTATAGCCTACTTTTTATCTTACGTTTTTTGTAATTTCATCATGTTTTCAGATATGTACAGGACTAGCACTTCTCTGAGAGAAGGTTTGAACAAGACAATATTGCTTAGATTTTTTCTTTTTATACAGGTAATTCTAGATCCTAAGGAAAAGCCAGGCTATTTTTTAAAATATAAAAAAATTGTTGGAGTTTGGTTAATAAATTATTTGTATGTCTAAATGTCTGAAGAAATCATTATCCTTTATCTTTCTGTCATAAAATTCTTAGAATAGAGTGAAGGCTGCTTTCTTTTTTTCTTTTCCTGCATGTAAAGGAGTTCCAAAGAATAATGTTAAATTGCAAAAGTGTGGAATATCTACTACTTTGCCTTCTGAACTATACATAAAATACTCATATGGCAACACAATACACAAAACTGCCACATATCAAAGATACTCCTGCTACATGTGTGCTGTCCTCTTAAAAAGAAAACCTCCCTTACATGATCTAACAAACACTTATGGGTCAAGAGTCAGAAGCTGTCAACAACAGATATATATGATGGATAATAAGAGAAAAAAAAAATTCAGATCATCCTATGGTGCAACTTAAAATTAAAACTTAAAGAAAAAGTTAATTGACCTTTAGGTGATGAATTAGATTAGTGTTTGTGTTAGAAAGATTAGCTAGATAAAGGAGTATTTCCTTTATAGGAAGGTCAGTACCTACTTTATGTATCTCCTTCCACGTCAATCTACAAAACAATGTGTATTTTTAAGGTAATTATAAATTTCTGTCTTACAATAAAGTTTGTATTGTAGAGAATATTCAAGAAATGGAAGACAATAAAGAGAATCCTTAAATTCTGTCCCTATTTTTATGATCAAAGCACTTCATTTTACCTTGTAATTGCTGCTCTTTGTAGTCAATATTTAATGTTCCTTGCCTTGTAAAATCAGCCATCTTAGATCTAGAAAGCAGAGAAATGCAAAATCCATTTGTTGCTAATGGGAATCCTGAAGCTCTTTCCTGCTGCTACATTTGACAAATAAATTTTACAAAAAGGAATCGTAATTGCATTGATCCATCCATAGTTGATTGCAGTAATTGATAATACAGGTATGACTTCTAACGAAGTCTAGCACATAATCATAGTGTGATTTCGCTTATGAATATTTATTTTTATTTATTTATGTTTTGGACAGTAGAAAACAAAACCAAGGAAAGTTATCATCGCTGTCATTAACAACATTCAATACCATTGCCATAAAATGAATTAAGAAAACCCAAACCTCCTCAGATAAATATACATTTATCATTAATAGGATTTAGTATTATGTCTGCATAAAACACATAAAAGTTCTTATCCATAATTCTCTTTAAGAGCTGATTGGTTGTGTTACAAACATCTTAAGTTGGTTTTAAAACTTTGGCGTTTTGTTGTTCTGTTGTTTATTTTTTCCTCCTGTTTCCTCTTAAAATAAGAGTAAACTAAATTCAGCTATTATAAAAAATCATTATTTACACAAAAGTAAGGGGGGATTTCTCTCTGAAAGTTCTGAAGTTTTACCTGGAATGAGTACATGAAAAAAACCTACATTTTTTCCTGGGGAGAAAATCTCTGTTTAAATACAAATCCTGATGCACCCGTATTTGAGTGAAGCAAATGTTATTGCTTCCATCTCCTCTTCCATATTAAATCATGCTAGTATATTCTCTTTCTTATCATTAGTCTGGCTTCATTTTGTCCTTAAGCCTGAAGATAAGAAGCACCTTTATTCTATAATCAGTAGCAGTAGTGATCAAAAATAATATACATATATGTAGCACATAAATAAGCTGCCTTATTTTTTAATTGGAAATGTCATAGAGTAGGCTAAATTTCATACTAGCTCTTGCTTAGAATATAACATTTTTTTCTTCATTTAACGTTCTTACATACAAATATTTTAAATACTTGTTAAGATCATCACCTTCTTTTACAACAATGTAATTACATTTTACAACAATTTCATTATAAATATTTTTTGTGGTTTGAAAGCAAAATACTTAATCACAGTTTCCTGTTCTGGCTATATGGAAGCAAATAATTCTTTGGGTTTTGCTCTTTTTCAGTATTTTGGTAGATGTTTTGTTGTTGTTTTTCCCTACACTCATACCACACTGCTCCAATTTATTGTTCAGTTGCTCAGGGCCTTAAAATAGGTCATCTAAAAGGTCTGTTAAACTATGTATCCTTGTGTGAATAACAGGGAAGACACAAGAATAAGGCAAGCAGATAGTTATACTTACCATTAATATTCTCCCAAAGATCTATGAGTCTGTAATTCAGGCATTGTTTTAAACAAAGGTGTTCTTCTGACAGATAATACAACTCTTTACTCAGAATAATTCTCTTGGTCATGTCATCTCCGTATTTCTTGGGACCTACAATAACATCAATGTAGAAATTGTGTCATTTCAGATCAAACTTAATTGTTATGGAATATGTGACAGAACATTTTCACAGACATGGAAATTATACTTGCTGCATTTCTTTCTTAAGATAATAGCAGTATGGAGTTGTTTAAAAAGATTAGGGAATATCTAAGTGCCTAATAGAGCTGATCATTATCTAATAAAGGAAAGCAAAAATGTGTCTGATGACACAGATGATATGGAAATTTATATACTTTGTGATCTTAGTTTTTCCAGGCTCAGCTCAGCAAGCTCATGCACAGACACAAGTAATGTGTAACTATTTTAGAGTCAAGTCAGAATACTGGACTGTCTGCATGTTCCTGTACAGAAACCTTTTTTATTTGTACAGGTCCTTCAGACTCATGCAATATTTTGTTCTTTCTAAACTATTTCATTAATTCATTGCAAATATAAAATTTAGATTTTGTAAATATGTTTGCACATTTAATTTTAATAGCACTTTTAAAAGATGTGTCTTTTCACAACAACTGACCTTTTTCAAAAAGGTGATTTAAAAAATGCTAAAACAAACAACAAAAAAATATATATTTCCCTAGGTTTAGTGTTTAAAGATACTCCTCAAAAGGTAAGCAGACTATAAGAACTAGAGGATGAAGATACTGTCTTTCATGTGTCAAACTATTTCCAAATTTTTTATCAGTATTCCAGACAGGTGAAAAGTGGCTAACAGAAATCTCTCTTGGATGCTGACACTGCAGAAGAGAGTTTAGAAGAATGTAAAAATCCTGAAAAACATATTTTTTCTTTTCAAATTATTTCTTTGTGTTGAATCAGTTTTTATGCTGATATAAATATCTTCTTAATATAATTAAATTTGGATTAAGTTTAGCAATTTTCACAAGTATTTTATAGGGGTGTAGGTGATATAGCATGGCTGAGGATTTGGGATCAAGGACAGGATATGATTCTTCTCTGTCACTTAGGTATTAAACATAAAGTATAGAAGGTGATTATATCTGTCACCCTTGCCTGAAGCAATGATATCAAGGTTTTACAGAGCTATCAAAAACCTGCTGTGTCAGAGATTAGCATGATTTCAAATTATTTTCAAGGGTGGGAGAATAATACTTTGATCCAAACTATATTTGAAGAAATGTGGAAGTATAAAGAAGCTTTCATGTTGTCAAAGTTCTACTTAAATGGCAGCTCTTATAAAAAAAGGTGGGGTTATTTTCATTCCTTTTTAATGCATGCATAACTTTTTTTTTGCTGGTATAGAAAATTAGAATTTTTAATCAGAATGGTCCTAACTAAAATGAAATAAGAATGTTGTATACAGTAATCTGCAAGTGAGATAGTAGTAAAACTGGACATCTGTTCACTGAAGTGGTATAATACCTTTCCACATGTAATGACACACAGACATTTTTATTATCTGAGCCTCTTTGTGACCTTTTCATAAGCAATCTGGAAAGAAGCAGGTAGATAAAACGAAAGTAACTATGATAACACAGCAAGATATTTTTTCATCTTTCTATTGATAAAATAGACCAGCACCTAAGTTCCAAATATATCCATGGGCTAAATCCTCTTTTCCACCTGTCCTGCGTAACCCAACAAATGTCTATTGTATTCCATATTTTTTTTCTATGCCAATCTGTACAAGACTGGTACAGTCACTTTAAGACACAGAGGACAGAAACAGAACCAGATTTTCTTGCCCTGGGTTTGTGCAGGTGGGGAGTGCCAGGCTTCTTTAAAAGTACCTTTAAGAATTTCATAACCCCCTTTTTTCGTCCACATTTGCTGAGAGCAATCCCCTCTCTGGAGCTGGGGTGAACATTACCTTTGGACTTTTCTTTAACTGCAGCCATTCAAGACAACCATGCCAGGGAAAGAGGGTCTCCTGCACCTCACAATCCACCAGTTCCAGCGGCTGACCTAGTTCCAGCTGCCATTGTCAATGGACCTGCCACCACTGGGAGAGACCCTGTCTGGTGGCACAGAGCAAACAGCTCAGCAGCATTTGACTTGTTTTGGACAGCAATAGTTCTCCAGGTTTTTTGTTGTTATTGTTGTTTTTCTGTTTGTTAGTTTGTTTTTGTTTGGTTTTTTTCCCCCCACTTGTTTCCCATTGTTGTTTGGAGAAGAGGGAGTTCTGTTATCATGGAGGTTCATTTGCTTTGGGTTGCTTTTTTTTAATTTGCTCTCTCTCTGCCACATGGTCAGGAGAAAGAGGCTTCTCTGCCACATTGTCCTTGTTCCCTGGACAATGCAGTCAGCTATGGAGGCTGCAACACTGGGGGTGGAGCTTTCCTACATCATGTTTCTTTTTTTTCCCAGGGAGTCCATAGGGCTTAGCACGTTTATATCTAGTGATTAGTACTGTTTTCTTGGTTGTAGATGTTTTGTTTTGTTTTTTGTTTGTTTTGCTTTGTTTTGTTTTAGTAAACTGGTATTTTTTCATATACGTTTTTGCATTTGTCTCTCCTTATTGGTGAAAGGGGTGTGGTTAAAACTAGGAGTAACTCCTTTAGGAGGGTCTGCCCCTTTTAAGTTGTTTTAAACCAAGACACCATCATAAGGGTGAAAGCAACTAAAAGTACTCAAAGGCTTTTCAGGTACTGGATGTCTTTAACTTTTAAGTGTCTTAATAGATCAGAGCAACCGTTCTTATTTTGCAGACTGGAAAGAGAACATGTGATTCTTTTCAGCTAAATGCAGCTACCTGAAAGTTAGGTTCTGAGACTAAGTTAGTCTCATAATCTTCTTTTGCATTACTCCACTTGGGAAAGAGAGAGGATAGCAGAGAAGAAAGTCTTATTTTCTGTATAAAAGACCAGTGAAAGATGTGCTGGTTTGAAACAGTGAGAAAATTAAACCTGTTCAGGCTTTCCCCATTCTCCCACTGTTAGGCCCCTTGTTGAGTAAGTCACTTAAAGAACTTACAGTGTTTCATGTAATCTGAACTGGACTCGTGGGAGAAATATCAACAAGACTATTTCAAGAAGTCAAAACAACAAAAAAAACTACCAGAAATTTTAGAAACTTAGAGAACTTTGGCAAAAATTTTAGCACAGCATTCAATTAACATAAAACATTCCACAAAGCATTAACTTAGCCCCATAAATTATATGGGTGGTATGGAACTAAACAGTATTAGAAACTCCTCTGCTTTCTTCTATTACTTTGACATAAACACATAACTGCTAGATATGAAAAATAGGATAGGTCTGTTGAATGGCATAGATCAAGATCAAAAGAATCGCCATCAACAGATACCTTGTGTTAGTGATCTGCTATCTCTGTACAGACCACACAGTAAGGAAGAATCGATGGGCAGAACCTTCCTCAATTCAAAGAGGCCTTAGGTCTGCACACTCTACTCCCCCCACTGAAGGACTTCAGTTAAACTGTTACTATACTTTCATTTGCTGGGAAAAAATACAATGGCACATAAGAAATTCAGGAGATCTCTGAAATGTAACTTCCTTACTCAGTTGTTGAATACCTCAGCTAGTAGTGCTGCTCTCTGGACCAAAATATAAAGGAGAGTTGTTTCAAAACCTGACCATCAATGGCAGTCTTGGTTGCATGACCGGTTCACAGAGTTTTAAGATCTGAAAGACCATAAGGAAAATAAGTAGACTAAAGACCTTGACTTCAGAATGACAGAACTTCTTCAGAGAGTGACCCCTGAGAATCTGTCGTAAAGAACAAACAAGCTAAGGAATACTGGGAGAATTTCAGAAATATCTTTCTTAAAGGATCAGTCCACCCACTCAGCCAGAGAAGGAACAAACATAACATAAAGACCAGCTTGATTAGAGCTAGTAAAAGAATTAAAAAACCAAGCCAAATAAGAAAGACCAAAAACAAAAGAAAAACAAAACCAAATTAACCAAAAAACCCAACCCAACCCAAAACCCTAAACAAAAGTAACTGCAAAACCTACCAAAATAAAACAAAACAAAACCAAAAGAAGAAATAAGTATGGAAAGGCTCCAAAAAGGTATATAGCAATAGTGATTGAGCATTCACAGGTGACATTACCAGGCCAAAATCTCACCTGGAGCTCAAACTTGTAAGAGAAATAAATAAAATTAAAAACAAACAAACAAACAAACCAAAACAAACAAAAAAACCTCACATTCTTTACCTATGTAAGTGGACAACACATATGCAAGGGTTATGTGGCTCTACTTCTGAATGGGACTAGAAAATCACTCACAAATAGCATTAAATATTGAGGTACTTAATGCCCTCTTTCCCTCAGTCTTCATAGTTAAGTTCAGTTCCAAATGCTCTTTGCCAAGAGCAAATATGAAGCAAAGAGCAAAGAATGATCAAGAGAACATCTGAACAATTTGGACCTGCAGGGCCTGACAGTATATGCCAGGGTGCTAAGAGAGTTGTACAACATCCTCGCAAAATCACTCTCTGTCACATCGGAAATGGTTATGGGGTCCAAGGGGAATCCTGAATTACTCTGTAAAGGAAAAGAAAACATCCATCTATACAAAGGGGAAAAAGAAAGATCCAGGAAACTCCAGGCCAGTTAGCATCGCATCAGTCACTATGAAAATTAATGAATAGTTCCTCATGGAAGAAAATTCCCAGTACATGAAAGACAAAGCAAAGAGTAAAAAGTGATGGAGAAAGGCAACACAGATTTACCAAAGGTAAATTGTTTTTGACCAACCCCATTGTCATCTGTGATGTTTGGTGGATGAAGGCATAGCAGTGAATGTTGTGTGTCTTGATTTAAGCAAAACATCGGACATGGTCTCCCACAATGTTCCTGTTGGCCAGCTGGTCAAGATACAGATTGTAAAAGAAGACCACAGAACAGATAAAAAACACCCTAAATTACCAGGCTGAAAGGGTGGCATTTAATATTATAAACAATAACTTGTTCATGAGTGGAGTTTTTTGGTACTGCATCTGTTAGTATTCAGTATCTTTATATATGGTCACCTAAAAACAGTTAGAGAGGAGGTGGAGAATGATACATGGAGATAGGTCAGGGAAAATTCTGTCTGAATGCAAGAAGAAATTCTATATCATGAAAATTATTATACATAGGATTAGGTCACTCAGACAACTGGTGAAATCTTTCATCCAGGAATTATTCCAGAATTGGCTTGACGCTGCATGACCTAATCCAAGGCTATTCTTTCAAACAAAGGTTGGACTAGATGACTTTCTAGATGTCACATCCAGAACAGACTTTTATATGCTTCTTGTGAAATCTGCAAGAAATATATCTGAGAATATTATGTCTCTGTGTATAAACTGGAAAGAACTTAGAAGGTTCAAAATATACTCAAAAACAAGATTAGATGTTGGAGCCAAAAAAATCAGTGTATTTTGTTTAATGGTGAAAGAGAGAAAGAGAGAAAGGGAGAAAGAGAGAAGGAAGGAAGGGAGGAAGGAAGGGAGGAAGGAAGGGAGGAAGGAAGGAAGGGAGGAAGGGAGGAAGGGAGGGAGGAAGGAAGGGAGGGAGGAAGGAAGGGAGGGAGGAAGGAAGGAAGGAAGGAAGGAAGGAAGGAAGGAAGGAAGGAAGGAAGGAAGGAAGGAAGGAAGGAAGGAAGGAAGGAAGGAAGGAAGGAAGGAAGGAAGGAAGGAAGGAAGGGTGCATGGAGGGGTTAGGACCCATAGGGGTTAGGACCCATCCCAGGGTCCCCGTGATGTCTCATTTCTCCCCTCCATCTGCTCTTCCTGGTGGTGAGGGTCTCCCATTGCTGACTCACAGAGTATAGAGTTCCATGGATGAATACATGCTTTAGGCAGGTGGGAATGCCCAGGTGCCTCCCTTGCAGGGGGCGTTTGACAGTGTTCCTTGCAACACTGAGGATTTGTCCCATCATCTGCAGAGCTCTGGTGCAGGGTCAGGTGACCCCTTGCTATAATAGGCAAAAATCTTTCCTAAAAATGTTTAAGTCATAAATGATAATATTTTGGTCTCTGACACCAAGAAAATGTAATTACGTCTTGCAAAGTAATTCACTCTGATTTTTTTTTTTTTTTCTGAAAGGGAATAAATTCTAAAAGGGATGCACCATGTACAGATTCACATTGTGACTCTGAGAAAACAAGTGAGTTCAGATATTTAGGCAGTGTTTTTTATGGGGTGTTCAACACAATTGTACTATGACCATTATGGAGCTGTACAGAATCTACTAGTAATGGGAAAAGGATCTCATCAGAGATAGAAAGATAGTAGATTTAAGTCTTTGACGAGACAAATTTATTCTGACTAGGAAAGGAAACCCACAACTCTTTTGCATGAATAGTGTGCATAGGTTTAATTCCTGCTATTCCAGGCCTTTGTCTTTTTTGTTGGATTTTTTCTACCTAATATAGCAGAATTTATCTCTGGTTCATAGTATAATAATTTTGATTCATTCTAGGGGAATATTCAATTTTTAAATGGTCTGTGACTTGCTTAAAAATAAACCATTTAACACAGAATAGTCCTTGCCTTGAGAACTACTTGATTTATTCCTTGCCAGCAGTTCTGCACCTAAGGTCTTATTTAAAATATGTTGTCCACTCTTTCTGCCTTTAGTCCTTCAATTTATTTCAAGGGGAGCCAGAACTGTTTGCTTTGGACTTTCTACATGATTGTGGTCCTTTACTTCTCAGATCAGTTCCTGAGGCAAGACCTATAACCACTGCAAATCTTTAGAAACAATACTTTATTGGCTCCAGAACAATCAGCTTTATTTTCAGGAAGAAGTATAAGGCAGAACCCATAAGATCAGTGGCTACACAGATCAGTTGGATTTAAAAGACCATTATTGTTTCTTCTTGTTTTTAGAAGGGGCTTTGGAATATGGACAAATTGACAAAGTGAGATCTGTATGTACTGGGCAATTTTGAAAATAATTTTCATCTCAGTTACCTAAATGGTAATTCTAATAATTATTTTTAAATTATACCTAGTTTATGGATTTAAGACTCTTGAAAACACAGTTCTGTTATTTGTAATACAAATGTAAATAATATCTAAATATACATGCAAAACAATATCTAAAATTACATCCATTTTGTAATTCTCTTAGATACATGGATATTCTCATCCTTGATTTTTTCAGTCAAATCATATTAAGCAAAATAAATTATAACTGTAAATATGAGGGGAAAAAAGAACAATACATTTAGATTGTTCAGCTTCTTAGTGTTTCCTAGCTCACTTTTTAGCCAAACCAAAGATTTTATTATGATCTATTTTTACATGCAAGATATTCTTTTGCAATAACTGAGGCCCTTACTTTTATTGTCACCTGAGCTGAGGAAATTAATAAACATATTCTTAATTAATTATTATTAAAACTCTTATTAAGAAGTACAAAAGGGAGGAAAAATGTAGCAATAAGAACAAAACTTTTCAGTTGCTGTGACATAATTGACCTCCAAATGCCCACCAATTCATTCTATCATTGCCTCTTCTCAACAGGAGGGGGGGAGGAGATATGATGAAAAGCTTGTGCATCAAGATAAGGATGAAGAACACATACTAGTTACTGTCACAAGAAAATATGAAATATTTCATCTTGGGGAAATTAGTTCATTTTATTTCCAATTAATCCAAATAGGATAATGAAGAAATAAACCCAAATATTAAAAACACCTTTCTCCCACTCCTTTCTTATCCCCATGCTCAATTTCCCTTCTGATTTCTCTACCTACTCCCATCTGAGTGGCATGTGTAAATGAGGAATGGGGGATTGTGGTCAGCTCATAGCATATTACCTCTGCTGCTTCTTTCTCCTCACACTCTTCTGATAAATTGTGGTGTTTCGCCCATACAGATGTTCATTAACCTCTCCAATGTCAGTCCCTGCCACAGGCTGTGGTTCCTCATTAACTGCTCCAGCTTGATCTCCTCTCCATTGTGCCACACATTCTGCCAGGACCCTGCTCCTTTGCAGGTTCTTCACAAGATTGAACCTTCCTTTGGGAGCATCCTTCTGCTCCAGTATGAAGTTCTCCCTGGGCTGCAGGTGGCTGTTGGCTCCACCATGGACTTCCATGGGCTGCAGTGGGACAGCCTCCATCAGTTTCCAATGTCTTCTCATGGAAGTGACCTGCACAACACCCCCACTATCAAACTTTTCTACATAAACCAAATACATATGGACACAGTGTAAGGACTTTGAGAAGTTTTTAGACTGTAAAAAAGTATAATTCTAAGTCCGTACACTAAAGCTGACATGTCAGATATAAATCTGTATACTATGTCTTTAGCCAATGTCTTACCTACTTTGGTTTTGCAGCAATGCAAAATAAATCAATGTGGTTTTACAAAGCAGCACTTTTCAGTTACGAATCTCCATTATTAGATAACCAATTTTCAAAGAACAAGATATATGGGCTTCATGTCTCTAAGAGTCCTGTACCGCCTCTTTTCTTTACTATCACATCTTCACAGCAAATGACTTCCACTTAGAGTGGTCAATGCTTGACAGAGTAAAAGGCTACTCTATAACAGGGATTAGTAATCCAGTGCAACTGTAGAATAGGTTTCTACTTTGTTTTCCATATGTTCTTACATATATTATGTTCAATACATTTCTGAAAGTTTCATGGTTTTTTTTAGTATGAAGTCAAAGTACCATTCATTATAAAACACAGAACTGAAAAGCAGAAACATTCTTGTAGTTTGCATACATTAAAGAGTAAGTTCAGCAGCACAGATGTGGACTCTTGCTAGCAACAAATCACAGTATTTTTATCGACAAATATAAATCTAATGCTCAGCCTAAATATGATTATGTTTGTTTTCTCTGTTGGTTGCATCTGGTACTTGCAAGGATTTTATTCTCAAGTGTTAATTTACATCAACAGAATAATTCATAATTGTTGTTGTAAGTTCTTTGATAATATATATCTTCGTGTTTTGAGTTTTAAACAACCACACAGTCCTGGATGAAAGTAAATATCTTGCATCTGTGATCCCAATTTATGCAAATTGTATAGGCTGCTAAAATTAGCTGTTTCTAGCCACTTTATGTGACTACATGGGTTGCCTTCCTCGTATGTGTGCATGTGTTTGCAGAAGTTAGTGACAATGCATCTTTGCTTTTCCTTTCTGACACACACTGGAAAATAGAGGCCTCACTTCTGCTGTTCTGGTTCTCTCCCTAATCCCATGGGAGTGGCATAACCAATGACAAGATGGAAGCTTAACTACCAACGGGGTCAACACACCACAAGCACATAATTGTCCTGGCTACAGAAAATAGTTTAGTATTGTGCTACAATGAGTGCAAATCCACAAAGTCTGCACAAGTAATCTATGAGTCTATAGAGATTTGTGGAGTAATAATTAGATGGCATCACTAGCAAGAGATTAGGTCTCTTAGTGTGAAGTGATATATTTATACTATATTTTATAAAGAAAGACTTTTATGGACTTGTACATATTGGCAGAGGCTTGAGATCTTTTCCTAATGATTCACATTCTTGTTTTACTTATGAAGTGGAAAATACATATTTTCAAGACAGTTTTCTTCCTCAGTTTTTTGACGTTAGCTTATGATCTATATGCAAGATATAATTTTTGTAAGTGATGAATTGGCATGCATTTTACATTCTCCTCCTTGTGCAAGGAGCACATCACTATTTGTTTATATACCTCTGTAATTAATATGCTTACCCCTTGAAGACAGTTTTCTTTTTAGTAGAGACCCTTGAGGCTGATAAGAGTGAAATAACAGTGAATGGCCAGTCCATATACACATATCTATCAAGGAAAGAAAGAGAAAGATAAGCATAGATAGTGCAGAGGAAAAATGCAAGGTAATAGGACCAAGAATGTTCACTGACTCAAACAGATTTGACTTCTGGGAGCTGACATTGTTTCCTTGACTTTCCTTGACTTTTTCTCCTCCTACATTACTTAGCCTGACTACTGATTGTGTATATATATACACACACTTTATATTAATAATATTTTCTGTGGTATTGCAGATGATAAAATGATAAAGGGAAAGCTAAAAAATTTAAACCTGGAATAAAAAAAAAAGAAAGTTGGCATTGATTTATTCAGCGACAGTATGTTCACATGATTTTCTTAGCTTTCTAAATATAGTCTTAACAGTTATCCAGGTTTTATATCTTTCTGTCCATGGTTAAACTCAGGAGCACTATTGACCTAATTTTTCTGGATTCAACTTGCACATGTTTTGCCTTAATAGCAAGATCTGTATGCCTGCCACAAGCCATACTATTCACATAAATCTTCATATAAAAGAAATGATGTGTACAGATGAGAAAGACTGTGCTAATCCGGGACTAGAATCATGGCAACAATATGCTGAGTTGGAAGGTACCCATCAGAATCATTGAGTCCAACTCCTGGCCCTGTGCGGGTCCATCACCAAGAATCACACCATGTATACCTGAGAGTGTTGTC